>NW_006261964.1:20698906-20796730 GCF_000493195.1 Citrus x clementina
TTCATAAAAAAAATATTTTTAAAAATTTTCCAAAGGCCTTTTACAGAGCTCTTTCATTGTTTAAGCATAAACGACAGCACTATACTACTATTTTGCTCAATTCTTTTCTTAGCAATTTTTAGATAATCATTTAGTTTACTTAATATTTTATTTTGCGAGTTAATATACAAGCAATATATTTTATAGTATGGACTATTAATAAATAGGTCGAATCTCAAGAATTGCATTTTCAAAAAGTCTTGTTTACATATTAAAATAATTTCAAACCCTAATGTAGTTCATAAAAATTAACAATGATAAATAAAAATTAAACCAACTATGCAACGAAAAATTAAAAAAATGTAAACAATTCAACAATTAATAAAAGGTTACAAATGTTTAATTATTCAACAATTTCCTACATTTTGATTAGTAATAGTTCTTTCGCTGTAAGTCACCTAAGTTTCCTCTTATAATTATTCTCAGTGCAATATTTAAAATTGTCTTGTTTGCAGATTTTTATTTTATTTTTTTTCATTTTTTTATGTGATTATGGCCTGTAGAGGGTTTTATATATTGTATCTATTGATAAAAAAAATTAAAAAATTCAATCTCACAAAAAATAGAAGTGCAACCAGTATAGTCATTGAAACTAGTCAGTGGCCGAGCCAAAAAGTTCTAAGAATAAAAGAGAAGGTTACTTTGGTTTCTAATTTATTTCCGTTAAATTTATTAAAGTATCTTAAACTCATAAATCCATAAAATTTAAATTTTAACTTTTAGGAATTATAAAACACCTACACTTTGACTAAAAATAAAAATAGCCCAGCCCACAGCTCAAAATGTTTTTCTATTCTCCAAAATAATATTAATTCTTTCAGTTTCCACAATAATAGTAGAGAGAAATTTTTTTGTAATGAAATTCATGAGGAATTCTTTGGAATCAAATGAGAGATGAATGAATGAATGATAATTTAGTTGTTTATGTAGAAAATAGTACATTTAATAGTATTAATAATTGCAAATGCATCAAGAACAATTATAAATGTATTAGCAAATATCTTATATATTAGTTTTAATTTTTACATTCTACTATTATCTAACTTAGCTCTCCATAAATTATTTTTTTGAATATGCCACTGAAAGTAGTGAATTATATTGTCCCCCTTTCGTTTAATTAATTTTATTGTCTTAAAAAAAAAGAAATACGAAAGTAGTGACTAGTGATCCCCCCAACGCCCAAGTATCAAAAATACAAAATTTAACAGTTGCCGCAATGAAAACAAATTTTTCATTAAATAGCTATGAGTTTGAGAAAACCCTATAATCCATGTGGAAAAAAAAAAACCTATTTTTAATTTTTAATTGCTATATAGACTTTACACAGAAATTGCAGAAATTTGAAGTTCGAAAATCCTCACCACTGATAGCATATATATCACATAATTGAAAGTTGATTATTGCAGTGGTCAAGTAAAATGAGATCGGAAATTTGAAAGGGTATATTTCTCAAGATCAAACAATAAGTTCAAAATGTTTATGCTTTTTTTAAATTTTTTTTTTTAATTTTTGAAGTTAATGAGTAACTTAGGTGGAGTTTTTTTTGTCAGAAATTTGAATAGACTTGAATTAGTTTAAATTTTGAATAAAGCTGAACGTCTGAATCTGAATAATATGTTTAAATTTTTGTCTGAATCGCTAAAAATAAATACGAAGTTATTTGTTCTTTAACTTAAAAAATCTGAAAAATAATATTTTTATATTTATGCCCTTACAAATTATAAATGTTAAACAAATAATAAATATCTTAAGGAATATAAATAAGATAATAAATTATCTTCAATATTCTATATTATACATGTTAATCAATTTTATTATATTTTATGATGTTTTTATATGAAAAATATTCATAAAAAATTATGAAGATAAATAACGCTAATTTGAAAAAATAAAAAGATAAAAATAATAATAATCTACCACTATATATATTCATAAAAAATTATGTGTCGTTGTATGTTATGTTGGGACAATTATATAGTTGTTTTGATGTGTGCACGGAATTATATAGCCGTTTGATGATGTGTCTAATTTGAATTTAGGTTTTAGGAAACAGGATATTTTATTGCATGATCATTAAATTTATCCGTGAAGAAATAGCTGTTGAATTACGATTTTGGTGCATAAAATTTAAGGGCCAGCAGCTAATCGCCATTGGCTGTAAAGATAGTTAAGGGTTTGGAAGCGCCAAAGCTGCAAATAGCACGTGTATCAATTTATTATTAGTATTATTATTATCTATCGATTTTAAATATTATAAATTATTTATTTTAATATTATAAAAAAATTACAGGCGACGCTCGTGTGGTTAATTCAATTTCTGGTGCTCGAAATTCAAATGTAAATGTATTGAATTGTACGTGAATCGTTGAGCAAAATTTCACTATAAATTGTGTAATGTGATAATGATTACCTTTGCATATGATTTTCAGAATTAGATGAATATTTTATTTTTCTGAATATGTCTAAACAATTTATGAATTTTTATCGAAACCCGCATCATCTGTAATTGAAAGGATTAATGGGTGCATGGTTAAATTCGGAGTCATAGCACTTCCTTTACTTGCCATAAATTTGCCATAAATGTGGGAAAGAAGACATATAAGAATTGAAATTTAAGGGCTCAGTAGATAGAAATCAGCAGTTTAGGATATTATGAAAATATTGAAATTTGATACTCCAAAACATTCAGAGCAAAAGAGAAGATAAGCATGCAATTCTTCGAGTTCATTTGAACTTCTTGAGAGCATAGATATTTTTCTAATGTTTCGGAGCAGGGACCTTCTTGAATAAAGAATGAACTTATATTTGTATATCAGTCCTGCTACAGGAAGATGTTGAGTCAATCTTACAGTTTCACTTAGATGAATGACTTGTGGAGTTTCTAAACTTAGGCTCCATTTGGTATTGCTGTCTACAGTAAGATGTTGAGTCAATCGTACCAGTTCCTTTTGCTATTGTTTATCTACTATCATCTCCTTTTATTGTTATTCTTATTACTATTTGTTATGAACTGTCTTTGAAAATCTTTTTGTTTCTATAGACCTTTGCTAGTTCCTGAGATTTAAATTCATGGTGTAGAAGTTTGTTTCTCTGTGTCTTAATTCTCTCCAAAAGTTTTAATGTTTTTGTGAATAAAATAAGCTGCTAAAATTTTCATGATTGATAATTTTGACCTGAGCACGGTAAGTAAGAACGCAAATTTGTTTACAGCTGGTTTTAGATCTTACATGCATTTGACAGTGCAATTATTTGATGCATAGAATATTTACAACTGATGGACAAAATAGTTGTGACTGATTGATTCTAATATGAAGCATCTTCTTGCATTATACGGAAGTCAATTTCATTGGTTCAGAAGGTCTTTATTTTTTATTTTTTGCATTGATGACTTTGCTTCATAGACGCCAAGGAACTCGATTATTACATTCGCCTATCTAATCACGTTAAGGGAACCTCTGGTATGATGATTTGAAAAGAATCAATAGCTTGGACAAAACTATGGCCATGCAGGAGAGTTTCTACCACTTAGTAGGGATTGCAAAGTTCTATAAACTTATTCGGAATGCAATATGCATAAGTTGTATAAGCATTAACTTAAATAGTTGTCCATATTGGTGAGTGCTCTCTATATCTACATGTATGTGCTGATTCTGGTGTTGGGAATTTCCAGCATTCGTTCTAGTTGTACTTAAATTGTTATTATTTAACAAGATTCTGCTGTGTTCTTTAGGTTATTCTTGACAAAAAAATAAATAAATAAACTATTCCTTAGTATGGTTGACTGATAATAAACTACTCCTCTTGCTTCTGTATTATCTGATTGCTTTGTTGGTCCTTTCCGAACCTCTTCAAACTTAATGTACCTCATGTTGAGTACTGCCCACTTTCTTGGGCAACAGTAATGTTTTCATTGGTGTTGCTGAATCTATTTAATCAAACTGTTCCCCAATCAAAGACTTACCCCTTCTCACTTTTGTCAACCTTGCTAACTCAAGGTCTGGCTCCTTGTTGGTTAAAACAGAAAGGTGTTTGATATAGATATCAAAGTGTTCGACAAAATGTCTCAATGAAGAATACTTGGCGGGAAATCTTGTATTTGAATTCTGAAGCAAGAAAGACATCCACAAGGCATGGAGATGAAAGTTCTTGAAGTTTGTAGAATCAGGGAAGATCAGTGAACAAGATTGAGAGCCAAGTATCAAGGGTCAAGTTTGACTATAGAATAAAACATGAGTACATAGCAAACTTGAGCATCTATGTATAAATATGACATATTACTATCAGTAGAATCCTGCTGGTTTACACAACAATTCTCTGATTTATTCATATTATTCTCTTTGCATTATATTCTGAATCATTGGATATTGTTCACTAGCTTTAGTTTTGTTCACTAGCTTTAGTTTTCAATAAATTTATCTTTGTACTAGAACTTGAACTTCTAGTAGTACTTTTTGTTTGCTTTGACTTCTTTGGAATGCCTCCTAAACCAGAGAAATCACTGTCGTCGTATAAATTCATGTTGGCTTTCCTCATTATTACACCTTTTGGAGACTCATTAGTGGTTTTTGATAAACCTTGTTCAACGTTTAAGGCATTACGGTCGGTAATTGGCGCATATGTTAAGGCCTATTTGAATATTAAATCCTTCAAGCTCTTACATTCTTTTCATGCTACTTCTCTCCTGCAATTATCCTCTGGATTTTGCTCCAAAATCTTTGAATCTAAATGAGTTGAACCTGTCGTATCCTTAGGGATGTTTACAAGCTCTTTCTTTTTTTCATGCTCATTGATAGAGCTTAAGATTCCATCAACGTTAATATGCATGGCAATATTATCTCTTCTCACATATTCCTGCCTACATCTCCAAATTCAAAGACGCCCTAATAAAGACATTGTCCTTTCCATGCATATCACTATCTGTTTATTCAAGTGTTCCAACTTTTTGTACCTGGGATTTTCTAAATTTCATTCTCTTGGCCAAACTTTGTGGCCTATTTCCGTTTGAGACAAATAGATTTCTCCCAGAAAAATCCTCATGATGTTACATTCTGGAATTGGCTTGGGATGACTCTCTAGTCTTGAGAGCCAACGCTCTATAAGATCTTTTTGCTCATTAATTCTCTGCACCCTTAATTTTATCCCTTCAAGTGAGCACACAACATTAAGTTTTAACAAACTCATTAATTCAGGAAAGCACCAATCAACTAAAACCAAAAAAAATAATACATGAATAAGTAGATAAGACTAAAACTAACTATAAAATTCCAATCTCCAAATGATCAAGTGAACCCTGACGGCCTGAACCATACTGTTCACAAATGGATGCATGGCCATCCAAGTAACAAGCTAACAGCTGCCAATGTCTTAGTTCTACAAATACCATCATATCCACTATCAAGCTCAACTCCTCCTGTTACCCACTAAACGATTGCAGCATGTTCTCTTCAAAACAATCAGAATCATCCACCACTTGCGTTTTAAAATCTTGTCCTCCAACTATCTCAAACATTTAGTTTATGGATCTTGAGATTTTTTTTTTTTAAGCTAGTGCAATATGAAATCAAATTTTAGCACTTAAAACAAAATATCCTCTTCCATACTCCATGCTTGATAGTGCTAGTGGGTCTAGGTCGGTTAAGCGGGGAGTCAATGTCGCTTAATCTCTCTTCTAACTTATTCAGATGATGCCACTTTGGTTCAAAGTCCATTTCAGGCTCTGCCTGGATTTGAACATCAGGAACATCCTCTATCTCTGTTATCTCATGCAGCGGCTGCATGCCAAGCCTGTAAGAAGATGTGGTTGCGCTTGAGCTTGATGCTTCTCCTGGAATCACTGGCTGCTTACCATGCCTGTGAGAAGATGTGGTTGCACTTGGGCTTGATGCTTCTCCTGGAATCACTGGCTGCTTGCCATGCCTGCGAGAGGATGAGGTTGCGCTCGAGCTTGGTGCTTCTCCTGGAACCATAGACATGATCAACGATCCATTTTTAAAATCTTCTTCTTCTTTTAGTCCATCCACACAAATTTTCTTATTCCAGCACATCATCATCAATTCATAGCATTTCTTTACTTGCTTCTGAAACAGCAGAACACAGTCACACACATTGCAACAAAAGAATGTATCAATCAATAATCAATTCACTCATATATTCAAATGTTATACTTACAGCGTTGACATGTCCTGCCTTTAACAGACTCAGCCAGCACCTCTCGCAAGCCGACATGTTGACATTCCCATCTTGAAAAAGAAGTTCGCAAACTGCAATAACAACTGCTGCTGCTATCACTGAAGGCTTGTACTTTGTAAAGCCAGTATCTGTCGTCAAAATTGATGCATATACAATTGTTATTCATCAAACATATACACTATCGTTTAGTTTTATCATGTGCTACAAGTGACTTCTTACAATCTTGCGAGTCAACTATGATCTCATGAACAGCTCTACGATTGATGCCTTTCACTGAGCTCTTTTGAAGAAAATGCGGCACAAAACACAGTCATTGCATCTCCCACTCGCCATTCAAGTGCCGTGAGAATCTCATGCTCCATGTTCAGTACATGTTTTTGATACTCCCAATTCAGATTGTTATTTTCCTGTTATTTAACCCGTGAATAGTAGTTATACAGCCGAATCCTCAACATTTTGAAAAAAATCTTAAAAATTTTAACATTAAATTTCTTCAAACAAATTGATTTTACCAGAAACTTTGGTAACGAGAAATGTTTGTCTCTCCTCCTCCAAGCAATGGTTAGGCAACAATCGGCGGCAAGAACTATATCATCTCGGACACGTCCTAGAACATTCTGATGATTAAAAAAGTTGATAAAGTTAACAAATTGATAAACAAAGATCTGTGAAAACTATTTATAGCAACAACAAAAACAACAATAATAAAATTTAACAGAATTAATACCGGAAGTTCATTCCTTGAAATGAACATATCGAAATAAGTCATTGCAAGATAAGGTATCATTGCTTCGCGTTTATAAGATTTTGAATTCTGCAGGCAAACCAACACATGTATAAACACAATCAGTAAGTTTCCTAAATTTATCATACGACTTAATCATATTCATATGGTAGAGAATGGATCAAAACAGGGGAAAAAGTTGAGTTCTTTCATCTCCTTTCTTTTTCCTTCATAATTTTCCTTAGAACCAAACAGAAAAAAAATAAAAATAAAAATAAAAATCCCATTTGTCTTATTCCTAACTTTTTCTTGAATTTCCCAACAACCAAACAGAACCCATGAGAGAACACTTCTCAAGAAAAATAGTTCTTTCTCAGCAAGCAACGTGACACTACATATCTCATTTTCTTTATTTCCCTTTCATTTTGTTGGGAAACAAACAGAAAAGAAAGAGCAAGAAAGGCAAACAAAAAGCACAAACCAAAACATGTATAAACACAATAAAAAAGATTCATAAATTTATCGTTCGACATAATCATATTATTCACAGGGTAAAGAAGACACCAAGACAGGGGAAACAGTTCAGTTCTTTCATCACACAAACTTCCCATTTGCCCTTATTCCCAACTTTTTCTTTGCTTTCCCACCAACCAAATAGAACCTAGAAGAATGTTTTCACTTCTCAAGAAAGAAATTCTTTCTCAGCTAGCAAGGTGCACTACCATCTATCATTTTCTTGGGAAATAAACAGAAAAGAAAGAGAAGGATTTCAAAAAGACTTACTCGGAGAATCACTGTCACAGCAATTTGCCTGAGAGTGGCTATTCTACTTGTTTCAAAGCCTGCAGCCGCCACGTAGTCCGTTTCGGCTATGAAATACCTCAAAAATCTTGTTGTTCCTCACTGACAAATAGACTTAATCCGGCCCGGATCAATTTAAGGCTATAAGAGTCACCTTGATAATTTATGATAAAATTTATTTGAATTTGATCAATTATATAATTATTAATTTAAATATATTATTCAATTAAGATGTTACGGTTTATTTTGCTAAATTATTTTAAACCGATTACTCTATTAAATGAAAAAAATAAAAAACCCTCCGTCGCCAGTGAAATTCTTGGCCAACAACAGGCACCAGCGATGCAAAAATCGTTCACACAATCTATCCAATGGCGCACTTATGTGAAAAGATCATCAACGATGGCCAAATCGCTGCCTTGAACTTCAGAAGCTCCGTGACGAAACGACAGCGAGTCACAGTGCGCTGCCAGCCTGCCGCTATCCTCATGAAGAGCATCATGCACTCTACCTTCTAAAGGTGGCGGTGTACTATGAATAGCCACCATTAAACGATGGCGGTTCTGGGCTGTGATTTCGTCGTGTCGTGGATCCCTTGATGGATAGCTCACGAGAAATAGATTCCAACAATGCTGGCAGCATTAAAGTAGGGCAATTTTTACTTTTTCTAGCATGTTTGGCCGGCGCGACTGCCAATCGAAAAATCACTCAATTTGTAGGAATGCATGTTCTCACCTGGCTTTCCTCATTATTACTCCTTCGGAAGACTCACTGGTGGTTCATTGGTGGACCTTGATCAACATATAAGGCGCGCAATCTCTGATTTCAAAATTTTCAATTCCCGCCAGTATTTTGACAAACAGTTTGATATTTTTATCAAAGGTTAAGTTTTAAAGACCTCCCTTGAGGTTTGATGTATTGACACTTAGATAGAAAACATGATCGTAATTATGAAGACTTCCGCTACAACCTGTACTCAGACTCAGTCTGCTTGAGCATTAGCTGACCTAGGGACGGCAAAATAACCCGGACCCGGATAATTCGGGCCGAGTTGAACCCGTACCGGAATGTAAAAAAAATCGGGTCTGGAATAGATTTTAATAACCCGGATATATCCAGGTCCGGATTTAGGTTAGCCCGTACATCCGGAACCCGGACCCGGATATCTAATTTTAATATTATTTTTTAATTAATTTTATTGATTAATCTGGATGTGTTATTGCTTGGAAATGTATTAACTTTTTATTTTTAGAATTTTAGAAATTGATATTGATTCATTGATCCGGGTTCAAAACCCGAAATCCGAAAACTCTGATTTTTCCGGGTTGAACCCGGACCCGGACCCGGGTGAAAAAATCAGGGTTAAAATCCGAGTCCGGGAAAAGAAAATGGTATCCGGGTCCGGATCCGGGAAGGCTAAACCCGAACCCAGACCTGGATTTTACCATCCCTAAGCTGACCGGTGATAAGTTGAAACTACCCTTCACTCTAAAAAAGATTTAAACACCCTTAGTGCCAAATATCAAATTAGTCATTACACTTTAACCCTCTTGGGAAATAAAAATTTGACATCAAATATCATCGATTAACCAAAAAAAAAAAAAATTGGGAAATTAGGGCCATCCAAAAATAATAATAAAATAAAATTTAAAATTTTAACATAATACAACAATTCAAAATCAAATTTGCTATTTCTAATACACAACAAACCATTCTTAGCATTTGTTTAGTTCCATTGATCTAGTTACACAGTATTTATCAACCATCTCCTTTGGCTTAAGAACTTATTCTCCTATGCTAACTTCAACCGTTGCCCTTTTCTCTTTTACTTCTTTGTGCAGTACAACAACCTTATTTTTCATTTTTTTTTCAGCATATTCTACCTTCCTTTTCAATTATTCCTGCCAATTATTGAATACGTTGAAGATGAAATAGGAAAACAAAGAAAAAAAATCTAGAGCAAGAAGAGCTAGGTTACCTCAATCTTTTTCAACTGGCCTTGTAAAATTCTTTCTTGCTATTTTCGCATGCAGCAAAGGTCGAGAGTTTTTTTTTTTTTTTTGCCTGGATCAATGTTTCAACACAAATGATTCAATTCAAATATGATCAATATGTAAAGTATCAAAAAAGTATATTTTTACTCATTTATGGTTAAATTAATTAGTTAATAAAGGTGACTTGTGCACATCAGTCCTAACATACTTGTTAAAAGAAAGAAAATTAGAGAAAGACTTGTTCTCTACTTTTGTATTTTTACAAAGACTCTCTTTTCCTCTTCGACCTCCATAGGAGCTAAGGATGGCAAAATCCGGCTCCGGGTCCGGGTTTAGCCTTCCCGGTTCCGGACCCGGACGTCATTTTCTTTTTCCCGGACCCGGATTAAAACCCGATTTTTTCCATTCGGGTCCGGGTCCGGGTTCAACCCGGAAAAATCCGGGTTCCTGGATTCCGGGTTTTGAACTCGGATCAATAATAAAATTTCAATTTTCACTTTCATTATTAGTGATAGAACCAAAACACAACTAATGTAACTAAAGGAAATATTAACAGAAACAAAAAGATGAGATTTACACTGGACAAACAGCCCCTGCAACATATATAATTGTCTACCACATGAAGTTTCTAAACCTATATAATTGTCTACCACCAACATCATCAAGATAACCATACAGTCCATACTTTGCACGATGTTTCAACATCATCTCTACCACATGAAGTTTCTAAACCTATCTCAAATTCTCAATGTTTCAAATGCCATCCCAGCACTTAATAATTAAGACTTAAACAACAAATCACAATTAATGGCATAATAATCCAGTACTCACAAATCACAATTAATCAACTCTCTGCAAACTCTACAATTCAAACAGCTAGTGTGCAAACTCTACAATTCAAACGGCTATTTCAAGTAATAAAATAACCACAAATATAAATCCATAACAATTACACAAGTTCAAATTAAAAACCACAAATCCAAAGTTTAAACTTTTCTCCATTATTTTCTATTCTTCTTCACTTGATTCATTGTTGTTCACAACTCACTCATCAAACTTTCATCAATAAGCTGTTCTACAGAAAGTATTGCTTCCTCTGGAATTCCATCTAAAAAACATGAATAAATCATAAAAATAAGAAACAAAACAGCTAGTTAGTAATAAATTGATACTATAACAAATTAATTTATTTTATGTAATAAATAAATTTTCCATACCTTTTAGGTTGTGGTCAAGCCAAAACCAATTTTGAGTACACACTAACGCTTCCACTGTAGATGGCTGAAGTCTACTGCGATGAGGACTCAAATGTCTACCTCCAGTGCTAAAGGTGGACTCGGAAGCAACTGTTGATACAGGAATGGCCAAAAAGTCTCTCGCAATCTTTGTAAGTATAGGATATTTGCCTTGATTATTCTTCCACCATGACAAAATATCAAATTGACTAGTTGAAGGCAAAGTACTTTCCTCAAGATAAAGCTCAAATTCTGTTTTGAAATGATTATTTTGTGAGTTTTGATTTTTAAATGATTCCCACTCATCAGCCATCTCATCTAAGTCTAAGTCTACCATAATAGAATCATCTGCTGTAGCACCTTCAGAACTAGCTGAACCATTAACCCCCCAATTTGCATTTGATGAATATTTGACTTCATACTCATGCACTAAATCAACAAATAATTTGTGCACCCTTTCAATTTCAAATTCAGCTCTTTCTCCATAGATTTTGGGAAATAGAAAGTTAATTAACAACATTTTACGCCTAGGATCTAACAAAGTACCCACAGCAAGAACTCCATGAATAACATCCCAATATTTTTCATACTTCGCAATCATCTTAGTGGCCATATTTTTTACCCCCTCAATTGGTGATTGTAACCATGCATTCATTGACAATCTAATTTCACAAATCTTGCTAAAAAATAAATTAGATGTCAGATATTGTGTCCCCGAAAAAAGTTCTGTTAACTTATAAAAACTCTTCAAATAATCACACATAAGTTTTGAAAAATTCCACTCCAACTCACTAGGCAAAGATGTATAATTTCTATCACGCTCCTTTAAACGAATAAATACATCTTTATACAACAAAGCTGTACTAAGCATCAAATAAGTGGAATTCCACCTAGTTTTACAATCAAGTGCTAAGTTTTTAGTTTCTTTAACACCTAATTATTTTTTGGCAGCCTCAAATTTTTCAAATCTAGAAGGTGTTGCTGTCCAGTAATGGACACTCTCTCTAATCTTTTCAACTTCTTTGTGGATCACAGATAAACCATCCTTAACTATCAAGTTTAATATATGTGCACAGCAGCGCATGTGAAGGAATTTCCCACCCATAATCATTGAACTAGCTGAAAATTTCCCCAACAACAAATCAATCATGGACTCGTTTGCAGAACAATTATCAACAGTTACAGTAGACAATTTCCTATCTATATTCCACTCCATCAAACACTCATACAACTCATTGCACATAACTTCACCACTATGTGGAGCCGGCACATATATAAACCTAAAAATGTAAAAAAATAATCAAAATATTAAATAATGCAAACATTCATTTATGTTGAAACAAAAAAAAAAGTCTCGAGAATATTACCTCATAATACGACTTCGCAACACCCACGAGTTATCAATGTAATGTGTCGTAACAACCATATACCCTTTCTTTTCGTTACCAGCAGTCCACATATCCGTAGTCACTGCAATTCTACTGTCACAAGCTTCCAAAACACTCATTGCCTTCGTCTTCTCAATATCGTAAAGTTTCAAAATTTCAGCCTTGATAGTGTTTCTACTTATAGTCTCAATTGAAGGTTGGAAAAGCTTTAACAGTTCGTAAAACCCAATATACTCAACAAATGATAGCGGAAGCTCATGCATTACAATCATTCTAGCTATAAAAATCCTCACTGTTGCCATATCCCAATTTGGTTCAGTACTATAATTACTAAGAACAGTAGTTCCATCTGCTTTAGAAGAAAAAGAAAGGTGCATTTGCTGCACATTCTTGATTGACCTTCTAGGACAACGTTTCGCATGATTAATCAAGTGATTAGTGCCCTGAGAATAATGCCCTTGCATAACTAACCCACAATAATTACAAATCGCTTGAACTTCCTTGCCTAACTTAACTTTCTTAAAATGATTCCAAGCATCAGAAACTAATCTACCTGAACTACTCCCTTCACTGCCAGCGCCTCATTTTTTTGAAGCGCCAGCAGTAGTATTACCCCTACCCCTACGGCCACGGCCACGGCCACTCCCACTCCCACCCCCCTGCTCTACTGTTGTTGAATCAGGTTCTAATTCAGCAGATGTATCATTATTTTCTGCTGCCATATCCATGCCAACCCTCACACCCACACTTTCATCAGTCTCGGAAACATCTAAATCAACTCTTTGTTCATTTTCCATTACGAATTTAACACCCTACAAGAATTATGTCAAAACAAATTAAACTAACCCATCATTCCTCCATTTTCTTCCATTTTATATTTATTTTTTTACTATAACAATGTTCTAAGTTCTAACATTTCAAAAATACATTTTTGAATCTATTAACAGCAACAATTTATTTTTAACTGTAACAGCTTCCTAACATTTGAAATATACAATTTCGAATCTATTAACACCAACAATCAACAACATTTCAAGCATAAATCAGTGGTATAACAACACAACATTTCAAGCACAATCAACAATTTATTTTTAACTGTAACAACAACAGCAACATTTCAAACATTTCAAACATAAAACAAAGTATAACAGCAACTCACGCCGGTGAATCAAACGAACTGCACTGCTGCAAGCATGCGCGGTGGTGACCAAAGTGCTATCCTTGTAGGACTCCTCACCCAGGGTATCTAACTCAGCAATTGCCTCGTCAAAAGCCTGGTAAATGGAACAACAGAACACAAAAAAGCATGAGTTGCTGTTAATTAATTAATTAATATAGTGTATTTTGGATCCACATGGTTGAAAAAATAGAATGCTAAACATGTATCCAGACGCTTAGATTACATTTCTAGCTATACCAAGATAGGGATATTAATCTATTTTACTTTTGTCAGTGGAGGCAACCAATTAATCAGCAGGGTAACAACCATAATTCATTAATCTATTTATATAATTGAAATCACAAGTTTGATTGCGCCAGGAGGTGGTGTCATTTACTACTTGCTTTTTCTATTGATTTCATTGTCAAATTTTGCCTTCAAAATTATTGTTCTGGCTTGATTTTGTATGTTTTAGATAGTGTATCGCGAGTTGTCGCTAAGTGAAAAATTCTCATCAAAATAAAGCCAAAGATGTGTTAACAAACAAGACAGATGCACGCATACATATGCCAAATAACATACGGATAAGACATATACCCCCATATTAATCATTTTTGTATGCTGGGATTTCAATTTGTTGTGCAAAATCTTCTTGCTTAACTACGCTGTTCTAAGTGGGACGGGCTTATGGTCATCTAAGTTGGCGTCAGTCAATTTTTTTCAATATTATCTTTTTCCTGATCCTGATCCTTAGAGTAAGAACATTTCCTGATTCTGGGCTAGACTGAATTCTAAACACATTATGCGGCATGATCTTCGACTGATCCCCAACATTCTCATAAGAAAACCCAACCCAGAAAATTCACACAAGGAAATCAAAATCAACAGTAAAAGGAAATGTAATTTTCACAAGCTTCTTGAACCCAACCTTGCGACGACGGCGAACCCAACCTTGCGACGGTGGCGAACCCAGCCGAGAGTTGTTTGACTTGCTTGCGGGACAGCGGAAGGCGGAAGGCAGCAGCGGCGGCGGCGGCACAGCTAGGGCTTGTCTTGTTTGGGTAAATCGCGATTTCTGTGTTTGAGTTGCGAAATAGAATTAGGTTTTTTTTTAATGTTTGTATTTATATTTACTAATAAATATAATTAAAAATAATATAAAAAATGAATCCGGGTCCGGGTTCCGGATACACGGGTTATCCCAAACCCGGATCCGGACCCGGATTCATGCGGATTATTAAAACCCATTCCGGATCCGGATTTTTTTCCTCTCCGGTACGGGTTCAACCCGACCCGGATTATCCGGGTTCGTTCGGGTCCGGGCCGGGTCCGGGTTATTTTGACATCCCTAATATGAGCACCATCTGAAAAATATAATATGAGACCAAAAGTTATTCGCTTAGGAACTTCCGTATATTCAATGCAAACTGAGTCACTTCAATGTGCTTAACAAAAGATTTTGACAAAAACTCATACCAACTTCCATTTGAAGCACTATCGTAGTCACTCAAAAATGGAAATGATGTCATTTTACATCTTAAAAACAAAATTAATTAAGTTTTTAGAAGACTTAGGATTTCATAGTCACTTCAATTTTCATAAGGAGAGCACGTGCAGCTTCTAATCAATGTTACAGAGCCATTTTCATGGTAAAACTACAAATAAAAACAGAGGACAATTTCGATAACAAATAACTTACATCTTTTACACAAACATCATCCAAAATTTCTTCATTGTATTTGTCGCCAATGCTTTTCATGCTTTTCTTATCAAGTGACAAAAAATTCTCCATATTAAGGAGCACAAGTGATATCCTTTTCAGCATCTCCAAAACATCACAAACAAACAAACACCATATTTTCCAACATTATTAATACACACAACTTCACTAATTTCTAACATGCATTGGTATGTTTAGTTCAAGCACATGTTAAGAAGTCAATTCTTCCAAACAATATCCATATTCTTCATGACAGTGCTAACCTTTTAATTGTTTTTTTTTGACAAAGGACTCACATAAAAATCATTAATTTCTAACATCATATGTTTTGAGTAGCACAAAACTTGACAAATCAGAAAGTAACAATAACATGCATCTTCTTCAACACATCAACAAATTGATTTCGTTTTTTAATGAACAATGCTAGTAGTTTGTCCAACACTTCAACAAACCCATTTTCAGTTTCAAACAATGATAAAAATGCCCAATCTATGATCAAAATAAAATAAAATTCCAGCTTTATTGAAAATATATTAATATTAAAAACAAAAAATTAAGTCCAAAATTTTTTCAAAGACTAACCTTCTCTTAATTCAATTCAATGATAGTCACGTTTGATGCCCTAAGCCTATGATTTTCACCAGACATCACCCTTAAGCCACCACTATCACTTTTCTCGTTAATAAATGTAAGCTAAAAAGTTGCGGGATCTGGTGATTAAAATTTGATTTTTTTTTTCATTTTCAAAGCATTTAGAGATGGAGGAGTATGTGTGCTTCTGTTGATTGAAAGAGAAAATGGTTTTGTGATGAGCCAGGTTGATGAAAGAGAATAAGCATTCTAACATCCACTGGTAACTAATTTTCGTCAGGATTTTTTAAGTGTTTTAATGGGTATATCTTCAAAGCAGTTTTTTACTCATTTTAATTTTAAATATGCTTTTATTAATTTACCCTTTGATATTGATATATACGAAACTGAGTATGGACGGTGGAGGAGATCTCTGTGATTAGGGTCATACTTTTTATATAAGTGTTAATACGTCAAACATCAAGGGAGGACTCTAAAAATTACCCTTTTATCAAACACTTATGTTTTAAGTTTTAACTCCCAAACACGAATCACAGAATGACCATAAACGTGTAGCCAAACACCTCCTTAAAACCTATATATATGTCTTCACTCCAAATCAGAAACAATAATCCAATCCTTGCACAAAATCCCATCTGCTATGCTAAATCATCTGGATTGATTGATTCATTCAACTATATCACTGATTAAATTCAGCTCATAATCCTGCAGAGTGATTCATTCATTCAGACACTCCTCTCAGTTATTCATAATTTATAAACTGGGGTAGTTCCTCTATTATTCTCTTCCGAAAATATCAACTCATGACTGTCAATGGAAACTGAAGCTTTTAACACAGTAAATGATTCTTGGAGAAAGGAACTGGAAACAGAAAATGATTGTTGAAACAAAAGGGACGGTTTGAGATGTTACTGTAACCAACCTCTGAAATTTTTAGCTTACTGAAGCTTTATGACAAGTTCCTTACGCCGAGCTTCGACCTCAGTATATTTTAGGTTGATCTGGAGATAGCACTCGTGAATATCTCTTTGCTCTGTCTCTAGTGGTGATTTTATGTATTCAAAATTTTCTCTTCTATATTCTACCAAACCTGATGTAGTTGCCTATGATATGTCATTTGCTTCATGTTTGTACATTGCACGTGTAATTTTAGTACTCATAAACATTATTTTACTTCTGAACTTTAAATTAAAATCTGACACTGATAATTATTAACAATGGGTCTCTTGTGGTATATACATGCTATTGGCTTCTATAGTTTTGGCTAGCTCAGCTTCTTGAAACTGAATCTTTAAGAGAATATCAACTTTAGCAGTGAGAGAATTTTCTTTTTCAATTTCATATACTCTATCATCCTGTATGGGAACAAAGGGAAAAAAAGAACTGAGCAACACAAGCCTTAAAATGCCACCTCTTTGAAGTTGAATGTTGGACTGTGTCTGATTCTGTCTATCTTCATTTTCCAAGTGCAATTTTCTTCAAGGGCTTGAGCTCTCAGTAGACATTCATCTTTCTCCTGTCATACTCACCGTAGTTTCTCCAAGAATCCCAGAACGAGGGGAAGGGGACCCTTCTGTTAAAACCTTAATATTATTTGCATTACAGCATCCAAGCAATGTGTGTGAGTGACTAACTACTTTTATATACCTAACCTCTATGCATTAATTCACCATGGAAACAACTCATCATCTTGCCAAACCCATATAGATTCTGAGATAGACTCGGTCCAATGAGAAGCCACGTTAGGCAAAGAGTATTCCGGACTTAGCAATGGTTTTCCCAGCTTCCTCTGAGATAACAACACTAACAACTTGTCCTATCCCTTTGGTACCTAGCTGCAGTTATGTTTATATTTATTCAAAACACATTCACATATATTTTATGCTGCCTCAACAAGTTTTTCTCCTCAGTTAATTTCACAATAATAAATCAATATTATTGCTATTATCAATAATTAACACCAGAAATGACATAATTTTGTATAGCTAGTCATTGTTATGATGTAGGTGTTTTATTTTAACACAAGCAATAGATCGAGTACTGAATCCAAATATCACATGGTAGTCGTTCAAGTATTTTCGAACATTTTGATCATCCACCATATCGAGTTGTCTAATTGTGTTTGGCTATAAACATTGAGTACTGAGATTTCACTCAAGCATAGAACTATAATAAGTTAGTTAATTAATAAACGCTTGAGAGCATCAACTTCCATCAATACTAGCTGAAGGATGCATATATTTATTAAAACAACTTTGTATTTATCTACACTAGTAAAAATAAATAGAATGTCTGCATTAATTCGCTTTACTAATAAAACTGTTCCCCAACCAAAGGCATACCCTTCTTACTTTTGTCGATGGCTTCTTGTTAGTTAAAACAGGGGCGCGGCTACAGTACATGCATGTATGTGATACATGCAAGCAATACAAAAAGGCAAAAAGCAGAGCAATGGTTTGGCTGCCACAAACACCAAAAAAAAAAAACAAAAACTGGCAGCAACCGGTTTTTGCAACCGGTTGCCCCTTGAATAAATTAAATAATAATAATGTTTAATTATAAGAAATAAAAGAATAATAAAATATTCATTATTTTAATATTAAAGGACAAGACAAAAAAATAATTTTTATAATAATAAAAAAGAAGTTTCAAGTTTAATGGTATAAATATCAAGTTAATGGTCCTGATTTCATGTTTATTGGTCCATTAATTTCATTATTTTCATGGTTGCGAGTTAATGATCTCACGTTTCATGTTTATTGCCATAAGTTTCAATTTCCTTCAGTTTCACGTTTAATGGTCAAGGTATCAACCTAATGGTCACGGTTTCATGTTCATTGGTCCATTAATTTAACGATTTTCATGGTTGCAAGTTAATGATAACATATTGCATGTTTATTGCCCTCCGTTTCATGTTCCTTTGGTTACATGTTTAATAGTTCGGGTATCAAGTTAATGGTTATGCTTTCATGTTTATTGATCCATTAATTAAATAATTTTAATGGTTGCAAGTTAATGATCTCATATTTCAAGTTTATTGCCCTAAGTTTCAAGTTCACTGGTTTCAAGTTTATTGGTTTTGGTATTACGTTAATGGTCATGATTTCATATTTATTGGTCCATTAATTATATAATTTTTTAGGTTGCAAGTTAATGATTCGATATTTCATATTCATTGCCCTAAGTTTCAAGTTCATTAATTTACTCATTTTTAGGTTTCAAGTTCATTAATTTACTCATTTTTATGGTTGCAAGTTAATGATCTCATATTTCAGGTTTATTACCTTAAGTTTCAGTTCACTGGTTTTAAGTTTATAAGTTTAGATATCACGTTAATGGTCATGATTTCATGTTTATTGGTCCATTAATTATATAATTTTTTAAGTTGCAAGTTAATGATCACATGTTTCATGTTCATTGCCCTAAGTTTCAAGTTCATTAATTTAATCATTTTTATAGTTGCAAGTTGATGATCTCATATTTCAGGTTTATTGTCTTAAGTTTCAAGTTCACTGGTTTTAAGTTTATTGGTTTAGATATCACATTAATAGTCATGATTTCATATTTATTGGTCCATTAATTATATAATTTTTTAGGTTGCAAGTTAATGATCACATGTTTCATGTTCATTGCCCTAAGTTTCAAGTTCATTAATTTAATCATTTTTATGGTTGCAAGTTAATGATCTCATATTTTAGGTTTATTGCCTTAAGTTTCAAGTTCACTGGTTTCAAGTTTATTGGTTTAGATATCGCGTTAATGGTCATGATTTCATGTTTATTGGTCCATTAATTATATAATTTTTTAGGTTGCAAGTTAATGATCACATGTTTCATGTTTATTGCCCTAAGTTTCAAGTTCATTAATTTAATAATTTTTATGGTTGCAAGTTGATGATCTCATATTTCAGGTTTATTGTCTTAAGTTTCAAGTTCACTGGTTTTAAGTTTATTGATTTAGATATCACATTAATGGTCATGATTTCATATTTATTGGTCCATTAATTATATAATTTTTTAGGTTGCAAGTTAATGATCACATGTTTCATGTTCATTGCCCTAAGTTTCAAATTCATTAATTTAATCATTTTTATGGTTGCAAGTTAATGATCTCATATTTTAGGTTTATTGCCTTAAGTTTCAAGTTCACTGGTTTCAAGTTTATTGGTTTAGATATCGCGTTAATGGTCATGATTTCATGTTTATTGGTCCATTAATTATATAATTTTTTAGGTTGCAAGTTAATGATCACATGTTTCATGTTTATTGCCCTAAGTTTCAAGTTCATTAATTTAATAATTTTTATGGTTGCAAGTTAATGATCTCATATTTCAGGTTTATTGTCTTAAGTTTCAAGTTCACTGGTTTCAAATTTATTGGTTTAGATATCACATTAATTGTCATGATTTCATGTTTATTGGTCCATTAATTATATAATTTTTTAAGTTGCAAGTTAATGATCACATGTTTCATGTTCATTGCCCTAAGTTTCAAGTTCATTAATTTAATCATTTTTATGGTTGCAAGTTAATGATCTCATATTTCAGTTTTATTGCCTTAAGTTTCAAGTTCACTGGTTTTAAGGTTATTGGTTTATGTATCACGTTAGTGGTCATGATTTCTTGTTTATTGGTCCATTAATTATATAATTTTTTAGGTTGTAAGTTAATGATCATATGTTTCATGTTCATTGCCCTAAGTTTCAGGTTCCTTCTGTTTCAAGTTTAATGGTCCCGGTATCAAGTTAATGGTGCTGATCTCATGTTTATTGGTCCAATAACTGCATGATTTCCATAGTGCAAGTTAATGATCGCATGTTCGAAGTTAATAATTTAATGTTCATTTAGTTTCCTTTGCTTGAATAACAAATATTGTGTTTTAGGTCAAGATGAACTGATTAAATAGCATGCTAAATGGTTTGAAATCAATGTGCGTGATTAATTATGCCAGCAGTTGCAGTTACTAATGGCCCTGCTGGTAATGCTTATTTTGGGGATTTCAGTTGCTGCTGCTGTTGGAATAAGCAGCCAGCAACTGCAGCTGTAGCTGGACCAGCAACTGCAGCAGCCACCAGCTGCAGAACCAGCAACAGCAGTAGCCACCAACTGGTGCTTATGCAGGTACCGGCTGCTACAAAAGCAGCCAGCAGTTGTTGCTGCATATGCAACAGCAACAACAACAACACCAGCAGCAGAAGCTGCTGCTTATACAGCAACAGGTGCCTGCAAAACCAGCAACAGCTGCTGCTGGAATGTCAGCAGCTGTAGTAACAACACCAGCAGCTGCTGCTGCATCCAGCTGCCGGCAGCTGCTGCTTATGCAGTAACAGTCAGCTGCATAACCAGCAACAGTTGCAGCTGATAGTTATTGCTATAATAAGTAGCATCCATGGTGGCATATAAAACAAATTTCCGAACATGTAAAACAGCTGCATAAGCAGCAACAACTGCAGCTGGTAGCTATTGCTATAATAAGCAACAGCCATGGTGGCATTTAAAATAAATTTCCGAACATGTAAAACAGCTGCATAAGCAGCAACAGCTGCAGCTGGTAGCTATTGCTATAATAAGCAGTAGCCATGGTGGCATATAAAACAAATTTCCGAACATGTAAAACATACTTCCGAACACGTAAAACAACCATCCAAACATATAAAACAAATTTCCGAACATATAAAAGAAACTTCCGAACTTGTCAAATAAAATTTCCGAACATATAAAACAACCATCCGAACATATAAAACAATCATCCGAACATAAAACTAACATCCAAACATACATAATGGCATAAAGAAATGAAAACTACTGAGGCGGCGGGGATGGTGGTGTTGGAGGTGGAAACGGATAAGGAATGCCAAAGTGCTCGAACATGAGGCGTTGTCCGTGAAGGAGCTGCTGATGCTGCTCTGACAAACCTCCTCGTCAAGTGATGCATCGAGCAAAAGTGATAACAAGTCTCGCCGAGTGATATCCTCATGACTTGATCGCACAATTATTTCACTGTATGTTAATCACATGATATATTAACAAAATCAAATAATTATGACAACATATTAAACGAAAAGAGCTTGATGAGTGGCCATGAAGGTATTGTTACTCTAGGCTAGCGCTTTTGTCAAATCCATATTAGAGCATCTTCAATTGATCGAGGGTCACCGGCTCATTCACGAAAAAAGGGCCCGCTCGATATTTTGGCTTTGGACCGCGTGAGACTTGATCATACGGGGACAACTGGTACCGCCCCGGCTTTTAATTTCTGTATGGCCGAGGAGGGCCTAAAGACAGCAGATTAAAATCTTGCGGCTGTTGACATTTCTTCTCTTGTTGCGCGGAAGACTACATATTTATTCAAGACAAAGAAAGAAGAAAGATTAGACTAAATCATATATAGTTTAGACAAAAGTTAACAAATTATTACTCTATGTATACCTCATCTTCAAGTTCCGGCACTAATTTAGGCTTCATCGCGTCTTGCAATACTTCTGCCAACTTTTCTTTTAGGACAACCTCTTCATCAGTGGATGTGCTGAGGTACACAGCTTTTCGTTCTTTAACTTCGATGGGCGTACACTTTTCCCGTACTAGATCTGAAAGCGTGATAGCTGCAGGGATAGGTGGGTGCATCTCCATATTCGGAGAGGAAAAGATTGGACCATCAGTTGCCTCGGCACCAGTATATGTAGGAGGTGATTGACTATCATCAGCGACATTTGCTCCTTCTTGACGAAAATATGCTCGTTCCAACTTTTCAATCTTTTCAGTAAGATAATCCATTTTCAAGCCCATTTTTTGTAGTAAATCATTATTTCTTCTCATATGTTCCTCCATTCTATCCATTACTACTAATATAGCATGAAATGGATGCTGCCTTGCGGCATCACCATCATCAATTTGTCCTTCACTTTGAGCACCTGATGAGCCGCAACTGATTTCTCGCATCGGAACTTGCATTAACTACAAATATCCATAAATAATCTATTCAATTTAATAACATAACTACAAAATACTATACAATTATAGAAGGGAACAAACCACATTGCTCTCAAAGTCACCATACTTTTGTCGCCACTTGAGGAATCTTTTTATTTCACTATCAGTCCGTACACTAAGAGGACATCAATTCTCGGCAACAGAAGAAAGCTGAAACTTAGTTGATGACATGTAGAACAACTGCAAACAACAAAAAATTAGTTAATACAGAAATAATAATCGATAATACCATAATCGTTTAACTAACGAGAATACAAATTACTAAATAAACCATACCATTAAAAATATAACGCATCCGCTCATCGAGAAAAATTTAATTTCGTTGAACTTTGAAACTTCTTCCCATAAAAAATTGAAAGACCAGCTGGCCCAATTTTTGTCGCGAATGTTACTCACTTCTTTTAAAGCATAAAGGTATGATGGGTTGATGTATGTAGCTGTAGTTGGACACAAAATAGTTCCAATCGCAAATAGACTAAATAGAATACAAAAATCTTCATATGCACAACTATTTGTCTTTAATTTTTCATCTAAACTACCTATTGGGATGCCTTTCTTTCTTGAGCAATACTTGGCTTGTAAGTCAGTAATTTCACTATCTTCACCACCAAGCACAATCGGTGTTCCTCCGTCACCAACACCCATCATGCTTGTAAAAGTTTCCGGAGTAAGCTTGTATTCCATTCCATGGACTGTAATTGACCGCTTATCGAAACCAATTTCTCTCACAGCATCTTGCTGTTCAATAGATAACGAAGAAACAATGTTGGAGAACCGCAAAACACTACATCGACATAGGTGATTACCCTTATCAGAATTGTTCTCCACTGTTGGAATCGGTTCACTTAACAATCCACTAGCCAATCTCGAGTTCATTTCAACCTTTTCATTATAACTGTTGATGAATTCGGCTTTATCTTTCGCGCTGAGTTTCAACCATTTGTCACGTATACGCCCCTTAACCTACACTAAAAAAAAAAAAATATTCATTGGCCAATCATCAACCAAACTATTAGTTAGTAGGCTGCAACATAGAAAAGTTGTCTACAAACTGTTTCATCCACCTTTACACCTTCCTCCTTTAACTTTTGGGATTCTATCTTGCTGTAGATAGAAAAATAATATCAAATATCAGTTCCTTATATGTCAATTAAAATTATTGCACTGTTAAACTGAAATGACTACAGAATGTCAATAATAAAATTCAACAATGAATTAGTTTCTTACAAGTAATATATGTACGAATGCTTGCATGGCCTCGGAGGATCCAGCTTCTCAGACTGAATATTAATGTCATCTGCGACATTGGCCTTACGCTTACCCATTATACTGTGTACACTAAAAATTATGTCCCCTGTCAATACACATTGATAATGTCATCAAACTCTCTCCACGAATTCTAAATCCACGTAAATTATTACATTACCCAACAATACGCACTAATAAACTTACATGATAAAAGCTGTAATTTTTAAATATGAGAGGCGAATGATTCTTCTTACCACATCAAATAAAACACTCAATCAACAAATATAATGATACCAAACAAAACCCATGATACCCATGTCTCATTACCGTAGGTGGACTGCAGAGGTGGCCTGACAACGAATTAGAATGGGCTGACGGGAACTGAGTGGGTTGTGAATCTGATGGGTGTCGAAGCCAACAAAAATAAATTCCTACTCTAAATAAATTGTGTATAGTGATTGAGCAGGGTCGTGTCCACAGAGATCGGTAATTATTTAAATCCTTTTGAAACGTAAAACGTAAAATGGGGGAATTGTTGACAATAATAAAAATCAAATTAAAAATAACAAGAATGCAAATTAAAGTTGTAATTCAAATTGGAGAAAGCTTTGGTTGAAGGAATTAACTCAGCTTGATTCGACTACTGATCATTGATTCAAATATAGGTTATTATTACTCATGAATAGACCGGTTATAGCTACTGAGACCCTCTAATAGCCAATCTCTCCTTAACTAGTCGATAACCAAGGTACGACCGTTGGTTATTTCCCTAATCAATAGACAACCCTAGATACGATCATAGAATTTAATCAATTGACAGCCTGAAAAACCAGAGAGACCCAAATCCTAATCAACACATATGATGATTCATTTAAATTAGATTGTTTATTCTCACAACACAACTCTCTGCTATGTTATTTGTCACAAACATTAAATTCTTCATACGATGAATCCTTTAATTGACAATAGATTAAGTTGATAATAAAATAGTGGCCAATTACCTAATTAACAAACATAATCATGAAAATAATTCAGAGAATAAACAAATACCCAAAAAGTAATAAAACAATTAAAGCACAAGAAAGATCTCACAGTAGTGATGAATCAAAGCTTCATTAACCTTCAACCAGAAAAATGGGTTTAGTTCCTCATAGAGAGAAGAGAAAAATTAGATCTAGGGTTTCTTTTTCTCCAATCCAAAAATCCCATTTTTTTCACAATTGATTCCTCCCTTAAATACTCTCTCTCTCTTCTCTTTTAGAGTTCTATTTAAAATAAAATACTAATATCTAAAATATTAAATTCGTAATTACAAAAATAGCCAAAAATATAAAACACGTTAAACTAAAAACTGCAGGTCCGCAATTGACAGCACGCGCCCACGCCTTATCAACAAAGTTCTTCTGCCGCTCATAATTTCTCCAAGGGAACAATCATCCCTAAACATCATCTTGTAGCTCAATTTTATCACCAATCAATAGAATTGCACCTACAAAAGTAAATCACAGGTAAATCACTATTATTAAATGCAAAACATCGATATTAAGGGAAGTAAACAATGCAAAACTAGTGCATAAATTGCACTCTAACAAATTCCCCCACACCAAGATGATGCTTGTCCTCAAGCATATAACTCAAGGTTAATCTCAAATTTCCACTCAATTCTCATCTCAACTCATCCAAAAACAATTTTAAGCAAGCATACCTCAAGAAATTAAGTCGTTCAACGTTCGAGAGACAAGGATTTTAAAGCATAGAATTTCGTAAGATAGAATAAGAACATTCAACCACCAAGAAGATCCATTCAAAACTCAAGTGCAGCAAGATTTAATAGCCCTCTCAATAACTTCACTCCATGCACTCAAAGTGTTTAGGGTGTCATTTATCCACTCAAATCAAATCAAAGAATGCTATTACCATAAGCTTGCTCATATATCACATCTCAATCCACAAAACATGAATAAAATGCAAAAATCTAAGGGTCTTAAAAGGGTTGTAATGGGGTTAAATTGGAGAAATGAAAAAGAAAGGTTTATGAAAGAAAAAGAGATCAAAATGAGAAGAATGAACTCATTGAATGAACTTATGATATCAAAATGCTTATTTCTACTCAAGTCGCCAAGAATGTAAATTTTTTTTTCGATTTTTCTTTTTCTTTTTCTTTCTTTTTTTTTCTTTTTTTTTCTTTTTTTTTTCTTCTTTTTTTTTCTTTTTTTTTTTGTTTTTGATTTTTTTTTTTTTGAATCAAACAAAAGAAACGAACCTTGCACAATTTAATTCAAGCATAATGCTTGTTGATCTAATTGAGAAACTTTAATACAAGGTAGAAAAAGCAACAAAATATATCCACACAATGAGTCCAAAAATCTCCTTAAATTGAGGCTCAAAAAGAAGAAAAATGGTTAAGTCGACGGAGAGAATTAGATGGGTAATGGTTAAGGCTCAAACAAAGGTAGCAAATAAAGGTCTTCGGGTAGAGAAGGAAAAAAAATGCGAGAATAGAAAAATGGAATATGGTTTGCCCTTATCATTTTAATGCATAAAATCCCGTAATGTGGCTTCAACATGCATAACAAAGCAAGTTCTAGAATAAACAAACTAGGATTGATATTCACATAACAAAAATAATTAGAGCAAAGTGGTTGCTCATAGGCTCAAATCCTCACAAAGTTGGTAAATTTGCCATCAAATCATGTACACTCTTCAAATGAATCAACCATCAATAGTGGTGTAGAATGAGAAGAAGGTATGAGTGAGATATAAAAGGAAAGGTAAAAATGATAAGAAGTGAGAAAGATGTATGTAGTAATATGAAAAGTGAAAGATAAAATGTGAGTGATGAAAGAGTATGATAGAATAAAAATAGATGTAAATAATTTGAGATAGATGGGAAAAGAGTAGTGAGAGAGAGAGGAAAAGAAAATTAATAATATATGAAGCATACTAACTCCAAAATCATTTAAGGATGAGTAGAGTGAAAACAATAATTCCAAACATCTATGGGCTTGGCGGGAATGGTGGGATAAATCCCACACTCTTGAAGTATGCGGCCAAATTCTGCTCCATCTTGTCACGGATTTCGATTCACGGGCCTGGAATGCAGGTCGTAGGCTGGTTGCGTTGCGATTGCTGCTCGGCTGGAGCTTGCTTGATGGACGCGGGATGGCACTGATTGTGTTGCGCGCGCGCGCTGGGGCTGCTAGATCTGCGCGCTGCGTGGGCTGTGTTGTGCGCGAGAGCTGGGCTGACGCTGGTGCTGCGTTGCGTTGCGCGCGCGGGACTGATGCGCTGCGTGATGGTGATGGCTGGAGCTTGCTGCGTTGCGCGCGGCTGGTTTCGCTGGTGGGACTTCGTTGCGCGCTGCTGGGCTGCGAGACACGGGATGCTGGTGCTTGCGCTCACGGGATGGTGCGTTTTCCGGCGGGCTGGTTTGCTGCTGGTGTGCTGCAAGCGGCTGGAGAAGAAAACAAGTTCTGGAAAATTAGGGATTTTGTGAACAGTGAATAGTAAACAGTGATTTTCGATTTTTGGTTTTTTTTTTTTAATAAATAAATAAATAAAAAGAAAGAAAGGAACGAAAAAAGAAAAAGAAAAAAAAAATAATAAATAAATTATTATTATTATTATTATTTTTTTTTTTTAGTGATGAATCACTTTGAGACACTAAAAATTTCAGAAGTACTTTTCTAATAAGTATATGGGCACGCCTTATAAAAAATTTTCTTCTGACCAAAATAAGCAAACACATTAAATTTCAGAAGTACTTTTCTATTAAGTACGTGGGCACGCCTTAAAACTATGTTACTTTAAAAATTACAGAAGTACTTATTAGCTAAGACTTGGGCACGCCTTATCAAAAATTTTCTTCTGACCAAAATAAGCAAAATTTTTCTCTTTTTTTTTTCTTTTTTTTTTGAATCAAAATTAAAAGAAGATATAACAAAAACCAAAACAAACAAATCATTTGGGTTGCCTCCCAAAAAAGCGCCTTTGTTTTATGTCTTTGGCTAGACACATTTATGCATCAATCTCCATAATTGGGACTCTCGAGAGCCACATCCTCCACAATATTCACCGAAAAACCTTCATAAAAAGGTTTTAAGCGATGACCATTAACCTTAAAAACTTTGTCAGAGGTCGGGCTCCGAATCTCAACTGCACCATAAGGAAAAACATTAGTAACAATAAAAGGTCCAACCCAACAAGAACGTAATTTACCCGGAAAAAGTTTAAGCTTAGAATGAAAAAGAAGAACTTTTTGACCAACAGAGAACTCCTTTCTCAAAATCATTCTATCATGAAATGTCTTCGTCTTTTCCTTGTAAAAAATTTCCTGCGCTATAGGGTTAATAACATCCACAGAAAATACCGAATGTTCCTCACTAGGATATTTCATGGCATCATTCATATTGAATTCTATAACCTCTCCATCAAACTCCACAGTGAGAGTCCCTTTATATATATCCATTTTAGTCCTAGCAGTCTTAAGAAAAGGTCTTCCTAGCAAAATTGGGATAGAATTAGAGGAGTTATCATCTTCCATATCAAGTACATAAAAATCAGCAGGAAAAACCAACTCATTAACTTGTACTAAGACATCTTCTAATACCCCATCAGGATATGCATTAGACCTATCAGCTAGTTGAATTATCACACCAGTTTCTTTTAATGGACCAATATTCAAAGATGAATAAATGGAACGAGGCATGACATTAATAGAAGCTCCTAGATCTAACAAAGCCTTTTCAACTCTAACACTACCAATTTTACAAGGGATAGTAAACATACCTGGATCCTTGCACTTAGGAGGTAGTTTCTTTTGAAGAACTGCTGAAACATTCTCCCACATGTGAACTTTTTCATCTCCTCTTAATTTTCTCTTGGAGGTGCACAGTTCCTTAAGGACTTTAGCATATCGAGGTATTTGTTTTATAGCATCTAATAAAGGAATATTTACCTCAACCTTGCGAAATGTCTCAAGGATGTCTTTCTCTTGTTCCTCCTTCTTGGATTTTGCAAATCGGCTTGGAAAAGGAGGAGGTATCACAATAGGTAGGGGTTTCGCTTTGGTGGGTTGCGCATCTTGAGATTTAGGTATCAATTCATTCTTCTCAAGCTCATCTTCTACATGCTTTGTCACTTTCTTACTAGGCTCTTGCAACTCCTTCCCACTTCTAAGGATGACAGCACTAACGTTTTGCTTTGGATTCACCTCAGATTGTGAAGGCAATCTTCTTAATACTTGAGACTCCAGACGGCTTACTGTAGTCGCCAATTGACTCATTTGGTTCTCCAAGTTCTGAATGCTTGTTGTAGTTGCCTGCTGAAATTGTTGAGTGTTAGTCGCAAGTGATTTAACAATTTCTTCAAGAGATATACCTGACTTGGAGTTTGACTGTGGAGGTGTTGGTTGTCTTGGTGGATACTGTTGTGGGAATCCTGACGGCCTAACGCCATAGCTGAAGTTCGGATGATCCTTCCATCCCGGATTGTATGTTTGTGCATAAGGATCATACCTCCTCTGAGGCATGCCTGGAAATCCTCCAACTGCATTGGCTTGTTCAACGGGTTCTTCTTGAAGTGTAGGACACATATCAGTTGAATGACCCATATTGTAACAAATACCACAAGTCTTCACCTGTTGCACATTACCCACAACAAACTTTTCCACAAGAGAAGTGAGTTTATCTAAACGTTGTTCAACAGAAGAAATATTTACCTCATTCACATTCCTTAAGGTGGCATCTTGTCTGCTGCCAAATTGTTGTGCATTGGCAGCCATATTTGATATCAACTCCCTTGCTTGAGTAGGAGTCTTGTTCACCAACACACCTCCACTAGCAGCATCTATCATACTCCTATCCATCAATGATAGTCCTTCGTAAAAATATTGAATAAGAAGTTGATCAGAAATCTGATGCTGAGGACAACTGGCACACAATTGTTTGAATCGCTCCCAATACTCATACAAAGTCTCCCCAGGAAGTTGTCTGATCCCACAAATATCTTTTCTGATGTTGGCAGCTCTTGAAGCAGGAAAGTACTTCTCGAGGAACTGCTTCTTCAAACCATTCCACGTTGTAATCGATCCAGGAGGCAAGTAGTACAACCAATCTTTAGCTAGCCCATCTACAGAGAACGGAAAAGCACGCAGCTTAATCTGCTCTTCAGTCACGCCTTGTGGCCTCATACTTGAGCACACAACATGAAACTCCTTGAGATGTTTATGAGGATCTTCACCTGCAAAACCATGAAACTTGGGTAATAAGTGAATAAGACTAGACTTTAATTCAAAATTTACCTCCAAGTCTACATATTGAATGCAAAGTGGTTGTTGATTCAAGTCTGGTTCAGCTAACTCTCTAAGAGTTCTTTCTACAGGTGTAGGTCTATCCATCACTTGTTCTTCTGAATCGCTAGATGATTCAACTAAATCAGGCACCGTATCTGTTTCAGAAAGCAAAGGCGACGAGGATCGTTGCTTAGCTCGCTTTGTCTGCTGTCTCAGCTAGCGAGCTGTCTTCTCAATTTCAGGATCAAACGAAAGTGTACCTGTACGAGAAGAACGAACCATACACCAAGTAAAACGTAAAAAGGATTAAATAAATGACACCAATCCCCGGCAACGGCGCCAAAATTTGATGGGTGTCGAAGCCAACAAAAATAAATTCCTACTCTAAATAAATTGTGTATAGTGATTGAGCAGGGTCGTGTCCACAGAGATCGGTAATTATTTAAATCCTTTTGAAACGTAAAATGTAAAATGGGGGAATTGTTGACAATAATAAAAATCAAATTAAAAATAACAAGAATGCAAATTAAAGTTGTAATTCAAATTGGAGAAAGCTTTGGTTGAAGGAATTAACTCAGCTTGATTCGACTACTGATCATTGATTCAAATATAGATTATTATTACTCATGAATAGACCGGTTATAGCTACTGAGACCCTCTAATAGCCAATCTCTCCTTAACTAGTCGATAACCAAGGTACGACCGTTGGTTATTTCCCTAATCAATAGACAACCCTAGATACGATCATAGAATTTAATCAATTGACAGCCTGAAAAACCAGAGAGACCCAAATCCTAATCAACACATATGATGATTCATTTAAATTAGATTGTTTATTCTCACAACACAACTCTCTGCTATGTTATTTGTCACAAACATTAAATTCTTCATACGATGAATCCTTTAATTGACAATAGATTAAGTTGATAATAAAATAGTGGCCAATTACCTAATTAACAAACATAATCATGAAAATAATTCAGAGAATAAACAAATACCCAAAAAGTAATAAAACAATTAAAGCACAAGAAAGATCTCACAGTAGTGATGAATCAAAGCTTCATTAACCTTCAACCAGAAAAATGGGTTTAGTTCCTCATAGAGAGAAGAGAAAAATTAGATCTAGGGTTTCTTTTTCTCCAATCCAAAAATCCCATTTTTTTCACAATTGATTCCTCCCTTAAATACTCTCTCTCTCTTCTCTTTTAGAGTTCTATTTAAAATAAAATACTAATATCTAAAATATTAAATTCGTAATTACAAAAATAGCCAAAAATATAAAACACGTTAAACTAAAAACTGCAGGTCCGCAATTGACAGCACGCGCCCACGCCTTATCAACAAAGTTCTTCTGCCGCTCATAATTTCTCCAAGGGAACAATCATCCCTAAACATCATCTTGTAGCTCAATTTTATCACCAATCAATAGAATTGCACCTACAAAAGTAAATCACAGGTAAATCACTATTATTAAATGCAAAACATCGATATTAAGGGAAGTAAACAATGCAAAACTAGTGCATAAATTGCACTCTAACAGAATCTGTAGCTGCAAATCCTTGCCACCAATAGAGATCAACCTCCGCGTGTCCTCGCCAGATAGCGCCGTCGTTGGTGGCCCTGATGAGGCATCTCGTGAGGGACTGCAGGCGAGAGAGTGAATGATGAGGGAGAGGGAGCCGTGAGGGTGAGTGAAGAGGGAGAGGGAGAGGGAGAGGGAGTCGTGAGCCGTGAGTGAAGAGGGAGGGAAGAAGAAATTGATTTCCCGCGTGAGGTGAGAGCCTTTTGTTTGTTTTTTTTCCCAACAAATATATATGCCTGGGTTTGATGTGTGTTGAGGGGGTTTGGTGTGTGTTGAGACCGATTCTATAGGTTTCAAGTTTTTTATATTTTTTTAATTATTTATTGTTTAAATTCATTTATGGCCGTTGGATTCAATACAATGAATCCAACGGCCATAAAACCTGCATGTATCTGATACATGCAGGTATTGTAGCATCAGCCTTAAAACAGAAGTGTGAGGTAAGTACAAAACTGATCGACAAAATGTTCCCACGAAGAAATACCTGGCGGGAAAGCTCATGTTTGAATTCTGAAGCAAGAAAGACATCAACAAGGCATGGGAATGAAAGCTCTTGAAGTTTCTAGAATGAAGGAATATCAAGGGTTGATATTGACTGTTGAATAAAACTTTAGTACATAGCAAACATTAGAATCTTTGTTTTTAGGTACAACAATTCTTAAACCTTACATTGAACTTTACCCGCCGTAAATATGGTACAAGATCTCTGTATGAATATGACACATTGCTATCAATAAATCATCAATCACTTGATTTTCAAAATCTTGTTTCTCCAAACTGAATCTCAATCAATGGACAGTTAGCATCCAATGGGACAGTCTCCAGTACCTACGATTGTATATGCTGTGACTGATGGTAAACGACTATTAAGCTCCATAGTATCATCCATAGTATCCAGTGCCTACGGTTGTATATGCTGGTACTGTAACCCTATGTATTACTAGGCAAGCGAACTTTTGCAATGTTCAGATTGGTGAATTTTATGTAATTTTTACTTTTTAAACGAAATAGATTCTTTTAAACTATCTTGAACATTCAGTTTTCAGATCTTGCAAAAGGGATTATCTTTATTCAATACCCGCTCCAGTTTTCATGACATAGGGAGCCACTAGGTTAGATTGTTTCACTTTTATGATTACTTTGCTTATAGTTTTACTGCATCTTTTCAATTTTTTTTTAAAATTTTTTTAAAGATTAATTTTGAGGCTGTAAACGACTTTTTGATCTAATTAGCACTTTGGTTTAGCAAGTCAGTGTAATGAAGCAAGTTATTCATATTTTGTATAATGATACAAGTTAAATCGTAATTTCTATCATACTTGTTAATTCCTTGCATGTTTTAGCATCATTAACAGTCCTGCTGAATATCAAATCGAAAGAAAAAAAAATGAAAATCAGAACATGTAACATCAATGGTGCTTTAATCTTTCCCTGCTTTTCAACTTAATCGATTAGATATATATACAGAGCACAACAACTCAGGGAATATTACTTTATTAAACAATTCTTGTAAAGATCATATATAAAAACAGCTCTTTTAGAGCCATAACTTCATTTGAAGAATGGAAGGCAACGTGATTATATTACAATTGAAAATGAAACAAACTGTTACATAACATACACTAGCAATCTATGTATTGCTTTCATAAAATCAAAAAACAGAGCAGAGAGCAAGAGCAAGATCAGCATCAGAATGTGGACTCCTCTCTAGTGCATTGCCTGTAATTATATTACTCGATTAGCCGTTACTATGGCGGTGCTGCTTCTTAGGGTTAGGGTTTGGTCGCCAAAGCCGTTGAAGTTGCATTTTGAATTTCCACGTGTTGTTTCGATGCGCACGTGCGGTGTAAGTAATTGATGTTATTAATTTATTTTTAAAATCTTTTTTTGGCATTTATAAACCCGTTTTGTTTATAATTTATTTTAAAATTAGAAACAAGAAATTCGCTAGAGAGAATTACAAGCAAAGTGCGTTTCATTTTCTGATGCCTGAAATCGAAATCAAGATAAAATTATATGCTTTTGGGTACACAACCTCTGTAGTGACTGTGCTTCCTTGTTGCTAAGCTGCGCCTGAGAGATCTTAGGTATCAAAATCTTATTGGTGTGACACGTAAGGCTGACATTGAGAATGTGCTTTTTGATGATTTTGCTTGATGGGTTTCTGAAGATTTGATCTTTATTTGCTGGGTCTCCCTTAATTTTGTATTTGTACGGAAACATACTGAATAAATGTTTCGTTCTTTGATTTTGTATTTGAACAGAAACATACTGTATAAATGTTTCATGTGTGTGTGTGTGTGTTGCGATGACAACATTTTTACTTTGGTATGCTTTTTGGGTATGAATTTTCCCTGGGATTTTGAGAGTGATTATCAACATTTTAATAATAAAAGATTGGTTAGGTGTAAGCATACGAGTTATAAACATACTTAAAGATTGTCATGCGTGAAGAAATAATTGGATCTTATAAAGTATCAGTAGGGCTATTATTGGTAGATGCAAAATTGACTGAAAAGTAGTACATCTTCTTAATGTTGATCTTGTATGTGTGGAACAGTCACCAAGATTCACCGACAAATCTTTTTCTATGTTTGATTATTTCTTTCTTGTTGCAGAATAAGCTTGCTATTTTGTAGTTCATATACTTGTTAGTTGAAACCGCGGACTGTGGAATTGTAATTGTGGTAAGATCTCTCCTGATATAGAATAAATTTCAAACTCATCTTGAAAATACAGATTTTGTTCATTTTGTTTTCATTCGGGTCCCTATTGTTTTGCAATTTAAAGAAAGTTGATTTAGTTTCTTGTTTAATTAGTTAATATGTAGTGTGAGCTGGACATCATGTTCCGTTTGGAGAAGCCCATTTTATAGTGCAGGAAAAGGTCATGGATGGGTGTATGGCAGGGACAAGCAAGTCAAACATTCTGACACCCGATAAAACTGATGGAGAAAACATCTTGAAACACTTGTAAGAGCTCCAGGGTTTTGTGAGAGATTCATAACAGGTTAGCCACTTGTTTATGTTGGTTGGATCCTATTGTACTATTACTTTTAAACATCATGAAAATCCTGTAGTTTCATTAATTAATGAAATATTTCATTGATAAATGTTTTTATATCATAAATACGAAAATATTCTAGGTGTTAGTAGCACATTATTCACATATCACATTTATAAGAACCACATGCTTTTTACCCAACTTGTATTAACATGTTATGTCCCTTTTGCATGGCCTAAGATATTGAGAGAAGCCTGCTCCATAATGGAAGCTCTGTGGCAAATAAACTTGCATGCATCCAACAAACTTGAAATTGTTTTGGTTCTTGCCCGATCATGCCTTCCAATCCCAAACATTTTTTCAATTACTTTTTGGACTCTTCTCTTTTCTGATTGTTTTCCTCTTGAGAATGTAATCAGTTAGAATAAATGGTGTTTGATCAATAGAATGTAAGGTTCCTTGTTACTGTAAAGCTTATTTTTGTAAATATGATATTTTCATTTTGAATCATCTTTAGTATAGTGGCCCCTGTCAAAGGTTCTAAAGGCGTACTTGTGTCTGCCTTTAAGGTTTATGTGGACAAGAATACGGAAGAGTTAACCATTTTTCAATATAAACAATTTATAAGGCTTCATGTCATCAAAACAGGACAAAGAAAAAGAAACAATTTAGCTTGGTGTTCTCAAACAATTGTTTTCCTCTTGATGTTGTCAAACAATCAAGAGTGCACTGGGCAAAGAAGTTAAGCTCATCAAGAGCTCTCTCTGCATTTGCTAAACAAGGACTCCTTAATTCTTCAAAGATGACAGATAAAAGACAGATTCGATGAGCTACAATCAAATCTAAGAATTTAATATGTAGATAAAATATAGGAGAAGAGTATAGAGAGTGGGGGGCCCGATAAATAAGAATATAGATAATCCATCTAAGATATTTTGAAAATAAAGCAGGAACATGGTGGAGTCTGGCGCCTGATCCTGCCAAAATCCCATTTTGGGTTAGTTGGGATGCCCAAGGGAACCATACGATTGCCATATCTTCATGTACTTGTATGTCCCTTAACTCGTAAAGAGCATGTTTATAGTGGGAATCTTCTTTTTCTGTGTCATCTTTCCTATTATATAAATATGTAATATCTCTTACTTTTTCGGTTAAGCATTTAGAGCTCATGGAACTTAAATTTGCCTTTTCTGAGTGTCCTCCCTCTATTTCTTCACCACTTCCCTTATTGTGTATCTGTTATCAAGTTTGGTTCTGATCTTGTTGCTGCAAAAATTCAGATGATCTCTTTTGAAAATTAATAATCCAATTTCTCTACATATTTTTGTGATGACGTACTTATGGATTTTGTGACAAAATTGCGTGAACTTCTCTTTTGTAGTGTGTAAAGGTTTCAGTTTATAAATATTAATGCAGAAAGAAAACCTTTTTGTTTAACTGCGTGTCGGTTCTCCGCTCGGAGTAAAATCTTTAGTCAACAGTATTATATATATAAATATCTTTAGAAGCATCTGAAAAACTCTCTTGACCAATTGAGTAGATTTAAGGAATAGCAGTAGCTACTGCAATGGGAGTTTAATATGCAATAGCAATCCAATCCAAGGGCTTCATTAACTTTCTGCTTGCTCCGTGGCTTTTAATTATTTCCAATACCTGTAAGAGTACTGACTAGCTTCATAATTCCAGCAGCCCCTTAAATAAGAAAATATATGCCTTTGACACACACACACACGCGCGCGCACATATATGTATGAGAGAAATTTAGAAGAATGGGAAAATAATGAAAAGGTGAAAAGATGAGAGATGATAGAAGAAAGATGGTTTCTGTGAGAATACGTGAATAGAGAGATTAGATACAATCGTGATCCTTCAAGTACTTAGATGCCTTTTTACTCTTTAATAAAATGGTCAGTAATTGTCTGCTTAATAAATATACTAGTCACCATACTTTTGTTTGAAATGTATTCAGTTAAAAAAGTCATATGTTCTGTGGTATAAAGATCATTATCTATTTAAGATATGATGATACCATATACAAATTGGATGAGGCTGACATCCCCTCTCATTCGCCTCTCCCTCACTCGGCCCTTATCCCTGTTGCTATATAATAATTAAATCCCAGCCTTCTGCCTCATCTTCAACTTCCCCACCTTCAAGTGAAAAATTAATTCTCCCTGCTTTCGACTTCCATTCAAAATCTTATGCTTTGAAAGTGGGTCTTGTTGGTTTGTTCGTTTGTTTGACATTTTTAGTTGTTGCTTAGGTGGGGGTAAAACCCAAGCAGCAAGTGGTAGAAATAACGGCTATACACAGAGTAACGGAGCTTTTAATTCATGTTCGAACTGTATGGCGCAAGGGTTGTGTGATTGACAGCAACCCTTCACCGCACAGTGGGCAATGGCACTCTGCCTTCTGAAGGCGGTAGCCCATCTGATCTCCTATTTCTTGGAGGCGGCAGTCTCACTTCTTCTTTTTCTTTGTATTATTAGCCTAGCTCTGTAGATTATATATGCATAAGTTTAAACGACTATTTGAGAATTAATCTATTTCAAGCATGTAATTAGGTCTCAAGAGAGAAAAAGAAAAAGAAAAGAAAAAAAGCCTTCGTTGTTCTTGTTCTTTTTTTTTTTTTTTTGGGGGAAAGTCATGATATTGAGGATCAAGAGGGTGCCGATGGTTGTTTTGAATTATCAGAAAGAGGATATGGAGGAGGTTGCTGCTGCTCATCATGTAACTGGTGTGAGAATTGCTTGAACAAATGTTGCATTCAAGGAACAAAGCTTCCTCTATATGCATTCAAGAGGGTGAACAAGATTGAAACTGAAATGGATGTGCATGGACATGAGGTTAGGGAGCCTGAGCCTCCCATTGCATTTCTGGACTTGCTCATTCTTGGGGAGTGGAAGGACCATGTACGGAGAGGACTATTTCGCTATGTGATGAGTATAATTTATATACATATTTTACCTTTTATTGTATATTTGCTAGTTAATTTTATTTGTTATTTTTAATTAATTGAATTATTTTATTAAATAGGGAATTAATTGGAGATTGGAAATAAAAAGTGCAAAAAAAATAACAATTTGGGGGAATATTAGTTGGAGCTGTGACATAGTTAAGAGCTAAGAGCAATTTGCATTGAAAATGAATTTCAATTCTCCAATTGAGTTACACGTGCATGGCATTGCAAAAGTGGAAAGCAATTTAAATGGGGGCCACGCTTGACTTTCAAAAGTGGAATTAATGGCTTATGGTGGCGTTATTATGGAAGCTTTGTTTTATAATTGGAAAAGGATTTTAATTAGTAGACAAAGAGGATTCGGTGGCTAAGCATTATAAAAAGAAGCTTTTGGCTTTTGGAGAGAGGAGCCGCCAGAAGAGGGAAACGCGAGACAAAGAGAAGAAAATCTGCTGTAGTTCGACTTCCATGGCTGGTTTTATCTCTTTTGTTGCTCACAATTCAAGTATGTTTAGTTAATTTTCTTATACTGAAGTTAAAGATGAAACTCTATTCAATGAAATAATTATCTTTTTATTTATTTAATTCTATATATATGTGCTTTAATGTTTATGGTTTTTATTTCACATGAATAATTGGATGTTATTAAAATCTTTTCATCAATTCTGTCATGCATTATTGATTGTTAGGATTAATATTCGATTAATTCTATGCTTGGATTTATAAAATTTATACATGATTATCTTTGATTTTATGTCTTTCATTAAATTGTTTACATGGAGTGCTTAGGAAAACTTTGACTCTTTGTTATTTGATATGTTCACATGGGATATTTAGATTTCATACTATTAAGCGAAAAAAGAACCTATATTAGATTTAATTAATTGGGCTTAATTGTTATATTTATGAGATGACATAGATTGATTTCGAGTTGTCACTCTAGAATTGGGGATTAATTAATATTTAGATAATTACTAGTTGAATAGTGGTGGATTCTAAAACCTTGGTAATTTTTGTCTTATTGAAATCTCATTTACTTTAATTGTTTTCTTAGTTTAATTAGTTTGATTTCCCTTAAAATCTCAATTTGCTCAACTAGGTTAGGATTAATATTAATTTTAGATTTAAATTAGACTTGTCAATTCATAAAAATCCCTGTGGAATCGACCTCGTTACCACTATTCTATCTCTAGATTCGTGCGCTTGCGAGTATATTAAAATTTTCACAACACTATGACATTACTGCCTATGAAACCAAGGTCATTTCTGGTCAGTATGGTTTCATTGCTCAACTGAACTATCCCCGCCACCTGAAGAAGAGGCCTGCTGAATTCCGTGTTGAAAAGGTTGTCCAGCCTTTTGATGGGAACAAATTTAGGTTTACCAAATGGGGCAAGAAGAGGTGCTCTTCCAGTTTGAGGCAAGTGAAGATTGTGAAGTCCAGTTTCACCTAAGTGCCCCCTTTGATGTTGAGAATTCTCCAAGTGTTGTTTCCATCAATGTGAGTCCTATCAAGTATGGGCATGTGCTGTTGATCCCACGCGTTCTTGAGTGCTTGTTACAGAGGATTTACTGTGTCAGCTTCTTGCTTGCACTTTACACGGCTGCTGGAGCTGGGAATCCACACTTCAGGTTGGGTTACAACAGCTTGGGTGCATTTGCTACCATCAACCACCTTCACTTCCAGGCTTCCTACATGGCTTTGCCTTTTCCAATTCAGAAGGCTCCTACCAGGAAGATAATCACTTCTGGTGGTTGTGTGAAGATCTCTGAGCATTTTAACTATCCGGTTAGAGGCCTTGTCTTTGAAGGTGGAAACTCTCTGCAGGATTTATCCAACACAGTCTCGGATGCATGCGTTTGCCTTCAAGAGAACAACATTCCTTACAATGTTCTCATTGTTGATTGTGGAAAGCGCATATTTCTCTTTCCACAGCGCTATGCTTAGAAACAAGCTCTTTGGGAAAGTGAGTTCAGAGCTTCTGGACACCCAAGTAAACCCTTCTGTGGGAAATTAATGGGCATATGGTGTTAAAGAGGAAGAAGGACTATGAAGAGGCATCTGAAGAAAATGCTTGGAGGCTGCTTGCCAAGGTCTCTCTCTGAAGAGAGGTTCCAAGAAGTAAATGCTCTCATCTTTGAAGCCATTGTGTGTGGTGATAATGCCAATGGAGATGTTGCTGAGAGCATAATTGGGAGGCAGATGCAAAACCAAAGCCTCATGGTGCCGTGGATGTCATTAACAAAAGCTCCCGTCCTGCCATGGTGTCAGGGACTCCGGAATGCCTAGTTCTTCAGTAAATTCTGTGACTTGGTGACCAGACTGGCTGTCTTTGTCTGGTTTCATGTATGGAGTGTGCCATTAGCCTAGTTGCCTAAATAAGCAAACTTTGTGTGCGCTGCCGTTGAGTTTAGTCTAATTTGCACTGTAATGTAGGTAAGATACTTTGTTTGCTGATGAGCCTCTGTTCATGCTTATGGATTTGGTTCTGTATAATTTTATGCTGCAGCAGCAATTCTTGTGGCTATAACCCAAAAAAAAAAAAAAATTGGACGAGGCTGCTGTCCGGATTAACACATTTTATTTTTCTTATGCGACTTTTTTTTTTTTGGACTTAATCACGAGGTATCCTGGGGAGAGCCCTAACTGTGGGAGGCATCTTTAAGTCCGTACCACAACCCAAACTAGAAGTCCCCGCTTGAACCGGGAGGTACATGTTCTCCTAACAAAAGCAACTTCCCTGCGACTCGAACTGGAGAGCAAATCTAGTCAAGCCACTTAAGGGGACTTCATTGCCAGTGGAGCCAACACTTTGTTGGTTTTCTTATGCGACTTTAAGAAGTGACTGGTTTGGCTGCACGCGTATATCACAGAGGAGGATTAACACATTCAACTATTTCAAGTCAATAGTCTTCTTTGAAAATGATGTTTAAGTCTTTGACCATCATCATTATATGTCATCTTCGTAGAAATTTAATTAATATCTAGTTCGAATACAGCAAGAGTAAATTCTTGTAAAGTTCGATCTCTTTGTTCACATCTTAATACCAATGATCTGGAATCATGCGAATCTAACCCCTACTTTGTTAATAAAATTATTCTAGTTTAAATATTAATTAATTTTCCCATCCATTTAGTAATTTTATTAGTCAACAACTCTCCAAATAGAAAGATTTGTATTGTCTTCTATTATTTATTACTATATGCCTTTCTGTAGTCAAATGGCGCTCATATTATGATGAGTTTTTAGTACTCTTAGAACATTGTTCCTTAATTATTCATTACTTGCCTTATATGTATTATAATGATTGGTTGAAGCAAATACATAACAAACAACGGATGGAAAAAGAACAGTAATCCAGGAGCACCCAAGACTTTTCTGATGGCTAGTTTGAGCTTACTTTTTTTCTTTCTGAGTAGTGACACGTAAACGGATTTCCAAGCTACAGATTCGCTACGGATGCTGCAGCTGTGTTGTGTATTTTAGCTTTAAGCTTATGTTTACTATGTCGCTCTAAATATTCTTTAGCTACATCTCCATTACTTTTATTGAAGTTTATTCCGTTCGCGGGATCAATCATAGGGGACCCCAAAAAATTAAAAAAAATTAAAAAAAAAAAAGATGAGCTAATCTTAATAATCAGTTATAAAGGCGTAAGGCAAGCAAAAATCTGAGATATTTTTTATTTGCCAAATTAAAGTTAAATTCACCCAATGAAAAGAAAAAAAAGCTAACATTGGTCAAAGCAGAGCAGAATTTGATCACTATCTTTATTGTTCTAATGGATTAATAGTATAACTAAACTCTAACCAGAGTATAAAGATCGACGATGGTCTAAAGAGAACGACATACAAGTTTCTTTAACCCTACACTCAATAATACATTGTGCATCATATGAGAGCACAAATTTACTTTTAGAAAGATTCCGAATTTCTAACGAGCACTCTGAATACTAAGGATATAACGAGCCATCCCAGAGCGACCCTGCCGAAAAAAATGGTGAGTGGGAAAAAAAAAAATATGACAATTAGTTAGAGGAACAAAAGCTTGTAAGACGAAAGAGTAAAATTTAAGGATGAAGAAATTAAAAGCATATGTGAGCCGATTACAATGACTAAAACACACTAGAAATTAAAGGAGTATTACCGCTTAATTAGTTCCTGATCTTTCCTTGCAGTTTGGCAATATTCACAACTGCTGTCACATAGAGCCAATCTTTCATACAAGTCAAGAAGTCGTTGTAACCATATCTCCACGACCTATTCAGTATTGAAGTTCCGCAGACTCCCCAGATTCGAACAAAAGACCAAGAATCAAGCTCACATAAAATCCGAGAGTTATAAACTGATCATCCTCATCTTCTGGAGTGTTTTTGTTAGGTCCCAGTCAGAGACAGCCAATGATTACGCGTAACACAAGTGATATTTTTCTGCTTATGGCGAGGAAAGACCAAATAATTATTGTTTAGAATTCTCAATGCTTTTATTCATATTGTGGAGCTTATTTATAATAACAAGACTTTGGTTTCCATCCTACAATTACGGTTAAATAAAAGAATATAGCAACTTAGCTAAGAATTCGAAACCGAAAGATAATCGAAAACAACTTCCGTGTTGGCCCAATTGTTAATAAGCGTATTCCTAGATCACGGCTCCGGCTCCAGCTCCAGCACGTATCTTCACGATCTCAGCACATGCATGTTTCATGCATGGCTTGCATGGTGCCCTCACGTAGCAAACTTAGGATTTGGCTTTGGCATTCTTCCAGATCTTCGTGGCTCATGCATTTGCTGTCTATCAGTTTTCATCATCATCTCTCCCAGACATGTAGTCTATTCTTCATCCGGACACTTGTTTGGAAGAAGAAGGCCAGAAAGTTCAAGATTTCCCGCATACACTGAAGCATTGAAGCTCTAGAACTGAGTGCCTAATGTGATTTTCCCTGACAAGTTGTTGCATGACAAGTCCAAGACACCAAGACCACTTAACTGAGAGAGGCTAGAAAGTAATACTTCCAGAAAACAGGTTTCTAGACAAATCCAGGAAATCCAATGATTTTAACTGACCAATCTTTGGAGTGATTGGTCCTGTTAAATTGTTCCTCGAACGGTTTAAGGCAATTAACCCACAAGATCCATGACTTCTTCAGGAATTACTCCATGTAATTTGTTATTCGAAAGGTCAAGGCACTTTACAAATCTCAAAGTACGCTTGTACTCGTTTTCACTTCCTTTCTAAGTCAACTGTGAATTGTCCATATAGCCGTACGCATTTCCAAGGAGAACCCAGCCACCAGACGTATTTGCCCAACCCAATGGTCGGATCGGAACTTCCTTCTTGGGTGATGGCTGAAAAATTATTGAAACACTCTGTTATCCTTCCTGATATATTGTTCAAAGAAAGATCCAAGACTGAATCAGTGCTAGATGGCATAACTGGAAAGGTATATATCCATGAAATTTGTTAGATTTCAAGCCAAGAACAATCAAATCTTGAAGGCTTCCTCCTATCCATGTTGTTATCTCATCAAACAATGCATTCTTCCCGAGATCCAAAACTCTCAGTTGTGAGCAATTCCTAAAAGATGAAGGCAATTCCCCAGTTAGCCTATTGTTGTGTAAACTCGTGTAAGAAGCCCATTGAGTCTGGAATTTTTTCCGGAGAAGCTATTGTTTGCAAAATTAAGAATGGATAGGCTATCAAAGTTCAACCAACAATCAAGAAGCCCTCCAGATAATAAGTTATTAGAGAGATTAAAAATGTTTCACGTGTTTTTAATAATCAAACATAAGAAAGTAATTGACTCTGAGGACTTATTTTTAGAGAGATTCGAGAACGTAGAATTTGAAGGAAGCGGTGGAATTGGGCCCTTAAAGTTATTTGAACTGATATCTATAATAAATACAGCACCGATATTCTCACACCAATAAGCACCACAGTTAGCACAAAACGGTTCGTTTTGTGCTAACTATAAAACATTTAACTGTAGCTTAAAAACGCATATTCATTTTGCTCAAACGCAGACCACACACGCGCTCGAATTTCTGAAACGCAAACGCAAACTACACACACACTCATCTCACTGGAGCACAGCACTCTCTCTCACTGTGGGTCTCTCCACATATAGCTTGGCTATCAGTTGTTTCTCTCCCAACCCCGTGAATTGCATTCTGACGGCACTTCTGGAATTTGAGACCTAGCTGCAGCTTCACTCTGTCGGTATGAATTTATGTTAATTTTACTGATTATTATACAAGAAAATATATGCATATGAGTAGAGCCGGCCATGAATTATTTTGATTGTTTGAGAAAATTTTGCTGATCATGAATTATTACAGTGAGTTAGCTTAGTTTTGTGAATTATTTTGTTCTTGAAATTAGTTTTGTTAATGTGAATTATTTTTATATTGTTGTCGTGAATTATGCGATGAGACTGTATGCGATGGATCTTCATTATTTGATTGAAATTTCAGGCAGCCATGTTATATCTAAGTCAAGGAAAAGTAGATGTCAGCATTGCACTCCTTGTGCATATAAATCTTTTAATAGCCTTATTGAAACATGAGAACTGATCATTACCAAATAATATATGCTCTCTCAATTTTGTATCAAGCTAAAAAGAATCCCTATCCAGAGATGCATCAAATGGAATTACTTGCAAATAAATCATCTCAAGGCCCTTAAAATCTGATATGCCTCTATAAATGGCTAATGATTTTACAAAGCACACAAATCTTAGATCAACAAATGATATCTAACCAATAACGAGCATCAATAATTGCCATGTGTAATCGGCAATTTGCTGACTTCATTATTCCGTTATTAATGTATAATTAATTAACACCTATGCTAAATGGTTTTGTTAATGTGAATTATTTTCATATTGTTGTCGTGAATTATTTTGTTTTTGATAATATAAATTTCCATTTTGATGATATGAATTATTTTCATTTCGTATAAATAAAGAATATGGAAAATGCCATCGAAGACATTGAGGAGTTGGAGAAAATTGAGGAGGAGGACGAGCCAATGATTGGGATGTCTTTTAATACCGATACTGAAATGTTTATGTACTTCAAAGAGTATGGTAAAAAAAAAGGATTTCCAGTTATGCGGAGAAGTAGTAGAAAGGATAGTGATGGGATACTTAGAAATGTGTCTTTTGCTTGTGGCCGAAGCGGGGAGACAAGAAGCAAATCTACTAATATCTTAAAGCCGCAACCTAATATAAAGACAGGCTGCAGTGCTAGATTAGGAGTTGGTTTAGGGGATGATGGAAAATGGACGATTCGAAGCATAAATCTTGAACACAACCATCCATTGTTGACTCCAACGAAGTCAAGGCTTTTTCGATGCAATCGTAGCCTCAGTGCACATGCAAAAAAGAAACTTGATATAAATGATCGAGCGGGAATCAAATTGTCCAAAAATTATCAGTCACTTGTTATTGAGGCCGGTGGACATGAAAACGTGACATTTATAGAGAGAGATTGTAGAAATCATATTCAGAAAGAAAGAAGATTACGGCTTGGAGATGGGGATGCTGCTGCTCTTCAGAATTATTTTATGAAAGTGCAAGCGGAAGATAATAGATTTTTCTTTAGTATGCAAGTGGATGATGAGGGCCGACTAAAAAATATTTTTTGGGCTGAGCCAAAAAATAGGGAAGCCTACAAAGAGTTTGGAGACGTTGTTACATTTGACACCACATATCTTACAAATAAGTATGACATGCCATTCGCTCCATTTGTAGGAGTTAATCATCATGGTCATTCTATTTTGTTTGGGTGTGGATTGATTTCAAATGAAGACATTGAGACATTTACATGGTTATTTCGAACATGGTTATCCTGCATGTCTAATTCAGCTCCTATTGGAATTATTACAGACCAAGACAAGGCAATGAAAGCTGCAATTGAGAACGTTTTCCCCAATACTCGACATCGGTGGTGTTTATGGCATATACTTAAGAAGATTCCAGAGAAGCTGGGGGGCTATAAAGAATATCGCGACATTAGTAATGTGTTGCATTGTGCTGTTTATGACTCTCAAAGTTCTGCAAAATTTGAGGAAACTTGGCACCATATGATTGTAGAATTTGAATTGGGGGGAAATGAATGGTTACGGGGTTTATACAATGAGCGGCATCGTTGGGTGCCTTGTTATCTAAAAAACAGTTTTTGGGCAGGAATGTCAACTACTCAGCGCAGTGAGAGTATGAATGCATTTTTTGATGGTTATGTTAACTCGAAAACTACTTTGAAGCAGTTTGTGGAGCAATATAGCAATGCATTAAAGAATAAAGCTCAGAAAGAAGTTGAAGAAGATGCTCGGTGTTCTTCCCATCAATTGCCATGTGTAACATCTTATGCGATGGAGAAGCAAATCCGAGATGTGTACACAATTTCGAAATTTCAAGAATTTCAACAAGAGTTGGTTGGAAAAATGTATTGCGAATTTGTCAATTCCATGGGTTGTGAATATATAGTTAGAGAGGATGTCAAAGTTGATACATGGAAAAAAAGGACCTTTTTTGAAGTATATTGTGATAAAGAAAATGGTGAAATCCATTGTAGTTGTTCAAGGTTCCAATTCAGAGGAATTCTCTATAGGCATGCTATTACGATCATGATACGCAACGACATGGAAGTACTTCCAGAAAAGTTTATCCTACGGAGATGGAGAAAAGATGTGTGGAGATGCCACAGTAGGGTGAAAACCAGTCATGAGCTGCATAGCTGCACAGATGAACAAAAACGGTACGAGAAGATGTGTGTTAGTTTTGCAGAGGTTGCAAATGTGGCTGCAAAAGATGTGGAAAGTTATAATCTTGTTTTGAATTGGATTGAGAAGGTACGGATAGATCTACCGGAAACGATTCAGTGCGGAGGAAACGATGTAACTATTGTTACAGGCCAAGGAAGTTGTAGTAATAGTGTCGGAATTGAAATGCATGATGTTGAGACAGTACGTGATCCAGTCGTTAAGCGTCGTAAATGTCGTCCACCTTGTCAAAGAAAAAAGTCGACTAAATCTTCAAAATCAGCGCGTTCTAATGCAAAGGTTAGTTTTAAAGTAAAATAATTATAGTAAAATAATTTATTAATGGTGCTCAAATGTTGGTTTTGTTGACTTTGCAGGATGGACATGTAAGCGATCAAGTGGCAACTATGATTCCAACATTTCAAAATCTTCAACAAAGTTCCGTTGATAGGAATATGTACCCACATGGAGTTATGGACTATTCTAATGTAAGTTTTTCACACTTTATGCGCAATATTTATAAGTATTATCATTTGGTTCAAGTTTTATTAATATATGTTTGTTTTAGGGCCTTATGAACTTGCATCATATAACTGGAGATAATGTTTATCCAACAGCTACACAAAATTCTAGCACGGTAAGTTGTGATAAAATTTGTATTTGCTCATCTTATGTAATTTAGTATTTGTTCATTTAATGTACTTTAACATCTTTATTATAACAAGATGTTTATTTTTTTATAATAGCACCCACAACTCCAGCCCCAAGTGCATGGACATTTTCAGCAGCTGCTTTTTCATCAAAATAATGAATATGGAGTTAATAGGGAGTTTGGAAGTGATTTCGAAGAATAGCATTTTCGGTGCAATCATTGAGCATGTATCAGTTTGATATATAGACTATTTATCCGCTAGTCATGTGGCTGTTGGTTTGATTCAGACTCTTTTACCTGCAATCAGGGTTGGACTTGCTTTCTTGGTGATGCTTGCTATTATGTCCTTTAAAGGATGTGTGTTTTTGGTGGCTGTTGCTGGTCATACTTTTGGATTTTTTATTTTTGGCAGCAGGGTTTTTTATAAATCACACCCCCTCCATGAGCTGTTGATACAATTAATGGCTGATTACTAAGAGTTAAGTATGTTCTTGAGTTTGGCTTTGTAGTTTATCTTGTAACTCTTAATTTCTGTAGAAATTGAATATGAGAAATTTAATTGCATATGTTGTTGATTTTCAGTTTCTGGATTTGAGAAATTTAATTGCATATGTTGCAAACGTGGTTATGCGGAAGAGAAATTTATTTGTACAATGCAATTGTTAATCTACTGAGTAGCAACATTTTCTTGTTTGTACATGGAGGTCTTGTTGAATAATATCTTCATTCGTAGCAACAGATGCTTGGCTGCAGTAAATTTGTTATACGATGATAATCACTTTAATATCTTATGCTGTTAAATCAGCAATTGTGGCGAGCTTTATGCATAGTTACTGATGCCTTATTTAATTTTTTTATTTTTTCCCCCTAATTTTTCTCTTTTATCTTTAAATTATTGCCTACATCACATGTATATTTGCTTACATTCGTAACACCTGTAATTGTTTTTTTTTAATATCATGTTAAGTTTATACAATATGCTATGTACTTGTTACATAAATAATTAATTTCCAAGAGAAATAATTAACATTCATTTCATGGAATATATTAGTTAAGTATACAATTTAAAATAATACATATTACAATTGTTATAATTATTTGTGGAACATATTTTACAATAAGACTTAGATCTTCATGTGGTTGTCTTTGCCGAAGTTCTTTCTCAAACAACTGAAATTTAAGAGACAAGCACTCCATTTGATGCCCCAGACTACGAACTTCTCCTAATAAGATGTCAATTTTGTTCTCGTTCATGCTTCGATCTTCCATCCCTCCAAAGTCATTACATTCACTACTTTTCCAATTATCATCCCATTCAAAAGCCCCACATCCTTTGCACTTCCAAAACTTACGATTCGGATTTTCTCTCGTCCGTGAAATTCGTAAGACCTTATTACTATTGCTGCATTTTTCACAAGCTTTCACCTGTGTTCGATTTTAACTTGTGCTGCTACAAGACATAATGATTGAACAATTTCTCTACAATATAAACAAATAGCACAATCATTGTACCACAAATATATACAACACATAATGGCAATTCCCAGCACAAAGTTATAATAATTCTTTTATCATCCAATTTCCAGCACAAAGCCATCTCAATTAGCCCCTCAGACTACCAAAAATGCAACCCAAATCAACCCATCCGAACTATATATCAACATAATTTAACAATTTCCAGCAGCAAGTTTTAACAGCAGATAAAATTCTAACAACAACTCATACCAAAATCAGCAACTCATCAATCCCAAATCAACCTATCCGAACTATATATCAACATAATTTAACAATTTCCAGCAGCAAGTTTTAACAGCAGATAAAATTCCAACAACAACTTATCCCAAAATCAGCAACTCATCAATCCCAAATCAACCTATCCGAACTATATATCAACAGAATTTAACAATTTCCAGCAGCAAATTAAACCAATTACCTCCACGAATTGATTACCCAACGAGATGCGTGAGAGAAACCCAACGAGATGCGTGAGAGAGACCGACGAAAAGAGAAAGCCGAAGGAGAGAGTAGCGAGATGCGCGTGAGGCCGGATGAGAGAGACCCACGGTGAGAAAGAGAGCCACAGCCGAAGAGAGACCCACAGCGAGAGAGAGAGCCACAGCCGAAGAGAGACCCACGGCGAGAGAGAGAGCCACAGCCGAAGAGAGACCCACGGAGAGAGAGAGAGCCACAGCCGAAGAGAGACCCACGCTCGAGAGAGAGAGCCACAGCCGAATAGAGACTCACGCTCGAGAGAGAAAGAGAGAAAATCGAAGGAGAGAGCAATCCCACGATCCGTTTGGTGAGGCGAGTGTGTGAGGAGAGTGTGTTAGTTTTGAAGCACAGTATTTTCTTTTATAGTTAGCACAAAACGAACCGTTTTGTGCTAACTGTGGTGCTAAGCGTGGAATTGGGCCCTTAAAGTTATTTGAACTGATATCTATAATAAATATTATCAGACTTTAAAAAAAGACAAATTGGGGAGTTTATCCTTGATATGGTTATTTGAGATATTTAAAAAAAAAGAGTTCAATGGACAGATTCCAAAACCGATCAAGGACAGTATCCGAGATTCCGATACTAGAGATATCAAGTAAAATAAATTAATTCTAAGCTTGAAGCCATTTTGAAAAATGTGGTCCCATCTTGCAAGTGGCAAGACTTCACAATTTCAGTTGAAAAGGAGGAACCGAACCATGACCCAATTTCAAAGTCAAAGAGTTATCAGCCAAGTACAATATCTGCAAGTTGGACATATTGAAAAAAAAAAAAAAATCAGAGATAACACCTGTGAATGAATTCCCATCAAGTGACGGATTCTCAAGCTTGTATAAGTTACTGAGGCTTTTGTTTATAGTTCCATTTAATCGATTTTCTCCAAGATACAATACTTTCAAGGATGAAAATCCTCCAAGACCAGGTATTGGCCCCGTGATTTCATTGTCATAAAAACTCAGGTCCTCCAGTGAATTCACCGTGCATTCCCTGGATAGATTTTGAATCAACTCCGAGAGCTGTCCAGTGAGATGGTTGAAAGGCAAGCGTAATATAATTCAAGCTACACATGTTTCCGAAGAATTTTGGAATCCCACGTTTAAGTTCATTGAAAGGGAGAGACAAATATCTAAGAGAAACCATGTGTTGAAAAGCCTCAGGAATTGAACCTTGTAAATGGTTAGAGATAAGGTCAAGATGAAGAATATTCCTGCTAAGATTGAACAGCAAAATATTCGTTAGTCCTTCTATAAAATGGTGTTGCCTATACAGTTGTCCACCGTATGGTCTAACCCGAAGCCATTTACCTCTTGATTTATGTACTACACTGAAGTGGCTAAAATCATGTCCTTCTCAACAAGTATTCATTCAAGTCCATAGGCTTTAGAAAAAATTAAATTTCCAATGGAATTCAAGTTGATGGTGAGTCTGATTCGATGTCATGAAATAAATTTGGAATCATTTACCAACAAAAGGGCTATTTCAAAAAAGACTCATGAATTGATTTTATTAATTTGACTCACTCTCCGCATCCCCAATAACTTTAGCTTTTTTTTCTATTTTTTTTCCTAAAATCTAAATAGCTCTAAATTAGTTTGAATTATGAATAAAACTAAATTCTGAATCTTAATGGCATATTTATTTTATTTTATTTTATTGTCTGAAAGTCTAATGATAAGTATTAAATTGTTTTTCTTTTTCAACTTAAAAAGTATAAAAAGCAGTACTTTTACATTTGTGTCTTTACAAATTTAAAATGTTAAATGTTGGAAGGGTGGGTCACCTATGATGGGTCGACTTGACTTGGCCTGTACATGGCAACTGCTAAGCAGTTACCATGTACGGTTTTTGGGAATAGAGGGAAGTTGATTTGGAATCAGCTTCCCCAACGTCAGTTTTAATAACTCGCAATTGAATACAAAGATTTTTTTTTTCTTCTTCTTCTTCCTTCTTCTCTTATTCCAAATACAGCAAAAGAACATAGAACAACCCGTTAAAAAGAGGGCATTTATATTGTGGTATAGACGAGGATTTCCATCTGTAATTTCTTTCCGACCATCGACGTGATCCAACATTCAATTATTCTGTTGCCTGATTTGTGAAGAAATGTAGGCTTTTGAATCCCTTTTATTTTCATCATTGGTATTAGAGCCTGTATTTGTGTTGGATTCATACATATGGTTGAATTTGTTTTATGAAAAAGTATGAATTTTACATGTTAATTGATTTTTTATAGAATGTGTGATCTGGTGGCTATTGATTTTACGTCCTGAAGTGAAAGAATTATAGCATAAATTCGGGAATTAATAGACATAAAAATAGCCTAGGGTTTAGATTGCATGAACCCTAAGAAGTTATGAAACCCAAAATTTGAATTGCTTATTTCTTTTGATCTAGGCAACATGACATTATGTATGATATATCATTGGAAATATCTTTTCAAGAGCTTTCCAACGATATGTTATTTGTTAAAGAAAAACTTAAAACGAGAAAGTTATGGCCAAAACAAGAATCTAGTCGCTAAAATTCAGAAACCATAGTTTTTGGAGAAGATGGTAGATAATGTTAGAATCGGTTTTTCAATGATTCTGGCTTATTCTTATCTCCGTTTGAAATTATGAGGGCACCATTCGATTCAAGACAAAAAATCGAGTCGGACGGTGCATATGGACGCACACAGTACTGTATCGTGCATTGTAGTGCGCACTATATCGTTCATGAAGTATACGTACCTGCCTGTGCGCGTAGGGGAATGCGTCTAGAATGGTATCTTTTGTATATCTTGTTATGCGGGACTCCAATTTGTGTTTGTTGGCACCATTTGATTCAAAATTTAATTTTCTATTTTTTTATATAAAATCAAAATTTCTAATTATTTTTTTATATTTGAAATAAAGTTTCAAATCGAATATATATAGTCTCATGGATGAGCATTAAATGTTAATAAATATTAAAGCTCTAGTGGGAGCTTTAAAATAATTTTTTTATGGACATTGGTTGGAATTAAATTGTATCTCTTATTTAGTCATTTGTTAACGATCACTAATATGAATTTTATGTTATTTATCTTAGATGCTTCTTGTTAGAAAATTGTAGACTAAGGAAGAAGGGTTAATGACATATAGAGCTTGGGTTTCTCCTATTAATTTAATCCAAATTAATGATAGCTTATCTTATGAAGAACCTGCAAGAAAATAGAGAATTATAAGATGGACCCTGATCGTTCTATGTGTATAAATATAGAAGATATAAATGAGGTCTTTAGCTGGCTAAAGTATGGAAAAGGGGACACTAAGTATGTAGATTTGGATTATTATCAACGGTTCTCATAAATTCCTTACCTAATGATGATAATACACTTGTCTTTAAGGCTTGCATGTTAGAGGAGATTCTCAATCTCCTGAGCAATAAATATTATTTGCTGAAATGCGAAATTGAGCTAAGGGAGGAGCACCATCTTGCTTCAAGGATGAGGCGAATTTCAGTACATAGTATTCACACGAACCTTCAGAATGGAAGACAAGCTAGTTGCCTTGGTAAAGGGCAGAAGTTATGGTATGAGAAAACCATAAACAGGATCATCAAGAAGGAACAATTGTTTTTATTTAGAGACACACTTGAGTATAAGTTGGATGAAAGAGTTACGAACAACAAAGAATATTTTATAAACGAGTAGAAGATTCTATATATTAGTTTGACTATGTTCGGTTATTTCTTTCGTTTGTTAATTTTTATTATTTTAGATGTTGTTTTTCACTTTGTTGAATGAACAATATATAGCTATGTTTTTATTAGTGAATTTCTACATTAGTTGTTGCTTAACTCAATATACTTTCGTATGATATCTCATAAATCATTCAGTTAACTGGAAGTTCTAACTAAATTGAATTTAATTAATTCATAATTAGAACTGATAATTTTGTGCATTAAAATCAAATTAATGACAAATATGATAAAGGGAATTGGATAATGATTGGAAGCTTCAATGACTTTTCGATTCCATTCCCGATATTTATTTGTCATGTTTTTTGGTTTATTTTTGTGGCAAAATTAATTGTTTGTGTGTAATTATTGATTATGACTTTATTGATTGTATTTTAAATCGTCTCTGTGGTAAGAGAAAGTTGAGATATCATTTGTATCTAAGAACATTGTGGCCGATCTGAACAAGAGTGAGAAGCTGAATAGTGACAATTATAACATTTGACACCGCAAGATTCAGTACATCCTTAAAAAGCAAGAGACTCTAAAAGCTCTTAACAACACCCTAGCTAACCCTAAGAAAAGCAATAGTGCTCAACACAAGAGGGATCTAGTGGCTTATCAGGCTTGGAAAAAGAAGAATAGCAAATGCTTGCATAACGATGTTGAGCAGCATGTAAGATGACCTCATGTGTGAGTTGAGAAGTACGAGACTACTCAAGAGATGTGGCTCGCTCTGAAAGGCAAGTTTGGTGGCACTTCAACCACTAAGCTGAGAAGGTTTACGCTCAAGTTTGATTCTTATTGAAAGCACCAAAATCATACTATCAGGCAGCATTTGAAGGAAGTATTGAACATGGTTCATGAACTTTAAGTCTGCTGGACATATTCTAACTGATGAACAACAAGTTCGGGCAGTGATAAGATCACTATCTGATTCATGGGAACACATGAAGATGAATATGACTCACAATGAAAGTATCAAAACTTTCAATGATATTGAACATCACCTAGAACTAGAGGCAGAGGGCCTTGAGGCAACTAAGCTTTCTTATTATATGGCTGATTCAGGCTCGAGTAAGGCTTCGACTTCAAGTGCAAAACGGGTAATAAGTATAACTAGAACATTAAAAGATCTAATCTAGATTAAAAAAAAAAAACCAGATGCTAAGAAGCGCCCAAGGAGTAAGTGTTCTGACAAGAAAAAGGACAAAACCAAGGTGAAATATTACAACTGTAGTAAGCTGGGTTATTTCGCTCGTGAGTGCACTTAGCCTAAAAAGGTGAGACCCAACTCCACTTTATTGAATTATGCTTTTGTTACGAATTCTATACTATTGACATATTCTTGTCTTATGTGGACTGTAGACTCAGGAGCAACAAACTATATAACTCATGATCAAAATGCATTTGTAAAATATCGTCGAATCAATCAAGGAACTAGATGGATATAGGTGCGCAACAACTCCAAAGTTGAAGCAAAAAGAATAGGCACCTGTAGATTGACTTTGCATGATAGACATATTCTTTTATTACGAGATGTTCTATATGCACCAGAGATTCAACGAAACTTGGATTCAAGTTTTTATCCATTTACTTGGTCAATGACACAATCACATTTCTATTCAAAATTAATTTACAAGTTCTAGTCATCAAAATTCAAATATTAGACACGAGTCTTTCTTTTTGGTTTAAATGAACATATATATGGTATTTCATTTATAAAATTCTATATAGATTTAGAATTTCAATGGTGTAAATGTGTAAAATATTAGTAGATATATGTATACTTTATAATATTATTAATTTATATTATAGAATATACATATTCACTAAAATATTACACACACACACACACATATACATAATACAATGTAAATGTTTGGTGTGAAGTTAATTTCATCGCTTTTTTTGCATATGCCTTTTTTTCTATGCTTTCTCGTCTAAAAAGTGACAAATGTTTTTTGTTATTTCATTGTAAATTGTTGCGTAGGAAATTGTACAGAAAGTGGTCAGACTTTTATGCAAAGTATCAGAGATGATCCCTGGAGACTTAACATTATAATGGGGGGGGGGGGGGACTCAGAACTACATTAAGGCACATTTTTTATGGCTTAACATTTTGAATTTGCCGATATAGTTTGACTATATAAAATTGGATCACATATGAGATTTAATTAACATTGAAATGACTGTTAGACTTATTAAATCTCATTAGCATTGATTTTATTGCAATCTCAATATTGAGTTAACTATAGTTGTATGACTACGATTGTTGTTCTATTTGAGTTATCAATCGGCGCAACATATATTTGTAGTCAAGATTATTTGATATATTAGTCAGAGCAATTATGAGCAGTGAGATTATAGATAGACAATATAGAATTTGTACAACACATCTCTTTAAGAGTTTTTTGGTACTTAATCTTAGAATTCTTCAGCCAGAATTAGTATGCTGAAAATGATCATTAGAGAAAATTGGTAAGTGTTAAGGAAAAAGATGTAATTAAATTGATTGGATGATTGAGATATCAAATTAATTAAAAATGTTGTACAAAGGATTGTTCATTGAAGAAATCATTGTGTTATGTGTCGAATTATTATTTTAGAACACTATCCTAGGTAGTATAAAATTATAGAGGCCAGTTCCAATCTTTTAGTAAAGTGGATTTGGAATTAAATAATCAGGCTAACTTAATTACAGGTCTAATCATTATAGTTGCTATTGTATGTACCCAAATGATCCTTAGGTTAGCTCACTTAATTGATTGTACCACTATTGGACTAATAAGAAAGATAACTAGTGGTTAATCCTAAATATATTATTTGGTGTGAGACTCCATTTAATATGCTTGTGTATAAGGGGCCTCATATTATTTTATAGGTGGGTGCTATAACAAGAACAAGTGTAATGCCACTTTTGGCTTTTATCTTATTTTTTAATTTAAATCAAATATTTTTTATTTGATAGAATTAAAGAAAAGGAGATAGAATAAGGAGTTTAGGGTTTCCACCAAAAAGATATAAAAAGCTTAATTTTTCACAAAAGAAGTAGAGCTACAATATATAGAATAAAAAAGAAAAAGAGATTTTTTTCTTGCTAACCTAGGAGAAATTTTTTTTCTATTATTAATTGCTTTGAGTAGTGATAAAAGAGCCCACACGTCAAGGGCAAATTTGAGTCATAATATGGAAGATTGTTGGTGATGAATTGTGATCTAACAAAATTTGTGGTGACAGATCGTGACTTGGGAGCTTATATTACTTCTACGAAAAAGAAAAATGTACAATTTCTATATTATAGTAATTATATATATGTATGAGAATTGCAATCCAAATATTTTTGCTGTAAAGTTTTTAAACAATTGGCATTAGAGCGATCTCATATTAATATATAAAGTTACTGTATGAAATCAATCTCTTATATTATGTGTATAAGATGAGTGGTACTAATTTTATATATTATTTCATCATGTGAATGAATATATTTGTTGAATTAGAAATTTCCTTTACATTAATTCTTCTGGATTAGAAATTTCCTTTACATTAATTTTTCTGGATTTATAAACAAGAAAAGTAGTCTTAATTTTCACTATGTTTCTCGCTTGATTATCTTATTTCCCAACTCATAGATTCTTTGTAAGCTATTACTCGCGAGGAGTTTCTATATATATATGTGTGTGTGTGTGTGTGTGTGTGTGTTATAAAACAAAGCAAAGAACTCAAGAAAACACAGAAAAGGTTGATGCGGCAAAGAGAAGCAAAAATGGCTTCTGGAATTGGCAGCGGAAAACACAAAGATAACGAGGGTTTTCTTATGGCCTTTTCCACGAAACTCCCTATGATTTTACTGATTTTTGTTTCTATTAAAATTTTGGAAATTGTTTTTTTAGGTCCAGAGGAAATGAGGAATGTGATATGTTTCTGTAGGTGGCCGGCTGCAAGAAAGGTGTGTAAAACTGTAAATTAGGGTTTTGGGTTTATATCAGATGGCACCCTATCGTTTCACTATTTTACAATTCAGCTAAAGTATTTGGGTTTTGGGCAGAACAAATTAAATTTATTTAGACTGCATCTAAACCCATTTTTGTCATCAATTAGATAATATAAATAGAAATTTGATAAGCCTAATAGTAATTATTTGTCCAAATTTATTTATATTGGTGCTAGGCCCATTTTTAGATTTCAAAATTAGATCATATAAATGAAAAATTGGTAAGATTAATAATAAAATTTATTTGGCTCAAGAATTTTTGAAAATAAATTTGGACTTATTTTATTAAATTAATTAAGTCTATTTTTATAAAAATTTTAATTTCAAAAAATAAGACCCAATAGAATTTTATTTAGAAGATGTAAAATTTAATCTTAAAAATTGAACCAATGATAAATTTAAAAGCCCAAATGTGCCCAAGCTAGTGGACACGAACAAGATCAAGTACTAGAAAGAGGAAGAAGGAAGATAGACATTGACTTGAAGCCCAATAGATATTAGGCTTAGCTTGTAGATTAAGTCAATTTTCCCTTTGGAAAATCATGAATTGAGATGTTTAATTGCTTTTATCTACATGCTATATTTGGTTGATAAAACGTTATGTCAATAGAATATGTGGTGCCACTCTATGCATCATAATACATGGCATCTATAGATTATGAATCAAGATATATATTATTTGATATTTGCATGCGCTTAATAATATTAAATTACAGTTACATCTAGATAATATTATTTTAGAAAGTAAGTAATTAACAATATAGGATATAATCTTTATATTGTTCAAAAGGAAAAACCAACTTTAAAATATTGAGTGGGAGACGAACAATTCAAGGTAAATTTTCCCACGGTCGCCATTGTTAGTTCAATAATAAAATGATATACATATCTCTACTTCATGATATGGTGTTGCTCCCTTCAAAGGGTATATATATTAGATATTTTATTTGATGAATTTCTTTAAAGATAAGATTGAAATATTTTCCAATTTCTTTATCACCCTAATAGGGTTTGCTTGAAACGAAACATACGTAGATTGAAACAGTAGTTATACACTCAAAAACAAAAAAAAAAAATTGTTATTAACCTTCCCAATAAAGCCCTTTTATCAAATTTTGGCCATTAAAAATAATAATAATTATTCATCATGTTTCGACATGAAAATAAATAATCTAATGGTTAATTGGGTCTAGTAAGTGTAGGCATGACTTCCCTATCGGATAGCTTGCCAAAGCGGTACTAGGTTATTGTTACAATAAAATAAAATGCATTTATGATTTTTTACATTTTAGATTATTTATTGTGAACATTATTTGTTTCAAAGTGTTGATGCGTGTATGTCTTATTTTCATAAAATGTCTTCCAACAACCCATTATTAATTTTTCTGATAAAAATGAACTCACAGGTGAAGATTATTTAGATTGGAAACCCAATCTATTTAATGTTCTCGCTACTAAAGGCTACAAAAATGTTCTGACCCAACCGTGCACCCCAGAACCAATGTTATACAATTATTGAAATCAGAGAGAGCATTATGAGTAATGTTGCGAAGCTAACAAAATGACTAAGTGTTATATATTGACTTCAATTTCTATCGAACTATAGAACAGACATCAAAGCACAGAAACAACCACTGAAAATATTGGCTAGTCTCCATTAGATGTTTGGACAGAATACTCATTTTGCCAGAAAAGCAGCATAAAAACATATAATTGATACCAAGATAAAAAAGGGCATAAGAGTTCGTGATCATGCCCTCAAATAATGGACTATTTGAATGAAATTGAGATTCTTGATGTTCAAATCGATGATTAAACAAAGATGAATAAAGTGATTAAATCTTTGCCTGATACATTCAAGGACTTTAAGGTTAGCTATGTCTTGAGTAATAAAGATATGACCTTAATTGAATTAATGTACAAACTACATGCTATAGAAGAATTTTATCATCGCAAGAAACTTCTTGAAAAATGATTCTCTTCAAGGCCTAGGTCTAAAGACAAGGATAAGCAGAAGAGAGTTGGGATAAGAAAATTGTCTGAGATGGCAAGCCAAAAGGCAAGTGCTACAAATGTGGACAGAAAAGTCATTAGAAGAAAGATTGCCCCAAGATTATTAAAATCAGGTATGGGAAATCTTTAAGTTTTCTAATTAGTTCATATTTCTATTAATTCATGAGATAGTATATTCTAATGTAACTGATCTTATTTGTGATTCATTTACTTGGTTTTAAGAATCCAATAGACTAAGTGAAGAAAGCTTTAGAACTGCAATTGAGGACATGCTAGCTTATATCAGCTGAGAAGACTTAATCAATTTTATGAGACTTTAGTTTTTGATATTTGTCTTTTTGTTCCAAACATTAGAGGAACTTAATTTCGGTGGCTTGTTATCAATAAGTTGGAGTACACTATTATTTTTGATTCCTCTGTTTATTATAGTTATTAGTTTTGGTATTTACAAAGACAATTTATATGACATAAGTCCATTGATCTATTCAAAGTAAGATATAATGATAAAGAGTATATGCATTATCTAAGAAAAAGAAATGTTTCTTCTAACCAATATTATTGCCTCTAATATTTATGTTGAAGTGATATAAAGATTTTATGAGAATGATCAATAATAGGCTTTTTTGGCCTATTGAAATTTATCATTGATACTCCACAAATCTTATTTAGAAAAATAATATGATAATTGACCTTTTTTCAGCTGAAGGAAAAACATAACATTGTATTGTATGACTTAATGCATACAAATGTATACAGACTAATCAAATTTACATGTTTGAAGAGGTTATGAGTATTCTATCAATCTTATTGATGACTATTCATTGTGTTTATATTTATCTAAATGCGTCATATTCTGTGACTTTTGAAATTCAAAAGAGTACATAGATAAGATAGATAAGCGACTAGATAACAGCATAAAAGAAGTTCAATCTAATCGTAGCAAAGAATATCTTTGTAGAAAATGAGAATCCATTTGATTATAAAATAGGATGATGAATCCCATTTACAATGAACAGTATAACATAATAGAGTTGTTAAACGAAGAAACAAGACTCTTTTGAATAAGATAAAATATATATTAAAGTGATTTATTATTTACCTTTCTAATTTCAGCTACCAGTATTTAAAACTGCATAGTCTATTGAACTTAGTTTCATCTACACTAATGCCTATTACTCCATTGAATTATAGAAATGGCACAAACATAGTTTTAGACAACTCTGTATTTGGAGTTCACTGGTATTTATACTAGAATCAAAGGCAGAAAACAAAATATACATGTATACCTATATATTACACCATTACACTATTGATTTCTAAACCTATATAGAATTTTATAAATGAAACAACATGTATATGCTTATCCTTCCACAGAGAGAGAGAGAGTCGTGGCCAATATTTAAGCTTTGATGAAGAGAATCCACAAATTGACACTACTACAAAAATGACTTTTACTTATACTTGTTTTCTGACACTTTATAAAAAGTGTTAATAATTGTGTACAAATACACCATTTTCCGTCTTTAATAAATAGGTATCATAAATTATTAATACTAATACTAAATATAAAAAAATTACCGACACAAAAGTATCACTGATTGAAAAATAATCGTTATAATTTGTTTAAGTGCATCTCGAACAACGGACTTCTAAGATTCAAAACTTTTTAAGTTTGGATCATAAACCCCTTGACCCTAGAATAACGATGCAAATGCTATATACAGAGGCGTAAGAATAATATAATAGCAAAATCAAAATCCCTAAATCTCAATCGAGATCCCTCTCCCCCATTTCATCGTATTGTCAATCGTAACTTAGAAAACAAACCCACCCCACGCTGCCGACATACCGCTAACATGCATCACTACTTTCGACAAGCCACTGCCATCATCTCCCATGCCCCAAAGTCTAGTCTCTGTAGCTTCTGCCATCATCAACACTCAGTCGTTCGTCACCGATAGCTGCCGTCATCACCCATGGGCTGTAACAGCTTCCAGCCATCATCAATACTGATTCGTTCGTCACTGCAATCGAGCTGCTGCCGTCGCTGCCGTTTTGCCTCAATCCCCGTTCAAGGTAAGCTTAAATGAATAACTGAGTTAACTTGAATATAGAAATTAGTAGGTAGATTAATAGCAGCAATCAGAGAGCTTATCATACAAAATTTTTGAAATGTCAAGGCTGAAATTGATTGTTCGACTTTTCTGAGCTAATTTATCCTAATCTAATTTGTTCAATTTTTCTGTTCGCACTACGTGTATATATGAATTTATACTGTTATTATTACTTATGCAGTACAATTATCTATTTTTAATTTCTTATTTGCTTTAGAAATTGATTGAAGTATTTTTTTGCTCTGTTACAGCCACTCCTTGGAAAGGCTACCGATGTGCTGAGCGGCTGTTTAGGAAACGCTTATAGGATGGCATTTTTAGTGAAGTTTATAAGAGGTTATTTGTTATTGCTTTGTTGATTCATTGTTTTGTTTACTTATGTGCTTATTGTTTGCACATTGAGGTGATGAGGTTGAGTAAATATGCTTTTGTTTAGTTTATGAGGTTTTAAGGGTTAGGTATATTATAGAAGATTAAATGTGTTGTGTGGGGTTGAGTGATGTGATGAGTTATTAAATTGATATATTAAGGACTGTGTTTTCTTTAATTGGGTATAAGAAGCCTTGCCAACTAGTAACCCTCTTCGGGAATGAGAGAATTGAGTCTTATAATAAAAAAACTTGCCTTCTTGATAAAACTTCCTGCTTTGTTAGTTGGATGTAAGATTTATGATTGAATTACTTTTCTGATCTTTAACCTTTTTTACTCTCTAGAGTCGAGACATAAAAATTGAAATCGAGAAGTCAAAAGTTCAATTTTTTTTCACAGCTAATGTGCTCATGCATCTAGTCTAAACATAAAATTAATGAATGATTTGATTGAACATTTCAAGAGTAGAAGTTTAAAGAGAATGCTCATGCATCTTGGTCCACACGATTGTCTAATTCATGTTTATCTCTTTATAAAAGAGATTGTTCAGAAACAGATGGTAATTATAACTCTCCAAGCTATTTACATAGTGAATCTCAAATACTTCATTTATATCCCACCATCTTAACACTATCTCTATTTGGCAACAAATTCAGAACTTTGGTGAACTATTTTTCTTAGTCATACACGAAGGTGAGACTTTGCAAGAAATAAAAGTTCGAATACAGGGGAAATTGCTAGTTCCAGATGAAGAGTTTGCTAAGGTTTATATTCCTTGGGACTGTATCATGTTTTCCTTAACCAAAGTTTATTTCCTTTGCTTCAATAGGACGTAGAAATATTATAATAGTAAAAAGTAAAGACTGGATGACTGGTCATTTGTTTTAGTAGAGCTGGATTTCAAGCATTTTTCGCATTATGCATCATGCAATTTTAGAACCACTCTTTTGGGCTTGTGAATGATTTGTAATGTTCAATAAATCATATTCTTTACCACATTATTCAGTAAAGAAAATTTCCTATTATTAGCATTGCTGATTTTTCTTTTCAAAAAATATGTTATTCATAGTATTACTATGTTTGTAGTTTTTCTTATTGGTGAATATAAATATGAGAAGACCCGATTTTGTACTAATTTTGTTATTATATTTCTCATTTGTAGTGGAAGTTTGCGTTCCTTTCTCTTGGTCGTCCATAGTACCTCCAGGACACTAACATTGTTTCTAGTCGTTTTCAGGTGCTATACGGTGATTTTGATTTATCACTGTTTGTACCTTTGTTAAAGCATACGTTAAGAAGTCACTGATTTCTATGTTTGTCATTTTGCAGTTTGTGTAGGAGTAATGCATCTGTGATTTGTAGTCATGAAGGTGATTGAATGTTCATTTGCTGCTGGGGTTCATTGATTCATTTTGACAAACACTTGGCCTGCACTTTTTAATACCGTCAAAGCTTTAAAGTGAAAAATGCAAACTCCAATTTGGGTTTTGTGATTTGGTTTAGTTTGGTATTTTGGTTTTTGATATTTTTGTTCATTTGGGAAATGAAAGGGAAATTTGCTAGTCTAGGGAGTAGTTACTTTGTGTTAAGTGGCCTTCTATTTCTATTTTCATGTCGGCTTGGTTAATTTCTTCACTAGATGCTTAAATGTTGATAATTTTTATTTTTCCTCTAAGTTCATTAAATATATTTTTTTCATTTTTTTTTCAATTGATGGCTTTTGGTCCAATCGATCATTGTTGAATGTGGGCACTATAAGTGCTATAGTGCTTGTTAACTTAATGTATTTGATCATATAGAATAGTATTGTTCACTTTAAATTTAAACAATGAAATAGATTACAAAAATATAAGTTATGCTTGCCAATTTCTAGACACCATTATTCATGTCTTGATTACCGAATACTGATGTATTTATTACTGAGTACTGATGTATTTATTAAGTGTTTTCTTTAATACTTGATAGAATACTTTTAGTGAAGCAATTTGTGATAATTGAGGGAAAATGAAGTATGAGCTTCATCATGGAATAGCAGGATTAAAAGAAGCAAGTTAAGGATTCATAAAAGGAAATTGTAGAATCTACATGTTGCCAAGTTAATTACAGCCTACAATAATGAGGTAATATATGAGTAATTTATAAGTGTTTTTGTTTCAAAATATTCAAGATTTATTTTCATGGTATACTAATTGATTTTATGCACTTGTTGGTGGAAAAAAAATGAAGTTGCCGATGGATATTGAGTGATCTTGTTGGGCTTTTGTCTTTTTTTGGTTGGAAACTTAATTTAGTAGTCATTAGTACTTGTTGTTAAGAGATTGTCGGAAATTTAATTTGGTACTTATGTTTGTCTTTTCAAATAGTGGTGTAGTTGAATTGTTTGAATTTAAGTGATGTATTTGGGATGTTTATTATATGAATTGTTGCAAGATATTTTATGTTTGATATATTTTGAGTTTTCTTTTGGTTGTACAACAAGCATGAAAAATATAATTAAAATAAAAATATATTATTAACTAAAAGCAGCATAACATTAATAAATATTAATAATTTTTTATATTATCAAGTCAATTTATGATATTATAGTCACATAAATTACTGACATGTAAATAGTATCATGAAACACTAATATCACCGAGTCGATATCTTAGTGATACTATAGTGAAATAAATTACTGACACAAAAATTACTGACACTAAAAATTAGTGTCAGTATATTCTAGTTTGAGCATTACTGACACAATTAATAAGTATCAATAAAATGGATTACTGACATTAAATTAGTATCAATAAATTCTAATTTTTTAGTATTGTGATTTAAAATAAAAATATAATTGTTTTATTAATCGAGTAAATGGATAAAAATTTTAACCTTAACTCGACTTGAAAATAATCATATTAACCTAGAGTCGATCTATTTAATAATCGTATTAATTTGATAATTCATACATAATTATTCATATTATATTCGCGTCATGTAAAAAGGTTGTAATTTGGTAGCTCTGATTCTCATGGCTTTTTTCTCTTAGCCCCTTTATCACTTCCTATATTATCAAGGGTTATAATATGAATATCATTTACATCGATAAAAGTGAACATTCAGTGACATTTACTCATCTTACTCATCTATTTATAGTGGCCAACCAGTGTTTATCCGTATTATTCTGGAAATGTAGGACACAAGTAATGCAACCAATCATCATCCTTCACATTTGCAATGTGTGTACTGATTAAAAATATTTTGGATGAAAGGCCTCAAAAGATCCACAGCTTGGATATGCCTACCGACTAAAAAAATAATAATTATGTTATTAATTAGATAAATAAGTTAAAAACTTTAATTTTAATTCAATACGAAAAAAAAAATTATGTTAATCTAGATTTAGCTCATTTAATATTTATATTAAATTTAATAATTCATACTTATTTATTCATGTTGAATTCATGTTAGATAATTATTTCGTGTTAAATTTATTAGCTCTAATTCTCGTGGCTTATTTCTCTTAGCCTTTTTATCGTTTAGTTATATACACTTCCTATATTATCAATATAATGGATTCCCCTTAGGTGCAACAGTGGCACCGTGCCACTGTTATACCTAGCCGTTGGATGCAGTTGGATGTCAGTGGATCCCACCAATCCAACTGCATCCAACGGCTAGGTGCATCTGTAGCACGGTGCCACTGTTGCACCGTAGCCTGATCCCAATATAATATGAATATCATTTAAATCGATAAAACTAAAGTGAATATTCAGTGACATTTACTCGTGTATTTATAGTGGCCAACCAATCTTTGCCCATATTAGGAAGTGTCAGAATAGGGCACATGTAATGCAATCAATCATTGTCCTTCACATTTTTCAATGTGTGTACTGATTAAAGATATTTTGGATGAAAGATCACAAAAGATCCACAGCGTGGATATACCTACCGACTAGTAAAATTCTATCTCCATTTTCCTGTTCATTTCAAATGGAGCTTCTTGGGATCTCCTCCTTGTTCATCCTTCTAGCTATTCTTCTCTCTGCCTTAACTTTGCTGAAGCTAGAGAGGAGATCAGAAACTAAAAACAGAGTCTCAAATCTACCACCAGGGCCGTGGAAATTACCTGTAATAGGAAACTTGCACCAGCTTGCTGGCTTCCTACCCCATCACCGACTAAGAGACTTAACCAAGAAATATGGACCCCTTATGCTCCTACAACTGGGGCAAGTTCCAGCCATTATTGTATCTTCCCCTGAAGTTGCCAAAGAAGTTATGAAAACGCATGATGTTATCTTTGCATCCAGGCCTCATTTTCCACCAGCACAAATCCTCTCTTATAATTATCGTGATGTTATCTTTTCACCATATGGCGATTCTTGGAAACAACTGCGAAAAATCTGTGTATCTGAGCTTTTGAGCGCCAAAAGAGTCCAATCTTTCCAATCGATAAGAGAAGCAGAGGTGTCTGATCTCATTAATTGGATTTCTTCGAAAGCTGGATCAGTTATTAACTTAACTGAGAAAGTTTACTCATTAATGTATGGTATCACTTCAAGGGCAGCCTTTGGAAACAGATCCAGAGACCAAGAAGCATTTGCCTCAGTTATAGGGGAAATAACAAAAGTGATGTCAGGTTTTAATATCGCAGATATGTTTCCTTCCGTTGGATTCCTTCAGTGGCTTACTGGAAACAAGTCTCGGGTGGAGAGGCTGCATCAAGAAGCTGACAGAATAGTTAAAAACATTATCAATGAACATAAGAAGCGCAAGGAAACATTGAAGATTTGCAAGATTGGTGATGATGAAGATCTGGTTGATATTCTGTTGAAAATTCAAGGGCGTGGAGATCTTGATTCTTCCTTGACTACAGACCACATTAAAGCAGTAATCTTTGTGAGTAACTATGCATTTAATATCATCAATTCCATTTTGTTTTTCATTATGTTGTTTCTTTTATTGTTAGTCGAGTGTTATGTGATAAGATGAGCAGGGGCGTGGGCCCCACAACCTCCAAACGAGGGCGTGCTCTGTGCCCTCCATGTGCACAGAGCACGCCCTTAGTTAGCACCTCATTTAAAATTTAATACAATTCTAAAAATTTATATAGTAATATAGTAATATAGAACATTGCAACTATAATACACATTAATAATAAATTTATTTATTACAAATTATCCTCGTCAAAGACTCCTTAACAATATTTCATATGTTAAAAATATTGTATAATAGTTTCATTATTAATACAATTAAAAACATTTTCTCCAATATACACAACTAATTTATCACTTAATTTTTTCTTAAAACCTGTTTATAATATTGAAAATACTCATATGATGCAGCACAAATAGCAAACATAATTACATCATAAAATTAGGGATTTTGAAACTAGATAAAAAATCAATTGGAAAAATTAAACATTAGAACTAGTTAGGCTTACAACTTAGGAATTAATGTTAAAAGACTAAATAATTGCACAAAAGTTACTTTTGATTTAGGGAAGTAGGATAAAATCCATACATTACTCCATGACAAACGAAAAAAACAATTGTGCTTCGTTCAAAGCATTAGAAAGAGACGGAAAAGAAAAAAAAAAAAGTAAAGTAAAATTCTTTTTTTAAATTTTTTTGATTCTATCTTAATAATCTTTTTTCTTTAGTTAAGTTTTATAACGTTTTAATGATTAATCATATTAATTAGAATTAGACAGTTAAGTTAGGGCCAACATGAAATCTTTTAAAATTAACCATTGCACTTTCTCAATTTTATAATTTAGCTGAGGCACTTTCTTAAATAATAAATCAGATATATTTTTTCCCCAATAATCATTATAAAAAATAAAAAGCGAGCTGGGGCATTCCTATACTAGATTACGTCCCTGAAGATGAGTGACACCATATAATTATCTGGACTAACTCATATGCATAAACCCCTTTCAGGACATTTTTGCTGCTGGGAGTGAAACATCTGCTACGACTGTGGATTGGGCAATGTGTGAAATGATGAGAAATCCAAGGGTGATGAAAAAGGCACAAGCTGAGGTGAGAGAAGTATTTCATAGAACAGGAAAGGTTAATGAAACTAGCATTGATGAAATGAAATTTTTTAAGCTATTTGTTAAGGAGACTTTGAGATTACATCCTGTTGCTCCGTTGCTACTTCCAAGAGAATGTGGAGAGAGATGTCAAATTAATGGATTTGACATTCCTGTGAAAACTAAAGTTTTTGTTAATGCATGGGCGATTGGAAGAGATCCCAAGTACTGGACTGAACCTGCGAGCTTTATTCCAGAGAGGTTCCTCGATCATTCTATTGACTACAAGGGTACTAATTTTGAATTCATACCATTTGGAGCTGGTAGGAGGATATGCCCTGGAATTTCATTTGGTCTGGCCAGCGTGGAACTTCCACTGGCGATGCTATTATACCATTTTGACTGGAAACTACCAAATGGCATGAAGCATGAAGATTTGGACATGACCGAGGCCTTTGCCACGACAGTAAGAAGAAAACAAGATTTGTGCATGATTCCTATTCCTTACCATCCTTCATCTGTTGCATAAGAAACTAAAGGAAAATTTTATTATTATTCTTATTAGTATTTGTTATCAACTGTCTCTGAAACTCTTTTTGTTTTTGTAGACCTTTGCTGGTTCCTGAGATTTAAATTCATGGTGTGCACTTTTGTTTCTCTCTGTCTTACTCTCTCCATAAGTTTTACTTTTTTTTGGATAAAATAAACAGCTAATATTTTCATGATTGATGATTTTGGGCTGAGTGCGACACCCTGCCTTAATCTCCAAATTCAAAAAACCCCTAATGAAGACATCGTCCTTTCCATGAGTATTGCCATCCGTCCATTCAAGCGTTCCAATTTTTTGTAACTGGGGTCTTTTTAAATTTCATTCTCTTGGACATACTTTGTGGCCCCTTTCCACTTGAGATAGACAGAGATTCTGTCCAAGAAAGTCCTTACGATTTTACATTCTGAAATTGATCCACAAATTTTACAAAGTTAGTGCAATGTGAAATCAAATTTCAGCACTTAAAACAAAATATCCTCTTCCATATTCCATGCTTGATAGTGTTGGTGGATCGAAGTCAGTAGAGAGGGAGCCAATGTTGCTTAATTTCTCTTCTAAGTTATCCAGATGATGCCACTTTGGTTCAAAGTAGATTTCAGGCTCTGCCTGGATTTTTATTGCAAAAGTGTATGGGTTGAGCAATTATTAATATTATGATGACTACGACTTTCAGAGAAATATAAATATAATAATAAATAAATGCAAAGAAAAATTTGAACACATTACTTAACGTGATTCGGCGTAAAGTCTACGTCCACAGTTAAAGACTAAAAGATAAATTTACCAATAAATGAGAGTTACAAAATTAAGAATTACTATTAAAACCTAATAATCCAATAATTGTTGTTAGTTGTGTTATATAAATAATCAGTTGTAAAGATAATCAGTTAAATATTTGATAAAATTTATTTGTAAAAGTGCTGTGAGTTTTAAAAGTTGTCTTATGTGTTTCATAAATATTACTATTAAACTGCTGTAAGATTACAAATGACAATAATGGACATCATGTTAAATGAAATATCTTTCTCCATCAACTAGATATTTCATACTCATACCGTATTATAAAAAAATCTTTGACTTTGTTTTTTCATAAGCATGATAACTATTGTAAGCTAAAAAAAAAAGCACTTATAAAATTTATATTATTTTTTTTTCTATGTTATAGAAAATGATAAAGATTCCCTTTGCTTATCTCTTAAAACTTCATAAACAACAACTAGACCTCTTAGATTTGCTCAAATGTATATGTAGCCATGTAGACTCTCATGACACACCAAATTTATTTTAATTATCAAATAAAATATAATTTTTTTCAAATTATTCTGAATATTAAAAAATTCTTTTATTATTAACCAATTTTCAAAAAATTATTTTATTAAATATTTGATAATTCCATTTCAAAAAATAGTTTGGAAGTGAGTATTAATTTTTTTATTTTTTATTTAATTTAATTTAATAATAATAATAATTATTATTATTATTTTATTTTGCCGCATTAGGCCTTCCGCATTCCTGTATGTTGAGTTTAGTTCACAAAAGTGTTGTTTAATACTACAGAAATAAATTAATTCTTTTAAGCTTATCTCATCAAAATGAATCAAAGAAAAAAGTTCCGTTGAAGTTAATGATGTATATTAACTTTCTTCACTTATCTCATCTACGTATATTAACTTTCGCCCAGTAGAGTCATTGAAAGTAGGTAGTGGCCGACCCAAAAAGTTATAAGAATAAAAGAAAAAATTATTTTGGGTTTCTAATTAGTTTCTGTTAAATTTATTAAAGTAGCTTCCATAACATAAGAACTATAAAAGCCTACACTTTAATAAAAACAAAAACAGCCACTGACATTTTCTATTCTCCAAGATAGCACTAATTCTTCCAGTTTCTATATACAGTAATAGTAAAGAAAATATTTTCAGTAATGAAATTCATTGGAAATCATCTTTGGAATCAGATGGGAGATGAACGAACGAATGATAATTTATAAAATAATACATCTTATAGTATTAATAATTAGTTTATTGAATAAAATTTTCAAAATATGAAAATGTGTCGAGAACAATTATAAATGTATTGACAAATATTTTATATAATGAAAGCTTTAGTTTTCACATTTTACTATTATCTAATTTAGTTTCGGGTAAATTATTTTTCTGAATATACCACTCAAAGTAGTGAATTTTGTTGTACTCTTTTCATTTAATGAATTTTATTGTCTTTTAAAAAAAAAAGAAAAAGGAAAAAGAAAAAAAAAAGAAAAGAAAGCAATGACTAATGATCTCCCAACTCTCAAGGATCAAAAAGTACCAAATTTAACAGCCGCCGCAAATGAAAACAAAATTTTCATTAAATAGCTATGAGTTTGAGTGAACCCTACAATCCATGTAAAAAAAATCACCTACTTTTAATTGCTGAATAGACTTTTTACAGAAATTGCAAAAATTGGTAGTTCGAAATTCCTCACTACTGATACCATATATATCACATCATTGAAAGTAGTGATTATTACTATGGTCAAGTAAAATGAGATGGGAAATTGAAGATAAGAGCTTGCAATTTGCAAGTTAAGTCATGCAAGTCCGAAAGCGATTGTCAAGAGACTAAAATGTCCCTTTATCAATGTGCCGCTAAGTATACCCCATTGAAAGATATTAAAAATTGTGTATCGTTTCTATTAACACTCACTTTGACTAGGTATTTGCATCAATTATTTTTGAACGAGTATGAAAAATCTTTTCCTGATTACCCCAAAAAGAAGCAGGTTATTGACCTCTAAATAATGCTATTTAGAACCAATTGGTAAGAAGTCAATGATTTCGTTTTTTCATAAACATCATAGCTGTCGAAAGAAAAAAAAAAGCACTTATGAAATTTACATTATTATTTTTGTTTTATGGAAAATGGCAAAGATTCCTTCTATTTATCTCTTAAAACTTGGAAAAGAATATTTAGACCTTTCAGGTTTGCTTGAATGTATATATAGTCATGTAGACCCTCACATAAATGAACATACACCACTTGTTTTAATTATTAAATGAAATATACATTTTTCAAATTATTTAATATTAGAAAATTATTTATTAAATTTTCCATAATTCTGTCTCAAGAACAGTTTGGGCGTGAGTATTAAATTTTACATTCTTTTTTTTTTTTTTGTGCATTAGGCCTTTTGCGTTCCTGTATGTGGCTTAGTTCATAAGAGTGTTGTTCAATGGAAAGGATTTTACTACAGAAATAAATTAACTTCTTTTAAGGTTATCCTATCAGAATGAATCAATGAAAAAGGTTCCATTGAAGTTAATGATGTATGTTAACTTTCTTTACCTATTCTGCACAATGTATTGCATTCGGTTCAATTGTTGGTTGCACATCTCTAATGGTTTGAGGCTCACGTATTTGCAGGTGAAAGTTTTCATGTAAAAGTACTGTTTCTGATAGGAACCGAAAGTTTTCATGTACAAGTACTCTATTCATTGATTGTTTATCTTAGTTTGGGGTCTATTACACTTTTTGTAATTTATGTTACCTTCTTTTCTGGAATAACAATTGGATTTAGTAACTCACGGTTTTGATGAAGATTCTTCATATTCAACTAATATTTGGATTAATCTTTTCTTAAGTTTCTGATAGATGGGTGGATCGCCCATGATGGGCCAACCCGACCCGATCCGTATATGGTAAGCTAAAAGGAATTTAGATCTATTACAAATAAATGTAGGTAATTAAAAACTAAAAATTAACAGCTTACTTAATTTTTTCGAAAATACTGTTCACATTTACTGTTTATTATTACTTTTCACGATTACTGTTCATCCGCGTAAAAAATATTAATTTTCCAAAACACAATAAAATGCAGAAAATAAATGACACGAAGATTTTTACGTGGTTCGGATTAATCAATTCTACATCTACGAGGCCACGCCCAGATGAAAAGCAATTCACTAAGTTGAGATGTTACAACCTATGTATTTACCAAACTTAAGACTCTCACTTACAATTTATCAGTATACAGTTTACTCAACCTTAGACTAAATATGCTTCTCTTGAATAATTGCTATCCCTCTTGATCCACGATCCTCAAGGCACTTCGCAAAGTGATCAATAACAATTCTTCAATTCTTCAATTCTTCAACGTCTAGTGATACAAGATCCACATAGACTCTCCACAGAGATGAAAAGAAGATAATAAATAAATCAACACAACATTATGCGCCAAATCTAGATTTTCTAGGGAGGAGGCCGAATTTAGCTTCTTTACTTTATGCTGTGCTGTGCGATCAAACTTCAATTGTGAAATACTTCCCTTTATATAGGCACTAGAGTTTCACCAAAATAGCAAGTCTTAAAAGACTTGGATTCTTTCCAAATAAGAGTTTATTTCCTCTTATAATTTCTATGAATCTGAATATGAATGAATGTGATCTTCTTACCTTACTTGTCTCCCAAGAAATATCTAGAGCATTTAATGACTTCCTATTTGAACCAACTTCTTACTCTAAATAGATCTCATGCGCCAATTATAGAATCCCACCATTAATTTGTTAACATTTATGTATTTATAATGTTGATTTTGATGATAACAAACAAAATTAAGAATGATTAACCTTTTAAAAGCTCAAGTTATTTTTCATGCTTTTTAAATAAATCATTTTCTTCATATTATAAAGGTTTTATATTTAATGAAAAATGATTTTATGAAATTGATTGTTTTTCAAGTTTATGATATAATTGAAAGTATTGCTTGAAATTATGAAAATGGACTTGTTTGAAAAGTTTCATAAAGTTCTAGGCCATAATTTTATTATTGAAAGTTTTAGGGCAAAAATATAATTTTAGAAAATAATTTACTGTAGCAATCACTGTAGCAGCTAGTTTTCAGCTCCAACTATAAATAAACTCAATCAAATTCAAACAAGGGTGGATCACAACATTATCATTGAGCTTGTAATCGAGAATACAACATTCATTGAGCTTTAAATTCGTTTTTGATTAATTTATTCACACATTGAGCATAGATTTGTAATCATATATTTTGTGTGAGAGAAAAATACATTTGTAATCTTTGTTTTGAGTGATTGTAAGTGTTGTGATACACTTAGGTTAAGAGATTGGGGATAATCTCTTGGTGTAAAGGTTGATTGACACCTGTGAAGTCAATTATAAGTGTTCTTGAAGCCTTAGGAGGCTTGGATAGTGAAATCCTCAAGCCGGGTGAGCTTGGAGGCGTAGACATAGGCGGGGATTGCCGAACCACGTAAAAAGCATTGTGTTTGCTCTCTCTACCCTTACTATTTTACTATTATGCTTTATTAAATTTATTGTTTTTTATTTCATTAAGGGAATAGATTGAATTGTTGTGCGAATTGTATTGCATAAGTTTCAAAATCCCAATTCACCCCCCTCTAGGGTTGCTTATGAAGAGTTTGGAGTGACAAATTTGCTAAAGATCAACTCCAAATGCTCGCCAAGATCACGAATCAAACAACTAAGACGCAGAAAGAACCAACCTCAGAACAAATCACTGAAAAACTTTAGAACTAAAAAGAAGAACTTAAAAAACTAGCAACAAAGACAAATAAATTAACGTGGTTCAGTTAACTTTCACTAACTTACATCCATGGGAAAAATCAAAACCAAGTTTATTGATTTATCAAAGACGATTATAGAGAATTTCCAAAGCTAATAATAGAGTCTTTCTTGAAGCTTTCTCATAAGGCTTCTAAACACTCAATAGCTCTCACGCACAAGGATAAGTTATTTATAACAGCTTCTTCAATAAACCAAAATGAACCCAGAAACTCACGTGATTGGCATGTGCTATAACAGATTCATAACGACTTTGAGCAGCTTATTCGAGCACATGATTCTCTCGTGCTTTACTTAAACCCAAAACGACGTTCAACTTAGTTGTTCCAGAGATAAGAGAATGTTGCTCTTCAAAACGCAATACCAGCTAGTCGTTTCAAACATCTAGATTTTCTTCACAACACAACAATTCTCCACCTTAAGCAAATCACCTTTGATCAAGATTTCACCAACCTGAGTATTCTAGGAATTACTCAGTCCAGCTTTGTCCAATCAACTCTTGAACTTAGCTGTAGGGACGACCTTAGTAAGCATGTCAGCTGGATTGTTGTCAGTGTGCACTTTCACCATACTAATCACACCTTTCGAAATTACATTTTTAATGAAATGCAACTTGATATCTATGTGCTTAGTTTTCTCATGGTGTGCTGGGTTCTTGCTCAGGTAGATTGCACTTGAGCTGTCATAGTGAACTTTAACAATCTCTTGCTTTATTCCCAGTTCAGCTACCAAACCTTTCAGTCACAAGGCCTCTTTGACAGCTTTTGTTGCAGCTGTATATTCAGCCTCTGTTGTTGAAAAGCAACAACATGCTGCAGGCTTGCCCTCCAGTTGACTAGGCATCTATATAGGAAAAACAGATAACCTGTAAGAGATCTTCTCCTGTCTAAGTCCCCAGCAAAATCTGAATCAACAAAACCACAGAGTCCAGCTTCCTTTCCAGATGATTTTCCATATACCAGACCATAACCTTAAGTCCCTTTCAAATACCTCAGTACCCATTTCACAGCCTTCTTGTGTTCTTTACCAGGTGAAACCATAAACCTACTCACAACACTTAAGGCATGTGCCAAGTCAGGTCTTGTAAGTACCATTGCATACATCGTGCAACAAACAACATTTACATAAGAAACTTTTGTCATTTCACATCTTTCTTCATCTGTTCTAAGACATAGTGAACAAGATAACTTGAAGTGAGATGCTAGAGGGGTCACTACTGATTTGCTGCTTTACATCCCAAATGATTCAAGTACCTTTTCCATATACTTCCTCTGAGAAAAAACATGGTACCATTTCTTCTGTTCCTTATAATTTCCATACCCAATATCTTCTTAACTGGGCTCAAATCCTTCATATGAAATTCTGAATTGAGCAGTTGCTCCAAGGCTTCAATCTCATCTCTTTCACTACAAGCAATCAGCATGTCATCTACATATAATAGCAGATATATGTAGCTACCTGATTTTACCATTTTATAGTAGACACACACATAACCATAAGTAATCATAAACTCATCAAATCTAAGATACCACTGCTTGGGTGATTGTTTCAACCCATACAGTGACCTTTTCAATAAGCATACATAATCAGCTGACTTTGGATCAATATACCCTTTAGGCTGTGTCATCAAGATTTCCTCATTTAGTCTTCCATGTAGAAAAACTATCTTCACATCGAGTTGATCAAGCTCCATGTCATTTACAGCTGTAAAGCCAGTAGTACTCTTATTGAAGCATGCCTAACTACTGGTGAGAACACCTCTTTAAAATCCACTCCAACCCTCTGAGTATATCCCTTAGCTACTAACCTAGCTTTGAATCTTCTAGGTTTAGTAGCTTTTATTCAATTTTTGATTCTGAAGATCCATTTACAGCCAACAATTATTCTATTTCCAGGTATTTTCACAAGCTCCCATGTATTGTTCTTCTTTAGTGAGGAGATTTCTTCATCCATAGCATTCTTCCATTCATCTTTGTATGAACTTTGGATAACCTCCTTGGAAGTCTTGGGTTCATCCTCATTAATTTAATGAGATGCTGTCAGGGCATAGGCTATCAAGTCTGCATATCCATATCTCTGCGGTGCTCTAATTTTTCTTTTTTCTCTGTCCCTTGTCAGTTGATATTCCTCATGCTGAACTTCTGTCTGCCTTACTTGATCATCTTCCTGTCATAAAAAACATGATCAGTATCATCTTTATCTCCTGAAGTTTCCTTACTGTATGGCTCCACCTCAAACTGAACTTTGGTCTTATTCTTCTCCTTTTGTGCATATGTATTTGTAGGCTTTTTAGGTTTCTTTGTATCTAATGTAGCTTTTTCATTAAACGCTACATTCCTACTGATTATGCACCTGGGAGGATTAAGATATGTGCATCACAATTTGAACCCTTTAACACCGTCAGGATACCCAATCAACTGCCCCTTAAGGGCTCTTGGAGCCAATTTCCCTTGGCTGACATGTGCATATGCTGGACATCTAAAGACTTTGAGATTGTTATAATTTGCTGGTTTTCAATGCCATTAACCAGGTAGCTAGCTGCTAACAATGTCTCAACCCACTGACCTTTTGGAAGTTGTGACTGAATCAGCATGCTCCTGACTTTGTCCATCAGGGTTCTGTTCATTCTCTCGGCTAGACCATTTTATTGAGGTGTCAACCTCACAGTTCTATGCCTTGCAATGCCATGATCTGCATAGAATCTATCAAACTCATGATTGCAAAACTCAAGGCCATTGTCAGTTTTGAGTTTCTTTACCTTCAGACCAGTTTGATTTTCAACCAGGGATTTCCATTCTTTGAATTTTCCAAATACCTGATCTTTGTGCTTCAAGACATAAACCCAGACTCTCCTTAAATAATCATCAGTTATGGACAAAAAATAATTGTTACCACCTAGTGACATTATCTGTGCAGGTCCCCATAGGTCTGAGTGTATATATTTAAGGATGCCTTTGGTTGAATGAACTGATTTGTTAAAATTATTCCTAGTTGCTTTGCCTAAGACACAGTCTTCACAAAAATCTAATTCTAAAATCTGTTCAGCTCCTAGAACCTCTTGCTTCTGTAGTTCTTTTAATCCCTTTAAGCTCATATGTCCTAATCTTAAGTGCCACAGTAAGGTTTTATCATTTCCTGAGCTAATTGACACTCCTGACAATCTTGTTATGGCCTCACCATCCAAGACATATACCCCATTTCTTTTATGACCTTTCATAAAAACCCCATCATCATTTGAGATCCTCAACTCACCAGATTCAAGCTTAATACTAAACACCATTTGGTCAAGCATACCCAGGGATATTATGTTCCTTTTGAGTTCAGGAACATATCTAACCTCCATTAATTCCCTTATTGTACCATCATGCAACTTAAGGTTTACATTTCCTATCCCAACAATTTTACATACAGCATTATTACCCATCATTACCTTTCCCCTATTAGTCTCATGATAGTTTGATAGGTAATCTTTCAAGGGACACATATGAAATGTACAACATGAGTCTAGAATCCAGGTACCTTTTTGCACATGCTTTGTAGCCACACATACTCCTTTTCCTTAGCAGTTGCTGTAGCTCCACTCTGCTCCCTTTTCTTATTTTTTTTAATTCTGGGCAATCTTTCTTAAAATGTCTTTCTTTATGACACTGGAAACACTTCTTGCTTTTGGGATTTTGATTATTATTTCCTTGCTTCTTTTTCTTTCCATCATGCTTATCAGTTTTAGCCTTAACATCTAATACTTTACTAGAATTTATATTCCTTGACTTCTCTTGCAGCCCTTTAGTATTCAGAGCAGCCTTAACTTCATCCAGTGACAAAGTTTGCCTCATATACATAAGTGCATTAACAAAGTTAGAATATGAAGGTGGAAGAGAACTCACCAGAAGCAATGCTTTGCCTTCATCATCTAAACCTTCATCAATGATTTCCAGTGTATCACAGACTTTGTTGAATTCATCTATATGGCCTTTAAGAGATGATCCATCAACCATTTTGAGCGTGAACATCATTTTCTTGATGTAAAGCCTACTGGCTAGGGATTTAGTCATATACACATTTTTAAGCTTTGCCCACAAGTCAACAACTATTTTTTCTTTTGCAACTTCCCTGATTACAGAGTCCCCAAGACTCAAGAATATGGTACTCCTTGCTTTCTTGTCAATTCTAGCAGCCTGCTGTGGTGTTAGTGATGAAGAGGATGACGAGGCTTCTTTTCCTTCTTTCTTGGTTATTGGTTCTAAATCATCACTCAGCCCTTGAGTGATCAATAATGCCTCCATCTTGACCTTCCACATGTTGAAGTCATTCTTCCCAGTGAACTTCTCCAGATTGATCTTTGAAGCAACCATACTTGTGTCTGATTTGTAGTCCAGGCTCTGATACCAATTGAAGAGTTTGGAGTGACATATTTGCTAGAGATCAACTCCAAATGCTCGCCAAGATCACGAATCAAACAACTAAGACGCAGAAAGAACCAACCTCAGAACAAATCACTAAGAAACTTTAGAACTAAAAAGAAGAACTTAAAAAACTAGCAGCAAAGACAAACGAATTAACATGGTTCAGCTAGCTTTCACTAGCTTACATCCACGAGAAAAATCAGGACCAAGTTTATTAATTTATCAAAGACGATTACAGAGAATTTCCAGAGCTAATAATAGAGTCTTTCTTGAAGCTTTCTCATAAGGCTTCTAAACACTCAATAGCTTTCACGCACACCCTTCCTTGTTGCACCAGAATCAACTGTTTACTTTTTTAACAAACTAGAATAAACCCAGAAACTCACGTGATTGGCATGTGCTATAACAGATTCATAACGACCTTGAGCAACTTATTCGAGCACGTGATTCTCTCTTGCTTTACTTAAACCCAAAACGACGTTCAACTTAGTCGTTCCAGAGATAAGAGAATGTTGCTCTTCAAAATGTAATACCAGTTAGTCGTTTCAAACATCTAGATTTGCTTCACAACACAACAACTTAGATAGTATTTCATTTGGTATCAGAGCAAGGTGCTCTTGTGAAGACTTAACCGTCTATAGTTAAAGATCCATAGCAACCCAAATTAGCTCAACCTTCATGGAAGGGCAATCTACCACTAGACCTCCATTTTTTTCTGGTAATGACTATCCTTATTGGAAAATTAAGATGAGAGTCTTTTTACAAGCCTTAGACTATGAAATATGGAAAATATTTTGTGATGGTTCATTCATTCATAGGAAGAATGCTTTAAGTGAGTCGGATCGAAAAAAAAATGTCTTTATATTCCAAGGCCATGAATGCTTTATTTTGTGCCTTAGATAAAAAGGAATTTCATAGAGTTTCAAATTGTTCTAATGCTTATGAAATATGGAGAAAACTTAAAGTTGTGTATGAGGAGACTACAAATGAAGAAGAATCTCATGAAATGTCAAATTTGACACTTATGGCAATTGGAGATTAATCAGATGATGAACTGAATGAGGTAAGTGATCTTCCTACATATGATGAATTACATGATGCTTTTAAAGAATTGCATGATGAGTGGATGAAAGTTGGTAAAAAGAATGCATGTCTTAAAAAGAAAATGGTAGAGCTCACAAATGAAAAAGAATCTCTAAGTGCAAAGATAAAATGCATAGAATTAGAGAATAAAATATTGCATGATAGAGTTGCATTATCAAATGAGAAATCTGGCACTTCACACGAGCATCTAGAATCACATGTAGATGACTTGAAAAATGAAAAAGATGCCTTACAAAAATGCAATATTTCATTAAATGAAAAGATCAAAGAATTTGAACTAGATAATGAAATGTTACATGATAGGATTGCATCATTTACATGTAAACAAAGTACTTCATATGAGCATGAGAAATCACGTGTTGATGAATTAATGAAAGAAAATGAAGTGCTTAAGAAGAAGAACAATGAGTTAAATGAGATTGTCTTAAAATTTACAAATGGGCAAAAGATGTTGGATAACTTAATTTACAAAAATGTGTGTTTGACAAAGGAGGTATTGGCTATAAGCCAAATTTGAAACAAAAGTATTATAAGAATTACTTTGTGAAAAATACCCCAATTAGCAATCAAGTTCTATGTCACCATTGCAATCAAGATGGTCACATGAAGAATAGATGTCTAATTAAAAGAAATGCATATTATGGAGTAAAATGTGTTTGGGTTTCAAAAGGAACCATTGCTAACACTCAAGGACCTAAGAGTATTTGGGTACCAAAAGACAACTTGAATATTTTTTTTGTAGGTACCATAATCAAGAAATGATGAAGAAATTTCTTGATGAAAGCTTGTGAGAATAATCATTTGATCATGATCTAAGAGAAAATAATGAGTAAGATGATTTAATTGCTTTGGTAACAATTCTTGCCATATTGATTTTGTTGAATAGATCATGATGGATAGATAATAGCTTGAATTTGCGAAAGTATGCTAGTATGTTTACATAATTGAATTATTATTGTATATAATCATGATGCATGGATAGATATATATGATGGTAGCTTGTTAACTTATGATGATGCCTTTGTTTGATTTTGATAATTGTATGATCTTTGATTTCATCTTTTTAATTGTCTATCATCATGTTTCATGTCATTTATTCATCTTCCTTATTTGTTCATCACTTATGTATGTGTGAATTCATATGTCATTTATTATATTATATCATCATTCATTAAATTGGCCTATGTAAGCATTTGTAATAATGGATTTGATCACTTGTTCTTTACTCATAAAGATGAATTTTCTTAATAGCTCTGTTGATTTTGATGATCTATATATTGTCATTATGTACTTATGCTTTACTTAAATTTTTATGATAAAGAATGTACTTTGATGATTACATTGTATTTGATAAAGTTTTGATGTTATGCAATTTGTGATTGGTGAATGGATGCATTTTTTGAACTTTATCGGTGTATTGTTGAATATGCATTACTTGTTTTAAATGGTATCGAAAAGGGAAAAAATACATATACTTCGAGAATTTTAAGCATATAAGATTTTTTAAGTTATATTGAAATGTCACATTAGATCTTTGATGAGTTTAGTTGTCCTGATTTCTAAAATGTGATTAGTAATTATGTAAACCCCTTTGCTACAAGCCTTTCCTTCTACCTAGCTGGTTCATCACCTGAAATTCCATCATTTACTTTATAAATCCATTTACAACCCACCAGTTTCTTGTAGCAAGCTTCCTTACTAAAATCCAGATGTTATTCTTCTTCAGGGAGGCTTACTAAGATCCAAATGTTATTCTTCTTCAGCGAGGCTATCTCTTCTTCCATGATTGCTATCCATTTTGACTTATGTTTGCTTTTCATGGCTAGTTTAAAGTTATCAACTTGAAGATGAGAGCTTGTGTGATGCATGGGAGAGATTTAAGGAGATACTCAGGAGATGTCCTCATCATGGTATTCCTTGCTGCATACAGTTGGAAACTTTCTATAATGGTCTCAACCCAAGCACTTGATTGATGGTAGACGCTTCAGCAAATGGGGCCTTGTTATCTAAGTCTTACAGTGAGACTTATAAAATTTTGGAGAGAATAGCCAACAATAACTATCAATGGTCATCAACCAAACAAGCTGCAGCAAGATGAACAGTAGGAGTTCATAACGTAGATGCCTTGACAGCATTGTCAGCCCAAGTAACTTCATTAACAAACATGGTGAAAGCCATGACCACTACTCCAGCAAGTGTTAACCAAGTTGTCGAGGTCTTTTGTGTTTATTGTAGAGAGGGACACTTATTTGATAATTATCCTCAGAATCCAGCTTCAGTCAATTATGTGGGTAGCTTCAATAGACAGAACCAGGACAATCCATATTCAAACACTTACAACCCTGGATTGAGACAGCACCCGAATTTTTCGTGGAGTTATCAGAACCAGACTGCTGCAACACCTAGTGGACAGAACAGACCTGCTCAACCACCTAGATTTTATCAGCAAAATCAAGAGTAAAGAAGCATCAACAATGATCAACTTAGCTCCCTTGAAGCTTTGATTAAAGATTATATTGTGAAGAATGAAGCGGTTGTCCAAAGTCATGCTACATCTTTGAGAAACTTGCAAAATCAAGTTGGACAGCTTGCTACAGCAATAAGCAACAGATCTCAGGGCAGTTTACCTAGCAACACAGGGAACCCAAGAAGAGAAAGGAAAGAGCACTACAAAGTGATAAACTTGAGATTTGGAAAGGAGGTTGATAGTTCAGTTGGTGTACCAAAAAGAAGAATTGAGTCCAACCAAGGCCAAAAAGACACTCAAGTAGAGAATGAGTCACAATCTTCCACTTTTCAGAATGCAAATCAATACAGTTCTGCTACAGCAACTGCAGAAAGTTATGATCCAGCACTTGGTGGTGAGGAAGCTACAACACCAACAACAACAGACCCGAGTAAAGTAAAAGAGAAGCAGTCTGCACAACCTGCTGCAGCACAATAGTTTAGACATCCACCAACCTTTCCTCAAAGGTTTTAGAAGAAAAAACAAGACAAGCAGTTCAATAAAATCTTGGGAGTGCTGAAACAACTACATATCGATATCCCTTTTGTGGAAGCGCTAGAGCAAATGCCAAATTATGCAAAACTTTTCAAGGATATTTTGACAAAGAAAAGAAGACTTGGACAATTTGAGACAGTTGCTCTAACACAAGAGTGCAGCCGAATGCTTCAGAGTAAGATATCGCAGAAGATGAAGGATCTAGGAAGCCTCACAATCCCTTGCTCCATAGGCACTAAATACAGTGGCAACGCACTTTGTGATAAGGGGGCTAGCATCAATCTCATGCCTTTATCAGTGTTTAAACAATTGGGAGTTGGTGAATGTAGACCAACAACAGTGACTTTACAACTTGCTGACAGATCTCATGCATATCCAGAAGGAAAGATTGAAGATATGTTGGTGAATGTGGATAAATTTATTTTTTCGGTGGATTTCATTGTGCTAGACTTTGAGGCTAACAAAGAAGTGCCAATCATTCTAGGGAGACATTTCTTAGCCACGGGAAAGACTTTAATTGATGTTCAAAAAGGAGAATTAACCATGAGGGTGAATGACCAGCAAGTTACATTCAACGTGCTGGATGCCATGAAGAGTCCCGATGAGATTGAAGATTGTAATTTTATCAGTGTTGTGGACTTTGTTGTAGTAGAGAGATTACACAGTTGCTGCAGTAAGAAGGAAATCAATGCTGTAACAGTTGAAGAACTTGATGGTGAAGATCGTAGAGTAGCTAACATAGCATGGTCAGGGGAGAAGCAACCCTTCAGAATTGACGAGCAAATCCAGCAAAGGGAATTCACTCCAAACCAACAAGAATTCAAGGTTAACGGGCCAAAAGTGAAGCACTACATGGGAACTAAGGTGAATTGCCTATAGAAGCATCTATTCTTGAAGGATCCAGGTTGAGCGAACAAGAAAGGTCAGGGTGAAAGACCTAAAATCAAGCGCTAATTGGGAAACAACCCAATAAGGGAAGTTGTTTTAAGTCTTTAAAGCATTAAATTTAGTTTTTAAATTATTTAATTTGTCTTTTTGTTATTTTAAGTGTGCATCTAATTTTTTATGTCTTTGTTAAATTGCAGCAAGTAAAACAAAAAAATGTAAAAAAAAAAAAGAAGGAAGAGCATGGGAGAATTGCTGCAGCATCACTTACAGCATGACATATAACAGAAGATTCTCAAACAACAAAGGCATTTCTTGCTTTTGAAGCAACAAATGGATTGATCAGATTTTATGATAAGGAGCGTTTGAGAGGTGGATCAAAGAAGAAGTGACCATTTACAGCCTGTGTTGCAGCAGTGCTTCCAGCAACAGGGGAGTACTCTTACCCGCTAGTTTATTTTACTTCTTTTTGCAAAACTTTTCTTTCATTTAGTTTTAATTTTTTGATTCATTCTGCATGTCCTTTTATTTAGTGTATGCATGTCTGGTTTATGTGGTTTTTTTTTTTTGTGCTTGTGAGGACACATCACCACTCAAGTTTGGGGGGGTTGTGTTTTTAAGTGCATGTGTTTATGCTTGTGTTGTGTGTTGTGTGAAGCTCTACTATCTAGTATTTGTGTATGAATTTGAAAACCTAATGAAGATAAATTGAGTGTTATTCAGTATTTATGAGAATGCCAATTAGAGATAGTTATAGATGGAGGTTGAAATTTTGTCCTGACACTTAGACTTTGGTTGAGTTTTATGAGAATGTTGTAGCAGAGCCAGGAAAACCAAAAAAGAGTAGAAAATATCTCAAGTTTGGGGGAAAATTTTTGTTGGACTGTGCCTGTTATGAAATAAATTCTGCTCCAATGGTTTAAGTTGCTGAGTAATCAGGGTTGAATATGCACCCCATATGCAGACTTGAGTCCAAAGGTAACAAAAGCTATGAGCAATACTGCAACAATTATTAAAAAAAAAAGCAAAAAAAATGGTGATGAAAGAATGCAAAATAAAGAGGTCCGCTGCCTAGGATACTGAGTAACCTGGTCTGTTCATGAGCCTCATGTTCAGCCTTGAGTCAAAGGCGTCCAAAGGTAAGACCTAGATATAGCATCCTAGATGTGTTGCTGCAGCAACTCTGACATGTACTTTGAGTGAGTAATTGGGTGTTGTCATTACAAGTGATAGGCATTCACATGAAAGCTCAATGTTGCATTGAAGAGTTTAACTGAAAAAAAAAATTATGTTTGATGTAGCACAATTTGACTTTATTTGTGAATTATGCTCCCCCATATGTGAATATATTTGTGTTCTACCTTTGAATTATATGCAATGTCTGTGTAATGTTGTAGCACCTTTAGAATTTAATCAAAGTGGCACACACACACATTGGACAGAATGAAGCCTAAGTCTAAAACTTGAATTGCTATGGCAAATTTTGTACGATTAAGAGTGTGATTTGAGGGTTGAATAATCTTTGCAAATTTGATGACAAAGCTAAGTTATTTGTTGCATGATTGTGTGATTGAAGTGTTAGTATTGTTGTCATTACTTGAGGATAAGTAATGGTTTAAGTTTGGGGGTGTGATAACTCTGTTAAATGAGAGTTATCATGACACTTTTAGACTTAAATCAATAATACTTAGAGAGTAAATGATGTGTTTTCATTGTATTTTTGTTATATTTTGCATAAACATTAATCCTAGTTTATTCTTAATAAATTTTGTTTGATTTAGAATAATTTGTGCTTAGATTGTATGCATAATTATAGGTGTCCGGAAGCTCAAATTTTAAGGAAGGAATGCTAATACAATAGGCTTGAAAAAATAAGAAAAGAACATGGCTACAAAAGAGTTGAAATAAATCTGGAACAGTGCAGTTGCTGTAGCAATCCTGGAACAACGATAGAGAAAATTCCATGCGGATACTTGCAGAATTGCGATCTGTAGTATCCTAATCTGACTTATGCGCGACCTAGGCTTCCGTTCACCCTAATTTTCAACCATAAAATGAGAACACATCATAAAGAATAAGATAGGGTCGTCACCCAAGGAGAAAAACACAAAGAAATAAAAGAAAAACAAGATTCAATAGAGAGATTAAGGGCTGCACAAGAGGAAAAATTACAGAGATCAATTGGGAGTTCAATCCTTCTTATCATTCTCTTGTTTTCGTGTTTTCTATTTATTCATGGGGATGTGTTTCATGGCCGAAACTTTATTCTTTATTTTTCTTTTACAAATCATGAACTAAATTTATTTGTAGTTGAGTGATAAACAGTCTTGATGGTTTATTGACTGAAAATATGTGTTGCTGCATGTTTGCTGTAGCATTTTATTTTGATAGCATTTATTTTTATTCATTATTTCGGCTGATCACCCATTTAATGATACAAGTTAGGAGAGAGCCGCAAAAGGGTCTATCTTAGTGGAATATATCAGAGCAATACTTGGTTTTAGATTAGATTTCATGGATTAAGTTTAATTTATCCCAAAAGGGTCATGCTTAATCTAAAATTAGTGATGAACTACACATAGGGATTCACCTTGTAGAGTAAAACCTAAGCGTGTAATGTTATATCTTCTGTTGGCATAACAAATGATCACTGTTAGGTTGCATATAGATATAATTATCCAACATGCGACGGCTGAGGATACATAAGGATTCTGCCCAGTGCTGTAGCAAATGTTGCAACAATCGAGCCAAACATTAGAAAAATAGTCAATATCATTAAGAGAGTTTATTCACTCAAATACTCTATATTCCCATTGGTTTTATCCTTGAGTTTGACGTGATAATTTACTTTATCGCATTTTATTTATTGCGCTTTTATTTTAATTAGTATAATAGTTTCACTAATTATTTTATTTTAATTTAGCACAAAATCTGCACTGTTAATATTGTTGTAGCAAATCTGATAACATCAATCCCTGTGGAGACGATCTTGAATACTCATCACTTTATTACTTATTGTGTACACTTGCACATTAACACCAATAGCATTTGAATTTATACCCAACACTTCCCCTACTTCATTTTTAGTCATACGTATGAATGGGCCATCAAATATAACTTCCCAAATTTCATAATTTAGTGCTTGCAAATAAACTTTCATCCTAACTTTCTAATAAGGGTAGTCGTTTCTAATGAAAAATGGAGGTCTAGTAGTTGATTGTCCTTCCCTAAATGTGGAATAATTTTGTGTTGCCATTGATCTTTAACTATAGATGGTTAAGTCTAAACAAGAGCACATTGCTCTAATACCAAATGAAATAATAACTAGGCAACCCAAAATGGGGTAAATTGGAATTTTTAAAAAATAAGCTAAAGAAATCACACAACAATTCAATCTAATGCCTTAATAAAATCAAAATAATAAATTTAATAAAACACAATAATAAAAGAGTATGGGAAAATAGATCAAACTTGTGATTTTTACGTGGTTCGACTAACCGTGCCTACGTCCACGCCTCCAAGCTCACCAGGCTTGAGGATTCCACTAATCAAGCCTCCAAAGTTTCAAGAACTCTTACAATTGACTTCCAAGGTGTCAATGAACCTTTACAACAAGAGATTATCCTCAATCTCTTAACCCAAGTTTATCCCAACACTTATAACCTCTCAATTTGATCTTTCAAATGGATTACAAAATAAATTTCTCTCACACAACGTGTTTGATTACAAATGAAATTCTAAAGTGTGAGTAAATGAGGTGAATATAAGAATTTAAAGTTCAATGAAAGTTGTATACTCAATGGTTTGCTCAATGATAATAGGTGAATCACTTATTGTTTGAATTTTATTAAGCCATTTTTATAGATGAAGCTGAAAACTAGCTGTTATTGACTTTCTGCACATAGTCGGATTGCCATTTTATAATTATCGGATCGTCGTTTTGACTTAAACAAGTGACTGTTGCGCCAAAATACAAATTTTCGAATTATCATTATCAAAAAGTCAGATTAACGTTTTTGCCTGAGAATCTTGTCGAAAGATGTCGGTTATCCGTTTGCCATAAATGGTTAACCGTTTGAAAGATGATTGCTTTCTAAATTATTATTGCTTTGCCCTTAACCATAAACGGTTAACCATTATTTGAGATTTACTCGTTGGAATGGAATCGGTTTACCGTTGTCTATAAATGGTTTACCGTTATCTGAGATTTGCTCTCTAGAATGCAATCGGTTTACCGTTGTCCGAGATTTGCTCTCTGGAATGCAATCGGTTTACCGTTATCCGTTAACGGTTTACCGTTATCTGAGTTGTGCTCTCTGGAATGCATTCGATATCCCGTTAGCCATAAATGGTTAATGCAATCGATTTGTCGTTTTCTATCAACTGTTTGCCATTTTCTAGAAATTCACTCTCTGGAATGTAATCGGTTTGTCGTTTTCTTTAAACGGTTTGTCTTTTTCTATAAACGGTTTGTCTTTTTCTATAAACGGTTTACTCTTTATTTCCATAAGTTTTTTCTTTGCTTTGAATATTTGCGGCTTAAAAAGTTGATCCAATTAACAACAATTTTTCAAACTTATCAATTTAAAACATATTTGTTATCATCAAAATGATAATTTTGGAAACAAAAGAGTTAATTGTTACCATTGTGCTTCTTTGGGCAATCTATAACCTTATGCCCAATCTGGCCACATCCAAAACAAGCTCTTATATTTAAAATAGCATATGCTATAATGATACTTGCCACAATTATTGTAGAATGGTATATCCTCTTAAATAGACCCACCATTAGAGTCCTTATGTTCACCTCCGTTACCATTGCCATCATGCTTTCTTGGCTGGTTATTATGTTGATTAGATCATGCAGCTTGAGATTGGATTAAATCCCTTTCTGTAATAATGGCACGATCCACCAAATCGACATAATTATTAAGCTTAAGGATGGTCAACTGCCCTTTGATGTTGGTATGTAATCCCTCTAGGAATTTCCTACACTTACTACCCTCATTTGAGACCCAAGTAGGAGCAAATCGAGATAGAGCGGTAAATTGCTCCTCATACTCAGCAACAGACTTCATTCCTTGAGTCAATTTCAAAAAGTCAGCCTCTATATGATGTCGAACTCATTCAGAAAATACATTTCATGAAAAGCATCCAGAAATAACTCCTAAGTAATAGGTGCATCTCGCAACCAGTGGTCTGCCTCACTTGAAGGAAAAATGAGGCTAAAATCACCCTCTGATCATCGTCGCAACCTAGAGGCACAAATATCTTCTCCATTTGTTTTGGCCATTCCTTTGCAACCGTGGGATCGGTAGTCTTCTAAAGGGTAGATGGTCCCAATTTTGTAAACTACTCTAAGCTCATTATGCTCCTTGATCTCTTCCACCACCTTGTCTTTCAACTGGCACATTCTCTTGTGCCCCAGCTCAACCTCTAGCCATATCTTGAATCAACTTACTTTGTTATTCCATTAATCTAACCATTGCACTCATTAAAGAGTTACCTTCGTTGGCCATCTCACGTAAGGTTAGGTCAGTGTCATCAGCGACACCAAAAGCATTTCTCGAGCTAGAGGCATTCTGAGCACCTTCCCTATGTGACTGACATCTTCGACTAAACCATGACAAATAAGAATATAAATAAATAAACAAATAGACGGAAAGTAGATAATAAATAAAGGTCGTACCAACACGCAAAGTAATAAATAAGTGGAGAAAATTGATAACCAAATTTAAAGGTTGTCAACAAAAGCAAATAAGTAATTCATGATATGTTGATACTAGGAATCATCTATGAAAGTAGTTATCACGTAGTCATAAGTCACCAAAAAGGTCAAAACGGTCTAAATCAACTTTCTAGCTATAGACGATTACTCCCTACCTTAAAGATCTACTCTCTCTGATAACCTCATGGTAAACAATACCATTGATCTAATTGATTGTCCTTAAGAAAACCAGCCTCAAACAAAGTCTACATAATCTCAAACCTACGCTCTGATACCACAATTGTAACACCCCAACTCTAGCACGTACGAAGCACGCGATCAAAGAGGTTACTAACAAATCTAAATCCTTACACAAAAACTCAAACTGAAATACAATTTTTTTTATCAACTAAACTACAAATCCATGTGTCTAATACTAAACAATCTCTCCCGAAGGAATAAATATAACAAAGCTCTCAAAACTCTCAAATTACAAGTTCATAAAATAAATAAACTTAAAAGAAACATGAGTTTATTCCTCTTTTATTCAACTAGCAAAAGGAAACAAATCTCTAAGTCCAATGATAAGCAAACCTCTTAATAAAGAACTTAATCTGCAAAAAGTAATGACGAGGGGTAAGTCGTCAACTCGATAAGTAAAACCATTCCTAACACAATAGGCTTATCGTTACCAAGAATATTACAAGTCTTTTTTTTATTAAAACATATATTATAATTCATAAATTTCATAAAATAACATATCACGATAAGATGACATAATTTCATAGTAATTCAGAATATCAAAAGTATAGTTCATTATTCTAAGAATCTGATTTTTCTAATTCATACCCGTACAAGCCTGATTCTCATAATTTTAACTCTTAATCTAAAAATCAGAATGACTTAATATTCTACATAACTATTTTGGACATCCATGACTAACTCATGTAAAATTTTCAAGAAGATCTGACTTCAAAAACATTTTCAAAACTATTTGTTTCCTGACAAATTCGAAACTATTTCACAGTGCCTTAACTGAGTAGAACGGGTTTCGAGATTTTTATAAAATCAGATATTAATCAGAAAATTATGAAATTAAAACTGTAAATAATAGCACATATATCAATCTCTATTTAAAATTTCAGAATGTTTTGAATTCGTTTGGTATTGTAAATAATTTTATGAAATTTGACATTCTGCTGAAGTCGTAATTTTACAGTGCAGCAGTGTCTGTTTCGAAAATACATATAAAATAAATCTCATGAAACAAAATTTATTCAATAAGCCCTACATGTCTAGTTTTGAGAAAGATAATGTTCTTAAGAAGAATTCTTCAGAAAGTATATGTTTAATTTTGAGATACTCATGTTATCCAGAATTGTCTACTGTGCATAATGCATCAAGGATCGATTGACAAGACTAAACAATAAATCAAAGCCTTAAACACAACATTAACACATAATAAATCATGCATTATGATCTGTAACAATCTAAAATCATGCCAATTAAACCCCAAATAGAGTGATAGCAAAACCTTCCCTTTATCCTCCCTACATTCTAGGGTTATGGATTCGTTGGATAAGATTTCATTTCTCTCTCCCCCAAAATCACAACTTTGGGTTTTATGGATAAAAAATCAATCTCTAGAATTTCATATGAGATGGGAAGGTGGTTTTCACCAGGTCCCTTCCTCATTTAGCCAGCTACTCACCAGCCCTGCTCGCTAGCACTCTTTAAATTGCTTAGAATGGCGAGGCAAACAGAGTCAGGTTTCAAGGAAAACCTGATTTTGGTATCCTTATTTTATCACCCAAACGCAAATAATAGCAGCACTTAGCAAAGTAACATCAAATATAGACAAAATCCCAACAGGCTACAATCTTAAAATTGGTGAAGTCAAATTTGAGTTAATAGTTGAATTCAATCCATTAGTAACATAAGAACACAATCATTCCACTTCAAACTCAAATTCCCTTAGTTGCGATGAGTAAAAGAATAATACCGAAGATTGCAAATTCTTGCCAAAAGTTAAATTCTGCGGGGGAACGATGATATCAATAGGTTATCAAACGAGGACCAAGCAAAAACGCCGTCGTTTTTGTCAAGTACGAGGTTGCCAGAAGTCATGAAGACAAGTAGAAGAGACATTGACGTTGAGTGTTGGTATCCCAAATGACAGAGCCGGAGCCGTTGATGAGGCGGATGAGGCCGGTGGGATGAAACTGAAAGGTCCCAGATGAGTCGACGGGGGTTTTTCCGGCGGTCCAGACGGGAGCCCCTCCGGAATGAGTAATGGCGGGAATGAAAGAAAGGGGAGTTTGTTTAGTTAATGAAAGTGAAAACGTGCTGTTCGGTAAAGGCCAAGATTGGTTAAAATTTGAAGCGTAAAGAGTTGAGTTTATGGTATGTCAGTAAATGAAGTGATGATGTGAAGACTTAAAGATACAGAGAGCTGTATTAAAAGAAAAAGAACAGAAGATTTGAGGTCCATTTTGTAAAAATATTGCTTTTGTGGTTTAGTTTTTGGACATTTTAAGAGATTGGTGATTTTTTGATGAAAGTGAAGGAGTACGAGGAAGACTATCAAAGGAAGCTTTCTGTCGGCTGCTGGTCATGTGCGGAATAGCAGATTTTCTTTCTCTCCGACCATCACCTTCTCATTTGAACAATGAAGGATTTTACAGTTGACAGTTGACAGTTGATGAGTTGACACATTACTTAGTTTTAATGTATGATTCTCGTAGGTAAGTTTTGAACTTCAAAGCTTTAAAAATCTATCAGCATGCTACATGCACAGAATGTTATTTATGTCTGGTCAAATTGACGGAACAATTTTGGAACCTACTGATCTATTGTGAAAAAAATGGTTCAAATGTTTATATTCAAAAGAAATTCAAGTTGAAAAAAAGAAGAAAAAGGAAATACAAAAGAAATTACAACAGTTTCGTAGTCTATGGTAGTTACCAAAAAAGTAAATATGGTACACTTAAGCTTTTGCCGCAGTGCACATGATCCTAATAATGATATCAGAGCAGATTCAATTAAGTGGCTCCTCGTAGTGGAAATTTATCATGAAAGGACTATGAGACCTGAGTGGGGCTTCTTTGGGACTGACTCGTGGACAATTATGGAGCTCGAACAGCTACTTGCAATGGATATTTATTCCATGGTTGTGGCTTGAGCAGATTCCATTACAAGTAACATGAGCCACCTATACAGTACTCGAAATTGAAAAATTTACATATATGCTGCTGTTGCATAAATTAAGTTGCTTATCAGTCATTTTGCCTTGTTTTCAGGACACTAGAATCGATGAAAAAAAAATGCAACAAAGTTATGATTTAGTACTAATTAGAATAAAAAGTACAAGGTAACTAAGAACACTTCCGACGCGAAAAAACCAGAATGACAAAAATTTTTTTGCTTCAAAGTAACCAAAATGCAGAATTTGCAGAATTTTGTTCCTTCATAGCCAAGTCAAAAAATTTACTAGCAACGCCTGGTAATCCACTGATTCCAAATGATTTCTCTTATCACTATTCTCAATTCAATCTTAGTATTAATTTGCATAAATCAATACAAGGTAATCTAACATTTCTTTCTGGCGCGGGATGGAACTGCAATATGTTTACAAGAATTTCTAAAGATGAAAAAATATCCCTTCTTTGTTTCTTCCTATTTCTCGTTCTCAATCTGCAGTTTTATTTCGGGGACTTTTACCGTCGAAAAAATATGTATCACTACCTACGCACCAAGTACTTGAAGTAATTGTGTAACAAATGAAACGGCAACAACATGAGCTGGTATGAATTAAAGAGAGCTTGGTCTCCATTTACTGAACAGATCAATATGCCGAAGGAAAGCCTTTGTATGGATTGCTGAATGCAGCAACGTTGCCAGGACGCGAAAACACAATCTGCATTGCAGGGATTTTTTCTTTTTTTTTCATATCAATTTACAATTTGAAGGAGCATAACAATTTAGTTGCATATTGCAAAAGGCTAAGGCTTACCTGATAGTTTCCAAGTGTATAAGACTTAAAACCGGCAGCACAATAATCAAAATAATATTCCCATGTTCGAATGAACTTGTCATTGAACCCCAGAGCAAGAATTTTGCTGAGAAAAGATTAATCACATCAGGATATATAAATTTATTTTGTGTTCTTTCATGTTATGTAGAGCGGAAATTCCATATAAGAGAACTAAAACATGACATGCCAAATACATTAATTTATATTATTATTATTGATACCTCTGTTTCTCCATGAAATTCTTTCGCCAACATCTGAGTGTTTGGTAGTAATGGATTCCTATATTTTCCACTTGCTCCACGCTGCATTAGCAGAAAGTTCGGTTAATTTTCGGGAGTCGACAAAGAGAAAAGGAAACATAATTGCGCATGAACATAAGACTAAATGTTAAACTGTGCTACTGCTAAGTTATACCAGAGTCTGGATGCCGCAGACATGGCGGATGTTATCCTACTTAATGAAGGCAAGCATCCACCAGGGAAAATATATTCCTTTATAAAATCTGAACTTAGCCTGTACTCATTATAACGCTCATCCGGTATTGATATAAACTGAAAAGGTTACCATTAGAAAAAATTAGAGCCATAGTGGCCAAACGCTGAATATCCAGGCAATTCAAACAAACTGGCCAAAAGACATTACTTGAAGAACAAGAAGCCCATCTTCCGCTAGCATTGATTCGCAGCAACCAAAAAACTCCTCCATGAATTCATGACCAACAGCTTCTATCATCTCACTAAGAAAAGCCGTTGAAAAGCTTGTCACTTCGGCATGTACGTTAATGTCATATTCATAATTTGATGTGGTGAGAGTACTTACCAAGAAATAATTCTGTCATATTTGTTGGCTTTAGCCAGTTGACGATAGTCACAGAGATATAATCTGATGTGGTCCTGATAGCATTGATGGTTAAGGTTCTAAGTAATGTGATTCTGATAGTAAAAAATTTCAACTAGTTATGCCAGTTCTTTTTTTATTATTACTTGAATGACGTTCTCAAGATTGTTACCTGAAGGCCGGCTTCCTTCACTTTCATCTCTGCATATTTCAGTTGCTCCTCAGACAAGGTTATGCCGGTGTACTTGCATCCAGTTCGTTTGACTATTTCAATAGCTAAGGTTCCCCACCCACATCCTATCTCAAGAACTTCTTGCCCCTTACTAACTCTTACCTAGACAAGTTTAGGCACATCAGGTTAAAAATTTATTTAAAAAAGAAGAAGCATAAAGTAGATTAAAATTTGATAAAACATTTAATAGTTTTGAATAGACCCACTTTCTCTATCAAAAGAGAAACTTTTCGCATTTGTGCAGCTTTCAAGTCTTCATCTTCGCTCTTTAAAGAAATGGACGCAGGCATCATCAATACATGGTAAGTCAATTTTTCATTGGAGGTGAAAGTATATATATATAGGAAATGAAAGCCACGGAATACTGCCAAAGAAGATCACTTCTCTAACCTTAAATACGGCACATGAGTAAGTCATTGACTCGTCCAAGAACAGAGAAAAAAGTTCATTGCTCTGGAATCAAAGATCAAATAAGAGTTGTGAGATTCCACTTGTAATACTACAAGGAACATGGGTTGTGAAAGAATTTACCAGATCATAATGACGAGAGATGTTCCTGCGAGCTTGTGTGAGAGTATTTTGCCTTGAAATGTGCCGAAAGAAATACTTTGCAGACGCAATACCAGCAGTGAATAACATTGGAGACCACCAGCCCCTGAAGCCGACACAGGGCGAATTACTTAATATTTAATGAGATTGAAAAAATAACAACCATCAATATTATATTCCAGGAGTCCAAATAATCACAATATACCTCTTCTGTTTTAACTTGGAGACTGAAGAATCCAAATCTCTGTTGGCAATCAGAATCTGAAATTTAAATCAGCAAGGAAAAATCTAGTTGCAGATACTGATAAAACAAAGCTGGCTTTCGACTCAATCTTACCATAAATAGATTTAGAAGACCTTCATCTTTATCTACAAAAGAAAAATCTCCATTGATATATGCATCTGCAACGCCTAAATCTGCCTGTGTCATAACCTGATAACCACTTCTACCATTCATCAGTTTGTTCGAATTTTGTGCATTACAAATACATGAACAAGATTGTAAAATTCAACCCACACTACTGTATGGCTTATGGTTTCCATGGAGAAATTTTCCTGCATTTCAATCTCTCTTAATATAATTTCAAGTAAAAATTAAAATTGTGTTACCTTCCAGTAAAACTGGGGACTGTGAATTCTCAAAACAGTTTTTAAATGACAATTTTTCCGAGTTCCCTCAAAAGTAAATATGGTGCCTCCTTCCTCAAGCAAACTGTGAAGCCAGAAAGCACACTGTATCAGTATTTCTAAAATATGACACATTTTGTTATTTTATTTCTATGTTTGTGAGTTTGTAGAAGCGAAAACAGGCAAACTGACATGGGAATAAGAATGAACTCACATCATACTGCCTGTAGATATATACTGTCCAAGAAATCTAGCAACAAAAAGACGAGCCCCAGTTTCCATGAGGGATGGTACCATGTGTCTTGGGTTGCTTAAAAGAGTACAACTCTTTCCGAGCACAGCATGCGCCGCAGTCATGCCTGCCTGCAAAAAAGCACCACTCACTTGTAAGTCATACATGACTTAATTGATAGATCCTATTTTGTCGTGATGAGCAAGTAACTTGTAAACTCTCATTGGATTCTAAAATTTATTTAGTACTTCATTGCAGAAATGATATGTATGAGTAGTAAATTTAAGGGGCAGTAATTGCTACCTTTAGTCCATCCTCATGGAAGCCATAACCTGAAATAGAAGCAGAAGAAAGTACTGAGATGACCCAAAACTGTTAAGCTCACCAGATATTCTAAGACATAGTACTATTGGAGAGAACGTAACATCTGTGAACAATGGAGAGGAAAATGACGTGGCAATTAACATTGAAAAGTGACGTCTGCCGTTCAAATTTAGCTGCTATGTGTCGTAATATGAAGAAATGCTTCTAAATGTAACTAAATGTAATGAAAAAATTTATTGATAGTGTCTAATCTCCATGCATTAAAATGCTCACCCTGATATGCTCCGCAAAACCAAATTCCTCTCTTCCCTTGAATATGGTTAAGCTCAAGCAAAGCTTTTGAAGCAGCAACAGAGGGAACTGGATGGCCTGTTGACCACTTGAGCAAAGTATGTTCCGGTACATGATCAGGATTGAGAGTTACAAGAAAAGGTAAACTCGTTTCACCAAGATTCTGCAAGGTTAAGATTTAGAGTGCAATTAATTCCCTCAGGAGACAGCCTATTAATTGGCAAAATTAACATTTCAGACTACACACAGTGCAAACTTGTCGCCAAATCATTTAAAGCACATCTCAATTATTTCAGGTTTTGCTCCATTCGATGGAACAATTATATTGCATACCTGAAGCACATTAAGCCAGTATGTCAGACAAACTTTACTGTCAAAACTCTCAAGAAAGTTCCATGCACTCCATGCTGCTGGGTTTTGGGGCATAAATCTTTTATCACGATGAAGGAAAACATCACTGCCAACAGAAAGTAAATGAATGATCGCCCATTTCTATATAGTATAGGCTACAGAAATTCATCATTCTGTCAATTTCACTATGAATACCAGTTCACTGTCTAAGTTGATTTGCCAAACACTCTAGACCTTTTACAATCACCCTTCAAATAAACTAGTACCAAATGGATGAATAATGAAAGGATGTTAATGACTAGTGGGAGACAGTACCTGTAGACATACTGGAATGCACCAAGTATCCTAGTTTCATCAAATGTTGCTTGGTTTCCAAGTATTTTTAAAGCATCTGGAGCATGAAGAGCCATTACGCAGCTATTGTAAAATTCTCGGGAACCATCTCCACAAACTATAGTGCAACCTGCAAGAAATTATTATCAATGGCTACAATGATTTCATGTCTCTTCTTCTGCTGCTTTTGTAGGTAGCATATCTCACAATAGAATAGTATCTGCAGAAAATGGATTTGTTTATACAATGAATTTAACTACATGCTAACCTTTATCAGCTGGCAAAACAGAACACACCTCAGAACTAGTCCTTATTTGACAGCCCCAGCTCTCAAGTTGTTTTCTGACCTGATTTTTTATTGAAACCAAATCAATGGCAAGAAATTATGAACTTTGCATACATCCATTGAACCTTAGCATGAAAATCTTTCAGAAAAAAATAAATAAATAAATAAACAATTTGTAGCGCTAAAAGCACTAACAAATCACCTTATTGACATAAGAATGTGAACGCCATCTGACAGTAAGCCATTGTGGACGGCCAAAGAGCTGCATAAACAATCAAACCAAAATCATGAAACGATAGAAATACTGGGAAATTTAACTTTGGACAACATATTACTCCTGGAAGGACAATGTACCTGAAGCAGATGATGGTTGCGGCAAAATGACAGAACAGAGAAAGCCGAAAAGCTCGTTACACCTTCTGAAGGGCAGGACCATATTGAACCACATATTGGAATCTATAACATGACAGTATAATTACCGCTAGTAAGCAACAAAATGAATGATCACTACAATGGACTGTAAAAGCTAAAGGATATGACAGAGTACAATGCTTCAGCAATCTTACAAGATAAGCCTTCTGAAACAATTCGGAGTAGCCTCTTGAATTTACAAACTGCCCCAAGGTCTCACTGCGGTCAATGTCTGGGTTGCTTTCGAGCTCTTCAAGATAACTGAAATAACAATTCTGATAACCTTCGAGTTTGAAATTTAAAGAAACAAAATTTTGTTAAAAGTGAAGGGAGAAGAGCAAACCTGAGGACATCATCTTTGAACTTGATAATTTCCCGAAGCATTTGCCAAAAGTAAGGATTGAGCACATTTTTCTTCTGTGCAAACAAACTGGACAAGCCATTTCTGCTACCCCATTCACAGCCATGGCCTTTTTCTAAGCTCACTGAAAATGACATATCAGACATCTCCATATCAACCCCAAGACTCTCAAAGAACTCCATCATATTTGGAT
>NW_006261964.1:20796830-20798259 GCF_000493195.1 Citrus x clementina
ATAGGCTCACAATCAAATGTGTTAAGCCGCAAGATTTCTTTTGGTGGGAGCCAGTTAATTGAACTATATTTTTCTATTATTTTTATAAATATGTTCACAATACAATATAATATACTTATATATCTTAGAACTTAGAAATGAATTGATATCTTAAATAACATATTTTGCCCGTCTCGATTTGTTGCCAAATGCTAAATTATAATTTTATTAATTAAAATATTCACTTATTAATAAATTTTTATTACTTTCAAATTTATGTTGTTAATTTATTGAGATTTTATCATAATTTTATTTAAACTAAATATAATACGAAAAAAAATATTAGGGGTTCTTAACAGTTAACAGCGATCGCATCGACAGCAATGTTGATTACAATGACGGAGAAACTTACAACGCAAGTATGTATAGCCAACTAATAGAATCATCAGGATATGTGTATAAATGTCATAATTTTATTAGTTGGTTGTTTGCACAAATGGAAATACAGGAGAAACCAATAGAGAACGTTCAAATTGAGCACTAGTAGTGGCAAGCTTGTTTAATATTGAGATGCGGTAGTTTTTAAGTCATGTGGCAAAAAATTATAATTATGAAATAAAAGTGATAATATATAGTAAATATGATTTTTAAATAATAATTTGGGATATTATCATTTTTCCACCAAAGTTACTCTGACACATCATCTCAGTACCACGGTTTGGTAAAAATATCATTTTACCACTAAACATTTAAATTGTTAGCATTTTCCCATCATTTCGTTAAAACTCAGTTAATATTTAACGAAAAATGCATAAAAAGTCAATTTTACCCCTGGAGCGTAAAAGACAATTTTACCCTTTAAAAGGGAAGAACAACAAAAGACGATTTAATTACAAAATTACCCCCAAAAGACGACAAGACGATTTTACCCTTTAAAAAGGAAGAACAACAAAAGACGATTTAATTACAAAATTACCTCCAAAAGATGACACTGTTGCGAGAGTGAGAGAGATATGGGTCAGTGACAGTGAGCGAGAGAGGGCAGAGATGGAACAAGAAACAAGAGAGAGGGGGGTTGATTTCGATTTCTATGGCTTCCATGTCCAAATTGCTTGTTTTTTTACAATTGCAAAACGCAACGTTTTGGCTTCGCGTGAGATGTTCAAAATGCCCTTATGATGTCAGCATATTTTTTATTTAGTTAACGGAATGGTGGGAAAATGCTAACAGTTTAAACGTTTGGTGGTAAAATGATAGTTTTACCAAACTGTGGTACTGACATAATGTGTCAGATTAACTTTGGTGGGAAAATAATAATATCCCTAATAATTTTTAACAAATATATTATAAGTTTTTCATAATATAAAAATTGGATATCAAATCATCTTTACCTTTTTAATTACAATAGTAAGGGGTTTACAAACTACTTTTAATAAAATAACTTGGAAAG
>NW_006261964.1:20798359-20804101 GCF_000493195.1 Citrus x clementina
ATGGAGATCTAGTCACCGTTTGGTAAATAGTTTTCAGAAGAAACAACTATTGATTTGGGGTTTCAACTTTCTTTTTATAGCACTAAGTGCCTGTTTAGTATGACTTATTTAATGGCTATAAGTGCTTATTTAATCCCATAAGTTCTTATCATAATTTTTTTTTGTTTGGTTGTTTTTTTAATAGAGCTTTTGAAGCTTAAATAAACTATTTTGCCTCTATTAGTAAAAACTCAAATTTTGGGTTTTTGGGAGTAAATATTGAAAAGTTTTTTTTAATGCTAAAATATCTAAAATATCCTCTATTTATTTGACAATCTTATTTTATTCTTTTCATAACATAAATTTAAAAAATTTTCCTATTAAAGTAATTTTATAAATTTTTAATAAAAACTCTTAGTACCTGTTTGGTATAACTTATTTAATGGTCATAAGTGCTTATTTAATCCTATAAGCTCTTATCATAATTTTTTTTGTTTGATTATTTTTCTAATAGAGCTTTTGAAGCTTAAATAAGCTATTTTACTTTTACTAGCAAAAGCTCAAATTTTGAGTTTTTGGGAGTAGACATTGAAAAGTTTTTTTTAAATGTCAAAATATCTAAAATATCCTCTATTTATTTAACAATCTTAGTTATTGTTTTCATAATAAAACTTTAAAAAACTTGTCTATTAAAGTAATTTCATAAATTTTTAATAAAAATTTTCATGGACAACCAAACTACTAAACGTTTTTAGTAAAAACTCTATTTACAAAAGCTCTACTAAAAAAAACTCTACTTAAATAAGTTCTACTTGAAAAGTTATACCAAACAGAGCCTTATTGACAACCAAATAACTAAAATTTTATAGTAAAAGATTTATTTATAAAAGTTCTACTAACCAAATCTCTACTTAAATAAACTATACTTGACAAGATGTACCAAATAGATCCTAAGTTGACAAAACGAGCCCACCTCACTACTAAACATAGAGTTACAGTTCCTTAACATCCAGGGGTAAGTGATATGCCACAATTGCCTAGCATTGGCAAAAACAACAGATTTATTTTCCATTTTTTTGTTCTATATAAAACAAAATCCTTTAATTAAAAAAAGAAAAGAAAAGAAAATGTAAGTAACAGCATTGAACCACTTACAGTGGACCACATTGCTCTTGTTGTCATCTAAACACTTAACTGATGAAATCAAGTAGTTAAGTTCTCTTTATGTATTATGAAGTTGATGGATTATAAGTACATTAGACAATTTTAAAGAGTGTCTTTTGTTTTTCATAGGACATAACACTCTTTTAATTTTACATAAAATTATTTCTAAGTTAATTGCAGTTAATTTTGGTCTTAAATGTACGTATTTAAATCAACACTAAAACTCACACAACCATTTTACATGAATGAGGAGAGAATTAAATTGTTATTAGAATATAACTTATTACTTGTTTAAAAAAAAAATCAACACTAAAACTCTACCGGTCACGTGTTACCCGTTTCTTTCGTTTACCAAAATGATAACGGAGGGAGAAAAATGCCTAAAGCAATAAAGCTCCCAGAGTGTAGCATGGACCCAAAAAGCTAAAAATTAATTCTTTTGGTGGGATCACATCGGTACTCACGTTATCATCAACAATTTAATAGTAAAATGGTCCTCTCTCAAAAAGTCTCACCGGGGTCCATACGCCAATCACATAATCTTAAAAAATGTAATTTTCTTTTTTTTTTTCAAATCCTAAGCCAAGAACAAAATGACAACACTCCGGCGAAGGAGCTTCACATAGCTTTCCTCAACTTGCAGCATAATTTTGATTTCAGACTTGAGAAGAATCTATATGGCTTTTGTTTGGGCTTGTCTTCTTAAATATGAATTTAAAGAAAAAGTGAAAGATTTATGGTCAGAGCTATTTTATATATATATACACATTTTTAAGTCATGCGGTTTAAGAAAGTGAAAAATTAAGTCACTAATTATTTAAAAATATTCATATATATATATATATATATCAGCATATTCACATTAAAAAGATTAAGGGTGACAAGAGTAGATTTCTCTTTCACAAATTTGTGGATAAAATATATATGTCTCTCTAAATGTAGAAATTTAGGTTGTGCCACAATAGAATTAATCTAAATGTAGAAATTTAGGCTATGCCGCTATAGAATTAATATAGATTAGTCCTAATAAATATTGATTGTAAATATATTAATGGAGTTCTGATTCTAACATATTTATATTTCAAAAATAAAATCTGGACCACTCAATGGGTCGTTGCATCCATCGGTATCAACAGTTCAGAATTACGGATAAATTCTATGTGGATGCATGTGCTTCATACGTTCATAACACGACAGAAAATTGCAGAAGATTAGATACATAAGCAAAGTCGTTATTAATTCATCAGTTAATTAATTTCCTCCTCAAAAATCCTAAGATTTATAACATAATATATAATTGAAGTAACAAACAAGACGTGCTAACTACTGCAATAATAATAATATATATATATATATATATATATATATATAGACATTAATTTCTTTTTCTGTTATTGCTATTCTTTCTTTCCCTAAAAGATTAAATTTTAAATTTCTCTATCATCAATAGCCTTTGTAGCCTACATAAGGACATAAGGGATCCACGCCAAAGTTTCTCTATAATACGTAATAATGAAGAAGTTTTTCTATATGTCGGTAGACTTCTGCAGATCGTAAAAATATCGAATTAATAAAAAAAAACTTGGAATTACATACTTAATTTGTTTTATAAAAAAAATTACATTTAATCTTTACTGAACGAGGTTATTATAGTGGTATATTTGAAGAAGATGAAAATGAAGAAAATTAAACTTACACGATTGAAGACCATGAAACCAAGGTCTAAGTCAACGCCGTCGAAGGTGACAGTCTTGGCATGGCCGCCGAGATAATCATCCTTCTCGTATAACACAACCTCGACGCCGGCTTTTGCGAGAACGTAAGCTGAAACCAGTCCACTAATCCCAGCTCCAATCACCGCCACTCTCATTTTTGTCGACATTTTGTTTACACCTTCCAAAAAAAATCTTTTATGTATTCTGCATTATTCACTCAAACATGAGTGTCGGTTGGTTGGTATAGGTGAACAAAAAAACAAAAGAAAACTTTAAAGAGAAGATATTTAAAAATATATATATATATTATCCACATCCTAAAATCTCTCAATGAGGATCTTTTTTTCCCCCCCCCAAAATTTCAATATAATATCTTAAGGCTATGGCTCTGACCTTGAGGCTTCTTCAAGGTGCGAGTGACTGAGAGATCCAAGATAACTCCAGAATAAAAATCAAATAACAAGTGGCATTGTGTTAGTCAATGATTATGCAGGCTGGCAAGCTAGTATTTTGCGGGATAGAAAAGAAAGCAAAGATTAAATAGAAAAGGAAGAAACAGAATGGGCTCAGCTAATTAGTCCTCTTCCGTTCTATATTAGACATTAGATTTACTCCAGCCACCATTTATTTATAGCCTCTTAGATTCTTCAAAAAAAATAATAATTTACTTAGATTGCTGTAAACCTTTTATCCTTTTTCTTAAAATAAATTCGTATATATTACTATATTTGAGGGATTCTGTAAACAAAATGGATAAACGTTAGAGAACAGTTTTACCCATAGGCAAAATATAAAAGATATAGACAAAGTATACTTGTTTTTATATTTTTTATTGTATGACACAGCTGAATAGTTTGGTAACCATGAACGTATGTGTTTGGGCTCAGCAACAGTCAGCTCTACTTCCAAATAGTAATAACAACACTAATGAAGTTGGGACGATGTGTTTACGCGTGATTCTCATACAATTTAACATGTGGCATCTGGTAATAAATACATATGCCAGTTTATATTACTGCGACATCATATGGTACACTTCGATTGAAATACACACTTGTAAGCATACCATTATTAATTTTAAATATGCAGAGGATAATTTTTCTCCTATGCACATAAGGGACTTATTAGCTTCACATATGAGTAAGTTTTATTTTCGCTTCATTTTATTTTTATTTTTAAATGATTGTGTTGAATGAGAAGTAACAATTAATTGATATATGTGACTTGTTGATAAAGTTTGAATTGTTTGAATTTTTAATATTTCCTAATGTTATGTGCCATGTGAGACACATGGATACGCCAGAGTAAAGGGCAAGAAGACAAATAAAAAATTAAAAACGAGCAAGATGTGATTAACAGAAAATTACGAGCTCTGACTTATCGGATATGATCATAAAAAAATGACCCAGATAAATTAATTAGTCATGTGAAAGGAGAGTTATTAGCATATCATTTTCTATTGAGAGAAGATCGTAATGAACTATCAAGGTTAATACAAAACTATTATTATATATATATATATATTTTTTTTTAAGAAGGTAAGAAAATGTGCAGAAGTACAAATACAACTGTTTTAAACAGTTGCGTTGTCGGAGTTGAACTCGAATGACTACCTAAACAAAGATACTACAAGTCTATAAGCCACCCACCGGGCCATTAAGAGTATATCTTTTGTAATTATTTTAAGAAAAAAAAATGTAACGACAAACGAAACATACATTATTGTGTATGGACGTCTGCTATGTCTTTATCCGAAATGTTAATTTTCTAAGCACATGACCATAAGATGACAATCACCGCAGTTTTGATTTACATTTAGTGGGTGGGTATTTATTTTTATGCGCCATGTAATTTAATAAAATCATTATTTAATGTATTATAAAGTCATATAATTTAATTTAATAGTATTTATATTCATCAAAGAAGGACTCATATATCTATATATTTATCAAATTCATAAATACAGGCGATGTCATCACCTACTTGAAGTACAATCCCAATATTTACAATCTTTACTTCTCTATTATATTTGCTCAATATGTTCGCAGATAATATTACTAATTTGTTCATCTTTAATTATTGCCATGAATATTTCTTAATTCTTTTTTTTTTCCAAAAAAATAATAGAGAGTGGATTCAAGGGACATAATTTTAAACACTAATTTAAACACAATTAATCTAATCATTAAATTAAAAAAAAATGGACGGTTAACATTAGATGACATGACTTATTAATTTCACTAGTATTTTTCTCTCTCTTTTCTTTAATGTTTAATTCTCTTTCTTCTTTTATTTTTAATTTTCTAGTTATCACTACTATAAATATATAAATGGAATAATTAAAACCATCAAAACTAATTTAATTACGTAATTATAAACTGCCATTTGTTTGAAAAATTCTCGTTTACATAATCTAGCTTTTTTTTTCATTTTAATTTTTATTGTTATCGAGAAAAATAACTGAAAGACATTTTGATGAAAACTATTGTAGATTCAAAGAAATTCAAAGTACTGTCTTCTCAGTTGTTAAAAAGTAAAGAACTTGGTATAAATGAGTACAAAAAATTTCAAATACTTATTTTTTGTCCATCATCTTTTAGGAATTTTTTATAGCTTTTCGGTATAAATGTTCCACTTTCTTAAATACTGTAATTCTAATGTCATTAATCTTGTATGCACTAAGACGCTTTTCTTGGCTACTCAACAAGAATACATATCTTTGTTTTAGGATATTGACTTTATGGCTGTGTTCTAGAGCGTTCTCTTAGTATCTTAATAGTTCCTGAAAGCTTCTATAATATATAAAAATATTCTTTAAAAAACTTATTTTGAGTGAAATTATCCAAATTTTGTAATGACAATTGTAGTGGTTTAAAAATAAAGA
>NW_006261964.1:20805977-20807432 GCF_000493195.1 Citrus x clementina
AATAAGTTAAAGGGAACAAAAGATAATGGCAAAAGTGTCATTAATTTAATGGTAGGGATGGTTGAGGTATTTTAAAAAATATAGGGACTAAACGGACACTAACTTCAAAATATAAGGACTAAACGAGCTTTTACCCTAATAAGAATAATATTAATGAAGTTAATAACACAAATTCATTTAATCTTGACCTTTCATTTTTTTAATCTAATAATTAGAAATTTATATTTTTTAACTTGTGTAAAAAATTGTGTCCCTCAAACTTATCTTCATACATATATATAGCATTTATGAGTCATGGTGTTATTTATTATTTTATGAAACATATCATATCTGTAAGCTTGTCGAAGGAAAGAAAATTGGAGATACATGGGTTGTTGAATTCGTCTCTATGCTTGATCGTTTTGGTTCTTCTTAACAATGTGTCCACAAGCTTTAGTCGGCAACGTGGTTCATGGGAGACCGGTGAAATGGAGAAAATTATTTGCGAAAGGAAAATTGAAACGTGTCCTCACCCTCATCGCTCTTTAGCTTTCCATTTTTCAAGTTTAAAAATTGATCCATTGAAGTAAACGTTTAACAAAGTCTTTATATATAAAAAGTATATATGGTAAATGATAGTATTTCATATAAAACAGAATCATCACATTTAACAATTCATATCTTAATTTGACCAATCCTCAAGTGACAATTAGTACATAAGGCCCAAAATGTTTATAAAGGTTATCTGTCCAGAATTTAGCGTTATCTCCAAAGGACAATTATTAGAAACCTCCCTGAGGTTTGGCATATTATCAGTTTGATAGGTTGTATTTGTTTATTCTCAATCACTTCCTCTGCCGTTTGCACACATTTAGTATAAGTTGGGATGGTGAGGATAAAATCGTAAAAGAACCCGTTAATGATATGATTTATATTATTTTTAGTTTTATCTTTACTTTTATTAGTGTTGGTATCCTTTAATTTATTTTCTTTTTATAGTTCTTTTATTAGTCAATAGAATTTAATTTGGAGCATTTATTTTCTCTTTTCTTTATTTTCATAAAATTTCTTTTTTGATTATTGTTTTTGCGTGATTGCATGCATCATCGTAGATATCTATTATGTGATTTAGAACTTATAGTGAAATTGAGAGAGAACGTTTCATTAAAAAAAAAGTTGCATGAAAAGAAAAAGTTGAACAAATTAAGGAAAATATAATTGAAGATAAAATAGTTACAGAACCATAAGAAAAGCCTTTTAAAGATAATTTTAGTGCATTACCTAATCTAAGCACCTCATGCGTTGGATATCCGGATGTTGTTGTTAGGAGTTTTAAAATAAACTCCAATGTCCTTAATTGTCTCCCATCTTTTTATGGCTTAGATAACAAAGATCCTTATAATCATTTAAATGATTTTGATGCAATGTGCTAAACTTTGAAATATGAAAACTTTTCTATCGATAGTGTTAAGCTTG
>NW_006261964.1:20807532-20884554 GCF_000493195.1 Citrus x clementina
ATTATCGCCACATATTCAAGAGTGGTTCACGGCAGCTAATAGAAGCGAAATTATGTCCAAGAGTGCAATAGAAATTTGTGACTTCTTTCAAAGATAAGCTAATAATTCCTAGTACAGGAGTCACTCTTTAAGAAATACTAGAAGAATAAGAGGATTAAATGAATTCTTTAGTGGTGAATCTAATTATGATATTAAAGGGATCAAAGTTATGGTTGAAAGACTTTCTCGTCAGTTCGTGGTCGAAGGACTTTCTCATCAGTTCGCCTCATTTGCAGGTGTTAATTCTATTGGACCACAAGCTTACAGCCAGTCTGAACAGGATTGTTACCTTGATTAAATCAAATTTATTAATATGATAAGAAGGCAACTTGTCTATAATCCTTACTCCAACACCTATAATTCAGGAGGAGGGATCACCTCAACTTTTTATGGTTACAAGGTTTCCAATAGAATGAGACAGCAGCTCAAGCTCCTCAACCTTCTCAGCCTGCCTTTAGATAGTTTAACCAGAGCTTCTCATAGCCTAAACCATGGGAAGAAGCAATCCAAAAGTTATCAAAATCTACAAAGGATGCTATGACAGAATTGAGGAATGAGGTAAACGCCACTCAAAATCCACAAGCACAACAAATGCAATCTATATCTAACCTTGAGAGGATGATGGAACAATTATATATATATATATATATATATATATATATATATATATATATATATATATATATATATATTCTTAAGAACTTATGAGAAACTAATTTTGATTGATTTGTTATATAGCACAAGAAGATGAAATTATAGCATGATACGAGTCAAACATTAATTCATTATTTTCTAAAACAACAATGCAAATTACGGTGGTACTGCACTTTGCCATCTTTTAATAATATTTATATTCTTAAGGACTTATGAGAAACTAATTTTGATTGATCTGTTACATAGCACGAGAAGACAAAATTATTGCATGGTATGCAAGCATTTTAAATGAAATAGTTATTGCAGTTCCTTAGTTTTAGTTACCAATCAGAAATTTCAAACATGAATATCACTAAAGAGAGTTTACTCATCAGTGAGTAATAAATTCTTAATATGACAATTTAAATTGTATACATGTGTTCATGTGTATGTTAAAATGTAAGGGGAATGTTACCCTGTTCCTCTTTAAAATAGTTTCTACTGTTTGGACTCCTCGTAAATGGTTTTGCAAATAATTAATACAATGGGCCCTACATTATATTATGAGCACTGATATTTAGCTATCATGGTGAGACACCATGGCATCAGAAACAATAGATTGGTGTTCCTACGCTGCCGTTTCAATGTCCTTTTTTCTTTTTCCAAAAAAATAAAATAATAAGTAAAACGACAGTATGAAGACATTATTTCGGATTTTCAGTCAATATTACGGTGGGTACGGTTTGGTTTGATTCAACTTTTTATCAAACTGAATTAAACTAGATAAATTCTAATAGAATTATGTGTGGCTCTGTTCAACTTTTCAGTTTTTAACTTTTAAAATCATAATTTTATCTGATTATTCGAATTTTCAATTTGATTTTTATTTATTCAATTAAACTGGTTAGTTTTTTTTCTATTAAATTTTAATCAAATCGAACAGTGGGTTCAAGTTCATTTAAATGCGCACCCCTAATCCCTGTGGTATCTCTATGTTGGCTGTGTACTCTCCAGTAATTATTATGTTTTGATTTTCTCGGAGACGTGCCAGCTATAAATGCTTACTTTTAACTACATGGGGTTCATCGGCACTATAAGACAATTTCTTTTGCGGTCGTATTTGTCAAAATAATTTAATGCGCTTTTGTTTTCGTGTCAAAATAAAACTTTGATGCCTTGAATATTGCATAAATGGTTGGGTTATCAAGCGGTTAATGAATCAACTCAATTAATTATTCATCCTTCCTTATTTTAGCACATTTCACTTGCTTCAATCACCGCCTTCTGAATATTATTTACATGCTTCCTTCAAAAGAAATGTAGCTTGGTTCAATCAACGATTTCTGAATATTATTCCCCGGTTTAATTATTGGAGAGAAAATATATGATCAATTGATCACAACAATAATTTTTGGAGAAAAAGTAGGAGGAGAGAGGAAGAAAATATAATTATAATACAAATAGAACCTTGTTTGGAATTAAAATTGAAATTCAGTAAATTGTTTATTTTATAATTTTTTATAAAAAGATAATGTTTGATAAATTTTTGTAAAAGTTGTTTGTTTCATTTTTTGTTTATTTTGACAACAACTTTTAAAACTTTAAGGGTTGCTTTTTATAAGCAGCTTATGAAACAAGCCACCAGATCTTTCTAAAGTTTATATTATAATCTTAATAATTTTTTAAAAAAAGACAATTATGCTTATATTTCATAAACCCTAATAATTATAAATTATTAGATATCATATTACCACACAACTAATGTATGTTCTCTCCAGAATCAAAATTTTGATTTAGTAATTTCATATTTTTTGTATTTTACTTTCTTTTTCTATTATTAGAATCATTAAGACTTGTATATGATTATGTAAATTTTCCTTGAATTATGAATAATTTCACATGAAAAGTAACCATGACCTTGTACAGTTTTATGTGAATTTTTTTTAAAAGACACATTTAAACAATTTATTTAGCATACTCAAAAAATAAAAGACAATTTAAACTTATGTCTATTTTACTCACTATATAATAAAAAAAAACTTTCATAACAAAGTTTACCAAATCCATGTACTCTGTTTTTCAAGCTCACAACAATTGCAATAATATTATTTATCTAACACTAAACAGCTTTTATAATCAATAACTTTATCCACACAATAAAATAACTTTTTAATCAGACATTGCAATCCCAAATTGACAATCTCATCTATTAAACTTGTTGTTATAAAAAGATTCAATCGCTCAGATTTCATTCATAATTTTGTGTAAAAGGAGGTGTACCGAACAAATCCCTACACAAATTGCTATTTGAAGGTTGTTAGGAACTTTTCAAATGGTAATAATAAACCAACTAATCTTCCATTAGGGTTTATTTATTGTTGATCAATTTCAATTCATAAAATATTTGTCAATATTCTGTACTTTATTTTAATTTTTTACGTCGGGATAGTAGCTCATTAAGTGCTTATCATACTAATTCAGTAATTTGGAGCTGCAGATAAACACTTATGGCGGATTAGAGATAGCTCCAAAAGGATAGTGAACATATATATATATATTATTGTATATTGACATGATATTGATCTAGTGTTAAAAAAATATATATTAATTGAATTAAATTAAAGTCTATTCTTGGTAAAAGTTTTCAAATCCCATGTACTCAAATTAACAAATGAAGCAAAGAACCTTCGGATGAAAAAAAAAATGCTTAGTTCGTTGAAAAAAAAATGCTTAGTTAGTGAAGACATTAATAAATATAGGCAAATATGCATGTTTCATCCTTGTGAATCCATCAAGTTTCATGTTGGTTCTTTTTCATGCCAATGAATCTACCATGATTCATGCTTTTTTTTTTGTTTTATTTTACTATTATTATAAGTTTCATGGTGATTGGCTATGAAGAAGATAGAGGGAAATAATAAGAGTAATTGAGATTTGAGATAATTTTCATGAAAAAAAAAAACTTCATTTAAAAAATTGAGAGGGAGTTTGCTTCTTATTTTTTCCCCATAAAAAAATGCGTGCACACCAAAATGTGGGCTATTTATGAGGTTCTCAATTTTTTATCAGCCCAAGTTCTAAAGCCCATTGAAACGCGTTTTCCAAACTACAATTTTACTATTTAACAATGAAAGCCTCGATGATATAATCTTCGATTACGTGTCGTCCTTTTTTTCCTTTTTTCTCCTGCGGTCCAGTGACATGTATTTACTATTACACCCTTTTCCAATTGAAGCCTCAATATCATCAAGAAATTTTCAACATTTTTCGTTGCGAATTTGGTATGTATATATGCAGGCAGGTGGCAGCGGGTATCCGTGGGTATTTTGAAATATATTATTTATTTTTTTGATTACTAATATTAGTTAAGTTAATAATTAAATTTGAAGGCGTGAGTTCGAGTCCCATGAGATTTATTTTTATCTTTTATTTTAAAAGTATAGATTAAGTGCAGATTTCCCTCCAGTTATACTAGATGAGTTGATTTATAAGATTGTAGTATAATTAAACTTCGGTGAAAAGTTTGTCTAGGGGTTTGCCCTCTTCTTTTCATATTTCATGCATGAGCATTTGTGAGATTTCGCTTATGTTTATGTTAAGTCTATATTAACTATGATTCATACTTATCAATATTGCTGGTTCTGGTTTAGAAGTGGTTAATTGACAATATTTAATATAGTTGTCAATCTTCTAATTTTTATTAGAGGAAATAATAGTTGCTTTTGTTTAGGGATTGAGCTTCCATAACCATCAATTTTAGCTATCAGTTCCGTAGATATGTTACACGATTCACTGACCATTTTCACTTGACCTTTTTTTTCCAGATAGTTGGCTTTCTTGGATCATGTGCAATCTCCGCTTTCATTAATTTCCGTTCATTGAGTAAACATCTATTAGTTTGTGGAAGTAGAAACCCAAAATCCAATCCAGTACAGATCTATTACACAGAGAGCTGAATATTGTTGGCCATTAGCATTAAATTAATAGATTTATTGAGTTGCTACATCATATGGAAAAATAAAAATAAAAATAAAAACTTCAAACAAGGAGATAATGTAACTACATACATGCACGATAGAATCTTGTGGGAATAAGATTGGCGACAATACAGTAGAAAGAGGACGTCATCCACTTTTCAATAAGATAAAACCATCTATGATGCCAATAAGGATTCACGTATAAGACTCCAATGATGGCCAAGATCACAATTACATAAGATGATGTAAAAGTGATATAAAAACTGTCCTTGTCAATTAAGCTATTATCATTTTCTTCATTTGAAGCTTCTGGCACAGTTGCAGCATCACAATCAGGCAATGGTTTCCCACAAAGAAGAGGATTCCCTTCATAGCTATCCTCTTTAAAAGTTGTAAATTGTGCAGTCCTCTCAGGGATCTTTTCCTGATAAGTTATTGTGAGCCACACTGAAAACAGCCAATGCATTTAACTCAACGAGCTGAGGAGGGATTTTCCCATTCAAGTTGTTGTATGAAACATCCAAGTTCTCGATTTGATTCAAGTTTGAGAAAGTCACTAGATTATTCCCGTCAAATTGTTGTGGGACAAGTTTAGTGCACGAATTCTGGTCAATTTACCAATTTGTGGAGGAATCTCACATGCCAATTTATTGCAAGAAAGATCAACCCCATACATTTTGTTAAGAGGTTTTCCCTTGTACAAGTAAGATGTCTCCTTGGTTGTGAACATTAGACTTTCCTCCTTTTCCATTGTTGAAGACCCAGCCGAATAAGTACCTCTAACATCCCGATTAAAAGCTGAAGCTGATGAACCATCGTTATAGCCATTATTATGAAGCGAAGTGTTATCTAAGCAACTAGGAATTTCAACAAAAAGATTGTTATTAGAAAGATCTATCAACTGCAGCTCCTTCGACCAGCTCAATTGAATTGGCACTTCACCTTCAAGATTATTATTAGCCAAGATAAGGTACCTCAAATAAGTAAGCCTTCCAATCCAATATGGAATGTAACCACTAAAGCTATTATAGCTAAGATCTAATGTCAAAATATGAGATCTATTTAAGAATGTACCATATTCTAGTGGTCCATGTAACATGTGTTTGGACAGGTGAACTTGCTGGATAAATGAATGACCAGAACAAGATGGTAAAATCCCAGATATATTGTTCTCTGAAAGGTCTAAAATTTTAAGATAATTAAGCTGACAAAACTCTAATGGAATTGGACCTCGAAGGTGATTTCTGGCCATCATAATATCATCTAATGATGAAAGATTACCCAACCATGCTGGAACGTTACCATAGAGATTGTTATCACTCATATACAACCCTTTTAAATGGCAGCAATTAGATAAACTTTTTGGAATCTGTTGATGCAGGATTCCGGTTCTCCTCGTTCTACGACCAGGATCTCTGCTCGATCAACGTCATCACGACCAGGGGGTCCCTCGCAAGGCTTCTTCTCCAGAGGTTCCTGCGCACACAGACAAGTCAGAGTACGCCGGTGGTTCTCCCGGCGCAAACCCTCCGACGCTCAAGTCAGATATGAAGGTTCGGGGAACGCTTGCCACAGATCTTATGGTTTTTCATTGTTTTCTCTTCATTAGAATTTCTTTTCTAATCTCAAAAATGCTAACCCTTTTACCTTCGTTGGCTACCTTTTTATAGGCTTCCTCTGAATCCCAGTTTTTCGCTTTCTTCGAGACGGTATGGGACTTTGACTGCCGCGTTATGGGCAAACGTGGGATCTTGCATGTTACGCCACGATTCTGGGGAAAGCGTGGCTGTCGTGGTTTTGTGAGATCTTGTTTCCGCTTTTTTGGGGGACAGTATGGGGCTCCGACTGCTGCGTTATGCTGCGTTATGGGCAAACGTGGGATCTTGCGTGTTACGCCACGGTTCTGGGGAAAGCGTGGCTGTCGTGCCTAGATTCTCGGGCTGGAGAGCATGTCTTGCCAACTGCCGTCGACCGGGTCTCCTCGCCTCTCGACCTCTAGCCGGAATGGCCTTATGCCTCTTACAGGAAATTTGCCTCGCGGATGACGTGCTCGTGGACGAGCAGGATATTTCTACTCCTGTTCCCCCACGCACCAGGCTTTTACGGAACACACCGGTTCGCAGAACTCTGCCATCAGATATCTGCTCACCATGCCTGGTCTCGTCGACGTATTTCTCCCAAACACCGGTCCCCCAGTTTCTGGTGTTGGGTAATGTAGTGGACCAGCAGTAGAAACTCGTTAGTACTCGCTCGGGTGGGATTGGAAAAGGCTGCCAAGAATCACGTCGCATTTAATTGCGGACGAGGTGACGTGGCAGAAATCCCCCCCTCCATTTGAATTTCAAACCGACGGTTATGAGACCCTCGGGATTCGGCGCTGTTAAAATGCTGGCAACCCACGAGTCTGCCCTCATTAGGAAAACCAAATCCTCTCTGTTAATTATTAACAAATTAATAAAAATATTTTTTGATTACTTTCTTGTGTTGTAATTATGAATTAATTTTCGTTTGAGAATCTGCTTGTCTTTGTCTAGACGAGCAGGTTCCGGCTTTGCTCATGGTTTTGCCACACGCCTTTGAAGATTCTTCAATGCCTGGGATTCGGCTAGCCTTCGCGCGGTCGAGCAGATCCTGGCACGCTTGGCATCTGTCTCGCCATAAAACAGGCTGTGAGACTTGGTGAGCCTTTGCATGCCTCAGGAATTTCTTCGAATGCTTTGGAGTCTACTCGCCTTCTCGTGGTCGAGCAGATCCTGGCATGCTTGGCTTCTGTCTCGCCATAAGACAGGCTTTGAGACTTGGTGAGCCTTTGCATGCCTCAGGAATTTCTTCAAATGCATTTGGAGTCTGCTCGCCTTCTCGTGGGCGAGTAGATCCTGGCATGCTTGGCTTCTGTCTCGCCATAAGATAGGCTTTGAGACTTTGTCGAGCCTTTGCATGCCTTGGATTCTTCGAGGATTGGGATTCTGCTCGCCTTCTCGTGGCCGAGCAGATCCTGGCATGCTTGGCTTCTGTCTCGCCATAAGACAGGCTTTGAGACTTTGTTGAGCCTTTGCATGCCTTTGATTCTTCGAGGATTGGGATTCTGCTCGCCTTCTCGTGGCCGAGCAGATCCTGGCATGCTTGGCTTCTGTCTCGCCATAAGACAGGCTTTGAGACTATGTCGAGCCTTTGCATGCCTTGGATTCTTCGAGGATTGGGATTCTGCTCGCCTTCTCGTGGCCGAGCAGATCCTGGCATGCTTGGCTTCTGTCTCGCCATAAGACAGGCTTTGAGACTTTGTTGAGCCTTTGCATGCCTTTGATTCTTCGAGGATTGGGATTCTGCTCGCCTTCTCGTGGCCGAGCAGATCCTGGCATGCTTGGCTTCTGTCTCGCCATAAGACAGGCTTTGAGACTTTGATGAGCCTTTGCATGCCTTGATTCTTCAAGGATTGGGATGCTGCTCGCCTTCTCGTGGCCGAGCAGATCCTGGCATGCTTGGCTTCTGTCTCGCCATAAGACAGGCTTTGAGACTTTGTCGTACCTTTGCATGCCTTGCGTTCTTCGAGGATTGGGATTCTGCTCGCCTTCTCGTGGCCGAGCAGATCCTGGCATGCTTGGCTTCTGTCTCGCCATAAAACAGGCTTTGAGACTTTGTCGAGCCTTTGCATGCCTTTGATTCTTCGAGGATTGGGATTCTGCTCGCCTTCTCGCGGCCGAGCAGATCCTGGCATGCTTGGCTTCTGTCTCGCCATAAGACAGGCTTTGAGACTTTGTCGAGCCTTTGCATGCCTTGGATTCTTCGAGGATTGGGATTCTGCTCGCCTTCTCGTGGCCGAGCAGATCCTGGCATGCTTGGCTTCTGTCTCGCCATAAGACAGGCTTTGAGACTTTGTTGAGCCTTTGCATGCCTTTGATCCTTCCAGGATTGGGATGCTGCTCGCCTTCTCGTGGCCTAGCAGATCCTGGCATGCTTGGCTTCTGTCTAGCCATAAGACAGGCTTTGAGACTTGGTGAGCCTTTGCATGCCTTTGATTCTTCAAGGATTGGGATGCTGCTCGCCTTCTTGTGGCCGAGCAGATCCTGGCATGCTTGGCTTCTGTCTCGCCATAAGACAGGCTTTGAGACTTGGTGAGCCTTTGCATGACTCAGGAATTTCTTCGAATGCTTTGGAGTCTGCTCGCCTTCTCGTGGTCAAGCGGATCCTGGCATGCTTGGCTTCTGTCTCGCCATAAGACAGGCTTTGAGACTTTGTTGAGCCTTTGCATGCCTTTGATTCTTCGAGGATTGGGATTCTGCTCGCCTTCTCGTGGCCGAGCCGATCCTGGCATGCTTGGCTTCTGTCTCGCCATAAGACAGGCTTTGAGACTTTGATGAGCCTTTGCATGCCTTTGATTCTTCAAGGATTGGGATTCTGCTCGCCTTCTCGTGGCCGAGCAGATCCTGGCATGCTTGGCTTCTGTCTCCCCATAAGACAGGCTTTGAGACTTTGTTGAGCCTTTGCATGCCTTTGATTCTTCAAGGATTGGGATGCTGCTCGCCTTCTCGTGGCCGAGCAGATCCTGGCATGCTTGGCTTCTGTCTCGCCATAAGACAGGCTTTGAGACTTGGTGAGACTTTGCATGCCTTTGATTCTTCAAGGATTGGGATGCTGCTCGCCTTCTCGTGGCCGAGCAGATCCTAGCATGCTTGGCTTCTGTCTCGCCATAAGACAGGCTTTGAGACTTGGTGAGCCTTTGCATGCCTTAGGAATTTCTTCGAATGCTTTGGAGTCTGCTCACCTTCTCGTGGTCAAGCAGATCCTGGCATGCTTGGCTTCTGTCTCGCCATAAGACAGGCTTTGAGACTTGATGAGCCTTTGCATGCCTTAGATGATTTCTTCAAAGCTTGGGATTCTGCTAGCCTTCTCGTGGCCGAGCAGATCCTAGCATGCTTGGCTTCTGTCTCGCCATAAAACAGGCTTTGAGACTTGATGAGCCTTTGCATGCCTTAGATGATTTCTTCAAAGCTTGGGATTCGGCTAGCCTTCGCGCGGTCGAGCAGATCCTGGCACGCTTGGCATCTGTCTCGCCATAAAACAGGCTGTGAGACTTGGTGAGCCTTTGCATGCCTCAGGAATTTCTTCGAATGCTTTGGAGTCTGCTCGCCTTCTCGTGGTCGAGCAGATCCTGGCATGCTTGGCTTCTGTCTCGCCATAAGACAGGCTTTGAGACTTGGTGAGCCTTTGCATGCCTCAGGAATTTCTTCGAATGCTTTGGAGTTTGCTCGCCTTCTCGTGGGCGAGCAGATCCTGGCATGCTTGGCTTCTGTCTCGCCATAAGACAGGCTTTGAGACTTTGATGAGCCTTTGCATGCCTTTGATTCTTCGAGGATTGGGATTCTGCTCGCCTTCTCGTGGCCGAGCCGATCCTGGCATGCTTGGCTTCTGTCTCGCCATAAGACAGGCTTTGAGACTTTGTTGAGCCTTTGCATGCCTTTGATTCTTCAAGGATTGGGATGCTGCTCGCCTTCTCGTGGCCGAGCAGATCCTGGCATGCTTGGCTTCTGTCTCGCCATAAGACAGGCTTTGAGACTTGGTGAGCCTTTGCATGCCTTAGATGATTTCTTCAAAGCTTGGGATGCTGCTAGCCTTCTCGTGGCCGAGCAGATCCTGGCATGCTTGGCTTCTGTCTCGCCATAAAACAGGCTTTGAGACTTGATGAGCTTTTGCATGCCTCAGATGATTTCTTCAAAGCTTGGGATTCTGCTAGCCTTCTCGTGGCCGAGCAGATCCTGGCATGCTTGGCTTCTGTCTCGCCATAAAACAGGTTTTGAGACTTGATGAGCCTTTGCATGCCTTAGAAGTAAACTTTGATTGGCTTCTCAACGTTAGTCTAGCTCTCATTTCTTAAATCATTCTCATATTGAGTAACTTTCAAGAAATCAAGTTCACTAAGTTATACTGTCAGCCCTCATATGAGCACAATCAATTTAATGAATATAAGGTATCCTCATCTCACATAGCAGGATTTAGAGAAATAATTAAATTTTCATGAAAAAATTGCTTGTAAATAAAAATTAAACTTCTGACCTGTTCTGATTTTTACAAACATGTGCTTTCAATATGCTCTCCTTTAAGGTTTTTGCTTCCTTGTTTAAGCAAGCTCATCCATTTATGCAATGTAACATTCTGGTTTGCTTCGACTAGATGAAAATTGATAGAGACAAAAAATTGGCTTATCGTACCGGTCCCCACAGACGGCGCCAAAATGTTGATGCAGGATTCCGGTTCTCCTCGTTCTACGACCAGGATCTCTGCTCGATCAACGTCATCACGACCAGGGGGTCTCCTCGCAAGGCTTCTTCTCCAGAGGTTCCTGCGCACACAGACAAGTCAGAGTACGCCGGTGGTTCTCCCGGCGCAAACCCTCCGACGCTCAAGTCAGATATGAAGGTTCGGGGAACGCTTGCCACAGATCTTATGGCTTTTTCGTTGTTTTCTCTTCATTAGAATTTCTTTTCTAATCTCAAAAATGCTAACCCTTTTACCTTCGTTGGCTACCTTTTTATAGGCTTCCTCTGAATCCCAGTTTTCCGCTTTCTTCGAGACGGTATGGGACTCTGACTGCCGCATTATGGGCAAACGTGGGATCTTGCGTGTTACGCCACGGTTCTGGGGAAAGCGTGGCTGTCGTGGTTTTGTGAGATCTTGTTTCCGCTTTTTTGGGGGACGGTATGGGGCTCCGACTGCTGCGTTATGGGCAAACATGGGATCTTGCGTGTTACGCCACGGTTCTGGGGAAAGCGTGGCTGTCGTGCCTAGATTCTCGGGCTGGAGAGCATGTCTTGCCAACTGCCGTTGACCGGGTCTCCTCGCCTCTCGACCTCTAGCCGGAATGGCCTTATGCCTCTTACAGGAAATTTGCCTCGCGGATGACGTGCTCGTGGACGAGCAGGATATTTCTGCTCCTGTTCCCCCGCGCACCAGGCTTTTACGGAACACACCGGTTCGCAGAACTCTGCCATCAGATATCTGCTCACCATGCCTGGTCTCGTCGACGTATTTCTCCCAAACAACACCGGTTCGCAGAACTCTGCCATCAGATATCTGCTCACCATGCCTGGTCTCGTCGACGTATTTCTCCCAAACAGAATCATTCCGGTGAAGTAATTGGCGTCCAAGTGTAACGTTACCAACTTTCTCAAATAATTTTTTTAGAGAATATATGACCGTGCAGACTGTTTTTCGACAACACAAGATATTGCAAGTTGAAGCAACCCATGGCCAAGTGTTCAGGGATTTCACCAGTTAATTGGTTGTGAGATAAGTCCAAAAATATCCCCAATCGAAGAGGGAATGCTACCGTCAAAATCATTTCTAGACAAATTTAAATACATCAGTCTTGGGAAATATACTCCAATTTCCAATGGAATGTTTCCTTGGAAGAAATTTTTGGACACATATAACGTAGCCAAATGCCAATGGGATTGAATTGGCATCCGAAAAGGCCCTGACAGAGAATTATTGCGTAGAACAAGTGTTCTCAACTTTGTGTTATTTTCTAACAACCAATTTGGAAATTCTCCCCTCAAGTAATTGTCAGAGAAATCAACATACTCCAAGCCATAGTGATTGTGAAGGAATTTGGGAAATGTAGCATGGATACCAGAACCAGAAAATTCAATGTACTCTAATTGAAATTTTGGGGCCATAGAATGTGATGATTCAGGTTCTACATATATTTCATTGATTCCGCCAATGATAGCTTTGAGTTTTGAGTGATTAAAAAACGATTCAAGTGAAAATGGGATTTGAAACTGATTATATGAAAGAACGAGATATTCGATGAATGTTAGATGTAGGAGGGGAGATGAGGAGATATTTCCAGTAAGTTGATTGAGATAGAGATCTAATACTCTAAGGGATGTCATATTTGCCAAGCAGCAAGGCAACGTGCCTCTTAAGTCATTTCCCCCCATGCGTAGTGTTTGGGGGTGTGCCTCGACGAAGACCAACAATGATGAGCAGGCGTCTGGTAGCAGGGTCCCGTGAACAGGTATATCTTGTAAGAGTCTAGTAACAGGAGAGCAGAAGCAGGAATATTCTGCTCGTCCACGAATACATCATCCGCGAGGCCGATCTCCTGTTAGAGGCATAAAGCCATTCCTGCTAAGGGTTCAGTCGAGAAGACCCGGTCAACGACAGTTGGCAAGGCGTGCTCTCCAATCCGAGAATTAAGGCACGAAGGCCACGCAACCACCCACGATTGCAGAAATGGAGCATCCACTTTCAAGAGGTGGGAGGATAACGAGCGTGAATGGAGGGAAGGTTTGAATTCAGGAGAGGCCTATAAAAAGGTAGCCAACGAAGGTAAAAGGGTTAGAATTTTGACATTATAGCAGAGATAAAGAAAGCTCTAAAGAACTGAGACTAAAGAAAAGCCATAAGATTTGTGGCTAGCGTTCCCAGAACCTTCATTTCTGACTTGAGCGTCGGAGGGTTTACGTCGGGGGAACAACCCGCGCACTCTGACCTGTTTCTGTGTACGCAGGAACTTCTGGGGACGAAGCCTTACGAGGAGGGATCCTGATCGTAGTGGAGTTGATCGAGCAGAGATCCTGGTCATCGTAAAGTGGGCAACCAGAATCTCGTGTCAACATTTTGGCGCCGTCTGTGGGGAGCTGATCAGAAAGCTTTTGCTGACAAAGAGAGGAAAAGTAAAGCAAGAGACGAAACAATGGATGTAGGAGGAAGTAGTGCACAAGGAGGTGATATGAGGCTTAACGAGTCCGTGACGTTGAGGGAGATAGCCATCGAAGCACGGGAAAAAGCCATGCATGACCGAATGGAACAGATGGAAAAGCAGATGGAGACCCTGACAACCATCCTACATGAACTAAGGAGTGAACAAAGGGGAGCCCATGAGGAAAGGGTGAGAAGTGGCGGAGTGGCACCAGGGCACGACGGTGTGATGAGAAGTCAGACCACTAGGACATTTGGTGGTGAGAGAGATAACTTATCTCTGCGGGGACGAATTCATAGAAAAGAAGAGCAATCCCCAGGAAGACAGATTTTTGATGAGGATGACGGGGTGGTGAATGCAGAGGAAACAGAGCTCAGGCAACATTTACATGATGTAGTACAAGAGCAGGATCAAGTTGTAGCATGTGACCCTGGTTGTACAGTGCAGCTGGAGGAGGAAGTGCACAGACTAGTGCAGGTAATTGATGACATGCAAGGAATGAGCAAAGCTCCTGGTTGGAAGATAATGCTGGATAAAGAATCACTGCTCGCGGCAGAGATCATGAAGGCAGTCATTCCAAGAGATTTTCGCCTCCCAGACCTTAAATATTCGGGACGAACTGATCCGTTGGTGCACATAGAGCGCTTCAACGACATAATCGGGGTGCAAGGATTATCTCAAGCCCAGAGGTGCAGGGTGTTCCCACTATCCCTAGAGGGACGTGCACGCGAGTGGTATAGGAAACTTCCTCGGGGAGCATTAAAACCTTCGAGCAGATGTGCCAGAAATTTGCAGAGCAGTTTCATGGGGCAATGGCACCAGAAGATGACATGATGGAGTTGAAAAGCATGAAGTAGGGGGAGCAAGAAACCCTTCGGGAATTCATCAAGAGGTTTCATCGTGTTGTCCTCGATTTGAGAGCCTTCAACCATCCTCAGGCATTAAGGGGATTGAAAGAAGATGTGAAAATAGGAAGGCTGTGATACAACTTGAGAAGCCCAGTTATTCAGACGTATGCAGCCGCATACGAGTAGGCTAAGAGGGACATAGAGATTGAGGAAGAAAAGGCAGCACATATTAAGACAGACCAGCCAGAAGGGTTGGGAAAGAAAGAGAAGAGAGCATTACCAGGGAATGGGCCGATCAGGAGGAGGGACCACCAGGCCTCAGGTAGTGGTGCAGGAGGTTGGGCAACCGCTTACCAGCCTCATCAGAGGCTACCACAGTATCAGCGCAGCAGGGCGCAACCTCCTCGCTCACCAGCTAGGGAGCCTTGGAGAAGGCATGACTAGACATATGGTGGTCTTCATCCACACTCCCACGGTAGTAGAGGGAGTAGACCAGAAGCGCTGCCACCGCCTTCAACTCAGAACGGCACAAATAGAGAAAGGGCAGTGCACACAATCGACCAGAACCAGGATTATGGGCGGTATACTTCCTTGAAGATGCCCCTGGACAAAGTGTACGAGGCCATAAAAGATCGGGGACTACTGTACCTCCCTGCCCTAATAACAAAGCTACCCAACAAGAGGGATATGGGACGCTATTGTAAGTTCCATGGCACTCATAGCCATACCACTGTAGAATGCAGAGATCTCAAGACCCAGGTTGAGGATTTGGTGAGAAATCGGTACCTGGACGAGTTTATAGATGGGACTTTCCTGATGGTGGCCTCGACATGTGAAGGGGAGCAAAGTGACAGAAACTTGAGGCGCGAGCACCCTACAGTAAAGGTGATAGCTGAGGGCCCAACATTGGCCGGAGATTCCAACAGATCGAGGAAGAATTATGCTAGATACTTCATGACTAGTAAAGAGGTATTCTTCAACACCCCAGCAACCAAACAAACAAGAGTCAGGCAAGTGCCAATCATGTGGACAGATGAGGATGAAGAAGGGATTCTATACCCCCACGAGGATGCTTTAGTCATCAAGGCCACTGTTGGTAGCAAGAAGTTTGACCGGATACTGGTTGATACAGGGAGCTCAGTTGATGTGTTATTTAAGTCAACTCTGGTGGAGATGAGAATAGCAGACCTGAAGTTGGAGTACACCAATACCTCCTTGAAGGGGTTTGGAGGAGGAAAGCTGGCCCCTCTGGGCGTGGTCGAGCTGCCTATCACAATTGGGAGCTCCCCGACATAAATGACTATGATACTGGACTTTGTAGTGGTGGATGAAAAAGGTCCTTACCAGATGATCCTAGGTCGGCCATTTCTGAGGATGAGCAAAGCGGTATTGTCCAACCATTATCTAGCTCTAAAGTATCGGGTGAATGAGGTAGTTGGAGTGGTACGAGGAGACCAGAGAATCGCACGAAGCTGTTACTCCTCGGCAGCAAGGGAAGCAACGCAGATAACATCCCTTGATACCCGAGTGAAAAATAAGAATGGCAGACAAGAACCTGTAGAGGAGCTGGAGACAGTGAGCCTGGGACCAAAGATCTGGGAAAAACGATCAGAATCGGGTCGAGACTTAAAGAAGAGCAGAAGCAGGAGTTGGTGCAATGCATGCGGGCTCATGCAGATGTGTTTGCTTGGACACATGAAGACATGCCAGGGATTGATCCTGAGGTAGCATGTCATAAGCTGGCAAACGATAAGAATCGGGTCGAGACTTTAAGAAGAGTAGAAGCAGGAGTTGGTGCAATGCCTGCGGGCTCATGCAGATGTAGCATGTCATAAGCTGGCAATAAGGAAAGGTGCTCGGGCAGTAAGGCAAAAAAAGAGATGCTTCAACCAGGAGAGGTATGAGGCTATAAATGGCGAGGTGGAGAAGCTCTTGAAAGCAGGGTTCATTCGGGAAGTCAATTATCCTAAGTGGATATTGAATGTGGTGTTAGTAAAAAAAGCTAATGGCAAGTGGAGGATGTGTGTGGATTTCACGGACCTCAACAAGGCGTACCCGAAAGACAGCTTTCCCTTACCAAAGATTGACCAACTTATAGACTCGACAGCTGGACATAGCCTGCTCAGCTTCATGGACGCATTCTCGGGATACAACCAAATCTCATGTTCGAGCAGGATGAGGAGAGCACGACATTTATTACTAACCAGGGCCTGTTCTATTACAGGGTAATGTCGTTCGATCTTAAAAATGCGGGGGCCATGTACCAGAGGCTGGTGAAAAAAGTCTTTAAGCCGTTGATTGGGAGAACAATAGAGGTGTACGTGGATGACATGATAACTAAGTCAAAAATCCCGAAGGAACATGTCCAGCACCTCGAGGAGACATTAGCACTTTTGAGGAAGTACAAGATGAAACTCAACCTGGAAAAGTGCGCTTTTGGGGTCGAGTCAGGGAAATTCTTCGAATTCATGGTGAGTCATAGGGGGATCGAGGAAAATCCAGAGAAAATCCAGGCGATCGTTCAGATGAGGTCTCCTCGTAACCTGAAGGAGATGCAGAGCCTTACGAGGAGGCTGGCGGCATTGAGCCGATTCATATCCAAGGCTATAGATAAGTGTCAGCCATTCTTTCAAGTGATAAAGAGAGGGAAAAAAACAGAATGGACTCCAGAATGCGAAGAGGCCTTTCAGAGCTTGAAGCAATACTTACAGTAAGCACCCCTGCTGTCCACACCAAGGGATGGAGACAAGTTATCTTTGTATTTGGCGATATCAGACCGTGCCACAAGTTTTGTTCTGGTGAGAGAGGAAGAAGGGGTTCAGTATTCGATATATTACACCAGCAAGGCCCTACTCGACGCTGAGACCCGATACCCACCGTTGGAGAAATGGGCACTCGCTCTTGTGGTCGTTGCTCGGAAGCTGAGGCCGTACTTTCAAGTATTCCCCGTCTCGGTAATAACAAACCAGCCGTTGCGTCAAACCCTACACAAACTGGATGCCTCTGGTCGGCTCGTAAAGTGGGCTATAGAGCTGAGCGAGTTCGACATTGATTACAAACCCCGAGCAGCGATAAAGGCTCAAGCAATGGCCGATTTCATAACAGAGTTTGCAGAGCCTGAAATATGTTTGGACCAGTTGGATATTGCTACAGACAGCAGCGAAGCCCGAGTATGGCAGATGTCTGTAAATGGGTCATCAGGGGAGCAGGGATCAGGAGCAGGAATTGTCTTGGAAGGCCCAGATGAGGAGGAGATCTCTTATGCTGTAAAGTTAGAATTCGCAGCCACAAATAACCAGGCATAGTACGAAGCCTTGATAGCAGGCTTGGAATTGGCTAAGGCAGTGAAAGCAGATAGAGTGAAGATCAGAACTGATTCCCAGCTGGTTGCAAATCATGTCAGTGAAAGATTTCAACCGAGAGAGAAGAAGATGGAGCACTACCTGAAGATAGTCAGGCAGATGATGGGGAAATTCGAAGCGGTTGAGGTGATACAAATCCCCAGGGAGCAGAATAGTCGAGCATATATTTTGGCCAGGATAACAGTGGTAGCAGACCCAAAAATGCCAAAGTCGATCCCTCTGGAGGTGAAGTCCAGCCCGAGCACCGAGCAGAATCTGGAGGTGCTGCGGATAGAACAAAAATACTCGTAGATGGACCCGATAATTTCATACCTTAGAGACGGGGTATTACCACCAGATAAGCTGCGAGCTCGGAAGATTAGAGCCCAGGCCTCGAGATACACGATGATTGATGGGGTATTATATTCGCGAGGGTATACGCTACCGTTCCTTCGGTGTTTGGATGAGGATGACGCGGACTACGTACTGAGAGAGGTACACGAAGGAATCTGCGGAAACCATTCTGGTGGGAGGTCTCTAGCCTAGAAGGTTTTAAAGTAGGGATATTTCTGGCCGACAATGCACCAGGATGCGCAGGAGAAGACCAGGAGCTGTGTAAACTGCCAGAGCAACCACCAGAGAAGCTCACCTCTATGGCCTCTCCTTGGCCATTTGCTCAATGGGGAATTGATCTGATCGGCCCGTTGCCAAAGGGACGAGGAGCAGCAACACATGCAATAGTTGCGATAGACTACTTCACGAAGTGGATAGAGGTAGAAGCCCTTAGCAGAATCACAGAGAAGAAGACAACAGACTTCGTGTGGAGAAACCTGGTCTGTCGGTACGGGATCCCTTATGCCTTGGTAACGGATAATGGCAGGCAGTTCGATAATCACAACTTCAGGGATTTCTGCCAGAACCTTGAGATAGAGTTGAAATATTGCTCACCTGCTCACCCAAAGTCTAACAGGCAAGTAGAAACAGCCAATAAGACGATCAAGAGGCTTTTAAAAACCAGGCTTGGAGCAAAAAAGGGTGTTTGGGTTGATGAGCTATCAGGTGTACTATGGGCATACAGGACAACCCATAAAACAGCAACTGGGAAAACTCCATTCGACTTGGCCTTCGGACACGAAGCGGTTGTACTAGCCGAAATAGGAACAATCATGCACAGGACAGATCATTTCGATGAGCAAGAGAACAACGACCAGATGTGCTTGAATCTGGATATGCTAACCGAGAAGAGGGAACAAGCATCGAGGCGATCAACCATTAACTAGCAGAGGGTTGCTCGGTACTACAACCAGAAGGTGAATATACGGCAGTTCAAGGTCGGAGATTGGGTGTTGAGGAGAGTGAATCAGAACACGAAAGACTCGGTCCAGGGAGTACTCGGACCAAATTGGGAGGGGCCATATAGGGTCAAGCAGCTAGTTGGACCCGAAGCTTACAAGCTGGTTCGCATGGATGGCCACGAGGTGAAATGCCCATGGAATGCGGCACACCTCAGGAAATATTTCCAGTAAGACTTGTTCATATTTTAAAGTTATTTCTGTTCATGCTTGTTGTTTTTTTTTTATTTCAAAGCAATCTCATGTAAAGCCGAATTCAATAATAAATTAATCAATGAGGAATTTCAGTCAACTGTACTGTTCAAAAATTTACTAAGGCATGCAAAGGCTCACCAAGTCTTAAAGCCTGTTTATGGCGAGAAGGCATGCAAAGGCTCACCAAGTCTTAAAGCCTGTTTATGGCGAGAAGGCATGCAAAGGCTCACCAAGTCTTAAAGCCTGTTTATGGCGAGACCAGAAGCCAAGTGTCCTGGGATCTGCTCAACCAAGCGAAGGCGAGCAGAATCCCAAACATTGAAAAATTTTCTAAGGCATGCAAAGGCTCATTAAGTCTCAAAGCCCGTTTATGGCGAGACCAGAAGCCAAGCGTGCCAGGATCTGCTCGACCAAGCGAAGGCGAGCAAACCCTTGAGTGTTATATAAATTTCTAAGGCAAGTAAAGGCTCCAAAGTCTCGAAGCCTGCTCAATGGCGAGATAAGAAGTCAAGCTTGCTAGAATCTACCCGACCATGTGAAGCCGAGCAGAAAGTAAAAAAAAAAAACAAATGTTACAACTTCTATACCAGAAAACAAGTACGAACATTCTTATTAATATGCCAACAGTTCGTAAAGCTGTTCATCATAACATACAATGTCCAAAAACAAGAAAAGGCAACTATAACACAGAACATGTTTAAGAAGACGGCGGGTCAGTAAGCCGAGCAGCCTCAGCTGGCTGGTCCACCTCAGGTGCTGGGGGAGTATCACCAGTTGCGTCCGGGGGGGTGCTCGCCTCGCCAACGTCGGTAGGGATTGCACGAGGAGGAGAGTTTTCCTCCTCAACCATAATTGGCTCCACCACTTCGGCATCCTCTTTCGCCGCCTCCTCATCCATGTGTCGAGCAACACCAGCTGCAAGGTCATCCATCTTCAGATCAGGGTGTTACTTCCCAAGGACAGCCATGATGCAACGATAAGAATGCCGAAGTCCTTGGTCGTATTGGTTGTCAGCTTCCTTCTCCAAGTTCTCGACCTGAGCCCGATGGGAATTGCGGAGAGATTCGAGCTGAGCCTCGTACATAACCTTCTGCCTTTGCAGATCCTCCTTGACCTTGGTCAGCTCTCCCTCGAGAATAATAGCCTTTGCTTGAGCAAGAGATTCTCGCTCTATCAGCTTCAGATTCTCGAGATTCAAATCTCCTACTTTCTTCTTGGCAGCGTCGGCTCTGGTCATCGCCGATTGAATGTCCTCCTTCATCTTTCGGTCGTTACAGCCAACCTTGGCCTTATAGTAAGTGGCCATGCAGCTAAGATGGAAGGCGCTATACTGCATGGCCCCTACCAGCTCACCTAGGGTGCAGCCATCAAAGTCCTCCAGGTCCTTCTTGCTCACGAGTTTAGATAGCTCGTTGAGATAGGGGACCAAGTGTTCTGCTCGGTTGTCAGATAAACGAGATCTTGGCCCAACATGAGGAGAAGAGGAAGCAGGATCAGTGGCTACTCTACTAATTTCTCCGACTTTGGCAGAAGGAGGTGGTAGAGTCTTCAGGGGAGAAACCTGCTGCACAATGTTCGCTCGCTTTGCAGTGGGAGCGTCTTTATTCTGGTCCCGCTTGGCAGCTTGAGGTCGAGGACGTTTCCGAGTCAGAGCTCCAATCACAACATCCTCCATCTTATGGTCGGGAGGCACCAAGCAAGATTCAACCAGGTTATAAGTGGTTAGCAGCTCTCGGTGCGAGCAGGAATTGGCCAGTACAGCCTCGACCCGTTTGAGCTGGTCGGGATTAAGCGGGAAGTGAACACCCCAAGAACCTGCAAAACGAACAGACATTTGGTTAGAGACAAATCAACAAAGTGAGAACAACTATGGAGACAAGACATCTAAAACGAGCAGGCAACCTGGAACCACGAAACGGGGTGGGACGCGATAATCCTTCCCATCAATCTGTGCAACTTGACCCTAGGGATCCCCAGCAAAAAAGAACTTTCTCTTTCAATTCCCACCACCACCAGTAGGAAGGTCGGTTATGGGTTTCCTGGTCTTAGTACTTGATTGGAAGTAATACCAGCCAGCATCTTTGGGGCTGCTTTTCAGCTGGTACAGGTGCTTCACCTCATCAACTGTGGGCTCGCTTTAGTAACATCTATCCCACAATATGAACAGACTAGAGAGTACTCTCCACCCATTGGGGTTCAGCTGACCAAGAGCTAGATTTAGCTCGTTAAGAATCCGGGCAAAGTAAGGTTGCAAGGGGCACCTCAGCCCAAACTTAAAACTCTCCAAAAACAGGGTAACATATCCCCTATGAGGTCGGCTAGGAGTATCCTTCTTTTTTGGGATCTTAAGAAGTATTTCACCAGGAATACTATACCTAAACCGGAGGTCAGTGAGTTCATCAAATGTGGTCGTGCACGTAATGTAATCAATAGCGTAATCTTGCGATAGGGCTCTACCTCCTATTGTACTCCGCCCTTCTGGTCGCGATGTTCCTGGTGGGGACACCTCACCAGAATCACCTCCTTGATCCTCACTCAGGGTGTTTTTCGAGCCGGAAGATCTCTTCTCACCGCTATTTCCACTCAAGGAGGTTGTTTTGGGGGACATCCTCCTAGCACTAGTACCAACACTAGATCTAATGGGTTCTAAGGGGATCCCGGGGTCAAAATCAGGATCGGTGAGCAGACTAGGTAGGAAGTCTAACTCATCGTCATCGACCTCAATGACTTTCTCTTTACCCTTTGACATTCCTTAAGCTATAATCAGAGCAGCACCACCAAATACCACCTAAGTAAAACAGAGAGAAATGAAATTATCTACAACTATCCGAGATCGAGGAAATAGAAGTAATACATGAAGAAGTGACTTTGTCGGGGAGAGACGGGGATGGAGGCTTTTGTGCCGAAACTTCTTCACCAGAGAGACAGAGACAGAGATGGAGTAAATGACGAATTTCTCTTGTGAAGGGTTTTGGGTTTTCCTAATGAAGAACAAACTCTTGGGCTGCCAGCATTTAATGGCACAAATCCCAAGAGTCTCGTAACCGTCGGTTTGAAATTCAAATAGAGGGGGAGATTTCTGCCACATCATCTCATCCGCAATTAAATGCGACACTACTCTTGGCAGCTTTTTCCTATCTGGCGCGAGCAGGAACTGTCAAGTTTCTACTGTCGGCTCACTACGTTACCCAACACCAGAAACTGGGGGACCGGTGTTTAGGGGTGTGCCTCGACGAAGACCAGCAATGATGAGCAGGCGTCTAATAGCAGGGTCCCGCGAACAGGTATATCTATTAAGAGTCTAGTAACAGGGGAGCAGAAGCAGGAATATTCTGCTTGTCCACGAATACGTCATCCGCGAGGCCGATCTCCTGTTAGAGGCATAAAGCCATTCCTGCTAAGGGTTCAGTCGAGAAGACCCGGTCAACGACAGTTGGCAAGGCATGCTCTTGAATCCGAGAATCAAGGCACGAAGGCCACGCAACCACCCACGATTGTAGAAATGGAGCATCCACTTTCAAGAGGTGGGAGGATAACGAGCGTAAATGGAGGGAATGTTTGAATTCAGGAGAGGCCTATAAAAAGTTAGCCAACGAAGGTAAAAGGGTTAGAATTTTTGACATTATAGCAGAGATAAAGAAAGCTCTAAAGAATTTAGACTAAAGAAAAGCCATAAGATTTGTGGCTAGCGTTCCCAGAACCTTCATTTCTGACTTGAGCGTCGGAGGGTTTATGCCGAGGGAACAACCGGCACACTCTAACCTGTTTCTGTGTACGCAGGAACTTCTGGGGAATAAGCCTTACGAGGAGAGATCCTGATCGTGGTGACATTGATCGAGCAAAGATCCTGGTCGTAGTAAAGTGGGCAACCAGAATCTCGCATCAACACGTAGCTCTTGTAGATTCCACAGTCTAAACAGGCCAGAAATAGAATTTGTTTATTCTTTAATGTATAACAACAATTAAAAATTAAATACACAATTATCATCAACATATTAAATAACAACACCGTATTGTAGTGAACAGTGTATTATTTTTTATTTGAAGAAAAAATTATCTAATTATTAAAAGAAAAGAATTGTAATCGAACTAATGTCACAAAAACCTCCGATACTTTAAAATTTACCTTCATCATCATCACCTAGAGCACTGTCGACTATACCATTCTGGATGCTTAAACGTTTTAGCGAAGTGAAAGCTACAATGCTTTTTAGAAGGCTAAAATGGAGAGAAAGAATCGTCCAATGTCTAAGTCTTCCAAGTTGGTGAAATTGTCCAACGTTTCTATTGAAAAGAAAAAAAAAACTTTATAAATATAGTTCTTTCTTAAATGAGGTTAATCAAATGATAAACAAATTAAAAGATAGAAAAACAGAAATTTTAATATACTAAAGACAAAACACATTACATTATTAGATTGCATGTGAGTGTATATGTTTTTTAATCTTTTAATTTTAGTCCTTATAACCAACTCACCTTGACTATTCACAGTTCCTTTGAAATTACTAAACTTAAGGGAAAGAGTCTTGAGGGATGGGAATGATCCCATTGCCTGTAAAAACTTGCTTCCATCTCTAATTGTGACACCATCTAGAACAAGTATATACAACTTCCTCATACTTTTGTAATCTGTTTAGGAAAATTCATAACTAAAATCTAGAACTGAATTCAAACACAATGTCTTTAGTGAATTGGTATCAAAGTGATCTTGATAACTATTATATGTTATAACATTCATATTATTTTCAAAATACACAACCAAATTAACCATTCTGTGGATCTGATTTTTTAGTCATCCCTCACAAAATGATGAATTAAATGTTCTGGAAATGCAATTGAATCTTTCATTGTTGTAATCTGATAAAAAAAATAAAGCCTCTTCAAGAAAGAACCAAACCAAGAAAGTAGAAATTGAATGAAACTAGGACAAGAGCAAGCAAGAACTAAAGAAAGAAAGAAAAATAACAAGGTCATATAACGTGGTTCGGCAACAAGATGCCTACATCCACAGTTGGAATTAGCTTTGCTTTGAAACTTTATTAGAAAGAGATGAGTTACAGAAGATTCTTGAGATTAAATCTTCCTTACTTAGATATTTCGATCTTCCTCACTAAGACTCTCAAAATCAATCATTAAGTTTCCCTATCTGCCAGCTCGAATTCCTCTTATATATTTGAAAAAGGGAATAAGCTGTTATATGTAATAACAACTTTAACAGCAGATGGTCCCCACTAATGCCAGCTCAGGATGCCACCTCATTCACTTTTAACAGAATATAACTACTTCAAGCTTCATTGTTCTCCACCTAGTTTTATTCTGTTAAAGTTCCATCCAGACATTGATTTAACAATCATAGCTTGACTCAAAAGCTAACCACACCAATCAAATTTAAAGAGGCTTTGAACTTGACTGATGGCAGGGCCTTTGTTAGAATGTCTGCAACATTATGTTCAAAGGGAATTTTAACTACATTCACCACTTCCTGAGCAATTTCATCTTTAATGATGTGTAGCCTGATATCAACATTTTTGTTCGCTCATAAAATTTGGGGTTCTTACTTAATTGTATAGCACTAGAGCTATCATAACTAATAGAGACAGATCCTTGCTTAAGTCTTAATTTTGTCACTAGCCCCTTCAACTAGATTGCCTCCTTCACAGCTTCTAAGAAAGCTATGTACTCTGCCTCAGTTGTTGATAAAGCAACTACTGACTATAGGGATGCTTTCCAACTTACTACACCACCACACAAGGTGAAAACATAAACAATAATTGACATTTTCTTGTCCAAATCACCTGCTAAATCCGAATCTAGGTATCCTATTACATGATTTGAGGCTTTATCAGTTCTTCCATACAAAATACCATGTCCAATATTACGCTTAAGGTATCTTAACATCCTTTTGACAGCATGCTAATAATGTTTGCCTAGATTTGCCATAAATCTATTGACTACTCGAATTCCATATGTTAGGTCAGGCCTGGAGCACCCTATAGCATATATGGTACATCCTACTATACTTGAGTAAGTTATTTTCTTCATGAACTCAACCTCAGCATCTTCTTTTGGCTCTTGTTGTTTAGAGAGTCTGAAGTGAGCACCTAATGGAGTATAGATTGGCTTAGAGTCCTTCATCCTAAACTTGTTGAGTACATTTTCCACATATTCTGTCTGGGATAGGAATAATGTTCTTGAATTCCTATCTCTAATAATATGCATTTCAAGTATTCTGGTTGCTGGATTTAAATCCTTCATTTCGAATTCAGAGCACAACTTATCTTTAAGCATCTCTAGTTCTTCTATTTGTTTGCATGCCATGAGCATGTCATCAATATAGAGAAAGAGGTAGATGGAATTTCTAGAGGATAGGGTCTTGTAATACAAACAACTGTCATATTGGCTTCTTCTGTGCCCATGTGTGATCATGAACTGATCAAACCTCAAGTACCATTGCTTAGGTGATTGTTTAACCCATATAAGCTCTTCTTAAGAAAACATGCCATGTTTTCGATTTCAGCTTCAATGAACCCCTCTGGTTGTGCCATTAATATATCCTCATTGAGGTTGCCATGTAGAAAGGCAGTCTTAACGTCCATTTGATCCAATTCCAGGTCATAGTAAGCTACAATTGACAATAAAATCCTTATTGAGCTGTGTTTGACCATTGGTGAAAAGACTTCATTAAAGTCCACTCCCTTTCTTTGTGTAAACCCCTTTGCTACAAGTCTTGCCTTGTACCTAGTTGGTTCATCACCTGAAATTCCCTCTTTTAACTTATAAATCCATTTACAGCCCACCAGTTTCTTGTCAGTAGGCTTATTTATTAAGATCCAGATGTTATTCTTCTTCAGGGAATCTTTTATTTCATGATTAATATCCATTTTTACTTATGTTTGCTTTTCATGGCCAGTTTTAAGTTTTTTGGTTCTTCACCAATTACATTATCAGCAACTACCAAAGCATAAGATATGAGATCAGCAACACCATATCTTTCTGTTATTCTGATGGTTCTTCTTTCCATGTCTCTTGCAGGCTGATAGCCTTTTAGCTTGAATATGTTTGGTTTCTCTTCTTTTTTCTTCTTTGAATTCTTGAGTACCAGTTGACTCCACCTTCAGCTCAGAATCTTCTTTTACATTTGGATTTGGAGCAGTGATCTTAGTTTCAACTTTTGTTTGTATTAATTCCTCCTCATTAAACAATACATTTCTGCTGATAAAAGTTCTAGTAGGTTTCTCATTTATACTCTGAATCTCATACCTTTTAATGCCTTCAAGTTAACCTATGAAGTAACCTTTAAAAGCCCTTGGTTCAAGCTTTCCCTGACTTATATGGGCATAAGCAGGGCAACCAAAGATTTTTAGGTTACTTAAGTCAGGTGGTTTGCCAGACCAGACCTCTTGTGAAGTTTTAAACTCCAAAGCTGATGATGGACTTTTATTAATAAGATATGCAGCAGTAGAGACAACTTCAGCCCAAAAGTGCTTGGAGAAACTAGAGCTAAACAACATGCATCTAATCTTCTAAATCAAAGTTCTATTCATCCTTTCAACAATGCTATTTTATTATGGTGTGTTCCTCACTGTCTTGTGTCTCACAATGCCATGCTTTTTACAGAATTCATCAAAATCATTGCTGCAATATCCTAGGCTATTATTTATTCTTTTTCTCTTTACTTTCCTCCCAATTTAGTTCTCCACTTTTATGTTTTAACACATAAACCAAAATCTTTCCAGAGAAGTCATCTATGAAGGTAATGAAGTATATTGCCCTACCATGAGATGGAACATGAAAAGGCCCCTAGATATCTAAATAAACATAATCCATGGTTTGTTTGGTTTTCTGTTTACCTGAGTTGAATTTCTATCTAGTGGCTTTACCAAACACACGCTTTTCACAGAACTCCAAATGGAAACTGTGATCATGACCAAATAAACCTTGTTTTTCTAGTTCTTTTATACCTATCTCACTCACATGTCCAAGTCTCATATGCCAAAGTTTGGTTTTATCACTACTTACACTAGCATTTACTCTCAACTGAGGCAATGGTCCAACCAGAACATACAGACCATTCCTTCTAATTCTCTTTATAATAACATCACCCTTGTACAAGACCTATATCTGCCCATTTTCTACCTTAATGATGCAACCCAATTGATCAATCATCCCTAGGGAAATTAAATTTCTTTTCAAGTCTAGAACATACCTTGTTTTAGTCCCCTAGTTACCTTATCAAATATCTTGATACTAATTCTTGGAACCTTACAAACAAGGTTGTTTCCTAAAAAGACTTTGCCACCATTTATACTCTCAAATGTCTTGAAGAATTATCTATTTGGAAATATATGAAAAGAACATCTAGAGTCCAGAATCCACTCACTAGTGGGGTGTTTCTTAGCAGCAATAAGAACATCTGCACCTTCAGTATTTCCTTCGTCTTCATATGCAATAGCAGCTTTACCATTTGACTCCTCCTGTAAATTTTCAAGTGTCTTTTTCTCAAAGCAATCTTTGATGTAATGTCATTCTTTGTGACAGAAGTAACATTTTTTTTCTTATCAGCTTTATCCTTCTTATTATTATTCATTTTATCTTTATTAGCTTTCTTCTCTGGTCTAGACTTGGCAACTAGACCCTCACTTTGGTTGTAATCCATGTCCTTTATTCTTTTCTTCAAATCCTTTGGTTCCAGAGCATTCTTGATATCCTTTAGAGTAAGTGTTTGTTTGCCATACAGCAGAATATCTACAAAGTGTTCATATGAATCTGGTAATGAACTTAGGAGAATAAGTGCTCTGTTCTTATCTTCCAAGACAATATTTGCATTTTCAAGATCCAAGATCAGTTTATTAAACTTATCCAAATGATCTTTCATACTGGTCCCTATCTTCATTGAGAATGTATATGAAATGTATAGAGCTTCTTCTTCATATATAATCTCTTAGCTAAAGATTTCTTCAAGTGCAGTTCCTCAAGTTTTGCCCATAATCCAGATGCAAATCTTTCTTTTGCCACTCTCTCAGTAAAATATGCAAAGTAATGGTGCTATATGCTTTGTTGTTGATGGTCTTCCTATCTCCACCAAAACTGGATGAGCCTTTTTCCTTTTCTTTCTTAGCCTTTTGATCATCATCTCCCTCAAGAGCACTATCAAGCCCCTATTGAATGAGGATTGCATGCATTTTAAGGCTCCACAAGTAGAAATCACTCTCCCCATTGAATTTTTCAAGATCAAATCTAGTGATAGGCATTGTAGAGCCAAGAACAGTAAACTACTAATGTTGTGATACCAATTTGTTATAATCTAAAAAAAAAAAACAAAGCCTCTTCAAGAGAGAACTAAACCAAGAAAGCAGAAATTGAATGAAACCAGGACCAAGAGTATGCAAAACTAAAGAAAGAAAGAAAAATAACAAGGTCATATAATGTGATTCGGCAAAGAGATGCCTACATCCACAGTTGAAATCAATTTTGCTTTGAAACTTTATTAGAAAGAGATGAGTTACAAAAGATTCTTAAGATTATAGGGATTTACTCTTCCCTACTAAGATTTTTCTATCTCCCTCACTAGGACTCTAAAAATCAATCACTAAGTTTCCCTATCCGCTAGCTCAAATTCCTCTTATATATCTGAAGAAAGGAATAAGTTGTTATACATAATAACAACTTTAACAGGGTCCCCACTAATGCCAGCTCAGCATGCCACCTCATTAACTTTTAACAAAATATAACTACTTCAAGCTTCACATTCATTTAATTACCTTTTAGACGAACACTAAAATCTTCGATTTGATTCAGGCCCATGTCCAACACTTTTAAATTGCTCAAGCAATCCAATTTTGCGTATATTGCATATGCCCGGACTTAAATAGAGTTAATGAAGGAAGCAATATGGCATTACAAATATCTAATTCCAGTGACAGACTAATTAATGAAGCTTATTTTTGCTTCTAGTAGACCTTAAAAGAGATGAAGCTTAATTACCCTTAATATCAGTACTTCCTTTTAATATATTAGAATGCAATAACAATGTTCTTAGTGATGAAAGACTAGTTAGAGATAAGAAGATGCTATTGTTAACCAGGTTACTGCCTAAATTGAGAAACTTCAAGTTTCTTAACCCTGATAACCTCTCTAGACCTCGTAAAACAGATCATATAGACTTATGTTAATTATTTCAAAAATAAACTTTTTAAAATATTTTCAAAATTTTAGAACTGATAAAACTTATTAAGTACCTCCATTCTCAACAAAACTTACTATGTTGTTGTTTTCTAAGTTAAAAGACTCAAGTTGTTCAAAGAGGATAAGTAAGGAAGCATTCAAATGCCGCACTGTCGGATGCCAAAATGATATTCCATTACTAAAATATAGTGCTTTCACTCTGCCTGAGGAGATGTTGCACTCAACTCCTTCCTACTTGCAACAATCTAAATGATTCTCATCATCCATCTAGTTTTCAAGATTGAAAGGATCATCAAAGAAATTATGTATGTTTAAGTCGTAAGAGAGCAGATCTCTCATGACCCAAACATCCCTCAGTACTCCAACACCCTTCTAATATTATTGTTAACAAGAACCAAACTGACATCATCACCATTTGTGAACCGCTTGTTCTCTTTATAATCAAATACACATGCATGCTCTCTCTTTCTCTGCAACCAATAAGGGAGGGCTCTATGCTATTTATAACATAACTAAGAGTTTTTACTCTTAGCTTTCAGCTTTTAATTGACTTTGTAAGTCCTTGATCCTTTTTTTCTCTTCCTTTCTTTTCATTTTTTCTATTTATTGATTATTAATAGATATTATTGTTAATTTTTAACCTATGAATTTAAGAACTCAATCAATAGAAATAAGATGTGACATAAATGAATATCCCAATAAGTAAACATAATATTACTCTATAAAAAAATTATATATACAATATTATTAGCTAGTAACTAAGATGAAGGGTTTTTAAATGAAGGGTTTTTACTTTCCCTTTTCTCCAAGATTCTACTTAGGAAAATAATTGACATATATGGTATTTTATCCAATCAATCTAATTATGTCATAAAAGCTGCTAACTCAATTTGTACAAGTATTTGTGGCTGTGTCATTTATGTTATTTTATTTTGTGACTTTGAATCAAGCTCAATCTAGAAATAACCACCTCTCATCTCTCAGTCTAGAAATAACCACCTCTCATCTCTCTTATTTTTTTGTGGTTAAATTTTCTTCTCCCACTTTTTTTATTTTATTTATTCATTTTTTATGACATAATTAGATTGATTGGATAATAATTAGACGCCTCTCTTATGTCTCGTATGTCAAAATTTTTATCTTAATAGTTAGAAATTACTAAGCTCGTATCAACGTTAAGGAATTACGTACAAAGAGCTACAAATTAACCATACTAGTTAAAATTATCTTAATAATAAAAACTCTTAATTTCTATCATAACAATTTTGTCTCTTCTTTTTTTACTTACATAAAAAATAATAGTAGTAATAATAATAATAAGGATTTCTCTATGATGCTGTAATTTTTGTTACAGCATCAATAATGTTTTAATTGTGTACCATTAGATTAAATCTAATGGTATACAATATTTGTACTAAAGAAAAAAAAATAAAAATAATAGTAAACAGATTGTTAACCGTTCAAGGGGTGGAGAAATTTTGAAAAATAATTGTGACCACCCTTAGAGTTTGAAGCAATTTCACTTAAATAACATATTTTATTTAAAATTACTTTTCAACTCTCCTTTAAATTTGTATTGTGATAATTTTTTTTAATAAATCTTTCACAATCTATTACCATTAAGTATAAAATATAATATGAAGTATGTTATTTAACACAAATCAAATAAATAAGTTGCAATTGTAAAATTAATTATATCTAATATAACACTAGTAAATAACATAACTAAATACATATACTTAAGTAAATGTCATAAGTACATCAATAAACTCATTGGTAAGATTGCTTGTAATCTAAAAAATACTTAATCACATATTTTAATAAAATTTAATATCTTATATCAAAATATTCATTATTTTATTTATTATTAAGGACCGTTGTATAATTGACTATGAAGTATATATTATTTTTAACACCATTTAATATACCTATTCTCTAAGCTTTTTAGTTAGGATTTCTCTATAATATTGTATGAGTTTTTACAGCATTGATAATAGGATTGTTGTGGACTCGTAGATGTTAGGGTTTTCATGTTTACCATTCATTTGACATAGTGAATAAAAAATTAGTTATTTAAATCATAACATGTAATCTTCATGTTGCAAGTAAATATATATTTTTTATTTTTAATTAATTGATAAAAGAAAATTTATATTATAATGGATAAAAATCCCACAATCAATAATGGGATCATTGGATTTAATATTAGAATCTTCACCCTTAATTTAATTTTAATGGATAAGTAATTATGTAACAAGTAATCTGCAAGTTGTAATATTTCTTCATATTTTAAATTATTTTTTATCTAATCAATCGATAAATATTTTAAATCATCAAAAAATGAAAGAAATACAAATAATTTTGGAAGTAAAATTATTATGTATTAATCCTCTTACTTTACAATTTTACATTTTTTTCACTTTTACATTTAGTATTAGAAATATATTTAATAGCATTAAAAAAATGTAATTAATAAGTAATGTTATTTCAATAATACTTTATATAAAGATATTACATAAAGTCTTATAATAATTTGTATTGTCTGAATTTAATTACAAACAATTAATACCTAAACAATAATGATAATAGAAGTTATTGTAATAAAATATTTTTTATATATTTTATTAGTAATATTATGAGTCCCAACAAATGAGAAATATTTTATTCAACAATGAAAAAAATATATATATGGCTATATAAATATATAGTGAGAAATATTTTAATTTAAAATTTTAACAAAAAATTAAACTATTAATTTCATGCAATTCAATTGCGGAGGATATGACAATATGAAATGTTGTTTTGACTTTTACTATTAACCACTAGACTATAAGACATTAATGGCTCAATTATTGTGTCAAAATTTTAAGTTCAAGTATCCCAATCCATGTCTTTAAAATGGAAATATAAAAACATGCAATGAATTTTTTTCTCATTTTGTCATTAAATATTATTGGATGTAATATTTTATTTATTGTCACTATTACTTATCATAATAAAAGCAATGACTCTTAGTAACATAAAAATTTTATAATTACAATCAAAGAATAATAATAAAATAATTTTTCATGATTCATAAACTAAAGTTAATTAGGAATATGTGTTAGATTAAACTTTTATGAAATTAACTAAGTGACATTTGAAAATAAAATGAAAACAAGCTTGTTAAAGTTAAATTTTAGAAGGCTTGGATAATTTTCTACCATGTAAATAAAAATATAAAAAGATTTTCTTTCCTATTTTTTTCCACGTAAATATTATTGGAGGCAATATTTTATTCATTGTCACTAGTAATTACCGTAATAAAAATAATGACTCTTAGTAACATAAAATTTTATAATTACAATCAAAGGATGTCAATAAAATAATCTTTCATGATTCATAAACTAAAGCTCATTAGGAATATATATTATATTTAACTTTTATGAAATTAACAAAGTGATATTTGAAAATAAAATGAAAATATATAGCCTTGTCAAAATTGAAATTCCTATCATGTAAGAATATTAATTATAAGATAAAAAAAAATAATATATACTTTATGATCAATTATACAATGGTCTTATTATTATATAAAATAATGAGCATTTTAATATGTGATTTTAAATTTTATTAAAACATGAGTGATTAAATAGTTTTTAAGTTACAAGCAATCTCACCAATGAGTTTATTGATGTAACTATGACATTTACTTGAGTATATGTACTTAGTTGTGTTATTTATTAGTATTATATCATTTATAAATTTTGTAATTTATTTATTTGATTTGTGTTAAATAACCTACTTCATATTATATTTTATACTTAATGGTAATAGATTTTTGAAGATTTATTTATAAAAAATTATCACAATACAAATTTAAAGGAGAGATGAAAAGTAATTTAAAATAAAATATGTTATTTAAGTGAAATTACTTCAAACTCTAAGGGTGGTCACAGTGACTTTACAAAAATTTCTCCACCTCTTAAACGGTTAACAAAGTGCTTACCATTATTTTTATTTTTTACTTTAGTAAACATATTGTATACCATTAGATTTAATCCAATAGTACACAATTTAAACATTATTCATGTTGTAAAAAAAATTACAGCATCATAGAGGTACCCTAATAATAATAGTATCATAATAATAATAAAAATTCTTGTGGATGTTGGTTAGGTCAAAAAGTCAACTATATATGATGTGAATAGAAAATAATTTCTTGAAAGAAGATAACGTCGCTTAACCAACTCTTAAATAATGCTATTTTTTTATCCAAATAAAAACATCAAATTTTTCTTAATCTTGGAAGTCACGGACCGCAATTTACCCGATCGTGTTATTGACTGGCAAACCAATCAATTGAAAAGAAATATTGATGTTAAAGATAATTAAGCTTCATTTTTATCTTTATTCTTTATTTAGGGTTTCAAAAGTTAATTCAAGAGTTGAAGAATTTAGGGGTGTTCGAGAATCGAATTTTGTGGATAGACATCAATTCATATCCTATCACGATTTTACGGTTTATAAATTTTTAATCCAATTCAATTCACGGATCGCCCAAATTTAATCCAAATCCAATCCATACGTCTATGGATCAGAAGCAGATTTGACCCGATTCATATCCAATCCACCATTTTGCAGATTAGTTTGGGGCTAAAATTTTTTAATCAGGTCCTATCCACGAACTAATTAATAAAAAAATTAATATAAAATGATTTTACGATAAATCAAATTCAATATTATATAATATTTAAATACATTAATTATTTAAATAAAGTTAGAAAATACATTCAAATTTTCAAAGTATAACACACCAAAAAGAAAAAAAATCTCATTTGTTTAAATTAGTATGTGAAAATTAACTGATTAGGAAGCTATATTTTTTATTTTATATTATTATCGGATAAAATATAATATGATGTTAATATAACTATATTTTAACTTATTTATTTATTAGTAAATATAATGTCATATTTACCAGTTTAATTTTTTTATTAAATAAATATTTTTTTGTTTTTTTACCGATTCACAGATTTACATAAGTAAATCCATATCCAACTACAGATTTTCAAATTTCTATTCTAATCCAATCCACCAATCCACGGATCAGATTTTTTCAGATCAGATTTCTACAGATAAGACGAATTGAGCGGATCAGATTGGATTCTGAACACCTCTATTGAAGATTGTCTAAACTTTAGATGGATTACTGTGTCTTTGAGATTCTCTCTAAATCTAAGTGATACATATTCAAGATGTCAGGGTTACTCTATCTATCATAGAATTAATTTATATACGTGCATATACATATATAAGAGGACCTACCTAAGGCCGAGGAGGAATTTCAGCCCCTTTCGAGTTATTCTTTATAATTTTAAATGTGTCCCAAACCCCTTTTAAAGAAATTAAATAAAAAAAATTGAAAATTTTCTGTATAACAAAATATTTTTAGTTTAGTAGTAAAAGTATTATTTAGTGGTTTTAGAGACTTGGTTTATATCCCAATAGTCATATAATATAGTTTTTAGATAGTTTTGTGAAGATTACATATGAAAACGATACTTTCACAAATATAGCTACAATGAGCTCCAGTTTTTAAAATAAATAATTTATTACTATTATTTTTTAAAATTCAAAAGAAAATAATATAATTTGATTTTTTAAAATTTTAAATGTGTTTAAGTGAACAGTTAAAAAAAATAAGTACCCTAAAATAAATTAAAATTTTATGGATATTATTTACAAAAAGATTATTTTCACAAATTTTGTTATATTAAGCTCCAACATTTAAAGTAAATAACTTATTATTATTATTATTATTACTTTTTAAATTTAAATAAAATTATAGAATTTAATATTTAAATATATTTAAGTGAACAATAAGAAAAAAAAATAATGCATCCTAAAATAAATTAATTTTTTTGAATTAAACCTCTTAATTCAAAAGTCTGAAATATTCCCATCATATGATTCATATCTTAGTAGCTTAGTATTACTTAATGCAGAGAGAAATAATACCAATCACAACCAGCTAAAGACTTCGTCGTATGTTGGAAGTCAACCCTCTCAACTTGTGTTTACATTTATGATACGTGTTTTTATAATTTACATTTATTGTATCTTGCAGCCAGGGAAAAAAATGTTAAAATAAGTAACATAGCAGCGAGGCCAAGTTAGTGGAAACATTTTACCAAGCTATAATATTGGTATAATTTTCCACAATTATAGGTCTTAATAAAAGTACCTGGGCGAAAAATCTGCTGACAAAAGATTGTTGCTGTAACGCCACAAATTTTCATAATATTAAATTATAGAAATTGGGCTTTCATTGGGAATTATGTGTGGCCTATAACCCTTATTAAGAAATGGATACTAATTATAAATAGAGGTTATTTATGAGATAGTTTTGGAAAAGGGTTATTTTTCCTAATTAAATAGGGTTTCTTAAGATTCCCTATAAATGCATACTTTTTCCCCTCCCATAACCCTAAATTCAGAACGTTTATTCTTCTTCTCTGCTGCTCTTTACGCTCCTACCCAAATCTTAGGATTCAAAACTTTGTTTAGGAGAGAATCAAAGCGACGGGTAAGTTATTCTCCCTATTCTCAACAGATTTCTAATCACTCTATCTAGGGTTTATATTGGCACGATTCTAGATGGTTATAGATCATAATGCAAGATTTAGAATGTATTTAGGATTTGTTTAGGGTTTTGATTTATTATGAGTTTAGTCAATCAATCCTTGACGTATTAAGCGCAGGATAATTCTGGACAGTATGAGTACGTCGAATTTAAACCTATATTTTCTGAATGATGTTTCTTATAAAATTTATATTTCTGGAAACTAGACATGTAGGGCTTCTTGATTAAATTTTATTTCATTAAATTCGACTTCGTTTTCAATTTTATATGTATTTTCGAAATAGAAACCACTGCACTGGAAAACTGCGATTCCAGCATTGCGATCGGATTCACAAGACTATTTGTACCATCAAATGAACTCGGAAAATTCTGAAAGTTTATAAGTAGGTTAATATATGTGTCTAGGATTCCCAGTTTTAATTTTATAAGTTTCTGATTAGTAATTTAATTTATCAAAATCACGGAACCTGTTCTGTTTGGTTTAGATTATGTGAAAACAGTTTCAAATTTGCTAAGAAGTAAATAGTTTTTAAAATGTTTTTGATATCGGATCCTCTTGTAAATTTTACATGGGGTACTCATGGATGTTCAGAATAGTTCCATAGAATATTATATCATTCTGAGTCTTAGGTGGCATTTGTTTTTTAACTTAATGACTTAAAGTGACTTAACTTAATTAATTAAGTTAATTAGAGGTGTTTGTTTTTATAACTTAATGAGACTTTTTAGATAATTTTGACTTAAAAAAATAAGTCAATTTTTTTGGCTTTTTACTTAATGGAGAAATTTGAATTAAGTCAATTACTTACTAATGTCAAAAATATCCATGTTTTATAATTTATTTTTCATGTCTATCCCAAAACTCACCCATAGACATTTACCCCACATAAAAATATCCCTGTTTTTTCTTTCTTATATTATATACGAAAAAATTTGAAATTTATAGTATTTTATATATTAAAATTCTAAAATAATTATGTATTCACTTGAATATAGTTTTACTTATAAATGTTAAAATATTGTGGTATTTAATATATTATTTATTTGACATTTAAATTTAATAATGATACAAATGTAAGAGTACATATTTTCAGCTTTTTCAGTTGAAAAAAACAAACAACTTAATACTTATTTTCTGAGATTCAGATAAAAAAACAAACATATTATTCAGATTCAGACATTCAGATCTATTCAGAATTCAGACTAATTCAAGTCTATTCAGATTTCAGACAAAAAAACAAACGCCACCTTAGATTAAGAGTTAAATTCTGAGAATCAGACCTGTACGGATATGAATTAGAAAATTAGATTCTTAGAATAAATTATTAATTGTCATATCTTGTATTTGTTTAAGGTATTGAAGGTGATTGAGGCTCTTAGAAGCTTAGAGGTGTGTTAATTCAAATTCATTTGTCGAGGTAAGTAACTTCATTCCTAGTATACCGGATATGTATAAGTATTTTGATATTGTTATTATAAGTATAAATGTTTTTATACTACTTAAAGGATTAATTGATTTTGATAATAAAATTAGTTTTATGTAAATGTTTTAAAGCTAAATTCTTTTTAACAAAGTATTTTATAATTGCTTTTGAATATGTAAGTTATTTTGTTACATGCCTACTTTTATGATTTTATCTTTAAAATGTTATGCAAGCCTAAATTATTGACATGAACTTTTATGAAACTGATACGAATGTTTTGTACCTATGTTTGATTTCAATTATTGATGATTGTATGAGATTCCTAATGTTTTGGCTCATTGTCCATAGTTTTTCTGATTCTGATTCTGATTCTGATCGTAATATATGATATATCTATCTGGACCAGTACTGAGTTTCTGTTCTGAGTGTGCACACGATATTCTGATTCTGTTTCTAGCCGGGTCACCGGGACTATAGGTGACACTATGTGACATGAGCTAACCTTTTTGTTTTCTGTATACGTATTATATGATTTGCTTCGTAAGTAAATATGCTTTTCGATATTCTGAATTATTAAGAATTTATGTTATATTATCGTGATATATCGTTTTATGAAAATTATGGATTATGATATATGTTTTAAACAAAAGAAGGCTTGCAATATTTTGTTTCGATAAGCCTAGTATGTTAGAAATGGTTTTACTTACCGAGTTGACGGCTCACCCCTCGTCATTACTTTTTGCAGATTAAGTTTCTTTTGAGAGGTGCACTTAGCTTTGGAGTTAGTAATTTTCCGTTTCCGTTTGCCATTTGAATAAGAGGAGGAATAAACTCGTGTTTCTATTTAGTTATTTTTATTATGAACGTGTAATTTGGAGTTTGAGACTTTTGTTAATATTTTTATGTCCTCGGGAGAGATTATTTAGTATTAGACGTTTGAATTTGTGGATTTATTTGAATAAGAATTGGAGGTATTTTAGTTTGAAACTTATGAGTAAAGATTATGATTTGTGAATAACCTCCTTCTTCACGTGCTCTGCATGTGTTAGATTTGGGGTGTTACGGTTGCTTCATGGAAAAAGAAGATGGTGGGCTTCTTTTTCATTTTTTACTAGTTATGAGAAGTGTTTAACAAATTATAAGTCACAAAGCCGCTACTTTAAAATTTCAGCTGAGACTTAAATATTAGAATTCCTAATATTATTGAATATTTTTTTAATTTTAAAAAAGTATTGGATGGGAATAAAAAATATTAGAGAATCCTTAGGGTAACTAACAAAAAAGTAATTAAAAATGGAAATCTAGTTTATGTTGACTAGGTTGAAAAATCAAGTATTATGTTTAGAGGCATCAATTACGTGAAAGAAAACAACGCGGTTTGGCCCCAATTTATTTCATGATTTTAGTTTGAATACAAGATTTTTATGTTCTTGAAAGTCCCAGAGAAATTAATTTGGTCGGTTTTCAATAGGAAAACCTTTTCCTTGGTCTTTTATTAAGAATGGCAGAAATTCCTATTAGGACAAGGTCTCCGGGATTTTTTTCCAATCAGGAAGGATATAAGGAAGATTTTACTTCTTATTGAGAGAAGAGATGTGAATGAGATGAAATCTAGGTTTGGCAAAAATGATCGGGCTGACTCGACCCTCATAGGTTGGACTTGGACATGGGCCTAAAAATACAAAGCTCGCATAGATTGGGACTGGATAAGGACTTAGGAAAAAAGAGCCCGGATTTTTTAATTTATAAATAAAAAATAAATTAAATTTAAATGAAAAACTCAAAATATTTAATTATTATATTTTTTATCTTAGTATTTGTGATTTATTATGTTATGTTATAATATTTTGTGTATGAAATAATTATTCTATTATGTGTTAGATAATTATCTCTAATTTAAATTTTTTTTACTTTATTAAGAAATTATTTTATATTTAATAGAAAAGCTCAGGCCAGGCCTATCTAGACTTTTAAAGGGCCCGAGTTTGTTATTAATAATATGGGCCCAAACCCATATTTTGCCAACCCTAGTGAAATCTCTATCCCTCCTCATTTCCCCATTTCTCTTATTTTAATTTTTGTTTTATTTTTCTGGAATTATAAGTGAATAAATTATCAAATTTAAATTTCAAAATAATAAATATTAATGTAAATAACAAGTATCAAAATATTTATACAAATGATATAAATATTAGTTAATATAAAGACTTTATTGTAATTTAGACTTAACCATAACCCAAAGTCCATAACCCTACAAGTTCATAATTCACAAATCAAAACTTAAGCTGCTTTTCATAGTCTCACTCATCTTTTTCAAATTATTCGCACTGCAACCAACACCCAACTAGTTCTTATCTCATTATAGCCAAGTAGCACGTTGTGTCGTTGATGGCCAAGCAGCCCAGCTTATCGTGTCATTAGCTAGTAGCTCATCCAGGGACATTCATTGCACCATAGTTGGTGGCCTACAGGTATTATTGCTCATAGACAGCACTCAAGTCAATTTGTACAAAAATCATTTTGTTTGAATTTTTTTTAAAGGTATTATTTGAATATTTTATATAGCAAAGGTTTGATGGAGTAGAATGAAATAAAACTCATTTACGATCGTTCTCACTTTATTTTATATATTTTTAGTTGGATATGATTATATTAAATTGGAAAACTAAAAACATATTAGTTATCTTAGGATCAGGTACTCTCAGAATCCCTAGCTATTATTCTAGAATCCTCATTCTCTCCCTTCAAGTAGTTCTGATGAGGATGAAGAGGGGAGGGCAACATATGCAGAATATCAGGGATGGATATAGAGAGGAGAGGGTCCTTGTCTTTTTTGTGTTATAATTCAAAATGATATGAAAAACTTTACAGATGATTGAGGAAGAAGAGAAATAGAGGTCGACTAAAGCTGTAGAAAACTGACTAAATATAAACATGCCCCTTTATATATTTTTCTTTTTAATCTGTTTTTGTAGGTTATTTTTTTTATTGTCAAACAACTAATATTGTTATGATCCTACAAAACATGTTTGAGAAAAAATAATTACAACTAGAAAAAATTCACACAACGAAGAATGGACCAGATATGATGATAAAGTCATTGGCCAAGAAGAAGTTGAAAAGTTGTTTGCAAAGAGCGGGCTTGGTGGTACCCCCATATGATCTGGAGGGGGAGATTTGTTGGGTTCATCTCATTTGGGTGGCCCAAGTTCAAGTTTCATTAATTTGGGTATTTAAATAACTAAAGAAAGATTGAGGGGCTAAATAAAATTTTACAATAAAAGTCGGTTTGAAAAGTGCATTATATAGAGAAGAATAAGTGGAAGCGGCAGTATTATTAACAATTGCAAAAGACTAAAAAGAAAAAAGAAGAAAAACGAGAGAGGGAGGAAAAAGACAGTAGTTATTTTTGGATTTTAGGGACAAGGATTTCAATTTTTAATTGGACAATCAGAAGGCAAATTTAACTTCAATTTCTCCCAAATTTGGCGGGTAAGTTCCTTTCATCACCTTCTACAATTGCATTGGTCTTGATTTTTATTTTATCATCTCATCTGTTGCCATTTGAAATACCCACTTGTTAGAGAGACAAATATTAGCTTGTTACTGTAAGTGGAGATTGTTGAAATTCTTGATATTCTTAGCCTCTAGTGTTATCTAAAGAAGAATTTATACTATAATCTCATTAATATAGTGGAAGATTATATCAAACTAAGCTCTCGTGGTTTTTCCCATTTTAGGGTTTCGATATAAAAATCTATGTCTTTTGTGGTTGGTTTATTATTTTGGATTGTGTTGATTTATTTTATACCTATTTATTTGTGGTCCACATCCTATTTGAATCACACAAAGAAGGAATGAATCTTATTTCCATTTAATTTGCAATTGCTTGTGTAAGTTCCTTTCTTAACAAAAATACCTCGAAAGAACTTATCATATTTTTGATGATCTTCCGATAGTTGTTTCATGTTTTTATGAAAAGTACTTATTGTTGAAGCTATATACAGCCCTCACAAATATAGCATTTTTTGGCAGTGCCAAATGGATTATATATCAAGAATTTATTAATTATTACTCTTACAACAATTATATACAAGACTAAAAAATAACATCTTGTTCATATTAAACATGTGCAAGAAAGACAAGCCCTTGTTCATTAAAAGAAATGTTGAAGAATATTGTTTCAGATTATGAAATATGTTCATATTATTTGCTCAGTGGTCGGTTCCATGGTAGCAATAAATATCACCCTTAAAAAATTGTAATTCTATAATTAAGCTGAAAATGATAAACTTATTTGTGTAGTTTGGTGACAATTGTTGGAGGACTACCACAACCAGTTAAAAATTATGCGTAAACAAAACTATTCCCTCTTTGTGTGATCAAAATAGGATGTGTACCATAAATAAATTGGTAGAAAAATAAATCAAAAAAATGCAAAGCAAAAACCAACCACAAGAGATACAAATTTTTACCTGAAAACCCGAAGCGAGAAAAACCACGGGATCATAGTCCAATAAAATCTTTCACTATTTTAATGGGTTACAATACAAATTCTTCTCTAGATAATATTGTTACCAACATCAAGAATCTCAATACAGCCTAATGATTGTCTCTCTAAAAAGTGGGTATCTCAAATAATAACAAAGGAGTGGATAAAATAAAAATCAAGATCAGCCTAATAACTATCTCTCTAACAAGTGGGTATCTCAAACAATAACCAAGGAGAGGATAAAATAAAAATCAAGACTAGTAGTATTGTAGAGGGCGATGCCAGGAATTTACCATCAAAATTTAGGAGAAAACGGAGTTAATTTCACCTTCTGATCGCCCAATTAACGATTGAAAATCTTGCCCCCAAATTGTAATAACCAGCCACTCTCTTTTCTCTCTCTTATCTCTTTCTTCTCCACTCGTCTTTTTGCGATACCGCAAATCAGGGCTACCACTTGCTTTTACAGCTAAATTTCTTGACAATTTTCATCCAAGTCCAAAGCTTAATGTTAATTGCACATCAAACAAGCCTTTTTAGACTTTGAGCTTTTGGGCCCCCAAATGAGATGGACCCAACAACAATTAATATCTTTTGTTACATTATTACATTTGATCATTTTACATAAGTTGCTAAACGAAAAAGTAACTATGTGATAATTCCAAAAACTTTGATGGCTTTTGGATATATTTCAATAACTTGGTATCTCTAATTAAACATTCGCTAAAAGTTGTTGTTAGGGTTTTAACTATTGGAATACTATAATTTATTTAATCCTTGTATTGGTAATTTGTTTAGCCTTGGATATTTGTTATGTCAAATTATATGGAATATTGGAGAATGTTTTTGGAGTTACAAAGAAGTAAATTGAAATATATATATGTGTGTGTGTGTGTGTGTGTGTGGGATTATATATCAAAGAGTTTCAAATAAAGGTAATTACTACATTGGTAAGTATATTATATATATATATATATGTGTGTGTGTGTGTGTGTGTGGGATTATATATCAAAGAGTTTCAAATAAAGGTAATTACTACATTGGTAAGTATATCAAGTACATTTGAAATATTATAGACTCTTAAAGAAGTATATCATAATACTCTTCTACTAGGATTTGGATGAAATACTACACCTATATAAAGAAAAGTATTTCACACAGAAGAGATTGAAGACATATTGTATTTTATATCAAAAAAGAAGCTAAGGCAAAAAACAAGCCCAATTTGGCTGCAGATGGTTTTTGATATCGCCATGGATTTTTAGCTTTTGAGTTTTCATCATATTAAGTCTTTCATTAGACATGCTTTAATGATTACTTTGGTCTCTTCGGGATGAAAAGGTCGGTTGTTATGTGAAGGGAATCTTAAAATTTTAAGAGAAAAAAATACTAAGAATATATAGGATTGCATGTGAGATGGTGGAGAGAATTTAAGGGAATAAAATATGTTAAAATCAATATATATTTATGTACTCTACAAATAGTAGTATAGATTTGCATGCATGAGAATTTTTTTTTTAAGGTTAAAAAAATAAAGATGCCGACATGAAGCTATATAATATATGATTGGCAATTGTTTATAATATGAAAATACATATAAATTCAAGTAGCTATCGGTGACAACGGGGTTAGTGGATGAGGGATCAACGGCTGATGCTTGATTGTTGAGTGGTAGAAGACGGATTAAGGTCTGTAGTTCAATTACGTAAATAACGTGAGAGCTTGCATGGGACCGATGGCTGACTGATTAAGCAATAATTGTAGTTATGTACATAATAATAATTGTGAATGGGTGGCCACTACTGCCATGCCAATGCTTCAGGTGCATTTGAAAAAACTAGGAGGATCACATAAGGATCCTTGAGATATGATTTTGAAGCTTTTCAATTAAGCCAATTATGAGCCAAGATCTTTGCCATTATTTCATGAAAATATGGTTAATATCATGGCCATCATAGTTTTGCAAAATATGGGGGAAAAAAAAATCCCCGGAGCCTTCTTGTATAAATTGGTCTTTAACTTGAGCATTCGCATTTCTATATTGTCTATCTAGCAGATGTTTTGGCTGATTTCGGTGTTGGTTGTCATCGTTTAGCTGTTAGAACTCACCTCCGATGGAGAAAAAAGGGAGGAATGTGGTGGAGTCTAGTGCCTGATCCTGCCAAAATCCCATTTTGGGTTGACTGGGATGCCCAAGGGAACCATACAATTGCCATGTACTTTATGTCTCTTAACTCTTAAAGAGCATGTCTATAATGGGAATCTCTTTTTGAAATACACATGGCACATACATTTGTTCGTATCTATTTTTCATTTCGAATTAGGGTTATTTTTAGTGACCTCCCCTAAGGTTTGACGTATTAACACTCAGAAAGAATGTATCCACGTAATTACAAGCACCTTCCTTGCTGTTAGTATTCAGTTAGTTTGACTGTTAGTAGATCGTTAAAATTACAAAAGTACCCTTCCCCGCAAAATAATAAATTATTTTTTAGATTGGTTCTCTGTTTTCATTGAAATTTTCTCTCGCTTCCTCTCGCTTTTTTTTTACCTCCAAACAAAACATATTTGACTTTTGTTAGATTTTGGCATGGGGAAAGGAGGCGAAGATTACGGGTACGGAAAATTATAAGTGAAACAAAAACAAGCGAGGATCGCGAGATCCTCCCGACTTGGGCGCAATCAGTTGACGAATGTGAAAAAGCACTATGGAGTGAGAAAAAGAGTTGGTTTGAAATCTGTGGAGGTAGAACGACATCGTAAGATTTACGGGTTAAATGAACTCGAGAAACGATGGGACATCAATCTAGAGCTTAATCATGGAACAATTCAACGACACACTCGTTATGAGAGTGGAACAAGGGTCGTTGACCGGAGAGAGTGAGACAGTTAACAAAAGGAACAAATCGTTCCTTTAGATACATATATTCAAGGGAAAAATGTATGCTTTTTGCTAGGATCACTATTGTGAATGGGAACTGTGTGTGTCTGGTTATACAGATTGGAATGGAGACTGAGATTGGGAAAGTGCATAGGCAAATTTATGTTGCTTCGTAGAGCGAAGAGGATACCCCGTTGAAAAGAAACTGAATGATTTTGGGGAGGTTTTGACCAAGATGATTGAAGTTATTTGTATTTTGTATGGTTAATTAATTTTAAGTATTTTAAAGATGAAGATGGTGTTGAGTGTTGTTCACGTGAAGGAGAAAGCAGATTGGAACGATTATGTTTTCTTTTGTTTTCTTTTGTCTTCTTTTGCTCAGTGGTTATTATAAAATTCTGGTTAATAGAGTAAACTCTTACATATATATTAGACATCAAGAAACACAAAGCTTCACTTTTGAATTCTTTTGAATTTTAATTTTTTTTTACACATTTACCCTTATATGCTGATTCCATATGTATTTGGATACTAATGGCAGGGGAGGTGTTTGTAATTACGTGGATACATTCTCTCTGAGTGTTAATACCCCAAATCTCAGGGGAGGACCCTAAAAATAACCCTTTCGAATTATCATTATGTTTCTCAAAAGATCAATAGTACTTTATTTTTCTCATTTATAGACAAAAACGTCATATGACTTCATAATGTTTATAGGTGAACATAATTGGATGAGGCTGCTGTCCTGTTTTACACATACCCAGAATTCAGTCTGATTTCAGGACGAGACTGAGCGTGGCTGCAAGCCAATGCTGGATTTTCAGTTTTCAACAGAGCTGTGAGCTTTTCCATGCTTTTTCTGTGTCATCTTTCCTATTATATAAACCTGCAATATCTCAGTTATTTTTAGGTTAAGCATCTAGAGCTCGTCAAATTTAAATTTTCTTTTTCTGATTGTCTTCGTGCTATTTCTTCACCACTTGCCTTATTGTATCTGTCATATAGTTTGGTTCTGATCTTGATGCCGCAAAAATTCAAATACTCTCTGTTGAAAATTAATAATCCAATTTCTCTAGATGTTTTCGTGTTTTCGTGTTTTCGTGTCACACACAGAGCTAGCCTTGTACAAGGGGGAAAAAAAAAAACACCTCTTAAAATTGCATCAATTATTTAAGCTTATGCCCCCACGAACTGAATTGAATGCTCTCACAAACTATATATCCCACTTATGTTTCTTTACAGTTTCTTATTTCTTCTCCTTGATTCTTGCACGTTGTTTTAAAGATTCCTACCATACTTGCCAAAATAGAGAGTAATGATGAGAAGCGCTGAAATTGGCCATGGCAGTGAAAATGCGATGTAATATTAATGTGCGTTAGTAACACCTTAGTTATAGAGTCGGCTGGGTCTTGAACGTGATGGTATGTGATGATACGTTCGGAAAATTGATAAAAATTAGGATAGAAAAGTCTTGTGTGATATTCTCTGAAAATAATATTTAAGTCATTATATGTCACCATCATAGAAATTTAATTAAATTTAATCAATTACCAGTTCGAATACAGTAAGAACAAATTCTTGTAAAGTTCGATCTCTTCCTTCACATTTTAGTACCAATGATCCGGAATCGTACGAACCTACCACCGACTTTGTCAATAAGATTATTCTAGTTTAAATAATTAATTAATTAATTTTATCATCCATTTAGTAGTTTTATTAGTCAACAACTCTAATTAGAAAGATTCGTTTTGTCTTTTATTATTTATTCACCCAATGAAAACAAAAAAAGAGCTAGTATATCAGAATTTGACTTCTTTTATTGCTGTAATGGATTAATAGTATAATTGAAACCTAACCAGAGTATATGAACGCATAGATCGACGATGGTCTAAGGAGAACCACATACAAGTTTCTTTAACCATATACTCAATAATACAATGTGCATCATATGAGGTAATTTTCAAAAAGATTCCAAATATCAAATGACCACTCTGAATAATAATGGCAAGATGCCATCCCAGAGATACCCTGCCAAAATGATGGTGAATGAAAACAAAGAAAATGAACAATTAGTTAGCAGAACAAAAGCTTGTAAGAGAAAAAAGTAAAATCTAAGGATGAAGAAATTAAAAGCACGTGAGCTGATAACAATGACTGAAACCCAATGTTAAGGAGTATTACCCGTTTATTTAGTTCCTAAACTTTCTTTGCAGTTTGGCAATATTCACAGCTGCTATCACATAGATCCAATCTTTCATACCAGTCAGGAAGTTGAAGAAACCATATCTCCACGACCTATTCAGCATTAAAGTTCCGCAGACACCCCAGAATCCAACGAAGAAACCAAGAATCAAGCTCACGTAAAATCCAAGAGTCATAAACTGATCATCCTCATCCTCTAGAGTGTTTGCACCATCATTTCTGCCTGGACATGGAGTGGATTCTTCATTCGGACATTTTTTTGGAAGTGGAAGGCCACAAAGTTCAAGATTTCCAGCATACACCGAAGCATTGAAGCTTTGGAGCTGAGTACCTAATGGGATTTTTCCTGACAAGTTGTTGTACGACAAGTCCAAGACACCAAGACCACTTAACTGAGAGAGGCTAGATGGAATACTTCCAGAAAACAGATTTCTTGACAAATCCAGGAAATCCAATGATTTTAACTCACCAATCTTCGGAGTGATTGGTCCTGTTAAATTGTTTCTTGAAAGGTTTAAGGCAATCAACCCCACAAGATCCATAATCTCTTCAGGAATTGCTCCATCTAATTTGTTACTCGAAAGGTCAAGGCACCTTACAAGTCCCAAAGTACTTTCAGTACTTTCGTACTCATTTCCTTTCCAAGTCAACAGTAAATTGACCAAATATGTATAGTAATATCTAGTTCCAGGGAGAACTTTGAAGTATTTGGCGAACACAATGGTAGGATTGGAACATCTTTCATAAGTCATGGCTGAAAAATTATTGAAACACTTTGGTATATTTCCCGATATAATGTTTAAAGAAAGATCCAAGACTTGAATAAATCCCAGATGGCACAATTGATAAGCTATATTTCCATGAAATTTGTTAGATTTTAGGCTAAGAACAATCAAATTTTGTAGACTTTCCCCTATCCACGTTGGTATCTCACCAAAAAATGCATTCTTCCCGAGATCCAAAACTCTCAATTGGGAGCAATTCCTTAAAGATGAAGGCAATTCCCCGGTTAACCTATTGTTGTGTAAATTCAGTATCCGGATGTTATTTAGGAAACCCATCGAGTCCGGTATTTTTTCTGAGAACCTATTATTTGCCAAGTTAAGAACGAATAGGCTATCAAAGTGCAACCAACAATCGGGAAGCCCTCCAGACAATAAGTTACTCGAGAGATCTAAAAGGTTCCATGTGTTTTCACTAATAGAACATAAGAAAGTAACTGACCCTGAGAACTTACTTTTAGAGAGATTTAACAACAGCGAATTTGAAGGAAGTGGTGGAATTGGGCCCTCAAAGTGGTTTGAATTAACGTCTATACAAGTACCACCAATACGAGTACCATTAAACCTAAAAGACAACTCGGGAAGTTTACCCTTAATATGATTGTTAGAGAGATTGAAGTAAGAGAGTTTACTGGACAAATCCCAGAACCAATCAGGAATACTGTCTGAGATTCCAACATTGGAGATGTCAAGAAACACAAGCTGATTCTGAGTTTGAAGCCATTTTGGAAAATGAGGTCCCATCTTGCAAAAGGCAAGACTTAACCATTTCAGTTGAAAAGGAGGAACCCAATCATGGCTCAATTTCAAAGTCAAAGAGTTCTCATTCAAGTCCAACATCTGCAAGTTGGACATATTGGAAAAAAAAGTTTCAGAGATAACACCTGTGAAAGAATTCCAAGCAAGTACCAGAGACTCGAGCTTCGACAACTGGCTGAGGCTCTTGTCTATTGTTCCATTTAAACGATTAACTGGAAGCTTCAATGCTTTCAGGGATGAAAATCCTCGAAGAAGAGGTACTGGCCCCGTGAAGTCATTATATTGTAAATATAGCCCCTCTAGTGAATTCTCCACGCATCCACAAGACAGATTTTGAATTACCTGCGAGAATTGTCCACTGAGTTTGTTGTAAGACAAGCCTAACTTTTTTAAGCTACACATTTTTCCAAACAATTTTGGAATCCCACCTTCAAGTTCACTATCAGAGAGATCAAGACTTTTAAGAGAAACCATGTGTTGAAAAGCCTCTGGAATTGAACCACGTAATGAATTAGAGCCAAGGTTAAGATAAAGAATATTCCTACTAAGATTGAAAAGCCAAGGGTATACTGAAGAAGAAGGGAGATTGTTGTCAGAAAGATCAAGGGTCTCAATAGACGTACTCAAATTGAAGTGCCAAATAAACGATGGATTGACAGGTGGAAGAGCACACGAGCGTAGGACTAATGATTTTAAGGAATGGAGCTTGGCAACTACTTGAAACCAGTCACTAGATTTAGTGAGATTAATGTAACTCAGGTCAAGGTGTCTTAAAGAAGAAAGACGAGAAAGCCACTCTAAGCTTCCCACACTAAATAAACTAGAGTTTTCTAGGTTGAGATATTCCAATCCTGAATGGTTCCGGAATTTTCGAGGGAGTTCTAAAGGTATGCTACAAGAGAGGTTGAGGTACCTCAATTTGCTGAGGGAACCAATGAACTCAGGAACTGGGCTTGCACTGAAGTGATTGTTACTAAGGTCCAAATGTCTTATATCATGCAATTCAAGCAAAGCAGGACTAATTTCACCTTTCAAGACCTTCCTCTGAGCGTTTTCCTCGTCGGATGTTCGAAGATTAAGCACCTTGACATGGCCAGTTGTGGTGCTACAGTGGACTCCTCTCCATTTACAGCAATCTCTTTTGTCATCTTCTCTTCCCCAGGAAGACAGAACGCCATGTTCATCCACCAAGCTCTGTTTAAAGGTGAGAAGCGCTTCTCTCTCCTCATCAATGCACCTCATTACTATGTTGTTAGAATCAGCAATTGTGGGCTTCAATTGAAAAAATATCAAAGAAAACAAAGCTATATTTTCAAATAGAATGAGCAATTTGGATGACATTATAATTATAATAAGCTTTGAGGATATATTGTTATATCGAAACTCCTGGACTCCATGCCAACTTATACTACTGTGTATAATCTGCATCAATTATTGAGGCCAAGAGAAGTCTTCATTCTGAGCGTTGATTATGGGTTATGATATGACGGTTTGAGAGATGCCAACAATAGTCACCGGCGAATCCCAGACACACGGCAATGCAAAGTGTTTGGGAGAAATACGTCGACAAGACCAGGCATGGTGAGCAGATATTTGATGGCAGAGTTCTGCGAACCGGTGTGTTCCGTAAAAGCCTGGTGCGCGGGGGAACAGGAGCAGAAATATCCTGCTCGTCCACGAGCACGTCATCCGCGAGGCAAATTTCCTGTAAAAGGCATAAGGCCATTCCGGCTAGAGGTCGAGAGGCGAGGAGACCCGGTCGACGGCAGTTGGCAAGACCTGCTCTCCAGCCCGAGAATCTAGGCACGACAGCCACGCTTTCCCCAGAACCGTGGCGTAACACGCAAGATCCCACGTTTGCCCATAACGCAGCAGTCGGAGTCCGATACCGTCCCCCAAAAAAGCGGAAACAAGATCTCACGAAACCACGACAGCCACGCTTTTCCCAGAACCGTGGCGTAACACGCAAGATCCCACGTTTGCCCATAACGCGGCAGTCAGAGTCCCATACCGTCTCGAAAAAAGAGGAAAACTGGGATTCAGAGGAAGCCTATAAAAAGGTAGCCAACGAAGGTAAATGGGTTAGCATTTTTGAGATTAGAAAAGAAATTCTAAAGAAGAGAAAACCACGAAAAAGCCATAAGATCTGTGGCAAGCGTTCCCCGAACCTTCATATCTGACTTGAGCGTCGGAGGGTTTGCGCCGGGAAAACAACCGGCGTACTCTGACTTGTCTGTGTGCGTAGGAACCTCTGGAGAAGAAGCCTCGCGAGGAGACCCCCTGGTCGTGATGACGTTGATCGAGCAGAGATCCTGGTCGTAGAACGAGGAGAATCGGAATCCCGCATCAACATTTTGGCGCCGTCTGTGGGGATGAGAGCAAAAAGCTTCTGTTGATAGCAAGAAGAGGGGTGAAGCAAGTGAAAAGCAATGGAGACAGGAGGAAGTAGTGCACAAGGGGGTGATAGGAGGCTTAACGATTCCATGACGCTGAGGGAGATAGTCAGTGAAGCACGGGAAAAAGTTATGTTCGACCGGATGGAACGGATGGAAAAGCAGATGGAGACCTTGACAACCATCTTGCATGAGCTGCGGAGCGAGCGAAGGGTAACCCAAGAGGGAAGGGTGAGAGGCGGTGGAATGGCACCAGGTCCCGATGGTGCGGGGAGAAGTCAAACCACTGGGAGATTTGGTGGTGAAAGAGGTAACGTACCTCTGCGGGGAGAATTTCATAGAGAAAGAGAGCAGTCCCCGGCAAGACAGACTGGTGACGAGGACGACGGGGTGGTGAATGCAGAGGAAACAGAGTTGAGGCAACACTTGCATGATGTAGAGCAAGAGTGGGATCAAGTTGCAGCACGTGACCCTGGTCGTGCAGTGCAGCTGGAGGAGGAAGTGCGCAGACTAGCGCAGATAATTGACGACATGCAGGGAAGGAACAGAGCCCCTGGTTGGAGGATAATGCTGGACGGAGAATCACCGCTCGCAGCAGAGATCATGAGGGCAGTTATTCCGAGAGATTTCCGCCTCCCAGACCTCAGATACTCGGGAAGAATTGATCCGCTGGTGCACATAGAGCGCTTCAACGACATAACTGGGGTACAAGGATTATCTCAATCCCAAAGGTGCAGGGTGTTCCCACTATCCCTTGAGGGACGTGCACGAGAATGGTACAGGAAACTTCCTCGGGGCAGCATTAAAACCTTCAAGCAGATGTGCCAGGAATTCGCGGAGCAGTTTAGTGGGGTAGTGGCACCGGAAGATGACATGATGGAGCTGAAAAGCATGAAACAGGGGGAGCAAGAAACCCTTCGGGAATTCGTCAAGAGGTTTCATCGGACTGTCCTCGACTTGGGAGCCTTCAACCACCCTCAGGCGTTAAGGGGATTGAAAGAAGGGGTGAAGATAGGAAGGCTGTGGTACAATTTGAGAAGCCCAGCTATTCAAACGTATGCAGCCGCATACGAACAGGCTAAGAGAGACATCGAGATTGAAGAGGAGAAGGCTGCACGGATTAAGACAGACCAGTTAGAGGGGTTGGGGAGGAAAGAGAAGAAAGCATTACCGGGGAATGGGCCGATCAGGAGGAGGGACCACCAGGCCTCCGGTAGTGGAGCAGGAGGTCGGGTAACTGCTTACCAGCCTCATCAGAGGCCACCACAGTATCAGCGCAGCAGGGCGCAACCTCCTCGTTCCCCAGCTAGGGAGCCTTGGAGAAGGCATGAGTCGGCATCTGGTGGTCTTCATCAACATCCCCACGGTAGCAGAGCAAGCAGACCAGAAATACTTCCACCGCCCCCAACTCAGAGCGGGGCAAACAGAGAAAGAGCAGTGCACTTGATCAACCAGAACCCGGACTATGGATGGTACACTTCCTTGAAGATGTCCCTGGATGAGGTGTACGAGGCCATAAAGGATCGAGGGTTGCTGCACCTCCCTACACCAATAACAAAGCTACCCAACATGAGGGATAGAGGACGTTATTGTAAGTTCCATGGCACCCATGGCCATACCACAGCAGAGTGTAGAGATCTTAAGACCCAGGTCGAAGATTTGGTGAGAAATCGGTACCTGGACGAGTTTATGGATGGGACTTTTCCGATGGTGGCCACAACAGGTGAAGGGGAGCAGAGTGGTAGAAACTTGAGGCGCGAGCAGCCCGCAGTAAGGGTGATAGCTGGGGGCCCAACATTGGCCGGAGATTCCAACAGATCGAGAAAAAATTATGCTAGGTACGCCATGACCAGTAAAGAGGTACTCTTCAACACCCCAGTGCCAAACGAGCAAGGGTCAGGCAAGTGCCAATCATGTGGACGGATGAGGATGAGGAAGGGATTCTATACCCCCACGAGGATGCTTTAGTCATCAAGGCTACTATCGCTAGCAAGAAGTTTGACCGGATACTGATTGATACAGGGAGCTCAGTTGATGTGTTATTTAAGTCAACTCTGGAAGAGATGGGAATAGCTGACCCGAAGTTGGAATACACCAATACCTCCTTGAAGGGGTTCGGAGGAGGGAAGCTGGTCCCTCTGGGTGTGGTCGAGCTGCCTATCATAATTGGGAGCTCCCCGACAGAAAGAACAATGATACTGGACTTTGTCGTAGTGGATGAGGAAGGTCCTTACCAGATGATCCTAGGTCGGCCATTTTTAAGGATGAGCAAAGCGGTGTTGTCCAACCATTATCTGGCTCTGAAGTACCGGGTGAATGGGGTAGTAGGAGTGGTACGAGGAGACCAGAGGATCGCAAGAAGCTGCTACTCCTCGGCAGCAAGGGAAGCAATGCAGATAACATCCCTCGATACCCGAGTGGAAAACAAGAAGGGCAGACAAGAACCTGTAGAGGATCTGGAAACAGTAAGCCTGGGACCAGAGAACCCGGGAAAGACGATCAGAATCGAGTCGAGACTTAAGGGAAAGCAAAAGCAGGAGTTGGTGAAATGCTTAGAGGCTCATGCTGATGTGTTTGCTTGGACACATGAAGACATGCCAGGGATTGACCCTGAGGTAGCATGTCATAAGCTGGCAATAAAGAAAGGTGCTTGGGCAGTAAGGCAGAAGAGGAGGTGCTTCAACCAGGAGAGGTATGAGGCTATAAATGGCAAGGTGGAGAAGCTCTTGAGAGCAGGGTTCATTCGGGAAGTCAGTTACCCTGAGTGGATATCGAATGTGGTGTTGGTAAAGAAGGCAAACGTCAAGTGGAGGATGTGTGTGGATTTCACAGACCTCAATAAGGCGTGCCCAAAAGACAGCTTCCCTTTACCAAAGATCGATCAGCTAGTAGATTCAACGGCTGGACATGGTCTGCTTAGCTTCATGGACGCGTTCTCGGGATACAACCAGATCCCCATGTACGAGCAGGATGAGGAGAGCACGGCTTTCATCACTAACCAAGGTTTGTTCTGTTACAGGGTAATGCCATTCGGTCTCAAAAATACTGGGGCCACCTATCAAAGGCTGGTGAACAAAGTCTTTAAGCCGTTGATTGGGAAAACCATGGAGGTGTACGTGGATGACATGATCACCAAGTCTAAAATCCCGAAGGAACATGTCAGACACCTCGAGGAGACATTCGAGCTTTTGAGGAAGTATAAGATGAAGCTCAACCCGGAGAAGTGTGCTTTTGGGGTGGAGTCAGGGAAATTCCTTGGATTCATGGTGAGCCATAGGGGGATTGAAGCAAATCCCGAGAAAATTCAGGCGATTGTGCAAATGACATCTCCTCGTAACCTGAAAGAGATGCAGAGCCTCACAGGGAGGTTGGCGGCGTTGAGCAGATTCGTATCCAAGGCTACAGATAAGTGTCAGCCATTCTTTCAAGTGATAAGGAGGGGAAAGAAAACGGAATGGACCCCAGAATGCGAGGAAGCCTTCCGGAACTTGAAGCGATACTTGCAGCAAGCTCCGCTGCTGTCCACACCGAGGGAGGGGGACAAGTTGTATCTGTATTTGGCGATATCGGATCGGGCCGCCAGTTCTGTTCTGGTGAGAGAGGAAGAAGGAGTTCAGTATCCGATATACTACACCAGCAAGTCCCTGCTCGACGCTGAGACCAGATACCCACCGTTGGAGAAATGGGCACTTGCCCTTGTGGTTGCTGCTCGGAAGTTGAGGCCATATTTTCAAGCATTCCCGGTCTCAGTAATAACAAACCAGCCATTGCGTCAAACTCTGCACAAGCCAGATGCCTCTGGTCGGCTCGTCAAGTGGGCTGTAGAGCTGAGCGAGTTCGACATAGACTATAAACCCCGCGCAGCGATAAAAGCCCAGGCAATGGCCGATTTCGTAGCTGAATTCACAGAGCCCGAAGTATGCTTAGATCAACAAGATGCAGTTATAGGCAATGACGAAACTCAAGTATGGCAGATGTCTGTGGATGGATCATCAGGGGAGCGGGGTTCAGGAGCAGGGATTGTCTTGGAAGGCCCAGAGGGGGAGGAGATCTCTTATGCTGTAAAGTTGGAATTTGCAGCCACGAATAACCAGGCAGAGTATGAAGCCTTGATAGCAGGTTTGGAATTGGCTAAGGCCGTGAAAGCAGACAGAGTTAAGATCAGAACTGATTCCCAGCTGGTTGAGAATCATGTCAGTGAAAGATTCCAACCAAGAGAGGAGAAGATGGAGCAGTACCTGAAGATAGTCAGGCAGATGATGGGGAAGTTCGAAGCAGTGGAGGTGATACAAATCCCCAGGGAGCAGAATAGTCGAGCAGACATTTTGGCTAGGATGGTAGCAGTAGCCGACCCAAAAATGCCAAAGTCGGTCCCTCTGGAGGTGAAGTCCAGCCCAAGTATCGATCAGAATTTGGGGGTGTTGCGGATAGAACAAAAATGCTCGTGGAGGGACCCAATAGTCTCATACCTTAGAGACGGGGTATTACCACCAGATAAGCTGCGAGCTCGCAAGATTAGAGCCCAGGCCTCGAGATACACGATGATTGATGGGGTACTGTATCGGCGAGGATATACACTACCGTTCCTTCGGTGTTTGGATGAGGACGACGCGGATTACGTACTGAGAGAAGTACATGAAGGAATTTGCGGAAATCATTCTGGCGGGAGGTCCCTGGCCCACAAGGTTCTAAGGCAGGGATATTTCTGGCCGACAATGCACCAGGATCCGCAAGAGAAGACCAAGAGTTGTGTAAGCTGCCAGAGTTTTGCAAATTTCTCTAACCAACCACCAGAGAAGCTCACCTCCATGACTTCCGCCTGGCCATTTGCTCAATGGGGAATTGATCTGATCGGCCCATTGCCAAAGGCACGAGGAGCAGCAACACATGCAATAGTTGCTATAGATTACTTCACGAAGTGGATAGAGGTAGAAGCCCTTAGCAGGATCACAGAGAAGAAAACAACAGACTTCGTGTGGAGAAACCTGGTCTGTCGATACGGGATCCCTTATGCCTTGGTAACGGATAATGGCAGGCAGTTCGATAATCACAGCTTCAGGGATTTCTGCCAGAACCTCGGGATAGAGCTGAAGTATTGCTCGCCTGCTCACCCTTAATCGAATGGACAAGTAGAAGCAGCCAACAAGACCATCAAGAGGCTTTTGAAAACCAGGCTTGGAGCAAAAAAGGGTGCGTGGGTTGACGAGCTGTCAGGTGTGCTATGGGCATACAGAACAACCCACAAAACCGCAACTGGGGAGACACCGTTCGCTTTGGCTTTCGGACATGAAGCGGTCGTGCCGGCTGAGATAGGAACGACCACACACCGGACAAATCATTTTAATGAGCAGGAGAACAACGAGCAGATATGTTTGAATCTTGATCTGCTAACGGAAAGGAGGGAGCAAGCAGCCGAGCGATCAGTCATTTACCAACAGAGGGTTGCTCGGTATTATAACCAGAAGGTGAACATACGGCAATTCAGGGTCGGAGACTGGGTACTGAGAAGAGTGAATCAGAACACCAAAGATTCGACTCAAGGAGTGCTGGGACCGAATTGGGAAGGGCCATATAGAGTCAAGCAGATAGCGGGACCCGGAGCTTACAAGCTGGCTCGCACGGACGGCCACGAGATGAAACGCCCATGGAACGCAGCACACCTCAGAAAATACTTCCAGTAAGACTTGTTCACATTTGAAAGCTATTTTTGCTCATGTTCATTATCGTTTATCTTTCACGCTTTATGTCCAAACAATTTCATGTAAGTCGAATCCTGCCATTAGTGGAACGTCGAGGAATTTCTTTCGCTTGAAACCGAGAAAATTCCCAAAGGCATGCAAAGGCTCGACAAAGTCTCAAAGCCTGTCTTATGGCGAGACAGAAGCCAAGCATGCCAGGATCTGCTCGACCACGAGAAGGCGAGCAGACTCCAAAGCATTCGAAGAAATTCCGAAGGCATGCAAAGGCTCGACAAAGTCTCAAAGCCTGTCTTATGGCGAGACAGAAGCCAAGCATGCCAGGATCTGCTCGACCACGAGAAGGCGAGCAGAATCCCAATCCTCGAAGAACCCAAGGCATGCAAAGGCTCGACAAAGTCTCAAAGCCTGTCTTATGGCGAGACAGAAGCCAAGCATGCCAGGATCTGCTCGGCCACGAGAAGGCGAGCAGAATCCCAATCCTCGAAGAACCCAAGGCATGCAAAGGCTCGACAAAGTCTCAAAGCCTGTCTTATGGCGAGACAGAAGCCAAGCATGCCAGGATCTGCTCGGCCACGAGAAGGCGAGCAGCATCCCAATCCTTGAAGAATCAAAGGCATGCAAAGGCTCATCAAAGTCTCAAAGCCTGTCTTATGGCGAGACAGAAGCCAAGCATGCCAGGATCTGCTCGGCCACGAGAAGGCGAGCAGAATCCCAATCCTCGAAGAACCCAAGGCATGCAAAGGCTCGACAAAGTCTCAAAGCCTGTCTTATGGCGAGACAGAAGCCAAGCATGCCAGGATCTGCTCGACCACGAGAAGGCGAGCAGACTCCAAAGCATTCGAAGAAATTCCGAAGGCATGCAAAGGCTCGACAAAGTCTCAAAGCCTGTCTTATGGCGAGACAGAAGCCAAGCATGCCAGGATCTGCTCGACCACGAGAAGGCGAGCAGACTCCAAAGCATTCGAAGAAATTCCCAAGGCATGCAAAGGCTCATCAAAGTCTCAAAGCCTGTCTTATGGCGAGACAGAAGCCAAGCATGCCAGGATCTGCTCGGCCACGAGAAGGCGAGCAGAATCCCAGGCAATGAAGAATCTTCAAAGGCGTGTGGCAAAACCACGAGCAAAGCCGGAACCTGCTCGTCTAGACAAAGACAAGCAGATTCTCAAACGAAAATTAATTCATAATTACAACACAAGAAAGTAATCAAAAAATATTTTTATTAATTTGTTAATAATTAACAGAGAGGATTTGGTTTTCCTAATGAGGACGGACTCTTGGGTTGCCAGCATTTAACAGCGCCAAATCCCGAGGGTCTCATAACCGTCGGTTTGAAATTCAAATGGAGGGGGGGATTTCTGCCACGTCACCTCGTCCGCAATTAAATGCGACGTGATTCTTGGCAGCCTTTTCCAATCCCACGCGAGCGAGTACTAGCGAGTTTCTACTGCTGGTCCACTACATTACCCAACACCAGAAACTGGGGGACCGGTGTTTGGGAGAAATACGTCGACGAGACCAGGCATGGTGAGCAGATATCTGATGGCAGAGTTCTGCAAACCGATGTGTTCCGTAAAAACCTGGTGCGCGAGGGAACAGGAGCAGAAATATCCTGCTCGTCCACGAGCACGTCATCCGCGAGGCAAATTTCCTGTAAGAGGCATAAGGCCATTCCGGCTAGAGGTCGAGAGGCGAGGAGACCCGGTCGACGGCAGTTGGCAAGACCTGCTCTCCAGCCCGAGAATCTAGGCACGACAGCCACGCTTTCCCCAGAACCGTGGCGTAACACGCAAGATCCCACGTTTGCCCATAACGCAGCATAACGCAGCAGTCGGAGTCCGATACCGTCCCCCAAAAAAGCGGAAACAAGATCTCACGAAACCACGACAGCCACGCTTTCCCCAGAACCGTGGCGTAACGCGCAAGATCCCACGTTTGCCCATAACGCGGCAGTCAGAGTCCCATACCGTCTCGAAAAAAGAGGAAAACTGGGATTCAGAGGAAGCCTATAAAAAGGTAGCCAACGAAGGTAAATGGGTTAGCATTTTTGAGATTAGAAAAGAAATTCTAAAGAAGAGAAAACCACGAAAAAGCCATAAGATCTGTGGCAAGCGTTCCCCGAACGTTCATATCTGACTTGAGCGTCGGAGGGTTTGCGCCGGGAAAACAACCGGCGTACTCTGACTTGTCTGTGTGCACAGGAACCTCTGGAGAAGAAGCCTCGCGAGGAGACCCCCTGGTCGTGATGACGTTGATCGAGCAGAGATCCTGGTCGTAGAACGAGGAGAACCGGAATCCCGCATCAACACAAAGCATGGATAAAGAAAGTCGTACAATCAACATCCATGTAACCTTGCCGTCGAAAAATGGTAAACACACAAAATGATGACAAAGCCTCATAGAAACAAAATAAAACCGGTGTTGGTTTACCCAAACAAAATAAAACACAGTTTATTGAAAATGTAGTTTCGGTATATCTCGTTACTTGATGTTTTTTTTGGGCAGAAAATTACTTATGAAAAGCTTGTCCTGATAATTTATTAATGCTTTCCTTTCTTAGTATAATCTGCATCAATTATTGAAGCCAAGAAAAGTCTTCAATCTGAGGGTTGCTTATGGGTTAGAATATGACAATTTGAGAGATGATTAAAGCCAACAAAAGTCACCGGCGAATCCCAGACACACGGCAATGCAAAGCATGGATAAAGAAAGTCGTACAATCAACATCCATGTAACCTTGCCGTGGAAAAATGGTAAGAACAACCAATGGTGATTGATACTGCGTCGGCGAATAAACGGTTGATTCCTATGAATAACCCTGCTAAAGACCCGAGCCATAGAGTACTTAGTACCGGCGCCACGGAAATATATGTTTTTAGATCTCGCATTGAAAATCCTTCTCCTCTTTCTCCCTATCGGAATATATTATGGTAAGAGATGTATGTGTAGTTAAATGCCACTTGTATCTGTGCGTGAAATACCTAATTTAAATTGAAATGCGCAATGATAATTTATCTTTATTCTTAAAACAGAAAATGCGTCATTTTACGCCTGCGAATTCCTAAGAAAAATTATAATTTATCTTTATTTTAGCGGAACATCTCAAACAAATATATTATTTTTGGTTGAAGTTTATTTCAGTCTCGTGACAGCAGTGTCCTGATATCTTTCCAAAACTAACAATATTTACTTGTAAATATATGGAAAAAGATTGACCTTCGTAAAGGGTATGATAAAGTTCGAATCATCAACTTCAACAATGAGGTGTGAACAGCCCTGCTGCTAGGCTAACAAGCTGAGTATTTCATATCTCAGCTAAGCAAAGCCTTCATAAAATCCTAGACTAGAGATGTTTATAATATTAATATAATAATAATACCAACGGGAACTATTTTTTACTTTTTTTTTCAAATTTCTAGAACAGAGAATGGAAATTTTTTTAAAGCAAAAATTAAAATACGTGGTTTAATTCATGACACGCCCATACTAGACAGGGATCAGAAATTTCTTGGTAGCCAACTACTCTCTTGACCAAGGTGAAATGGAGGCTTATTGGTTAAATGTCTAAAATTTGAATTTTTTTTTTATTTCAGACTTTTTTAAAATTGCTCTCTGTTTTCTTTAACTTCTATTTGATTTTTCAGACATTTACATTTGAATTAAAAAAAAAAAGGAGTAAATTTTTGTGACTTTGATCTAAGTAGGAAAGGCATGAAGAAGTAAATATTATATCCTAAAACAGCTCTATTAAATATACTTATTTGCTAAACTATAAAACTTAATCACATTTATTCATTTTAACTTATAAGGATATAAATGTTAAACACCATATTTAAGATTTTTTTTTTAATTTATAAGAACAAATATAATGTCAATTATATTTAGATATTAAAAAAAAAAACACATCATATATAGACACTTGTATTCAAACCATCAATTAACACTTCAACCAAATTCATACTAATTTTAAATTTCAGATTAAAAAACTAAATGCATATTAATTCTTCGCGGTTGATTGGGGAAGACTTGTTTTATATTTCAACTTAAGAATTAATTAAACAAAATTACAAAAGTACTATTACGCATCAGATTCATACTTGTCTACATATTAACGCCCACATGAGAGGCTCTATCTCAATTAAAAATAAATTTAACGTATGATCTTAAATAAGTTCTGAATTGGCCATCTATAGATACGCCCTCTTTCAGAATCTGTCTTTGTTTTATCCACATGTCCACAAAAGAAAGATTGGGGTAATTGTTTATCCTTATCGTGCATGTTATCTTCTTAGCTAGGGCCACCATGTTTGTATATCGATTTTGAACAATTAATGGTCCCCTTCCGAAACTGAAGCTGTGTTTATGTATGATGTGTACCATCTAAATGATTTTTGTAATATTCTTAATTGGTGTGCATTTGTGTACATACTTCATTTAAAGTAATTTTCCAGAGACTGTGTTGCCATTGAAATTAGAAATTCCCAAGCAAGGACCAAACGTAATCGTCCGCTGACTTTGAACGGTTTACTGTTGACTTTGCATAATGCTTCTCTGAATTTGCTGTCTAGAGGTACGTACATATGCATCACATCATCCTTCTGTTAGCTTAATAATAATAATATACATAGAAATATATTATAGATTATAAACTTAAATAAGTTACGTACCTCTACCTCTAATCATTATTATTTAAGTTAATTTAAAAAATGGTTAGAATTTTTTAGCCTATTCCTCTATATAGCCTTTGATTTGATGGGTCATTCTCACGGAAAGTCGTATATAGGCTAGGCTAAGGACCCTTAGTCTATTTAATGGACTTCATTCACTTTCCTCCATCAAGAAAATGAGAAATTATACTTATCTTAATTTTTTAGAAATATGGAACAACTATTCTTATCATGATCTAATCATAAAAATGTGAGTAGTCTTAATTCATCTCAAACTCATGAATGTGAGCCACATTAAGAACATGCATATAACACATACTTTGAGATTAGTGTGTATATTAATTTAATGATAATGCATGTAATACCTCCATGTCGCCAACTTTTGTTTCAGAGGTTAAAATACGCATAAGAGTACTTCATACAATCGCCAAATTTGGATTAATGGACCCCAATTGTCGTTGGAATTCAACCGGGTCAAGGAAAAGTGAAGCAATTGCAAATTCTTGTAGTACTTGCCTTGAAATGTCTCTGTGTGTCGGAAGAAGATAGGCCAGCAATAATAGATGCGAAGTTGAGAGATTAGGATCAAAATCACTTGCATACAGCAGGGAACAAAGACAGAGCTCCTCTGCTTCCTTTGTGATCTTAATTCCCGAATTGGCCATCTTCCTTGGTACCATTTCCTTTGATGTTAAAACCCTTGTTTTCATTTGCCAACTAAAGTCAAAATACTTCGTAGGTTTGTGGAAGTTAGATCAAGAACTCGTGTTTGAGAGTGTTAGATGACCGATCATGATCCTCCAGGACCTCACTTAACTGTTTGATATTTGATCAAGAATCAAAGGAATTAACAGAGTAATCAAATGAAAACAGAATCAACAAATCACAGAGAGTAATCAAATACAGAGTAGTTGAGGTTCAGCCTAAGATATGGCCCAAGTCCTCTTGAAGAACAGAGCAATAGCTTTGTTGATTATTCACGAACAAGTTGAAATTATAAAGACCTTGTTATACGGTACATAATTAACCAAATCGTAAACTTAATGGCTTTCTATACGATCACAATTAGATCACACAATTCACCACTCGCCAGCCAAATCTGGCTTGGCTTCTTTATGCATTTATATAAACTGGTCTTATTGAAATGGGTTTCTTTTTTTTTCAAAATGAGTTAGATTTTAAGAAAATTTAAAGCATGGCGAAAATGAAGACACAGCTCATGGAGCAACAACATTTAACAGAGTTGATAGCAGATTCTAATGGTAAATATTATTCTATCTTCTCTGCTCAAGAACACGAGATACCATCTGTTGTGACATAAAACTGAGAAGTTTGCTTGTACAACAAATGCTGGTAAGCAGCCTTGATTTGTTCACTGTGTTGAAGCTTGGTGAGTCTATGACGTGCGGGTTGAATTCTTGTTTGCCTTGCTTCACCTTTGCTTTGTTGAACTTGATTGTCGCCTAGGAAAGCTTGATACCTGAGACTCGCTTGCCTTTTGTACCTTGTCATGTTCAATGTTTGATTTACTTTACTTGCTTCCTTCTTCCATTTGTATAATTTTTAATTAATGTATTATGAAAAAAAAAGAGAATGCATATCCTCATGAATCAAAGAAACATGCTGGGAAAGAGTTAATTCAAAGCCTCAATCATAGGGCAATGACGCCATCTCTGTTTCAGATTCCTCCATCTGAGGTTGCCAAATGTTCTTTACGAAGCAATAACTAATATCATGAGAATTGAGAGTTGAGAGAACGCAACAATAATTTGGACTATCCCTCTGGCACGTTGTGCTATTAATTTAAACGAAAAGCCTTATCCTGAAATGTTGGATTGGTTGGGATATGGGAAACCAACCCAATTGCAGGCACTTGAATATCTCTTAATTCTTCACTGCATTCTTATTAAATCACCATAAGTTTATACCCATTTTGAGTTAAAAGTTATCAAATTTGTGGATGCATGAGACTAATTACACGACCCTAAATTTTTCATTTGACTCCAACTGGCTACTGATGTGGGCTGCAAAGCTGCATTAAAGAGGAAGGTGATAAGCCTTCACGCCAGAATTTGGCAGAGCTGTGAGTCTTGAGAGAACACAACTTGCAAAGGAGGAAATAAATTCTGGAAATAAAAGAAAAAAAAGACTGTCAACACCATAAGTCATCCAACTTAAATCTCCTACTGCCGTGGATGATCTTCAATCTTGATTTTGAAACAAAATCATATTAGAATCTATTAGAACCTGTAGAGTTAATGAATTCAAATATAAACCAGAGCAAACGGCAGCGTATTGGCTATCGGTTAATTCCGTTATGAAGTCACGTGAGGGAGCTCGTGATTACTTAATGTAAAACGACATGAAAGCTTGCGTTTTACTCATAACAGAGTGCGGACTCAAAAAAAGATTGAACCACGTTATGTCTTGCTCTCTCTCTGATTTTGTTTCTGATTCATTCTTTTATGTTGTTTAATTTATGTTCTTGAGTGGTTATGTCTGTTGAGACTGGAGAGGATATTGAGTAGATTCTGGTTCAATTTTATTGCTTGTGTGCCCCTTGATTCTTGTACGTTGTTTTAAAGATTCCTACCATACTTGCCAAAATAGAGAGTAATGATGAGAAACGCTGAAATTGGCCATGGCAGTGAAAATGCGATGTAATAATGTAATATTAATGTGCGTTAGTAACACCTTAGTTATAGAGTCGGCTGGGTCTTGAACGTGATGGTATGTGATGATACGTTCGGAAAATTGATAAAAATTAGGATAGAAAAGTCGTGTGTGATATTCTCTGAAAATAATATTTAAGTCATTATATGTCACCATCATAGAAATTTAATCAAATTTAATCAATTACCAGTTCGAATACAGTAAGAACAAATTCTTGTAAAGTTCGATCTCTTCCTTCACATTTTAGTACCAATGATCCGGAATCGTACGAACCTACCACCTACTTTGTCAATAAGATTATTCTAGTTTAATTAATTAATTAATTAATTTTATCATCCATTTAGTAGTTTTATTAGTCAACAACTCTTTAAATAGAAAGATTCGATTTGTCTTTTATTATTTATTCACCCAATGAAAAGGAAAAAAGAGCAAACATTGATCAATAGCAGAGCAGAATTTGACTGCCTTTATTGCTGTAATGGATTAATAGCATAATTGAACTCTAACCAGAGTATATAAACGCATAGATCGACGATGGTCTAAGGAGAACCACATACAAGTTTCTTTAAGCATATACTCAATAATACAATGTGCATCATATGAGTTAATTTTCAGAAAGATTCCAAATATCAAATGACCACTCTGAATAATAATGGCAAGATGTCATCCCAGAGATACCCTGCCAAAAAGATGGTGAATGAAAAAAAAAAAAAAGGAAGATGAACAATTAGTTGGCAGAACAAAAGCTAAGAGAAAAAGTAAAATTTAAGGATGAAGAAATTAAAAGCACGTGAGCTGACAACAATGACTGAAACCCAATGTTAAGGAGTATTACCGTTTAGTTAGTTCTTAAACTTTCTTTGCAGTTTGGCAATATTCACAGCTGCTGTCACATAGACCCAATCTTTCATACCAGTCAGGAAGTTGAAGTAACCATGTCTCCACGACCTATTCAGCATTAAAGTTCCGCAGACTCCCCAGAATCCAACAAAGAAACCAAGAATCGAGCTCACGTAAAATTCGAGAGTTAGAAACTGATCGTCCTCATCTTCTAGAGTGTCTGAATCATCGTCTGTGCCTGGAGTTGGAGTTGATTCTTCATCCGGACACATATTTGCAAGTGGAAGGCCACAAAGTTCAAGATTTCCAGCGTACACTGAAGCATTGAAGCTCTGGAGCTGAGTGCCTAATGGGATTTTTCCTGACAAGTTGTTGTACGACAAGTCCAAGACGCCAAGACCACTTAACTGAGAGAGGCTAGATGGAATACTTCCAGAAAACAGATTTCTAGACAAATCCAGGAAATCCAATGATGTTAACTCACCAATCTTCGGAGTGATTGGTCCGGTTAAATTGTTTCTTGAAAGGTTTAAGGCAATCAACCCCACAAGATCCATAATCTCTTCAGGAATTGCTCCATCTAATTTGTTACTCGAAAGGTCAAGGCACCTTACAAGTCCCAAAGTACTTTTGTACTCATTTTCACTTCCTTTCCAAGTCAACAGTAAATTGACCAAATATTTATAGTAATATCCAATTCCAGGGAGAACTAAGAAAGATTTGGCGAACCCAATGGTAGGATTGGAACATCTTTCATAGGTCATGGCTGAAAAATTATTGAAACACTTTGGTATATTTCCCGATATAATGTTTAAAGAAAGATCCAAGATTTGATTAAATCCCAGATGGCACAATTGATAAGCTATATTTCCATGAAAGTTATTAGATTTTAGGCTAAGAACAATCAAATTTTGTAGACTTTCCCCTATCCACGTTGGTATCTCACCAAAAAATGCGTTCTTCCCGAGATCCAAAACTCTCAGTTGGGAGCAATTCCTTAAAGATGAAGGCAATTCCCCGGCTAACCTATTGTTGTGTAAATTCAGTGTCCGAATGTTATTTAGGAAACCCATCGAATCCGGTATTTGTCCTGAGAATCTATTATTTGCCAAGTTAAGAACGAATAGGCTATCAAAGTGCAACCAACAATCGGGAAGCCCTCCAGACAATAAGTTACTTGAGAGATCTAAAAAGTTCCAAGTGTTTTCACTAATAGAACATAAGAAAGAAACTGATCCTGAGAACTTATTTTTAGAGAGATTTAAGAACAGCGAATTTGAAGGAAGTGGTGGAATTGGGCCCTCAAAGTGGTTTGAATTGATGTCTATACTAGTACCACCACTACGAGTACCATCAAACCTTAAAGACAAATCAGGAAGTTTACCCTTGATATGATTGTTAGAGAGATTTAAGTAAGAGAGTTCACTGGACAAATCCCAGAACCAATCAGGAATACTGTCTGAGATTCCAACATTGGAGATGTCAAGAAGTACAAGCTGATTCTGAGTTTGAAGCCATTTTGGAAAATGAGGTCCCATCTTGCAAGAGGCAAGACTTAACCATTTCAGTTGAAAAGGAGGAACCCAATCATGGCTCAATTTCAAAGTCAAAGAGTTCTCTTTCAAGTCAAACATCTGCAAGTTGGACATATTGGGAAAAAAAGTTTCAGAGATAACACCTGTGAAAGAATTCATACGTAGTGACAGAGACTTGAGCTTCGACAACTGGCTGAGGCTTTTGTCTATTGTTCCATTTAAACGATTAACGCCAAGCATCAGTGCTTCCAGTGATGAAAATCCTCCAAGATGAGGTACTGGCCCCGTGAAGTCATTATAACTTAAATATAGCCGCTCTAGTGAATTCACCACGCATCCACCAGACAGATGTTGAATTACCTGCGAGAATTGTCCACTGAGTTTGTTTTGAGGCAAGTCTAACTTTTGTAAGCTACACATGTTTCCAAAGAATTTTGGAATCCCACCTTCAAGTTCACTATCAGAGAGATCAAGACTTTTAAGAGAAACCATGTGTTGAAAAGCCTCTGGAATTGAACCTCGTAATGAATTAGAGCCAAGGTCAAGATAAAGAATATTCCTACTAAGATTGAAAAGCCAAGGGTATACTGAAGAAGAAGGGAGATTGTTGTCAGAAAGATCAAGGTTCTCAATAGACGTACTCAAATTGAAGTGCCAAATAAACGATGGATTGATAGGTGGAAGAGCACACGAGCGTAGGACTAATGTTTTTAGGGAATGGAGCTTGGCAACTACTTGAAACCAATCACTAGATTTAGTGAGATTAATGTAACTCAGGTCAAGGTGTCTTAAAGAATAAAGACGAGAAAGCCAATCTAAGCTTCCCACACTAAATAAACTAGAGTTTTCTAGGTTGAGATATTCCAATCCTGAAAGGTCCCGCAATTTACGAGGGAATTCTGAAGGTGTGCCACAAGAGAGATTGAGGTACCTCAATTTGCTGAGCGAACCAAGGAACTTAGGAACTGGGCTTGCACTGAAGTGATTGTTACTAAGGTCCAAATGTCTTATATCATGCAATTCAAGCAAAGCAGGACTAATTGTACCTTTCAAGACCTTCCTCTGAGCGTTTTCCTTGTCGGATGTTCGAAGATTAAGCACCTTGATATGGCCTGTTGTGTTGCTACAGCGGACTCCTCTCCATTTACAGCAGTCAATTTTGTCATCTTGTCTTCCCCAGGAAGACAGAACGCCATGTTCATCCACCAAGCTCTGTTTAAAAGTGCGAAGCGCTTCTCTCTCCTCATCAATGCACTTTATCGTTTTTTTGTTAGAATCAGCAATTGTGGGCTTCAATTGAAAAAACAACACAGAAAACAGAGCTATATTTTCAAATAGAAGGAACAATTTGGATGACATTATAATTATCATTAGCTTTGAGGATATATTGTTATATCGAAACTCCTGGACTCCATGCCAATTTATACTGTTGTGTATAATCTGCATCAATTATTGAAGCCAAGAAAAGTCTTCAGTCCGCGCGTTGATTATGTGTTAGGATATGAAAATTTGAGAGATGATTAATGCCAAGAAAAGTCTCCGACGAATCCCAAACACACAACAATGCAAGGCATGGATAAAGAAAGTCGTACAATCAACATCCATGTAACATTGCCGTGGAAAAATGGTAAACACACAAAATAAAACTGGTGTTGGTTTACGATTGAGATGTTTATGATGCTACTATAATAATAATACCAACGTGAACTATGTTTTACTTTTTTTTTTTTTTCAATTTTCTAGAGCAGAGAATGGAAATTTTTTTAAGGCAAAAATTAAAATGCTTGGCTTAATTCATGACACGCCCATACTGGACAGGGATCAGAAATTTCATGGTAGCCAACTACTCTCTTTACCAAGGTGAAATGGAGGCTTATTGGTTAAAAGTCTAAAATTTGAATTTTTTTTATTTCAAATTTTTTTAAAATTGCTCGTTTGTTTTTTTAATTTATATATGATTTTTAAACATTTACATTTGAATTTAAAAAAAAGAGTAAATTTTTATGACTTTTATATAAATAAGAAAAGGCACGAAGAAGTAAATATTATATCTCAAAACATCTCTATTAAATATACTTATTTGCTAAACTATAAAACTTAAGCCCTTTATTCATTTTAACTTACAAGGATATAAATGTTAAATAACTGTATTTAAGATTTTTTTTATTTATAAAAACAAATGTAATGTCAATTATATTTAGATATTAAAAAAAACAAATCATATATAGACATTTGTATTCAAACCATCAATTAACACTTCGACCAAATTCGGACTAATTTTAAATTTCCGATTAAAAAACTAAATGAGTATTAATTCTTCGTGGTTGATTGGGGAAGACTTGTTTTATATTTCAACTTAAGAATTAATTAAACAAAATTGCAAAAGTACTATTACGCATCAGATTCATACTTGTCTACATATTAACGCCAACATGAGAGGCTCTGTCTCAATTAAAAATAAATTTAATCAATGATCTTAATTAAGTTCTGAATCAGCCATCTATAGATACGTCCTCTTTCACAATCTGTCTTTATTTTATTAACACGTCCACAAAAGAAAGATTAGGGTAATTGTTTATCCTTATCGTGCATGTTATCTTCTTAGCAAGGGCCACCATGTTTGTATATTGATTTTGAACAATTAATTTTCCCCTGACTTTGTTGCCATTGAAATTAGAAATTTCCAAGCAAGGGCCAAACGTAATTGTCCCGCTGACTTTGAACGGTTAACTGTTGACTTTGCAATAATGCTTCTCTGAATTTGCTGTCTAGAGGCACGTACATATGCTTTACATCATCCTTGTGTTAGCTTAATAAAAATATTAATAATATATATAGAAATATATTGGGAAAAGGCTCTTTTCATTTATAGGGTTTAGTACAATAGCCCATTTCATCCTTATTTTTTAAAAAATAACTCGTTTCATCCTTATTTTTCAAATAATAGCTCAAAATACCCTTCCGTGAATTTATAATAGTTTACTCTATAATTCATTGAGAGCAAAATAGGATTTTTAGTTAAATAAATATATAAAGCTTTTTAAAATAAATATCTCAAGAATAATTGAATAACATTTGACTTTTTTTGCATAAATTTAAAATTTAAAATTTAAGTATAACTTAATGAAACTAAAGAATATGCAACACACACACACACACACACACACACACACATATGTGTGTTCATTAAATTCTTTTTTTTAATAAAAGTCAACAAAATAATAATAATAATAATAATAATAATAATTTTCATCAAGAATCATTGTTTTTATTAAGGTCAAGAATAAGCTAAAAGATAAAAAAAAATTCCAATGCATTATATATTTTATTCTGCAATATTTTTAAATGTATTTTGTTATGTATTTAGTGTGTATTTTTTTTAAGTAAACAAAGGAGTCTGTAATTACGTTTGGTAGAATAACAATACTAATTGATCATTTATTTATTTATTTCGACCATGTTGAAGTTAAGTTAAGAATAAGCTAATGAAAGGGTGTTTCAGGCTATTGCTTAAAAAATAGGAATGAAATAGGATATTATTTAAATAGTAAGGATGAAACAGGCTATTGCATCAAACCTTAGAGATGAAAAGAGTATTTTTCCAAATATAGTTTAGATTATAAACTTAAATAAATTACGTACCTCTACCTCCAGTCATTATTATTTAAGTTAATTTAAAAAATGGTTAGAATTTTCTAGTCTATTCCTCTATATAGCCTTTAATTCAATTGGTAATTCTCATGGAAAGTCGTATCTAGGTTAGGCTAAGGACCCTTAGTCTATTTAATGGACTTCATTCACTTCCCTCCATCAAGAAAATGAGAAATTATCCTCATCTTAATTTTTTAGAAATATGGAGCAACTACTCTTTATCATTATCTAATCAAAAAAATGTGAGTAGTCTTAATTCATCTCAAACTCATGAGTCTTAATTCATCTCAAACTCATGAATGTGAGCCACATTAAGAACATGTATATAACACATACTTTGAGATTAGTGCGTATATTAATTTAATGATAATGCATGTAATACCTCCTTGTCACCAATTTTTGTTTCTGATGTTAAAATACGCATAAGAGTACTTCACACAATCGCCAAATTTGGATTTATGGCACTTAAATTGTAACAGCCTAGGCAAATCTCACATTGACGAAGTACAAGAAAGATGTTGAGTTTATAAGAGGTAATCCACACTTTTATTGATAAGATGAGTTTCGGGATGTATTGGTGTCCTTGAAACAAAACCATGTGGTCTTGTTAAGGCTTAAAACAGACAATATCTTATCAGGTTTAGGTTGAATCATAACATAAATACCATTCTCATGGAGCATTCAGAGAAAAATAATAGCTTTGCTGCCTTGCTGCTTGAGCTTTTGACTGGCAAGAAGATATATGATTTTCAATGTTGTCTTGATGAAACTTTATTTAAGGATTGGGTCAAGAAACATATTGATAATAATAGGTTTGTTGAGATAATAGACCCCATTGTCGTTGGAATTCAACCGGGTCAAGGAAAATCGAAGCAATTGCAAATTCTTGTAGAACTTGCCTTGAAATGTCTCTCTGTGTCGGAAGAAGATAGGCCAGCAATAATAGATGTGAAGTTGAGAGATTAGGATCAAAATCACTTGCATACTGCAGGGACCAACGACAGAGCTCCTCTGCTTGCTTTGTGATCTTAATTCCCGAATTGGCCATCTTCCTTGGTACCATTTCCTTTGATGTTAAAACCCTTGTTTTCATTTGCTAACTAAAGTCAAAATACTTCGCAGGTTTGTGGAAGTTAGATCAAGAACTCGTGTTTGAGAGTGTTAGATGACCGATCATGATCCTCCAGGACCTCACTTAACTGTTTGATATTTAATCAAGAAACAAAGGAATTAACAAAATAATTAAATGAAAGCAGAATAAAAAAATCACAGAGAGAGCCATCAAATACAGAATAAGCAGCCTTGATTTGTTCACTGTGTTGAAGCTTGGTGAGTCTTCACTTTCGTGATCTATGACGTGCGGCTTGAATTCTTGTTTGCCTTGCTTCACCTTTGCTTTGTTGAACTTGGTTGTCGCCTAGGAAAGCTTGATACCTGAGACTCGCCTGCTTCTTGTACCTTGTCATGTTCAATGTTTGATTTACTTTACTTGCTTCCTTCTTCCATTTGTATAACTTTTAATTAATGTATTATGAAAAAAAAAGAGAATGTACATCCTCATGAATCAAAGAAACATGCTGGGAAAGAGTTAATTCAAGCCTCAATCATAGGGCAATGACGCCATCTCTGTTTCAGATTCCTCCATCTGAGGTTGCCAAATGTTCTTTACGAAGCTATAACTAATATCATGAGAATTGAGAGTTGAGAGAACGCAACAAGAATTTGGACTATCCCTCTGGCACAATTGCAGAGATGGGAAACCAACACAATTGCAGGCACTTGAATATCTCTTAATTCTTCACTGCATTCTTATTAAATCACCACAAGACTAATTAAACGACCCTAAATTTTTCATTTGACTCCAACTGGCGACTGATGTGGGCTGCAAACCTGCATTAAAGAGGAAGGTGATAAGCCTTCACGCCAGAATTTGGCGGAGCTGCGAGTCTTGAGAGAACACAACTTGCAAAGAAGGAAATAAATTCTGGAAATAAAAGCAAAAAGACTGTCAACACCAGAAGTCATCCAACTTAAATCTCCTACTGCCGCCGTGGATGATCTTCAATCTTCATTTTGAAACAAAATCATATTAGAATCTATTAGAACCTGTAGAGTTGATGAATTCAAATAGAAACCAGTGCAAACGGCAGCGTATTGGGCTATCGGTTAAATCCGTTATAAAGTCACGTGAGGGAGCTCGTGATTACTAACTGTAAACGACGTTACAGCTTGCGTTTTACTCATAACTGATTCAAGAAATTGCGCGTGCTAAGTCACGTGGTCACTTAAGTGCATCCCAGTTCGGTTTAACGGTCTTGGACACGTGGAAGAGGGCCGTGCTATCTGGGTTCATTGTTCTGTTATCCCCCTGTAATATAAAGCTGGTTTTGCACCTCACTTGCGGGATTGATTCGAGAGTATTCGAGAGAGAATCTTGGAGAGAGAAAACTAATTCTTAAGCTCTGTATCCTTAATTCTGAGTACTTGTAGTTTCTTCGTTGAATCGATCAAAAAAACAATCTCTGATGTTTTCACTCGGGAATGTAAGTCTTGAAAAAGATTGGACCACGTTATCTCTTGCTCTCTCTGTGATTTTGTTTCTGATTCATTCTTTTCTGTTGTTTAATTTCTGTTCTTGAGTGGTTAAGTCTGTTGAGAGGATATTGAATAGATTCTGGTTCAATTTTATTGCTTGTGTGCAACTTCTGTTGATCTTAGTCAAAGATCATGGGCAGAGTTTTGGTTTTATAAGATTAGCAGTTCAATCAAATCTCTACAGAACCCAAGTGGTTTATTTTTTCTTTCCTATTAGGATTAGGTTTTCTTACTATAATTATAATTTAAGGTTCTTGATGGGTGTCGAAGCCAACAAAAATAAATTCCTATTCTAAATAAATTGTGTATAGTGATTGAGCAGGGTCGTGTCCACAGAGATCGGTAATTATTTAAATCCTTTTGAAACGTAAAACGTAAAATAGGGGAATTGTTGACAATAATAAAAATCAAATTAAAATAACAAGAATGCAAATTAAAGTTGTAATTCAAATTGGAGAAAGCTCTGGTTGAAGGAATTAACTCAGCTTGATTCGACTACTGATCATTGATTCAAATATAGATTATTATTACTCATGAATAGACCGGTTATAGCTACTGAGACCCTCTAATAGCCAATCTCTCCTTAACTAGTCGATAACCAAGGTATGACCGTTGGTTATTTCCCTAATCAATAGACAACCCTAGATACGATCATAGAATTTAATCAATTGACAGCCTGAAAAACCAGAGAGACCCAAATCCTAATCAACACATATGATGATTCATTTAAATTAGATTGTTTATTCTCACAACACAACTCTCTGCTATGTTATTTGTCACAAGCATTAAATTCTTCATACGATGAATCCTTTAATTGACAATAGATTAAGTTGATAATTAAATAGTGGCCAATTACCTAATTAACAAACATAATCATGAAACTAATTCAGAGAATAAACAAATACCCAAAAAGCAATAAAACAATTAAAGCACAAGAAAGATCTCACAGTAGTGATGAATCAAAGCTTCATTATCCTTCAACCAGAAAAATGGGTTTAGTTCCTCATAGAGAGAAGAGAAAAATTAGATCTAGGGTTTCTTTCTTTTTCTCCAATCCAAAAATCCCCTCTTTTTCACAATAGATTCCTCCCTTAAATACTCTCTCTCTCTTCTCTTTTAGAATTCTATTTAAAATAAAATATTAATATCTGAAATATTAAATTCGTAATTACAAAAATAACCAAAAATACAAAACACGTTAAACTAAAAACTGCAGGTCCGCAGTTGACAGCACGCGCCCACGCCTTATCAACAAAGTTCTTCTGACGCTCATAATTTCTCCAAGAGAACAATCCTCCTTAAACATCATCTTTTAGCTCAATTTTATCACCAATCAATAGAATTGCACCTACAAAAGTAAAACACAAGTAAAACATTATTATTAAATGCAAAACATCGATATTAAGGGAAGTAAATAATGCAAAACTAGTGCATAAATTGCACTCTAATAGTTCTAATTAGATTAGAATTAGGAATGTGTTGAGCCACTATAAGTAAGTGGTTCTCATTATGTTTTTAAGCAAGCAATAATAAAATTAATTCTAACCCCTGTTAATTCTTCTCTCTCCCCTCTAAATTCTTAAATTCCTCATCTTTTCTCTCTTGAATTCTCTAAGTAAAACCCTAGAATCCTATCATCTTACCCTAATTTTCAACTTAATCAATTTGGATATGCAAAGCTTAACAGTTGTAACACTCCAAATTTAACACGTGTGGAGCATGTGATAGTAGGAGATTACTTACATATTGAAATCCTTACACAAAATCTCAACCTGAAATATCTCAATTTTTATTAAACAAATCAACAAATCCACAAGTCAAATACTTGACATTTCTCTCCCAAATCATAAATGTAACAAAAGTTTCAAAATTCTCCAATTACAAGTTGAGAAGACTAACAAGCTTAAAGAACTAGAAATTCGTCCTTCTTTTATTCAACTAGCAAAAGTAAATTAATCTCTAACTCCAAAGATAAGCACATCTCTCAACAAGTCACTCAATCTGCAAAAAGTAATGACGAGAAGTGAGCTATCAATTCGGCAAGTAAAACCGTTCCCAACACCCCAGGGATATCCAATACCAAAAGTATTGCAAGCCTTGTTTACCAATATATATATCACAATAAAAAAACGTAAATTTTACAATGAGATATAATAACATAAGGACAAATTCATAAATGATCCAGAATATCGAAATCATAATTAATCATAGAAACAAATCATATAATATATAAATACAGGACACAAAAGATTAGCTCATGTCACATAGTGTCACTTATACTCTCGATGACCAGGTTGGAATAGAATGAGAATCAGAATATCATAGACACAATCTGAATAGAAACTCAATACTCTGTGTTTGTGTGTGTGTGTGTGTGTGTAAGTATATAACGGAATCAAAATGACTACGGACAATGAACCAAATTATTTAAATTTATTTTTCCTTTGTAGCAAATTACACGTGGTACTTTATAATGTACGTGGCACTTTAGTCCTCGAGATATGGCCCCCATACAGTCTCAAAAGGTGGCTCCCGCATAATTTTTCATAGATAATTTAAATCGAATACGTGAACATAATATTCATATTAGATTCATAAATGATCATAACAATGATTAGGCTTGCAGAACAATTTCCATTCTAACATTTTATAGATAATTTCAAAAATATAATTATCTAGCAAAATAAATTGCACATTTAAAGGCATTTATAATATTTTGTTAAAACCATAAAAATGGCATAATTTTCAAATTTAAAAACACTCACATCAATTATTTTTGTTATGAAGAACTAAGAAAACACACGTACTTGTAATAATATTGAAATATCAAAATTATCATATATATCTAGTACATTAGATATCAAGTACATTAGGAATAGAGTTACTTATCTTGATAAAAGCAATGATTTAAACACACCTCTAAGCCTCTAACAGTCTCAAACACCTCCAATACTTTAAACAAATACAAGAAATAACTATTAATAACTTATTCCAAGAACTTAATTTTCTAATTCATACCCGTAGAAGTCTGATTCTCTGAATTTTAACTCTTAATCTAATAATCAAAATGACACAAAATTACATAGATCTATTCTCGACATCCATGGGTATCTCCAATAAAATTTTTAGGAGGATCCAATACCAAAAACATTTTCAAAACTATTTGTTTCTTATTAAATTCAAAATTGTCTCACAGTGTCTTAACTGAATAATATGGGTCCCGAGATTTTTATAAAATTATATATATATAAAAATTGTGAAATTAAAATTGAAAATACTAGACACATATATTTACCAAACACTATCAGCTTCTGCAGCTTAAAAGTTACAGCATCTTTATCAAATATCATCAGCTTCTACTCCACATCTATAGCTTTTACTTCACAGTAGCTGCAGTTTAAAAGTTTCAGTACCTCACTCCCAAACGCACTCTTAGTCTTCTGATAAGTGCATATTTTTCATATATTTTGCTATTAATTTCTCCATCTTTTTCTTGTTTTGATCTTAAATATTCTAGTTATTTCAGTTAATTTTTAATTTAGTTATTTTGTTAAAATTATATTTTATTGTGTTAATTTTTATCTTAGTTTTTTTATTTTTTTATTTTAGATATATTTTGGGATTAAAGAGAAATTAAATCAGAGCATTCAGGAAAGAAATTTCATTGAAAGAATTGAAGATCGAGAAACAAAAGTGCACAAGAGATCAGGAAAGAAAGATTTAATTTGATTAATCAACATGCATGCAATCACGTGGGAAACATATATTGTGATTAATTGAGGAAGCAAATATTTTGGCATGGCTTTAAATGGCAAGCACGTGATGGGCTTTGGCTTTAACAATATTCATTGGCCAATTAATTGTACAAGTTATGTGCATGCATGAACAAAAAGTGGCGGCTTGGCTTTTGTTTTTAATCCTTTCCATGTGAGGATTTAAGGCGCACAATAAAAGCTACTATAAAAGCTAGACTTGCGGCAGAATTAGAGGAGAATTGGAGGATCGGCAGCCACACATACAAAAACAATTTGCAGCCGCAAAGGAGAAGAGAAAAAATAGAGGAGACAGCCGTTTGAATTAGTCTCTATGTCTAGTTTTATTAACTCTTTTATTCTCAATTTAATTATGTTAGAATAGATTTTTTATTTGGTTGAGGGTGAATTCAAAACCCTAAATATGCTATGCAATTGAATTTTTTAATTTCTATCATTCAATTTATTTAATTGAGATTGTTTATGTTCTTCTATAATTAATGTTTATGATTTTATTCTTGTCTTATTTGAGTGGCCAATTAGATAGAACTTGAATAAATTCTATTGCTAGATTAAAATTCTTGATCCATAATTGTCTTGATATTTTAATCATTAGTAGTAGGTTGGAATCAGTGATTTCGATTGGAGAACATAACCTAAGTTAAATAATCCGAGCTTGTGTGTTTATTGCCTAAATCAACCTAATATCTTTCTCTACTTAATGCTTCTATTATCTTAAATTTAAAGAGCTTGTTTTTAAATTATTTAATAGTTAGAGATT
>NW_006261964.1:20884654-20894361 GCF_000493195.1 Citrus x clementina
GAGTTTTATTAAATTATTGTTTCGTAGTTTAAATTTCTTATTTCCTGCTAATTAGTTAAAATTCAAAAACCCCCATTTTCTCTATTTTTAGTTGGCATTTTCTTTAGTTAGATTAATTTATATATTTATTTATATTATTATTTTATTTAAAGTTCTGCTTTAGAGTGATAAATAAATACAAGTAGCATAGTCTCTGTGGGATCGATCCTTACTCGCTCTATACTAATTATTTATACTAGTAGTAAGGTTTTAAATTTGGTGCACCCTAACAACATTACCATCTTCTCCGAAATATTTTAGTCTTTGATCAACATCTTTGTAATGTCATCTATGTAGAAATTTAATTAATAATGTAATAACCCAAATTCACCCTATAATTTACAAGAGGAATTGGGAATGAATGAAACCTTGTGATATTAATCTTATTAATATAAAAATCCATATTGTCCACTGTCAAAATAAAATCTCTAAAATAATAAATATAACAATAATCATCCAAAACAAATTCAACTATGAACAATAACCAAAATAATGACAATTTATTCATCAAAGAAAATGTGTTAGCTAAAAAATCCTCTTCTCTAAACCAAAAACCCCACATCTCTAAAATTAACTTGCAAAATGTTGGAGACGAGGGGTGAGCCATCAACTTGGTAAGTAAATTCATGCATGAGATTACCAATAACAATAAAATACATAATAATCATTATAAGGAACCATAAATTGGAAAACAATATTCATTTTACAATCTATTGCATGAGTATGATAAAATTCATTTTAAGTTAAGTCATCATGTAATAATCATTTTCAAATATTTAATCATCTAAGAAATCATTTAACAATAAAATATTTCTGTTATTCAATTGCTCATGTCACATAGTGTCACCTGCGCTCTCGATGACTCGGCTAATCAATATATCACCTATAATCTTGTGGCCCAACAATTAATATATCACCTATAATCCCGATGATCCAGCCAATTAATCAATCAAGGTATTGTACCCCATAATAATCGTAACGGTAATATAACTAGTTGTTCAGTCGTGTCAATAATAATAACTACGAACAATGAGCCAAAACCTTAAAAGTAATTTTTAATCTTTCAATATCAATCATTCAATGATCTATCAATAATGTTGTACCCATCCTCGTAACACCATGATGACGTTGCCCTGCAATCTGCAAATGCATATATTACCCAACCGGTTACTTCCATTTGTGTTTTGACAGAAAAAAGTTACTTTTTCATTGTGGAATAGTTTCAGATCGAAAGAGTGCCCAAATCTATCTACAAGCCCTTGTTGGATCACTTTCCATTCATCGTAGATAATATACCCTCTACAAACTACAGCTCCATTCGATTTCCCAAACTCAACACAATGAGAGTAGGATTCAGGTTTTGTCCTTCTACTGTATTTCTCCCTAAGCTCCTCCCATTTTCTATCTTCCTTAGATCTTCAATTATCTGCAGTTCTGCACCCAACCAAAATAGATTTTCTTCAAAGGCCATTTTTCTCTACCGTTCGAACTTCGAACTCTAAACCTTAAGGAAAAATAATTTTCTACAATCCTTTTACACCACCATTTCTGGAAATGCTAATGGACGACCCTCTTTCATTTTTACATTTAAATCCATACCTGATAAGAAGAACCCCAGTAGATTCTGGAAAAGAAGTTTATACCTGAATTGCATTTACTCCAATCTTGAATGGTTCCGGAATTTTCGAGGGAGTTCTAAAGGTCCGCCGCAAGAGAGACTGAGGTACCTCAATTTGCTGAGGGAACCAATGAACTCAGGAACTGGGCTTCCACCAAAGTCATTGTTACTAAGGTCCAGATGTCTTAAATCATGCAATTTAAGCAGAGCAGGACTAATTGTACCTTTCAGGAACTTCCTCCGAGCAAATTCATAATCGGATGTTCGAAGATTAAGCACCTTGACTTGGCCAGTTGTGTTGCTACAGTGGACTCCTCTCCATTTACAGCAATCTCTTTTGTCATCTTCTCTTCCCCAGGAAGACAGAACGCCATGTTCATCCACCAAGCTCCGTTTAAAAGTGAGAAGCGCTTCTCTCTCTTCATCAATGCACCTTATTATTATGTTGTTAGAATCAGCAGTCGTGGGCTTCAATTGAAAAAATATCACAGAAAACAAAGCTATATTTTCAAATAGAAGGAACAACTTGGATGACATTATAATTATCATTAGCTTTGAGGATATGCTGTTATATCGAAACTCCTGGACTCCATGCCAATTTATACTACTGTGTATAATCTGCATCAATTATCGAAGCCAAGAAAAGTCTTCAGTCTGCGCGTTGATTATGTGTTAGGATATGAAAATTTGAGAGATGAATAAAGCCAAGAAAAGTCGCCGGCGAATCCCAAACACACAACAATGCAGAGCATGGATAAAGAAAGTCGTACAATCAACATCCATGTAATCTTGCCGTGGAAAAATGGTAAACACACAAAATGATGACAAAGCCTCGTAGAAACAAAATAAAACTGGCGTTGGTTTACGTTTACCCAAAAAAATAAAACACATTTTATTGAAAATAAGAGAACTATGATGTTTACAGTTTTGGTATATATCGTCACTTGATGCTTTGTTTGGGCAGAAATTCACTTATAAAAAGCTTGTCCTGATAATTTATTAATGCTTTCCTTTCATATTTAGTGAACTGTAGACTGAATTGAATAAATCATGGACAAAATCACCTGACTACTGCAGTGGGATTGTTGATCCTGTTAAGCCACGTTAAAAGTAATATGTTTGATGGGATTGTTGATCCTGTAATTCCTGGGGAAAATTGGATGCAAGAGTAACAATTACAAGCATTCAAATTGCTTTGCTCTTAAATCTGTATCTTAAACAGTGGAAGAACAACCAATGGTGATTGATACTGCGTCAGCGAATAAACGGTTGATTCCTATCAATAACCCTGCTAAAGACCCGAGCCATAGAGTACTTAGTAACGGTTGAGATGTTTATAATACTAATATAATGATAATACCAACGTGAACTATTTTTTATTCTTTTTTTTTTCAATTTTCTAGAACAAAGAATGGAAATTTTTTTAAGGCAAAAATTAAAATACGTAGCTTAATTCATGACATGCCCATACTAGACAGGGATCAGAAATTTCATGGTAGCCAACTACTCTCTTGACCAAGATGAAATTGATGCTTATTGGTTAAATGTCTAAAATTTGAATTTTTTTTATTTCAAACTTTTTTAAAATTGTTCGTTTGTTTTTTTAACTTATATATGATTTTTCAGACATTTACATTTGAATTAAAAATAAAGAGTAAACTTTTGTGACTTTTATATAAACAGGAAAAGGCATGAAGAAGTAAATATTATATCCTAAAACATCTCTATTAAATATACTTATTTGCTAAACTATAAAGCTTAAGCCCTTTATGCATTTTAACTTACAAGGATATAAATGTTAAATAACTGTATTTAACTTTTTTTTATTTATAAGAACAAATATAATGTCAATTATATTTAGATATTAAAAAAGAAAAAAGAAAACACATCAAACTATCAGCTAAGAGTTCAACCAAATTCAGACTGATTTTAAATTTCAGATTAAAAAACTAAATGGGTATTAATTCTTCGTGGTTGATTGGGGAATACTTGTTTTATATTTCAACTTAAGAATTAATTAAACAAAATTTCAAAAGTACTATTATGCATCAGATTCATATTTGTCTACATATTAACGCCAACATGAGAGGCTCTATCTCAATTAAAAATAAAATTAACGTATGATCTTAAATAAGTTCTGAATTGGCCATCTATAGATACGCCTTCTTTCAGAATCTGTCTTTGTTTTATCCACATGTCCACAAAAGAAAGATTGGGGTAATTGTTTATCCTTATCATGCATGTTATCTTCTTAGCTAGGGCCACCATGTTTGTATATCGATTTTGAACAATTAATGGTCCCCTTCCGAAACTGAAGCTGTGTTTATGTATGATGTGTACCATCTAAATGATTTTTGTAATATTCTTAATTGGTGTGCATTTGTGTACATACTTCATTTAAAGTAATTTTCCACAGACTTTGCTGCCATTCAAATTAGAAATTCCCAAGCAAGGACCAAACGTAATTGTCCGCTGACTTTGATTAGTTAACTGTTGACTTTGCGTAATGCTTCTCTGAATTTGTTGTCTAGAAGCATGTACATATTTATTACATCATCCTTCTGTTAGCTTAATAATAAAGTGATTATTATCTTACATAATCATGTAAGATATATGATTCTTCCATAGTCGTTGAATTTTCATCCAACGGCTGTGGAAGAATTATGTATGTTACATGATCATGTAACATAATTAAAGCCTAATAATAATAATAATATATATATAGAAATATATTATAGATTATAAACTTAAATAAGTTCAGTATTTCATGGCTAAACTTATTTTTGTTACCGTTTTATCGCAAATCCTAAACTAAACTTTGTTGTGATTGAGTGATAAATAAGCTTAATGGTTATTTGAATGATATATGTGTGCTGCTCTGTATTTACTATAGCATTTTGTCTTGATTTTACTTATTGCAATTCCCTATTTCGGCTGACCACCCATTTAGTGAATACTAGCTAAGAAACAACCTAAAAAATGTCTAACTTAGTGGAACAAATTAAGACAATAAATGGCTTTAGATTGGGTTTCCCAAGTTGAGTTAATATTGATTTAAATAGGGACATGCTTAATCTAAAATTAATAAAGAACTAGACATACGGATTTACCTTGTAGGGCAATTAGAACTTAGAACACATGATGCTATATTTAATGTTAGCGTAACAACTAGTCATTATTAGGTTGTATTTAGATATAAGATATTCAACAAGCGACAGCTGAGAATACGTGAGAGATTCTGCTCAGTGTTGTAGGAGATGCTAAAGCAACATAATCTTAATTGGAAAAACAATCAATACAATTAAGTGAGTTTAATCACCCAACTACTCTATTCCCATTGACTTTGTCCTTATGTTTGACTTGAGAATTTTCTTTTTTGCATTTTGTTTATTTGCAATTTTAATTTAGTTAGTTCATTAATTTCATTAATTATTTTATTTTAATTTAGACTCATCAGTATATTACTTGTTGTGTATACTTGTACATTGACACATATAATAATTAAAATTACCCAACAAAAGATAAGGTCCTTTTTAAAAATCATTCATAAAATATATATTCTATTAAGAAATATCCATGTCGTCTAGAAAATTCTATAACATGTTTCATACAACTAGAATTTTAAATTAAGCGTGTATTCTCTACAAAGTACAAATGCACCTTAGATATTTTAATTTTTATGTAGCGTGTTTTAGCTTTATGCTTATGTTCACTGAACATCCTGTAGCGAGATCTCTCTTTTATTGTTAGAAGTTTATTCAATACTAATAAAGAGGTGTAAGGCACACAAAAATCCAAGAAATAAAAATTCTAACACTAATCAACAACAGAGCAGAATTTGACCGTCTTTATTCCAATTAGTAGTATAATTAAACTCTAATTGGATGTAATACCTCTGATTTACTCTAGAATTTCTCCGAACAAGAGCATATAATTAATAAACGCATAAATCGATGATGGACTAAAGAGAAACACATCCAAGTTTCTTTAGGCATATACTCAATAATACAATGAGCATCATATGGGAGCACAACTTTATTTTTAGAAAGTTTCCAAAAATGAAATGAGTACTCTGAAAATTAATGACAAGATGCCATCACCGGGAGACCCTACCAAAAAAATAGTAACAATTGATTTGATAAACAAAATCTTGTAAGAGGAAAGAGTCAAGTCTAAGGATGAAGAAATTATAAGCATATGTGAAAGCCAATAATCTTTACTAAAATACACTATACACTTAGGAGTATTACCGTTTAATTAGTTCCTGAACTTTTGCAGTTTGGCAATATTCAAAGCTGCTGTCACATAAAGCCAATCTTTCATACCAGTCAAGAAGTTGTAGTAACCATGTCTCCACGACCTATTCAGCATTAAAGTTCCGCAGACACCCCAGAATCCAACAAAGAAACCAAGAATCAAGCCCACGTAAAATCCGAGAGTCATAAACTGATCATCCTCATCTTCTAGAGTGTTTGCACCATCATTTCTGCCTGGCAATGGAGTTGATTCTTCATCCGGACATTTGTTTGGAAGTGGAAGGCCACAAAGTTCAGGATTTCCAGCATACACCGAAGCATTGAAGCTTTGAAGCTGAGTACCTAATGGGATTTTTCCTGACAAGTTGTTGGACGACAAGTCCAAGACACTAAGACCATTTAGTTGAGAAAGGCTAGACGGAATGCTTCTGGAAAACTGGTTTCTAGATAAATCAAGGAAATCCAATGAATTTAATTGACCAATATTTGGAGTGATTGGTCCAGTTAAATGGTTTCTTGAAAGGTTTAAAGCAATCAACCCCACAAGATCCATAATCTCTTCAGGAATTGCTCCATGTAGTTTGTTACTCGAAAGGTCAAGACATTTTACAAGTCCCAAAGTACTTTTGTACTCGTGTTCACTTCCTTTCCATGTCAACAGAACATTGTCCAAATAACTATACCTATATACATATCTAGGGAAAATCCAGATTTTATCAGCCAACCCAATGATAGGATTGGAACTTTTTTCTCGGGTCATGGCTGAAAAATTATTGAAACATTTTGGTATCTTCCCCGATATATTGTTTAAAGAGAGATCCAGAACTCGAATGAACGCCAGATGGCATAACTGAAAAGGTATATTTCCATGAAAATTATTAGATTTCAAGCTAAGAACAATCAAATTTTGAAGACTTCCCCCTATCCAGGTTGGTATCTCACCGTACAATGCATTCTTCCTAAGATCCAAAACTCTCAGTTGTGAGCAATTTTTTAAAGATGAAGGCAACTCCCCGGTTAACCTATTGGAGTGTAAACTCAGTGTTTGGATATTATGGAGGAAGCCCATCGAGTCTGGAATTTTCCCGGAGAAGCTATTGTTTGCCAAATTAAGAATGGATAGGCTATCAAAGTTCAACCAACAATCGGGAAGCCCTCCAGATAATAAGTTACTCGAGAGATCAAAAAAGTTCCATGTGTTTTTTATAATAGAACATAAGAAAGTAATTGATCTTGAGAACTTATTTTTTGAGAGATTCAAGAATGTAGAATTTGACGGAAGTGGTGGAATTGGGCCACAAAAGTGGTTTGAACTGACGTCTATAACAATATCATCATATCTTAAAAAAGACAAATCAGGAAGTTTACCCCTGATCTGGTTGTTAGAGAGATTTAAAAAAACGAGTTCAATAGACAGATCCCAAAACCAATCAGGGACAGCATCCGAGATTCCATTATTGGAGACATCAAGGGAAATAAGTTGATTTTGAGTTTGAAGCCATTTTGGAAAATGAGGTCCCATCTTGCAAGAGGCAAGACTTAACGATTTCAGTTGAAAAGGAGGAACCCAATCATGGCTCAATTTCAAAGTCAAAGAGTTATCATTCAAGTACAACATCTGCAAGTGGGACATATTGGAAAAAAAGGTTTCAGAGATAACACCTGTGAATGAATTCCTACCAAGTGACAGAGACTCGAGCTTCAACAACTGGCTGAGGCTTTTGTCTATTGTTCCATTTAATCGATTTTCTCCAAGTACTAATATTTTTAGGGATGAAAAACCTCCAAGATCAGGTAATGGTCCTGTGATATCATTGCCTTCTAAACATACACCCTCCAGTGAATTCATCGTGCATCCACCAGACAGATTTTGAATCATCTCCGAGAGATCTCCACTGAGTTTATTGTACGGCAAGCATAATCTATTTAAGCTACACATTTTTCCGAAGAATTTTGGAATCTCACCTTCAAGTTCATTAGAGGTGAGATAGAGAAATCTAAGAGAAACCATTAGTTGAAAAGCCTCTGGAATTGAACCTTGTAATGAGTTAAAGCCAAGGTTAAGATATTGAATATTCCGACTAAGATTGAAAAGCCAAGGGTATACTGATGAAGAAGGGAGATTGTTGTCGGAGAGATCAAGGGTCTCAATAGACGTACTCAAATTGAAGTGCCAAATAGATGAAGGATTGATAGGTGGAAGAGCACATGAGTGTAGGACTAATGTTTTTAGGGAACGGAGCTTGGCAACTACTTGAAACCAATCACTAGATTTAGTGAGATTAATGTAACTCAGGTCTAGGTGCCTTAAAGAAGAAAAATGAGAAAGCCAGTGTAGGCTTCCCAAACTAAATAAATTAGAGTTTTCTAGGTGAAGATATACCAATCCTGAAAGGTACTGGAATGGACGGGGTACTTTTAATAAAGATGTACCACAAGAGAGATTGAGGTACCTCAATCTACTGAGGGAACCAATGAACTCAGGAAGTGGGCTTCCACCGAAGTGATTGTTACTAAGGTCCAAATGTCTTAAATCATGCAATTTAAGCAAAGCAGGGCTAATTGTACCTTTCAAGACTGTCCCTCGAGAATTTTCATCGTCGGATCTTCGAAGATTGAGCACCTTGACATGGCCAGTTTTATTGCTACAACGGACTCCTCTCCATTTACAGCAATCTCTTTTGTCATTATCTTTTCCCCAGGAAGACAGAACACCATATTCATCCACCAGGCTCTGTTTAAAAGTGAGAAGTGCTTCTCTCTCCTCATCAATGCACTTCATTACTGTGTTGTTAGAATCAGCAATTCTAGGCTCCAATTGAAACAATATCACAGAAAGCAAAGCTACGTATTCAAGTATAGGGAACATTTTGGATGACATTGTAATTATCGTAAGCTTTCAGGATATGTTGTTATATCGCAAATCCTCGAATCCATGCCAATTTATGCTAATCTGTATAATAAGCATCAATTATTGAAGCTTAGAAAAGTCTTCATTGTGAGCATTGATTATGGTTAGCATATGACGGTCTGAGATGACATATGCCAAGAAAATCCTCTGGCGAATCCCAAACAGACAACAACAATACATAGTGTGGATAAAGAAAGTCATACAATCAACATGCATGTGATCTTTGCCGGGGAAAAACGGTAAACAAAGAAAATGATCAGAAAGTGCTGACAGAAAATTGCAAGTACCCATTTTTTAAGGGAACAACTTCAACACCATTCATTAGTCCTTTTAAACAAAGAAAATGATCAGAAAGTGCTGACAGAAAATTGCAGGTACCCATTTTTTAAGGGAACAACTTCATCACCATTCATTAGTCCTTTTAAACAAAGAAAATGATCAGAAAGTGCTGACAGAAGATTGCAGTTACCCAATTTTTGAGGGAACAACTTCAACACCATTCATTAGTCCTTTTATCTAATCATGTTGCCTGTATGGTTGTCCACCGTGTGGTCTAAGCAGAAGCCAATTGCCTCTTGATTTAGACTCTCCTCTGAAGTAGCTAAAATGTTCTTCTCAACAGGTCTTCGTCCAGGTCAATAGGCCTTCGAAAAAATAAATTTCTAGTGGAATAGAGGTAGATTATGTGTTTTAATGATGTAATGGGGAGTGTAATTCGATGTCATGAAAGTAAATTTTGAATCATGTACCGACAAAATTAAATTTGATTTACTAAATGTAAGGCTTTTTTTTTTTCTCCTCAACATAAAAGTTAGAAAACATGTACATTTACATTTGTGTTCTTACAAATTTTAAATGCTAAAGAAGTAATAAATATCTTGAT
>NW_006261964.1:20898001-20975260 GCF_000493195.1 Citrus x clementina
TATATGTTTTGATCTTCATGACTCATGAATTGGGTATAATAATATTTACTAAATTCACATGTATATTCTTTTACAAAACACATATTACAAATTGTCAAATTTATTAATTTCATTCTAGCGTCTAATTTATCGTGTTTTGCTTCATTTTCTTTATTTTGTAACCAATCTTCTCCTAGGAATTCACTAGCAATATATTCGATTATCTTTTCTATACCTAATCCTTTATCTCTTCCAATGCTATTTTCGTTGAATCTCTTATTAATTTTTGTGTATCATCACTTAATCCTTTCCACCAGTTAAATACATTTCCTATGAAACTTGCTATTAGAATGTCAGCAAATATGTTTATTTTTTCTTCTGTTTCTACATTCCAATCATCTCTAGATCCATTAAATATAAAAAATAATTTCATCTGCATTCCCCATTCTACTAAGGCTTTTCGAGAGTCTATTTTGCAATCTAAGTCTAAAAATGTGCCTGCATTGCTTATTGGCATTAAGTGGTCATTATTGGGTTGGTATTCTTTTTTCCATGGGGTATTTTTTAATGGGAGGATAGTATTCAAAAAATGGTTTATTTTTCTTTTTACTTGTTCCATTCCTATGGCTTGATTCTCCAATATCAGGTTTTAGTTCTGGACCTCCAGCAACATTCATTTTTATGCAATATTCTTTCTCAAATTCTTCTATGTCGCTAAGATTTATATCACTAAATTTTTCTGTTAATTCTTCTAATGTATTTTCCATTATTCTGTATCACTAGGTATAGTTTCCTTTATTTCTAATTTTTCTTTTCCTTTTTCCTTTGTTTTTAACTCTGCTTTTAATCTCTCTGATTCTTCTAATATTTTTGGGTACTGGGTTTTTATAAACCAATCATCATAACTTCCTGCCTGAGGTTTTGTTATTTGTTTTTCAAAACTTGTTCCTATTATTCCTGATTTTATTATTTCAAGTTTTTCCACCTTCTTATCTTTTTTCCGATTTATCTGTATTGTAGATAATTCTATTTTTATTTTTCCTATTTCTTGTTTAATTTCTCTCATCTCTTCTTTAAGATTTAAAAGTATTTCTTTTAATTCAAATAACGTAGTTTCCATGAAAGTTAGGGGTATTGATGGATATTATCTCTCTTGAGTGTATGTTACATTTAACGTAATATAGTGTTAACCTCTTTCAAAACCTGCTCTCTTTGTTTCTTGGGTTCTTGGTGCTGACGTGCTCTGCTTCTTCTTCAGTTATTTATCTTTTGTTGGTAAAAACATATAATAAAATTATTTTTTATTTAATTATTTACAATATATTTATTAATTGTATGGTAGTAAAGACTTTAGTTAGTTCTTATTCTAATTTTATTGCGTAAGATTAAATTATTGTTAGGTCAAATCATTGAATTCTAGCAATTAAATTTTTAAATTGATTATTGATAGATCATATATTAGAGATAGTTATTTCTATGAAAGAAAAGAAGAAATCTAAGAGCTGAATCAAATGGCCTGGTTTAGTGGGTAATCAAGACAGCACTTCAAAATAAGATGGAGAAGGAGTTTATATCAAATTGTATGGTTATCTACAATAAAAGAGAATTGTAGACACTATCGATTCAAATTCAATAATAGATAAATTTAATGCTCGAAAGTATCGTAAGGTACAACCTAAGGAATTTTTAATTGTAATTGAATTACTTTTGGGATTCGATTTATTTTCTTATATATTAATGAACTTTTTATTAAGTTTTACACTCTTAATTGTGATAATATTTGGACTTTGGAAAACATTTAGCCCACCCAATTTTTTTTTGGCTTTGCCCCTGATTAAATTTTATTTAGATGAAAATAGATTTATTAAATTGAGATATTTCAGACAATATCTTCAGATTTTTTAGATTAAGTAAAAAGCGAAAAGGAAAAAATTGGTTTAATAATTGAAAACTTTTAATAAGTTGAAAAAATGAACAGACTTTAATGACTTAACTGATTGAAATTAAATTAATTAAGTTCACAATTTAAAAAAAAAAAGGCCACATATTAAACTTGTCTCTTTTCTTCTCATTAATTTTCTTTTTGAGATATAAGCATTTTCATCTTTGAACTATTGTGTAATTAAACAGATAACTTTGGATTGCTACAATTGTTATGCAGGATATTGAGAGAGCAATATTTTCTAATTATAAACGTCATTTGTCTTGCCAATATACATACATCCATACACACACACACACACACACATACATACACATACATACATACATACACACACACATACATACATACATACATATATATATATATATATAGTAGTTCCCGCACTTTAAAATCCTGAATTGAAAATTTTCTCTCTTTGTCTCTATATATATATATAGAGAGAGAGAGATAGAGAGAGAGAAAGAGAGAGAGAATAATTATAATTTATGTAAATGTTCATCAAAGCAACCTTTTATCTCCCCAACAAACAACTTTTTATTTCTTATAACTTCTACTATCTTATAAGAACTTATAACTAATGATATATCCATTTACTAATCGTTTACTTCATTTATATGGTTATGTGACTATAAAAGGATGACTCGTCTCCTTGTTTGTATATACGTGAGATTGAATAAACTTCGTCGCTAGACATCATGTCTCTTATTTGCTTCTCTCTTTCTCTTGCTATATTGTTGAACTCTTAATTGATAAATAATTTAACATGCATCAATACGATTCTTAGCGAAAAAGGTAGTACGGTAAATTTCTCTCTTTTGATCTTAATCATAAAGGTATGAATTGAACTATTTAGATTTTGTCTAAAATTATATTTATATGTTTTTCTATGATTTAAGAGAATGAATCTATGAAATCGCTTCTTTATTAACCGTTATGGTAATTGGATTTATCTATCGTTCCATTCATTTATATTGCTATTTCCTATTCTAATATTGAATTGCTATTATATATACAGTATATTGAAACAAGAAAAATAATTTCATCCTGAAGTGTGAATGTATGCAGCATTTTTCTCTTGTCATTTAGTTTCGGCCGGGCCCAATCTACCAAGCTTTGCTCTTTGCTTGGTCTTGTCTTGTCAATGGACTTCCTTCCTGTCGGTAGCTCTAGAAGAACAACTCCAAAGCTGTATACATTACTCCTGGCTATCAGGTGGCCTGTCCAATTCAAACAGATATCAGTAGTGAATAACATCATAATTTTAGAATAATTCCTCAGAAACATATTTTACGAAGGATTCACTATTAAGTGTATATCTTACTTCCTTAAGGACTAAACAAATATTATAAGTTTATGTATATGTCGTATAAGATTATATATGAACTTCTTTCTCCATATCTCCAGAACGAGTTACAAAATGATTATATAAAGAAGGCATAATTGTTTGTTTCAAAAAAAATTTGAAGGAAAAATAACATAATATATGGAAGATGTTCAAGGATTGAATTAAAATGGTGATTTATTTTATCTCCTTGAAGGAGCGAAATTGAATATCCAAATGGATAATTTGTTTCTTTGAAACAAGTAAAAGAAAACATGCGATCACTGAAAGATCAAACAAAAGTTCATGATTTGATTTTCTTTTTTTTATATGTATATGAGGAGAAAATCATCAAGAATATATTTAAAGAGAACATGTGGTATGCGCAAATATTTTATAGCTCATTTATGCTCCAGCAGTAACATTCCTTGAAGCGAATGTTTATTTGATAATTGTGGGATTAGTGGAAGACATGCCATCATTAAATTTATTGACATTGCAGAGATCAACATTTAAGTATTTATGATTGCAATATATATATAGCACCACACGAAGTAGAACGAATTAAAAATTGAAAAAATTTGTGATGAAACTTCAATAATTCTAGAGTTTCTTACATAGTTTGAAATGATGAAGCTCAAATGGTAAATTTGTAAATCAGGCTAATGATTATGTATCAAATTATATAAAATTCAGAAGAATTTTAATCAAGAGGTAGCAAATTGTCTTATTTTTTATTTTTGTTTAAATCAAGTGAAGATGAATTTATAGAAGCAATTGATTATTTGTTATGATTCACCAATATTTATGCATAAATATTTTATGAAAAGGTCTTCCCATCACAAGGGATAGAAAAGCTATACATGATGGATGATTTGATTTTATGATAATACTATATATCACTTTACCTCGTCTTAACATTTATGTAATTTGAACTTAAAGTTCAAAAGGGATATTATACAATGTGAATTGTTGATCGATTATTGAATGAATTTGTTGATATATGAAAGTGAAAAATCACAAATAAAATATGATTGTGGGTTGATATATATGATGTCCTTGAAGAACGAAATGATGAGACAAATAATTAAATATATAAACGCTTGAAGCATGTGATAAATCAATTGATGCAAGAATTTAATTCTCGGGGAAGTTAAAACAAAATAATTCAATGCTCTACAGAGACCATGTTCGCATGTATAGCAAAATATTTGATCTTTATTAAGTGATTGAATATATAGCCCCTACTAACCAGAAAATGAATCTTAAATACTCTTGAATAGGTAAATGGTGAGGAATAAAGAGATCCAAATTGTCCTATAAAAGACATGCTTGGAAATTAAAAGAGAGTTTTAACCCTTATAGAGACATATTTATTAGAAGCTTCAAAATATCTCATTGGGCACATATATTGACAAATAAAAAATATTTAATCACTAGTATGTTGGTACTTGGTGCAAGAGAAAAATTGAAATTGGCATAAGATTGTTGTTAATAAAAATTTAGTTGTTATGATAAAATATTCAAGATCCTAAATCACAAAAATATAAAACAATATCGATTTATGTGATTAGCCAAAATTTTGACATGTGGTCCATCTGTTAGAAGACATAAAATTAATTAACAAAATATAAAATTTTTAACATATAGTCCATACACCTGAAGCCATAAAATTTCTAATAAAACTTGTATCTAAACTATGCTATGTCAAAGTCAAATTAAAGAATCTATGTACTTATATTTGAAGGATAAAATGCTAGAAACAAGTACTAGAAGTATTAAATCAAAAAACTTGCACTTTATATATTCTTGATAGGGCTATAATCATGATTGTGTATGTTATAGCTATCTAGACTTATAAAGTATAATCACTTTAGTGAAATTTGTTAAAAGCTTGATATGTTGTTATCCACTTCGCTATGTGATTTTATTAAAAATTAAAAATTAGATTTGCAATCTTTGCAAAATATGTTGATGATCTAAAAATGGAAAATACTCTTGAAGAGCTTATGATTTTATCCTTTTAAGAATGAATAAGATTCCAGATGAAAAATCTTGAAATGACGTAATCTTTTTCAACTTATATATTGAAATTTATTACATAGAATTCTGATATAATAGAAATATCAGAAGTATTTCACTTCAATAATTGTTCTATTTTAGAATTTATTGTATACATCTTAGTCCCGAAGAACCATATTTTATTCCAACTTGTGTCTACAAATGGCATTGGAAAATTGCATAATTGTAAATTACATTATGTTCAACATAAACTTAAAAATGTCAAAATAGTGTGAAAGATATAATACACAATTTTCTTGTATATGCATGCTAAAGCTTAGTTTTACTTGAGAAGATTAACAAAATTATGAAGATATATGCATGGAGATATTCTTCAATCAATATGACGGTTTTATATTATATATTCAAGCTTTCAAAAGATGTGTTGATCTTGTAGATTATTTAACCAAGGTATTACAATAAAATATGATTGATCATTGAAGCACCCATGTCACTTTGAGGGAAAGTGCCCTTATTGAAAAGAAGGGAGTTACGGATATAGAAGGCTCGATGCACTATATTCTTTTTCCTTCATTAAGTTTTTGTCCCATTGGATTTTCTTATTAAAGTTTTAACAAGGCAGATTGTACCCCTGCCTCTATAAGGTATAAATGAATAGTGTATTCCTTTTCCTTCATTAGTATGTTTCTCATAAGGTTTTTACCAGCAAAGGTTTCAGTGAGGCATATTCTTTTTAGGATGAACATCCAAGGAGAAATGTTATTAAATAATCATAATTTATGTAGATGTTCATCAAAGAATCTTTTATCTTCACATCAACCAACTGTTCATTTCTTATAATTTTCACTATCTTAAAAGAACTTATGTCTAATGATATATTTATTTACGAATTATTTACTTCATTTACACGGTTATGTGATTACAAAATGAGAGCTCATCTCCTTATTTGTATATGTTTGAGATTGAATAAAACTCATCTCTAAATATCATGTCTTCTATTTATTTTCTCTCCTTCTTTTCTAATATTGTCATGCTCTTAGCTAATAAATAATTTAACACGTATGCAATTATGCGCCACTTTACAAGGGAAAGCACAACAAAATTCACTGTAACTGACAGTTAATCTAAAATTAATCTCCCATAGCTCTTTAATTATTTAACAAAGCAACAATAATTAGCCATACAAAAAAATTAATTCCGAGTTAGTATAATTTAGCAAAACCCCAAATTAAGCCACAAGTCATTACCATTCAAAAATGCTCGCCATCACAGCAAGCATGTGATCCACGGCTGTAAATAATTACCGAGAAAAGCATCAAATAAAGTTTCGTAGTTCGAACATTTGTTGAAAATGCACGTGAGATTGTCTTTATTTATCACATGTGTTTATTGCTAGTAACACTCTTTTTAACACCACTCTTTTAGTCTCTTGCAGATTCTGCATGGTGTTAAGTTTTTCATTCCCCAGAGTATGCATACTTAACACCACTCTTTTAGTCTCTTACGTATTATTGCATGGTTTTAAGTGGTTATTTCCATCAGAACTTACATGTAAGTACTTGAAGGCATGTAAGTTCTGATGTAATTTTTTCCTCTAATTTATTGCTAGGGATGTAATTTATGTCTCTTAATTAAAAAAATTTTGGTTTGGGCTTTGAATATTTGATTATTAATTTTGTAGCATTTGGATACTGTCGAAGAGTGTGTATTAATTATGCCCATGTATTGCAGTAAGATAGAGGTCTCGCTATTTTGTTAGTGAAGATTTTCAAACAATGGTTGATAGACCCCTAGACTCTGCTATAAAATATATAAATTCAGACTTTCTCTAGATTTGAAATTTAATTATAGTGCCAACAGTAACCTTCTATTTATTAATTCTAAAATCTAATCCAATCCCATAATTTACCCAAGCTCCGAAACATAATTTAAATAAAAAGTTGTCCAAAATTTTGACTTCCCCAAGAAAAAACACAATAGGCTTATTTTAAATCCAATCTTAAAAGAAGCCCAGCCCATGGTCTGAGCTCTCGTGTTTTTTCCCATTTTTTAAATTTCCCTCAAAAAAACAGTGTTTAATGTGAATTCCGAGTGAAAAAAAGAAAAAAAAAATCAAATTTTGACAAAAATGGAATACGGAGACGCCATGGAAGTGGAAGTGGAAGCCACTGCTACTCCTTCTTCTTCACCTCTCGATCTCCACTCTCTTCGCAGGTGTGTATATATATATATATATACATGTTCATCGCCATTTTTTTAATTTTGTAATTTTTTTATTTGTAAAAAATATTATTGTTACTTGAACTTAATTTTACTTAATGTTTGTATATATATATATATATATATATTTTCTCGAAACGGCAATTATGCCCAGCATTAACGTTCTTTAGCTTCATGGGAACAATTTGACAGGGAAACTTGAAATCTCAGATGGGTTTTATGAAAAAATGGGTAGGCGTTTTAGAGCTTGGAATAATCCAAATTTGTGTTACAAGGCTGAATTCACATCGACAAGTACTCATGTTCCTTACGGAGTGAAATCTTGTTCGAGCACATAGCACAAGAGGAGAGATGTTTGTTCATATATCTCAATATGAAAATAAAAATTTAGACTGCGCCATTCTTTTAGTCTCATTTGAGTTATACACTTAAATATTGCATGATTTTAAGTGAAGAATATAACTCAAATGAGACTAAAAGAATGGTTTTAAATGAGATTGTTACCATCTTGCCACTCTATTCAATGGCAACCCCCCTTTCCGTCCGGTGCGAGTTCTTTTCTAGAACATGGATACTTAACACCATTCTTTTATTCTCTTACGTATTATTGCATGGTTTTAAGTGAAGAATATAACTCAAGAGGCAATTGGCTGGATATCATTTTTCTTTGTTCTTTTTTTTTTCCACTTATTTATTTATTTTAATTTAATTGCTAATATTTTTGTTGTTGCTGGCTGTAGAGTAGATATCCAGTGAACTACGAAACTTTATTTGATGCTTTTCTCGGTAATTATTTACAGCCGTGGATCAATTATTTGAAATATGTCCTTAATTCAATTTTTTTTTTAATTGAAATTAGTGACTTATTTTATAAAATGAGTAAATCATATATTTATTATATAGATTAAAAACATTAGGGGGTAAAATGTTATTACTTTAATTTATTTTAAAAACCTTCTAATTAAAAAAAGTATATCAATCTAATATAAAATTGTCACTAGTATTAAACTACTTAAAAAAACAACATATAGTAACAATTGTTAACATTTTCATAAACTTTTTATGTGAATTTTGAGATTTTATTTATTAGTTACATTAACTAAGATAAAATTTGAATATTTTGAGGAGCTTTAATTTGATAGAAAAATCATCAACTAGTTCTTCAAAGAGAGTCAGAGCGCCTGGCAAAGAAACGACGACATCCAAAATACATTTTTGTTGGGTTGAGTTTAGTTTATTATTAAAGCTTTTGACTAATAATATTTTTATAATTTAAAAAGAGGAATAAATTTGAATTTTTTAATTTATTAAAAACTTGTAATTAAGTACTTGACTTCAGACATTAAAGTTTTACTGACAATAAAACCTGAAATTCTCTGCTTCAATTCATTTCGGCTGGGCAGCACGTTGTGAGCTTTGCTCTGCATCAATTCATTTCAAAAATAAATCAGAACATAATGATACAAAGTCAATTCATTTCGAAAATAAATTAGAACATAAAACATTTTGTGCCCAGGCCAAACACTGACTTTGTGCCCAGGCCAAACAATGATAGAAACAGAGACAAATGAAAACAATCAGGAGTTCACACACACAAACATTGATTACCCGAACCATAGAGTACTTAGTAACGGTTGAGATGTTTATAATGCTAATATAATAATAAAACACTTGGCTTAATTCATGACACGCCCATACTAGACAGGGATCAGAAATTTCGTGGTAGCCAACGACTCTCTTGACCAAGATGAAATGGAGGCTTGTTGGTTAAATATCTAAAATTTGAATTTTTTTTAAACTGCTCTTTTGTTTTTTCAATTTATATCTGATTTTCAAACATTTACATTTGAATTTAAAAAAAAAAGTAAATTTTTGTGACTTTTATCTAAATAAGAAAAAGCATGAAGAAATAAATATTATATCCCAAAACATCTCTATTAAATATGCTTATTTGCTAAACTATAAAACCTAATCCCTTTATTCGTTTTAACTTACAAAGATATAAATGTTAAACACCGTATTTAAGATTTTTTTAGTTATAGAAACAAAAATAATGTCAATTATATTTAGATATTAAAAAAAAAAAAGAAAACTCATCATACAGACATTTGTATTCAAACCATCAGTTAAGACTTCCACCAAATTCAGACTGATTTTAAATTTCAGATTAAAAAACTAAATGCGTATTAATTCTTCATGGTTGATTGGGGAAGACTTGTTTTATATTTCAACTTAAGAATTAATTAAACAAAATTGAAAAAGTACTATTATGCATCAGATTCATACTTGTCTACATATTAACGCCAACATGAGAGGCTCTGTCTCAATTAAAAATAAATTTAACGTATGATCTTAATTAAGTTCTGAATCGGCCATCTATAGACACGTCTTCTTTCACAATCTATCTTTATTTTTATTAACTTATCTACAAAAGAAAGATTAGGGTAATTGTTTATCCTCATCGTGCATGTTATCTTCTTAGCTAGGGCCACCATGTTTATATATTGATTTTGAACAATTAAATTTCCCCTGACTTTGCTGCCATTGAAATTAGAAATTTCCAAGCAAGGGCCAAACGTAATTGTCCCACTGACTTTGAACGGTTAACTGTTGAGTTTGCAATAATGCTTCTCTGAATTTGCTGTCTAGAGGCACGTACATATGCATTACATCATCCGTTCTGTTAGCTTAATAATATATGTAGAAATATATTGGGAAAAAGTTATTTTCATCCTTAGGGTTTAAGATAATAACTTATTTCATCCTTATTTTTTAAAAATTAGCTCGTTTCATTCTTATTTTTCAAATAATAGCCTAAAATATTCTTCCGTGAATTTATAATTAGTTTACTCTGAAATTCATTGAGGGTAAAATAAAATTTTTTAGTTAAATCAATATATAAAGCTTTTTAAAATAAAAATCTCAAGAATAATTGAATAACATTTGACTTTTTGCATAAATTTAAAATTTAAGTATAACTTAATGAAATAAAAAAATAATAAAGAATATGCAAAACACACATGTGTTCACTAAATTCTTTTTTTAATAAAGTCAACAAAATAATAATAATAATAATAATAATTCTTTTCATCAAGAATCATTGTTTATATTAAGGTCAAGAATAAGCTCAAAGATTAAAAAAAAATCCAATGCATTATATTTTATTTTGCAGTATTTTTAAATGTATTTTGTTATGTATTTAGTGTGTATTTTTTTAAGTAAATAAAGGAGTCCATAATTACTTTTGGTAGAATAACAGTACTGATTGATCATTTAGTTATTTATTTCTACCATATTAATGTTAAGAATAAGCTAAAGGATAAAAAAAAATCTAGTGCTCGTGAAATCTATGGTTTTTTTTTGTCCTAAATGTATATTTTACATATTATTTGGTGTTATTTTTTTCTTTCTTAAGTAATCCTTAAATTTTGAATTTATGTAGAAAGACATATATTTTTTTATTTGTGTTTGAGAGTTTATTTTAAACTAATTTATCGTTATTTAGAAATCTTATTTTGCCCTAAATGAATTATACGGTATAATAATAGTAAATTAATGAAAGGGTGTTTCAGGCTATTGCTTAAAAACAGGGATGAAATAGACTATTATTTAAATAGTAAGGATGAAATAGACTATTGTATCAAACCTTAGGGATGAAAAGAGTATTTTTCCAAATATTTTTTAGATTATAAACTTAAATAAGTTACGTGCCTCTACCTCTAGTCATTATTATTTAAGTTAATTTAAAAAATGGTTAGAATTTTCTAGTCTATTCCTCTATATAGCCTTTAATTCGATGGGTAATTCTCACAGAAAGTCGTATATAGCCTAGTGTCACGGGATGAGTGTTTTGCGCAGCTAACCCGTGCGGCACTTAGACAACTTTGCCGAATGTTGCTAAGTAAGCCTAGAGATTCTCGAACAAGAGAAGAGAGCAATTGAGCCAAAGAAACTTGTATTGCACAAAGAGAGATTACAATGCTTGTTGGATACAAATGCTTAATGCCATCCCATATTTATAGGGGAGGCTTTGCCTAACTTTGCCTAACTTCACCTAACTTCACCTAACTTTGCCAAACTTGGTCAAACTCATGTGCTGGAATTGTATAAAGTATTCTAGAATATTTACATGTTCACATGTGCTAGAGTTGCCTAAAACCTTCCGGAATTGGGCCAAGCTAGCACTCTTGGCCTTGTGTTGGCTCTCTAGCCCGAAATTGTGGGCAATTGGGCTAGCGAATTGGGCGGTCCGCAACATCCTCCCCCACCTAAGCTCGCGGCGTCCTCGTCGCGCTCTCGTGCTTGAAGTGCTGGATGTGCTCAGCGAATTGCCACAAATCATCTTCCCGTTCCCAAGTGGCTTCGCTCTCGGGGAGGTTTTTCCACTTCACCAAGTACTCGCTATGTGCTAGCACGCCCCTCCTCGAAACCGTTCGGTCCGCAATGATGTAGTCCACATCTTTGTCGAATGCGGTGACAACGGCAGTTGGCGCGCGCCTCGATTCTCCGCGACTTGGTTCTCCCATGTCTTCATGATATGGCTTGAGAAGGCTCACATGGAAGACCGGATGGATCTTGAGTCTTGGCGGAAGTTGGAGTTGATACGAAACGTTGCCTACACGTCGAACAACTCGGAAGGGTCCCTCGTAGCGCCTCACTAACCCCTTGTGAACTTTCCGCAAAGTCTTGAATTGTTGGGGTAGGAGCTTGATCATGACTTGATCTCCTTCCTTGTACTCAACATGCTGTCTCCTTGTATCAGCCCATTTCTTCATTTTCCTCGCGGCTTTGTCGAGATAGGCTCGCGTGATGTCCGCTTCCTCATGCCATTCGCGGGCGAGCTTGTGTGCCGCGGGGCTTTTCCCTCCGTAAGTCGAGGCTATGGCATTGGGGGTCATGGGCTGGAATCCCATGATGATCTCGAACGGACTCTTGCCTGTAGCCTCGCTTCGCTGCAAGTTATAAGAAAATTGGGCGATGTCGAGTAGCTTCGCCCAATCCCGCTGGTGAGCGCTCACATAATGCCTCAGGTACATCTCGAGGAGGCCATTAATGCGCTCGGTCTGCCCATCCGTTTGTGGGTGGAAACTTGTCGAGAACTTGAGATCGGTCCCCAACATCTTAAAGAGCTCCGTCCAAAACCGCCCAGTAAACCGAGGGTCTCGGTCGCTCACAATGCTCTTCGGAACTCCCCAAAGCTTCACAATGTGCTTGACGAATAGGCGGGCTGCCTCGTCCGCTTTGCAATCGACGGGTGTAGCAATGAATGTAGCATACTTGCTGTATCGGTCGACAACGACCATGATGCTACCGCAACCTTCGGACTTGGGTAGTGATGTGATGAAGTCCATGGAGACACTCTCCCATGGCCTTGTTGCTAGTGGTATTGGCTCTAACAATCCTGCTGGAAGTTGATGATCCACCTTGTCTTGTTGGCACACAAGACAAGTTCGCACATATGCCTCGATGTCGTCCCTCATGTGCGGCCAAAAATACGAGGCTTGAACTAGTGCGGTGGTGCGCTCGATTCCTGGGTGACCAGCCCACTTAGAGTCGTGGCACTCCTTGATTACTTCCTTCCGCAAGTTTCCCCACCTTGGCACGAACAGCCGATCTCCCTTGGTGAGGAGGATGCCTTCCTCTTGCCAAAACCGCCTTGTCTTTCCTTCGAGCACCTTCTCCAGCAAATCCTTTGCTAGCGGATCTTATTGGAGGCCTTCCTTGATGCGTGAGACAAGGTCGGACTTCGGTTGGCTCATGCTAAGTGTTGCCAATTCCGCCTTGCGGCTTAGAGCGTCCGCAACAACATTGGCTTTCCCCGGTTTGTACTCTAGCCGATAGTCGAATTCCGCAAGGAAATCTTGCCACCGTGCTTGCTTCGGACTCAACTTCTTTTGAGTTTGAAAGTAGCTTGTCGCCACGTTGTCCGTCATGATCGTGAAGTGTGAGCCAAGCAAGTAATGTCGCCACACTCTTAGACAATGGATGATGGCTGTCATCTCCTTTTCTTGCACCGTGTAGCGGCGTTCCGTGTCATTTAGCTTTCGACTCTCGAACGCTATTGGGTGGCCTTCTTGCATAAGGACTCCACCTATGGCGAAATCTGAGGCATCCGTTTGAACTTCGAAGGGCTTAGTGTGGTCCGGAAGAGCGAGGACTGGTTCCTCCGAAATTGCCTTCTTCAACTCCTCGAATGCATGTTGACACTCTTCGGACCAATGCCACGTTCTGTTTTTCTTGAGCATATCCGTCAAGGGTGCCGCCTTGGCTGAATAGCCCTTAATGAAGCGGCGGTAGTAATTCACCAGCCCAAGGAATGAGCGAAGCTCGGGTACTTTCGAGGGAGGCTCCCAATCGAGGATGGCCTTTACTTTGTCATTCTCCATCATGATCTTCCCGCCCGCAATCTTGTGGCCAAGGAACTCCACCTCTTGTTGGGAAAACGAGCACTTCTCTAGTTTGAGGAAGAGCTCATTGTCTCGAAGTACTTGGAGGACTTGTTGCAAGTGTTGGGCATGATCCTCGAGTGTGGTACTATACACCACAATGTCGTCCAAGTACACGACCACAAAGCGGTCAAGGAATGGTTGGAGTACCTTGTTCATGAGTGTGCAAAATGTGGCGGGTGCATTAGTAAGGCCAAAAGGCATCACAAGGAATTCGAAAGACCCGTACCTTGTTGTGCACGCTGTCTTCGGTTCGTCTCCCTTGGCGATGCGCACCTGATAATACCCGGAGCGCAAGTCAAGTTTGGTGAAGTACCGCGCTTTGCCAAGCTGGTCGAACAAGTCCGCAATCAAGGGAATCGGATACTTGTTCTTGATAGTGATCTTGTTGAGCGCTCTATAGTCGATGCACATCCGCAGCGATCCATCCTTTTTCTTTTGGAAGAGCACGGGTGCACCGAATGGGGCCTTTGAGGGGCGAATGTAGCCTGCGTCCAGCAAGTCTTTGAGTTGTCTCCGCAACTCCTCTAATTCGGGTGGTGCCATGCGGTAGGGCGCCAAGGCTGTTGGCTTCGCGCCTTGTTCCAGCTCGATCGCATGATCTACCTCTCGCGGAGGTGGGAGCTTCTTCGGAAGTTCTGGAGGCATCACATCCTTGTAATCTTCGAGGACGGCTTGAATTCGTGGAGGGACTTGGCTTGGCGACGTTCCGTTATTTCCTTCCTCATTTAGTTCCCGAATGGAGACCAAGAAGCTTGGGTCCTTCTTGAAAGCCCTTTTGAATTGCATGGCGGAGAGTGTCTTCTCCTCGGACTTGCCTCGCTCTGTGGGTACCATGCATGCTTTACTCCCGTCGAGGATGCTTAGGGAGTTTGTAGCGGGCAGTGGGAAGGCATGGACTTGGTCGAAGAATTCCATGCCGAGGACCATCTTGAAGTCGTCCATGGGCACGATGGAGAAGTCAAGCTTTCCGCTCCACGTACCAAGTGTGATGTGCACGCCTTGTGCGATTCCCGCAATTGGCTTGGCGGGTGAGTTCACAGCCTTCATTGTGCCTCCTTCCTTAGTGGCCTTGAGGCCTAAGCGCTTGGCCTCGTCTACGGACACGAAATTGTGTGTTGCTCCCGTGTCTAGCAGCGCGCGAACGGACTGACCGTTTACCTTTGCGCTTACATACATGAGCCCTTTCTTGACGAGTGCGGGCTGTTGGCGATTGAGTGCGCCAAGGCGTTGGAGAGAACCCATGCTGAGTTGGGGTTCCTCCGTGGACATTGTGGGGTTGCTCTTGAGTTGGGCAGCAAGAGCATTAAGCGACCTCTTCTCCGGACAGTCGCGTACCCAATGAGGACCATTGCATATGAAGCATGGGCTTCGCGGCTTTGGCGCCTCCTTCTTGCCCTCCGTTTTTCCTTGCCAACTCTTGTTGCTAGGCGGCTTTTTCTGCCCCCAATCTTTGCGGTTGTTGCCCTTGTCCTTGCGACTCTCTCCCCCGCCTTTGCCTTGGTTGGCCTTTTTGTCCTTGGATTGGGTAGAGTATTCGGTGAGCGACTCCGCAACGGCAATGGCGTCGTCAAGTGTTTGAACACCACGCCTATCAAGCTCGGTCTTGGCCCAATCCTTGAGGCCATCTTGGAAGTAGAAGAGTGAATCCTTGTCGGACATGTCGCTTATCTCCAACATGAGGGTAGTGAACTCGTTGATGTAGTCCCGAATACTACCCGATTGCTTGAGGCGACGTAAACGCACTCGCGCTTCCTTCTCCGCATTGCTTGGGGCGAACTGCTTTCGGAGTTCTTGCTTGAAGTCGGCCCAAGTGTCGATGGCGCAAATGCCCTTGCCCATCTCGCCATGCTTGCGACGCCACCATAGTTGTGCAGCGCCTCTAAGATAGGTGGGTGCAGTGCCCACTTTCGATGCCTCATCTCGGACACCCATGGCATCGAAGTATTGATCCAGCCCAAAGAGGAAATTGTCCACGATGGTGGCATTGCGTGTGCCATCGTAGGTGTCAGGCTTTGGCACGTCAATGCGGCGTGCATCACTCGAGTTTGCGGAAGCTGGACTTGTGGAGAGTGTGCGCTTGTGCCATGCCCAATCCGAGCGAACTTCATCCACTTCCGCACGGACAGTACGTAGTTCGTCCTGAACAAAACTACGAAGTTTGAACAACTCATCATGGAAAGAACGAAACTCACCTCGGAGAATGTTCGCTTGCTCATGGATGAGAGCTTTTGTGGCCACCGTGAACTCGGCGTATTCTCCCTCGAGACCATCCACTCTTTCCTCCAATCCCACGAGGCTATCTTGAGCGGCGGACAATGCTATTTCGAGAGTGCCTACACGAGGCTCCAACGCATCCACGGATAGGGCCTTGGACTTGCCGCGAGTCTTGCCTTGGGCGCGTTCTCCCTCTCGGCCACGGCTTGGTTCCGGTGGAACATCCACACCAACAACACCCTCTTGTGCTACGTTCGAAGGGTTGGCCATTGCTTCGTGAGCTAATTTGCGTGCGTGCAAACCTTAGCTCTGATACCACTTGTCACGGGATGAGTGTTTTGCGCAGCTAACCCGTGCGGCACTTAGACAACTTTGCCGAATGTTGCTAAGTAAGCCTAGAGATTCTCGAACAAGAGAAGAGAGCAATTGAGCCAAAGAAACTTGTATTGCACAAAGAGAGATTACAATGCTTGTTGGATACAAATGCTTAATGCCATCCCATATTTATAGGGGAGGCTTTGCCTAACTTTGCCTAACTTCACCTAACTTCACCTAACTTTGCCAAACTTGGTCAAACTCATGTGCTGGAATTGTATAAAGTATTCTAGAATATTTACATATTCACATGTGCTAGAGTTGCCTAGAACCTTCCAGAATTGGGCCAAGCTAGCACTCTTGGCCTTGTGTTGGCTCTCTAGCCCGAAATTGTGGGCAATTGGGCTAGCGAATTGGGCGGTCCGCAACACTAGGCTAAGGACCCTTAGTCTATTTAATGGACATTTGAGATTAGCGTGTATATTAATTTAATGATAATGCATGTAATACCTCCTCGTCACCAGTTTTTGTTTCAGAGGTTAAAATACGCATACGAGTACTTCACAATAGCCAAATTTGGATTAATGGCACCTGGATTGTAAAACCCTAAACAAATCCCACATCGACAAATGACAAGAGAGATGCTCGGTTTATAAGAGCTGATCAACACCTTTATTGATAATATGCGTTTTAGGATGTATGGGTGTTTTAGAACAAACCATGCGGCCTTGTTAAGGCTCAAAATAGACAATATCTTGCCATATTTGGGTTGGATCATAACATAAATACCATTCTCGTGGAGCATTCAGAGAAAAATGCGATGTTAATAGCTTTGCTGCCTTGCTGCTTGAGCTTTTGACTGGCAAGAAGATATATGATTTTCAATGTTGCCTTGATGAAACTTTATTTAAGGATTGGGTCGAGAAACATATTGAAAATAATAGGTTTGTTGAAATAATGGACCCCATTGTCGTTGGAATTCAACCGGGTCAAGGAAAAGTGAAGCAATTACAAATTCTTGTAGAACTTGCCTTGAAATGTCTCTCTGTGTCGGAAGAAGATAGGCCAGCAATAATAGATGCGAAGTTGAGAGATTAGGATCAAAATCACTTGCATACTTCAGGGAACAAAGACAGAGCTCGTCTGCTTCCTTTGTGATCATCATTCCCGAATTGGCCATCTTCCTTGGTACCATTTCCTTTGATGTTAAAACCCTTGTTTTAATTTGCCAACTAAAGTGAAAATACTTCCCAGGTTTGTGGAAGTTAGATCAAGAACTCGTGTTTGAGAGTGTTAGATGACCGATCATGATCCTCCAAGACCTCACTTAACTGTCTGATATTTGATCAAGAAACAAAGGAATTAACAAAATAATCAAATGAAAACAGAATCAACAAATCACAGAGAAAGCCATCAAATACAAAATTGTGGAGGTTCAACCTAAGATATGGCTTAAGTCCTCTTCAAGAACAGAGCAATAGCTTTGTTGTTATTCACGAACAAGTTGAAATTATAGAGACCTTGTTATACGGTACATAATTAACCAAATCGTAAACTTAATGGCTTTATATACGATCACAATTAGATCACAAAATTCACCACTCGCCAGCCAAATCTAGCTTGGTTTCATTATCCATTTATATAAACTAGTTTTCTTGAAATGGGTTTCTTTTTTTTCAAAATGAGTTAGATTTTAAGAAAATTTAAAGCATGGCGAAAATGAAGACACAGGTCATGGAACAACAATATTTAACAGAGTTGATAGCAGATTCTAATGGTAAATATTATTGTATCTTCTCTGCTCAAGAACGCGGGATACCAACTGTTGTGACATAAAACTGAGAAGCTTGCTTGTGCAACAAATGCTGGTAAGCAGCCTTGATTTGTTCACTGTGTTGAAGCTTGGAGAGTCTATGACGTGTGGCTTGAATTCTTGTTTGCCTTGCTTCACCTTTGCTTTGTTGAACTTGGTTGTCGCCTAGGAAAGCTTAATACTTCAGACTCGCTTGCTTCTTGTACCTGGTCATGTTCAATATTTGATTAACTTTACTTGCTTCCTTCTTCAATTTGTTTAATTTTTAATTAATGTATTATGAAAAAGAAAATGTATATCCTCATGAATCAACAAATCCACAAATCGAATACTTGACATTTCTCTCCCAAATCATAAACGTAGCGAAAGTTTCAAAATTCTCTAATTACAAGTTCAGAAGACTAACAAGCTTAAAAGAAAAAGAAATAGAAATATATATAGCGTCACATGAAAATTTAATAGGTTTTTTCTTTATTACAAAGTGGACTAATAATAAAAATGTTAACTAAGCATAGATGCTGACCGATGAGCTAAAGAGCACCATTTACAAGTTCCTTCACGCACGCTCATCTCAAGCAAAAAAAATTGTTCAAGTCAATTAGTCTTCTCTAAAAATGATATTTTAGTCTTTGATCAACATTGTTACAATCTCATCTACATATAAATTTAATTAATAACCAATTCGAATGCATTGAGTGTAAATTCTTGTAAAGTTCGATCTCTTCGATCACATTTCATTACCAATTATCTCGAATCATACAAACTTCGTTAATAAGGTTAGTGAACAGATTAAATATTACTTAACTAAGTTTAATAGATTTTTATTATTATTATTATTACTATATACCTTTCCGGAATCAAATGGTGAGCCGCGCTAATGGATTTCCAAGCTACAAGGTTCTCTACAAAGTACAAATGCAGCTTGGTTATTTTTATTTTTATCTAGTGTGTTTTAGCTTTATGCTTATGTTTACTGAACATCCTGTGGCGAAATCTCTTTTTCATTGTTATAAGTTTATCCAATACTAATAAAGAGGTGTAAGGCACGCAAAAATCCAAGAAATAAAAATGCTAACATTGATCAATAACATAGCAGAATTTGACTGTCTTTATTCCAATTAGTAGTATAATTAAACTCGAATTGGGTGTAATACCTATGATTTACTCTAACATTTATCCGAACAAGAGCATATAATTAATAAATCCATAAATCGATGATGGACTAAAGAAAACCACATCCACGTTTCTTTAGGCATATACTCAATAATACAATGAGCATCATATGAGAGCACAACTTTAGTTTTTAGAAAGTTTCCAAAAATGAAATGAGTACTCTGAATATTAATGACAAGATGCCATCACCGGGAGACCCTGCAAAAAAAAGGGTAACAATATATTTTATAAACCAAAGCCTGTAAGAGGAAAGAGTCAAGTCTAAGGATGAAGAAATTAAAAGCACTTGAGAGCCAATAATCTTTACTAAAATACTCTAGACACTAAGGAGTACTACCGTTTAATTAGTTCCTGAACTTTTGCAGTTTGGCAATATTCACAGCTGCTGTCACATAAAGCCAATCTTTCATACCAGTCAGGAAGTTGTAGTAACCATATCTCCACGACCTATTCAGCATTAAAGTTCCGCAGACACCCCAGAATCCAACAAAGAAACCAAGAATCAATCCCACATAAAATCTGAGGGTCATAAACTGATCATCCTCATCTTCTAGAGTGTTTGCATCATCATTTCTACCTGGCAATGGAGTTGATTCTTCATCCGGACATTTTTTTGGAAGTGGAAGGCCACAAAGCTCAGGATTTCCTGCATACACCGAAGCACAGAAGCTTTGAAGCTGAGTACCGAATGGGATTTTTCCTGACAAGTTGTTGGACGACAAGTCCAAGACACTAAGACCACTTAGTTGAGAAAGGCTAGACGGAATCCTTCTAGAAAACTGGTTTCTAGATAAATCAAGGAAATCCAATGATTTTAACTGACCAATCTTTTGAGTGATTGGTCCTGTTAAATGGTTTCTTGAAAGGTTTAAGGCAATCAACCCCACAAGATCCATAATCTCTTCAGGAATTGCTCCATGTAGTTTGTTACTTGAAAGGTCAAGACACTTTACAAGTCCCAAAGTTCTTTTGTACTCGTGTTCACTTCCTTTCCATGTCAACAGAACATTGTCCAAATAACTATACTGATATACATATCTAGGGAGAATCCAGATTTTATCAGGCATTCCAATGATAGGATTGGAACTTTTTTCTTGGGTCATGGCTGAGAAATTATTGAAACACTTTGGTACCATTCCCGATATATTGTTTAAAGAGAGATCCAGTACTCGAATGAATGCCAGATGGCATAACTGAAAAGGTATATTTCCATGAAAATTATTAGATTTCAAGCTAAGAACAATCAAATTTTGAACACTTCCCCCTATCCAGGTTGGTATCTCACCATACAATGCATTCTTCCTAAGATCCAAAACTCTCAGTTGTGAGCAATTCTTTAAAGATGAAGGCAATTCCCCGGTTAACCTATTGTTGTGTAAACTCAGTGTTTGGATATTATGTAGGAAGCCCATCGAGTCTGGAATTTTTCCGGAGAAGCTATTGTTTGCCAAATTAAGAATGGATAGGCTATCAAAATTCAACCAACAATCTGGAAGCCCTCCAGATAATAAGTTACTCGAGAGATCAAAAAAGTTCCATGTGTTTTTTATAATAGAACATAAGAAAGTAATTGATCCTGAGAACTTATTTTTTGAGAGATTCAAGAACGTAGAATTTGAAGGAAGTGGTGGAATTGGGCCCCAAAAGTGGTTTGAACTGACGTCTATAACAATATCATCATATCTTAAAAAAGACAAATCAGGAAGTTTACCCCTGATCTGGTTGTTAGAGAGATTTAAAAAAACGAGTTCAATGGACAGATCCCAAAACCAATCAGGGAGAGCATCCGAGATTCCATTATTGGAGACATCAAGGGAAATAAGTTGATTTTGAGTTTGAAGCCATTTTGGAAAATGAGGTCCCATCTTGCAAGAGGCAAGACTTAACGATTTCAGTTGAAAAGGAGGAACCCAATCATGGCTCAATTTCAAAGTCAAAGAGTTATCATTCAAGTACAACATCTGCAAGTTGGACATATTGGAAAAAAAGGTTTCAGAGATAACACCTGTGAATGAATTCCTACCAAGTGACAGAGACTCGAGCTTCAACAACTGGCTGAGGCTTTTGTCTATTGTTCCATTTAATCGATTTTCTCCAAGTATTAATACTTTTAGGGATGAAAACCCTACAAGATCAGGTAATGGCCCTGTGATATCATTGCCTTCTAAACATACACCCTCCAGTGAATTCATCGTGCATCCACCAGACAGATTTTTAATCATCTCCGAGAGCTCTCCACTGAGTTTATTGTGAGGCAACAATAATCTATTTAAGCTACACATGTTTCCGAAGAATTTTGGAATCCCACCTTCAAGTTCGTTAAAGGTGAGACAGAGAAATCTAAGAGAAACCATTAGTTGAAAAGCCTCTGGAATTGAACCTTGTAATGAGTTAGAGCCAAGGTTAAGATATTGAATATTCCGACTAAGATTGAAAAGCCAAGGGTATACTGATGAAGAAGGGAGATTGTTGTCGGAGAGATCAAGGGTCTCAATAGACGTACTCAAATTGAAGTGCCAAATAGACGAAGGATTGATAGGTGGAAGAGCACATGAGTGTAGGACTAATGTTTTTAAGGAACGGAGCTTCGCAACTGCTTGAAACCAATCACTAGATTTAGTGAGATTAATGTAACTCAGGTCAAGGTGTCTTAAAGAAGAAAGATGAGAAAGCCACTCTAGGCTTCCCAAACTAAATAAGTTAGAGTTTTCTAGGGGAAGATATACCAATCCTGAAAGGTACCGGTATGGACGAAGCACTTTTAATAAAGATGTACCACAAGAGAGATTGAGGTACCTCAATTTACTGAGGGAACCAATGAACTCAGGAACTGGGCTTCCACGGAAGTGATTGTTACTAAGGTCCAAATGTCTTAAATCATGCAATTTAAGCAAAGCAGGACTGATTGTACCTTTCAAGACCTGCCCTCGAGAATTTTCATCGTCTGATCTTCGAAGATTGAGCACCTTGACATGGTCAGTTTTATTGCTACAACGGACTCCTCTCCATTTACAGCAATCTCTTTTGTCATTATCTGTTCCCCAGGAAGACAGAACGCCATATTCATCCACCAGGCTCTGTTTAAAAGTGAGAAGTGCTTCTCTCTCCTCATCAATGCACCTCATTACTGTGTCGTTAGAATCAGCAATTCTAGGCTCCAATTGAAACAATATCACAGAAAACAAAGCTACATATTCAAGTATAGGGAACAATTTGGATGACATTGTAATTATCATAAGCTTTCAGGATATGTTGTTATATCGAAAATCCTGGAATCCATGCCAACTTATACTAATCTGTAAAATAAGCATCAATTATTGAAGCTTAGAAAAGTCTTCATTGTGAGCGTTGATTATAGTTAGCATATGACGGTCTGAGATGACAAAAGCCAAGAAAATCCTCTGGCGAATCCCAAATAGACAACAACAATGCATAGTGTGGATAAAGAAAGTCATACAATCAACATCCATGTGATCTTTGCCGGGGAAAAACGGTAAACCGAGAAAATGATCATAAAGTGCTGATAGAAAATTGCAGGTACCCAATTTTTAAGGGAACAACTTCAACACCATTCATTAGTCCTTTTATAAAATCATGTTGCCTGTAAGGTTGTCCACCGTGTAGTCTAAGCGGAAGCCAATTGCCTCTTGATTTATATTCTCCTCTGAAGTAGCTAAAATGTTCTTCTCAACAAGTCTTCGTCCAGGTCAATAGGCCTTCGGAAAAATAAATTTCTAGTGGAATATAGGTAGATTATTTGTTTTAATGATGTAATGGGGAGTGTAATTCGATGTCATGAAAGTAAATTTGGAATCATGTACCGACAAAATTAAATTTCATTTACTAAATGTAAGGCTATTTATTTTTTTTTCCTCAACATAAAAGTTAGAAAACCTGTACTTTTACATTTGTATCGTTACAAATTTTAAATGCTAAAGAAGTAATAAATATCTTGATGAAGAAGATAATATTTATATTTTTATTAGGGAAAAGCTCTTTTCATCCCTAGGATTTAATGCTATAGCTCATTTCATCTTTATTTTTCAAACAATAGCCTAAAATATCCTTCCGTTAACTCACCGTTAGTGTAAACCGTTAACTATTAATTCATTAAGGGCAAAATAAGATTTTTTTTATTAAAGTGATATAAAATATATTAAAATAATTTTTTACACAATTAAATAACACTACAAAGTATGTAAAATTCATTAACTTTTTCTTAAATGAAATTAACGATGATATAGTTTGATATAGCCATTGAATAATTACCATGAGGAACAAGCTGTAATTAACACAATATCTTTAAATCATTGGAAGAAAAACTAAAAAATGCCACCAATTTTTATGTGCTTGCATGTGTTGAATATCTTCTTTATCTTCAACTCAATTCAAGCCATTTTACGGTGCCATAGAGTACTTAGTAACGGTTGAGATGTCTATAATACTAATATAACAATAATACCAACGTGAACTATGTTTTACTTTTTTTTTTAATTTTTCTAGAACAGAGAATGGAAATTTTTTTAAAGCAAAAATTAAAATACTTGGCTTAATTCATGACACGCCCATACTAGACATGGATAAGAAATTTCATGGTAGCCAACTACTTTCTTGACCAAGAAGAAACGGAGGCTTATTGGTTAAATGTCTAAAATTTGAATTTTTTTTATTTCAAATTTTTTTTTAAATTGCTGGTTTGTTTTTTTAATTTATATTTGATTTTCAGACATTTACATTTGAATTAAAAAAAAGTAAATTTTTGTGACTTTTATCTAAATAGGAAAAGGCATGAAGAAGTAAATATTATATTCCAAAACATCTCTATTAAATATACTTATTTGCTAAATTATAAAACTTAATCCCTTTATTCATTTTAACTTACAAGGATATAAACATTAAACACCATATTTAAGATTTTTTTTAGTTACAAAAACAAATATAATGTCAATTTATTTAGATATTACAAAATATATATATCATACAGACATTTGTATTCAAACCATCAGTTAAGACTTCCACCAAATTTAGACTGATTTTAAATTTCAGATTAAAAAACTAAATGCGTCTTAATTCTTCATGGTTGATTGGGGAAGACTTGTTTTATATTTCAACTTAAGAATTAATTAAAAAAAATTACAAAAGTACTATTATGCATCAGATTCATACTTGTCGGCATATTAACGCCAACATGAGAGGCTCTGTCTCAATTAAAAATAAATTTAACGTATGATCTTAATTAAGTTCTGAATCGACCATCTATAGATACGTCCTCTTTCACAATCTATCTTTATTTTTATTAACATGTCCACAAAACAAAGATTAGGGTAATTGTTTATCCTTATCGTGCATGTTATCTTCTTAGCTAGGGCCACCATGTTTGTATATTGATTTTGAACAATTAATGGTCCCCTGACTTTGCTGCCATTGAAATTAGAAATTTCCAAGCAAGGGCCAAACGTAATTGTCCGCTGACTTAGAACGGTTAACTGTTGACTTTGCAATAATGCTTCTCTGAATTTGCTGTCTAGAGGCACGTCCATATGCATTACATCATCCTTCTGTTAGCTTAATAATAATAATCATAATAATATATAGAAATATATTAGGAAAAAGCTATTTTCATCCTTAGAGTTTAAGATAATAACTTATTTCATCTTTATTTTAAAAAAAATAACTCGTTTCATTCTTATTTTTCAAATAATAGCTTAAAATATCCTTCCGTGAATTTATAATTAGTTTACTCTAAAATTCATTGAGGGTAAAATAAAAAAATTTTAGTTAAATAAATATATAAAGTTTTATTACCATTAATAAATTTAAAATTTTTTATCTTTTAAATAAAGATCCCCTTAAGTTAGAATTTTCATAACTTACAGCCTGCGATTTGACTAACTAGCCAATAACAATCTGCCACATGGATAAAAAAGAAAGAAAGCATAACTGGTTGAAACGGTTGCAGATCGGGTTGACTGAAAAAGTCAAGCCAAATGATTGACTGTTGCAGCCGGTTTGCAATCGATTAAACGACTTCGTTTCACAATTGAATCCCTCACCTCTTAATATAAAAAAAAACATTGACGAAGAGAAGCATCCTACTGAAAGTCCACCACCAAGAGAAGCCGAAGCTGCATCTCCTCCAACGACCATCCTACTCAAAATCCACCATCGAATAGGGGTGGGCAAAATCGGGTTCGGGTCGGGTTCGGATCAACCCGATCGGATTTCGGGTTGGTCGGGTTGGATAAAAATCGATCCGAACTCCACCCGAACTTATAACCCGATCCGAATTTAATTCGAATCGGATCGGATCGGGTTAAAAAGTCGGGTGGAGTTCGGATCGGATCGGATTCGGGTTAATTCGGGTTCGGATTAAATTCGGGTTATTCGGATGAATTCGAGTTAATTTGGGTCGGGTGTAATCGGATCGGATTGGGGTTAAATCGGGTTCGGATTAAATTCGGGTTATTCGGATCAATTCGGGTTATGATTAATTTGGCGCAATTGGGTTATTCGGACCCTTGGTTTGCATTGATCGTTACCCAGTTCATATTCCTGAAATTGTCAAGCTCTAGAAAGCCCTTAATTAGCCTCCTCGTAGAGGTGGCAAAAATACCCGCCCGGTCCGGACCCGGACCATACCCGGGCGTTGCGGGCCGGGTAATACCCGGCCCGGGTATGAAGCCGGGTCGGTCTTGGGAATCACATGATAAACCCGGAACCCGGATTTTATTAAAAAAAATTATAAAATATATATTATTTTAAATATTTTATATTTATTTGACTTATTTATTATACATATATAAAGTTTTAAACACTTAAAGTTTATATTTTCGTGTCAAATTTTATTGAAATAAATTTAAAACTTATAAAATTACCAAAAAATAAAAAATATATACACATAAAATATTAAAAAATATAAAATCCGGGTACCCGGATTAAAACCCGGCCCGGACCCGGACCCGGACCGGTTGCATCCGGGCAGGGTCCGGTCATGGCAATACCCGGACCCGGCCCGGGGTTTTGCCATCTCTACCTCCTCGGTTTCATTGCTATGGGTTGCTACAGCCTACAGTTATTAGGAATCATCTCTTGCCTATATTTGATCTGGGATTTGCATTTGCTGCTGCTGCTGTGTTGTGAAATGTGAACTTAGGCAAAAGCCTTGATTACTTGCACATTTTTAATTTTTCTTTGTCAAAAACTCAAAATTAAGCATCTGCATACTTTGTGAATGATTCAAAATTAATTCAAATGATTCAAAAACTACTATAGAATTAAATTCAAATGATTCAAAATTAAAAATTAAAACAAAGCATAAAATTAAAATTAACACAAAGTTTAAATTTAAAATAATTATTAATCATTAATTCATAAATTAAAACACAAAAAGACTATTAAAAAAATCTACTTAATAGTTAGTATTACAAATTGATTCAAATAATTGTTAATTTAATTTTATGAAACTTTTTGAAATCGATATTTCTAATTTTCCACCATAATATTTATATATGATCAAGAATTCAAGATGCATATTCCATAAAAGAAAACCAAGAAATTAATGTAATTATTTAATTTATAATATCTAATTATCCATTAGCCAAAATAAAATAATATTAATTACATATCCATATCTTAAATTCTTAATTCTTATTATGCCCACATTATATGTACTTAACCACTTAATATTTACTTATTGGTTATCATGCAATTAATTAAATTGATTAATTATTTGTTGAAGTTGAAACTTGAAACTACTGCAATTAAATTGGTTAATTTTTGGTTGAAGTTGAAACTATTGTACAAATACACATATCATATGACATATATAATTATAATTTATATTGTAACATAATATTTAATTTTAATTTTTAATCTAACATTACTATTCATACAAAAAATCAATTATTAATAAGTAACAAAAAATTAATGCCGGATTATTTTCATTTTATTGATAAAATTTAACAATATATAATTATATATAATTAACATACAAAGTTACAATTAACATTTCTCATATAACATATAAAAAATAACAATTATAATTAATCATTAATGCATATATAATTATATATTATATATATACCATCACTTAAACAAGTTCAAAAGCCGGATTTGCTGATTCGGTTCGGGCTTCAAGAGTTCAAGCTCCAAATCCAAACTTCCAACTTCCAAAACAGAGAGTGAAGAGACCTTTTGAGTTTTGAGACTGGAGCCGTGACTCGTGAGGCGTGACCGTTAGGGTGTGGTGGCCGGATGTCAACACTCAACAGCCGTGACCCGTGTATGCCAATGGTGGAGACTCGAGTGGATCGGAGGCAGCTTGCCGGGCGGATCTTCAATCGGACTGAGTGATGGTGGAGTGGAGGATTCAAGGCTTGGATCCGGCGCTTGGTTGTAGCAGATCTGTAGATCGGGTCACGATCTTCGCGAATCAGCTTCGGCTTCGGTTGGGGTCGTTCTCGGCAACGGTTGCTGCGTGTGGTGGCCGGTTGAAGGTAGCTCCGTGAACTGTGCATGTGTGTTTGCTGCGTGTGGTGAGCGACGGAGGCCGTGAGGCGTGAATGGGTGTGGGTTGGCTGCTTGTGCTTGACGGCTTGAGTGCTGGTTTCAGTGATTTGTGTGTGACAGTGAGGGTTTGTGATACCGTGAGGCAGTGACTGGTGAGTGTCTAAGTGAGTGAGGGTTTGTGAGCCAAAATGAGACTTTGCTTTGCTTGTGTTCTTTTCTCTGTGAATTACTAATACTGAATTGTTTTGTTGCGGTGAGGTGAATACTTTGTGAATTACTGTAAAATGTAAATCCGTGAATCTGTGTGACACTGTGAAGTCTGTGATGTGTGATCTGTAGATTCTGTATTCTGTGAGTTACTGAATACTGGTTGTCTGATTCAGTGATTGTGTCGTGTACTCGTGTGAGTGTGTATTTGTATTTTGTATTCTGTGATTTGTATTTGCAAAATTTTTTTTTTCTTAACCCGATCGGGTTTTCGGATCGGATCGAGTTTCACCTGATCCGAACATGATCCGATCGGGTTGAGACAATTTCACCCGATCGGGTTTTGTTCACCACCCGATCCGATCCGAACCCGAAATTTTTCGGATCGGATCGGGTCGGATCGGATATTTTGCCCACCCCTACCATCGAATTTTCTACAAACTAGGCTTCAATTAATGCAAATGGACTTGCAAATCAAAGTGGCGATAGTGTTGAAGTGATGTTGAAGTGAAAACAATCCTTTAAAATTATGAATTAAAACATGTAAATCAATTTTATTACAGTTTACGATGGGTTATATGAAAATTTTTATAAAAATTATGGAGATAAATAATTCTTTGAAGAAAATAAAAAGATACAAATAGTATAATCTACTACTCTATTATCATAGTTTATAGAAATGAATAATAATGCTAATTATTAAATTCATGGGCGGAGCTACTTGTGGGCTGCAGCCCGTCGAAAATTTTGATAAATTTCCAAAAATACCATTGTGCAAAGTTTACAAAATTCTCATTACCCTTTCTTTTATTTACAACTTTATCATTCCATTAATTTGCAACTTTGCCATTCATATAAATAAATTAGTAAAAGTGAGCATTTACTTTGTTCTTTCAAAGGGAGTGCCTAAGTTACGACCAATGTATCATACATTTTTTGTTTTATTCTTCTACGCAAATATCATTTAAGTCCCTCTATATTTTTTTCTATTTTTTATAATTGAGGAAGTATTTGTCTTCTTTCATCTCTTCTACATCTATTTTTTATTCTTTCTAGAGTTTTATTTATTTCTTTTAATAAAAGTAAATGATTATCAAATTCATATAGGTCTATAAATTCATGATAAACTTCTGGTCCTAAATTTATTAATCCTATCCTTTCTTGTTCCAATAATTCTATTTTTTGATTTATTAAATTCATGTATGTATTTACTGTGTTTTCCCATCCTAGAAACATTCGTTCTATGCTATTTACTAATTCTTGTATTGTATTAACAGCTTGATTCATAGTGCTTCTGTTTTATACCAATATACTAAGAATTGTATAAATTTATCAATGAATTTCATTTTCTTTTCTATCAATATCTCACCACCAGTTGTATCTATATTTCTCTCTCTAAGTTCCTCAGTCAACTCAAGTTCTATATTCCTTATATTGTTTTTATCAGTTTTTAATGCTTTTATTAAATGCTTTATTTCTTCTTTATTATATACTTTTAATGTATATAAACTATTGACTATAGATTGTATTGGATCCATGTTTATGATTATAAGATTTTTAAGAGTTCTGGCTCTGATACCATTTTTTAGGGTTATACAAAAATACAAAATAAAATACAAAAACAAAATAAAATACAAAAACAAACATACAACATAAAATAACAGAAAAATGTAAACAGAAAAATGTAAAATATATAAAGAGTAAAATTAAACAAGACTAATAAGCATTGCAAGACTTTTTCTGGTTTTATAATGTATATCTATCATATCTATTGTATCTACTGTTTATGTTATTTCTTAAATATAAGGCTATAACTTGTTCTCCTTCAATTTCCCTAGGTATATTATTAGGGAGAGTTGCGACATAAAAATCATAATAATTACTATTAGTTTCCAAGATATATGTAGGATTATTGATCAGATTCAAATATGAAATTTCCAGATTATGTGTAGTATAGAATATTTCTATCTTTATAAAATATATATCATTATTTATTATACTACTGTAGTACCTGATTTCTCTATGGATATCCATTTTTACTAGTTACAGGTACGTGGCTTGTTATCCCAAAATACAGAGGATACTAACGCCCAATCGGGATCGTCTATCCAATTTACGTTATGGGTTGCTTGCCTATATACCTCATAACCATTATATGTGTTATAATTTAGATTTTTATATTTCAAGCTCTTCATTATCTGAATTTTCTATGTAATTTATATATGATGGTCTGATTTCTTGACTTTCATGTTCGATATATGCCAAGGCTATGTCAATCCCTTGTTCTATTGTTAGCATAATTATGTTATGCTTTAAATTATCTATTTCAATATGGTTTATAATCTTTCTTTTTATTTCTTGTGGTAAGTTAAGCGTATATACTGCTTGTAGGTCTTCTGTTCTAACAAGCTCTTTTTTACTTAAAAGATAATAACTCTGTTTAAATGATCCTAAGTTAAAATCTATTATCATCATATAATCATTATATGTTATTTTAGTTGTTGAGTTTATCATATATTCTTTAGATTTCCCTAACAAGATATTGTTATTCATTGAAAATTAAAATATTTCACTTCTGGAGATTAGCTCTTCCTCCATAAATCTCCTCATCATCATCAATCAACAAACTTCCACCAACAGATAAGGGTTGAGAATTATTACCTAAATTATTCTTGTTTCTCTGCCTTCCAATCTTTTTCCAGTGACCAGCAGCCTGGTTGTCCTTATTCCCTCAACGGCCTCCTTGCCTCAACGGGATCAGCGGACACGAGCGGCCTTACTGTATGGAGTCTGATTGTTGTGCATAGAAAACTTGAATAAGTTTAGGTTTCTCTGACCTTTCTATGGTGACTTTTGTTTTTGATTAATGATGTATTGATTTAGGATTTAGAGCAAGGAAGTGGTTTAGCTATTCATATTTTCAGAGAATTTTGAAACTAGAAGAATGATTTCGAAGCTCCTCCTCTTTGTTCTCCTCCGGTTGTTTATTTATATCTCAATTCTTTTTGATACAAATACATTATTGCCCTTACATTATTAGGCTTCTTTCTATGTTTTATTACATTGCTGCCCTTACATAATTGGGCTTCTTACATCATTGCTTACGTTTTTATTCCATGTACAGTTACTTATGCTTTTAACTTTGTCGGCCATCTTCTTTATGCTGTCTATCTTATCTTGTCGGGCATCTTTCTTTATGCTGTTTCCCTTATCTTGTCGGGCATCTTCTTTATGTTTTCTGCCACTTCCATCAGTTGGTAAGCATGCTGCATGGTTTTACTGCTGCTGGGGAAACGCATAGTGCTTATTTCGTTGATGAAGTCTAGTAACAAATTTGAAGGTGTATGGCAATCCTCGGAAGTTATAAGGATGTAATTCTGGAATTTGATAATAGTTCTTAAATTCCTTTTATACAAGTCTTTAGCTATGCTCCATATGGCCTTTATTCCTCTGGCTCTTCGTGTTCTGATCCAAGATTCGTTTATGTGTGGAACATTTGTATATTCGGTCCCAATTTCGACTTTGAAATTTTTTGTGAGGTGACCTACGGAAATCATGTAAAAGGCTTGGTATTCTACATTCTGGTAGTATTCTGGGCTTATGGTGTAGAATTTTAAGTATACCGGCCTTTTTTGGGCGAACCTTGATATTTCCTTGACTAATAGGTCATCAAGGCTGGCTATTTCTTGAAGGTTTATATCTGGATATATCAAGTCTAAATATCCATATTTTGCTATTTTCCCAACAAGGAGTGGATCTGCTCCTTTGGTAACAATCATTCTGGGGTATATATTTTTCCCTGGGGCTTTAAAAATTGTATTATTATGAGAACAAGTGGAATATACCCATGTAGAGAATTGTTTATACTCTTCTTCTTTTTGATTTAGAGGTTTTTCCTCCTCCTCCTCTGTATAAGGGTTGTTTATTTGGATAAACTTTTTTGGGGGATCTGAATTTGGTGACTCAACTTCTATGGATATAATTTTATTTGGAACTGGGTCAGAGATTAGTTTATCTTCTCTGAAGGGTCCACTACTGCTTCCTACATTTATTGGGTTGATGTTTATTGGGTTTGTGTTTATAGAGAGAGCCTTTGTTAGGTCGTCTATGTATGACTCTAACAAATTTACTCCTTTCTCATGGCCCTCGAAAGCCTCCTTCAAATAGTTTATTGCATCAATTATATCAGATGCTTCAGTTTTGAGCCTTTGTATTTCGGCTTCTATTTTGCCGATGATTCTATTTACTTCAGGATTCATTCTGTCCAAATTCTATGTTCATGCTTAGAAAATCTGCAAGGAAATTGTTAGTACTTTTAATATGTATTATTTTAAAATTATAATAAGACAGATAAGCTTGTCATCTATGTAACCTTTTATATTGGGGTTCATTCGGTAAAATTCTATTGATAAGAGAACTTACCTGAGAATTATCTGTTTCTACAATAAACGATTTTTGAAGTAAAAATAATGAGAATTTTTTTATTCCTTTATATATTGCAAGGAGTTCTTTTTCATGTACGGGATAATTGACTTGTGCTTGGTTAAAAGTTCCACTAGTATATCGGCATAATTCATTTATATCTGTTTTAAGAATTGCTCCCCAATATAAATCAGATGCATCTGTTTGTATTATTAATTTATCTTTTTCATTTGGTAATCTTAATGCCGGAAGATTTTTACATTCTTCCTTTAAATTTTTTACAGCTTGTGTATGTTCCTCATTCCATCCTCTCGTATTATTTTTTCTTAACAATTTTTGAAGTACATTTCTTTTTTTAGCTAGATCTTTTATGAATCCTTCTGCATAATTTAAACATCCTAAGAATTTTTGTATTTGTTGTTTATTTTCTAATTTATCAGGAAACTCAATTATTTTTCTTCCTATATGGCTTTGGAGTCTGATTCCTTGTTTATCAAGAATCATACCTAAAAATTCTATTCTCTTATGTTCTATAATTGCTTTTTTACTGGATAGTACAATACCTTCTTTGATACATATGTTAACAAACTCTTTTAAATGGTGCCTATGTTCTTCTAATGTCTGAGATGCTATTAATATATCATCAACATAGACTATAATGTAGTTATAATTTCTAAATATTTTATCTATTCTATTTTGAAAAATTTGTGGGGCATTTTTTAATCTAAAGGGCATTACTAGCCATTCATAGTGTCCTTGTGGGGTGCTAAAGGCTGTATAAGGGATACTATTTTCTTCCATTTTTATTTGCCAAAAACCTGATTTACAGTCAAATTTTGAATAGTAAGTTTTATTTTTTACAAGGTTTATTAGTACTTCTTTATTTGGAAGAAAATACCCATCAAATTTTGTATATTTATTGAGTTCTTTATAATTTATTACCATTCTTGCTTTTCCTCTAACCTGTTCTGCTCTTTTTCTAACCATAAAAGCAAGGCTATTATGTGGACTATTACTGCTTCTAATGAGCTTTAGATTTAAAAGTTCTTTTATTTGAGTTCTAAATTCTTCTCTATCTTCTTTTGTATACATCATAGGTTTTACTCTTATTATCCTATTTTCAGTTAACTCTATTTTTGCTTTAGGATGGTCTGGTTTCCATAATGCTAATGGGTTTTCTTTATAAACTTGTTCAAGTTGTGTTTTTATTTTTTCTAATTGTATGTTATAACTCTGTCCTTTTTGTATTAAATAATATTTTTCATAAATATACTTATCACCACGCTGGGCTGGCTGAACTCTGTAGGGTTTAAATTCACGGGGGATACGAAGAATATGATTACAAAGGGTTTTTAAAGTGATCATGTGTGTAGTCTGTTGGTAATATTGAAATTGTTGGAGAAAGTCATTACCTAAAAGGATATCACAATCCATATTATCATATTGGAATACTTGGTTTATACGGATAATTTTACTGCCTAATAGTATCTCAAAATTTATCAAGGATAAGTTGACTTGTTGTTTATCACCTGTGATGCCAATTATTTTTAATTTTCCATTTGGCTCCCATAGTGTTGATAAAAAGGATTTCATTATAGTGATTTCACTTCCTGTGTCAATTAAGGCACATGTGTCGATATCTTTTTCTGTTATATTTATTTGTATATAGACAGACATAGGATATTTGATATAAGCTTGTTTTAACATGTTTCATATACTATTTTTTGTCCATGTATAAGGAAAGTTATTCTATTTGGTTCAATTTTATAATATTCTAAATCATTTAAAAAATTATTCCCTAATACTATATGTTTTTCTGGGTCTGTAGTCATAAATGAGTCTATATAACAGGCAACAATTATTCTAAGTCCTTCTATTATTATAGGGACTTTAACTTCTTGTTTACAAAAATGTTTATTTCCATTGAAATCAGTGTATTCATAGGGAATTTCTTTTTCTTTTACTAGGAGTCCTTTATTTTTTGTATGGTTCATATAATTATGGCTTGTACCTGTGTCTAATAGTATAGGTATCTTTGTTGTATAGTCTATCCCATTAAAGTATTGTCCAAGTATTTTTACTACATTATTGGTTGGTAAAGCTTTGATTATTTGTTTATCAGTACTTATTCTTCTAGAAGAACTTCCTCTTACTAAGGTTCTTCCAGCAAAACTTATAGGGATAATGGAGTTTTCATTACTATTATCCAAAAATTATTTTTTATCATCTATATTTAACTCATAGTTAATTGGGATTTTATAATCTTGGATTACTGGTTCTATAAATGTTGCAATATCTTCACAATCTTTGTTTATTTCAATGTAAGGTTTATTATCATATATTTCTCCGTAATTTGAATTACAAAAGCTATATAAAGCTGAGTAATGTATTGTCATTATCCTATTACCTTCTTTCATTAAATTCCTTTTTAATAATTTAAAATGTAGGCTTAATGTTTCATCTATGTTTTTATCTTTTATATGTACACAATATCTAGGATGACAAGTAAATAATAATTTATTATAACATAAATTTCCTTCTATTGTTCCTAAATGTCCTATGCTAGGGTCTGTAAATTTTTGATCATGTAATGATAAGACTATGGGGCTATCTATTCCTTCTTTGAAAAGAGATTTTATTAAAATTTGTATTTCTGCTAAATATACATATTGGATTTTTTCCTTAGTTGATTCACTTTTTATTTTTCTTAATGCTAAATCTATAGATCTTTTATTAATTAAACTAAACCTAATATTTCCTTCTGCTTGTGTAATTGTTACAGCTTTTTCTTGTTCATAATATTCATGTAATATGATTCTTTTTCTTTTAAACATGTCTCTAAATCTATGGATTATGCCATATTCTGGTTTTTCCATATTTAATTTTAAAAGTTTGTTATATTTTTCTTTGTTGAAAGTGGCAACAAGGCTGTATCCACTTTTATTTTCTTCTTTTTCTATTTCGTCTATTTCTTCTATTTGTTCATTATCTAATAATTCTTCTTTATTCTGACTCATTTTCTGATTTTTCTTCCATATAAATTTCTTCTCCAATATAATCAGATAAATTACTTATTTCTTCTAAGTCACTTTCTATTTCTTCAAAATCTTCTTTTAGAAGTCTAACCTTCTTTTTTGTACAATCTGTACTAATATGTCATATTTCTCCGCAATTCCAACATTTACATTTGGATTTATCTAAGATCTTTCTTTGATTTTTATATTTTCTTTTATAATATTTTCTTCCTGATTTTTTATATTTTCTCTTAAAATTATTGTATTTTTTATATCTTTTTTCTTTATGATAGGATTTTCTACGTCTCTTATGGGGTATATAACACCCCCATTGAGTAGGCATATCCGTTTTCTCACAACATAATTTTGTTATATTTTTACTCTTTTTTATTAAACTTCTTTGAATACATATTTCACTTAATCTTGTATTTAAGAATCTTATTCTAGCTCCTAATGTATCTGGGAGTCTATTATCATTTTTACTAGTGTATTTTTCATATTCATTAATGAAATATCCATTCCAAGGGTATGGTAGTTTGGAGTAGTACAAATTTTTATATATGTTTTGATCTTCATGACTCATGAATTGGGTATAATAATATTTACTAATTCACATGTATATTCTTTTACAAAACACATATTACAAATTGTCAAATTTATTAATTTCATTCTAGCGTCTAATTTATCGTGTTTTGCTTCATTTTCTTTATTTTGTAACCAATCTTCTCCTAGGAATTCACTAGCAATATATTCGATTATCTTTTCTATACCTAATCCTTTATCTCTTCCAATGCTATTTTCGTTGAATCTCTTATTAATTTTTGTGTATCATCACTTAATCCTTTCCACCAGTTAAATACATTTCCTATGAAACTTGCTATTAGAATGTCAGCAAATATGTTTATTTTTTCTTCTGTTTCTACATTCCAATCATCTCTAGATCCATTAAATATAAAAAATAATTTCATCTGCATTCCCCATTCTACTAAGGCTTTTCGAGAGTCTATTTTGCAATCTAAGTCTAAAAATGTGCCTGCATTGCTTATTGGCATTAAGTGGTCATTATTGGGTTGGTATTCTTTTTTCCATGGGGTATTTTTAATGGGAGGATAGTATTCAAAAAATGGTTTATTTTTCTTTTTACTTGTTCCATTCCTATGGCTTGATTCTCCAATATCAGGTTTTAGTTCTGGACCTCCAGCAACATTCATTTTTATGCAATATTCTTTCTCAAATTCTTCTATGTCGCTAAGATTTATATCACTAAATTTTTCTGTTAATTCTTCTAATGTATTTTCCATTATTCTGTATCACTAGGTATAGTTTCCTTTATTTCTAATTTTTCTTTTCCTTTTTCCTTTGTTTTTAACTCTGCTTTTAATCTCTCTGATTCTTCTAATATTTTTGGGTACTGGGTTTTTATAAACCAATCATCATAACTTCCTGCCTGAGGTTTTGTTATTTGTTTTTCAAAACTTGTTCCTATTATTCCTGATTTTATTATTTCAAGTTTTTCCACCTTCTTATCTTTTTTCCGATTTATCTGTATTGTAGATAATTCTATTTTTATTTTTCCTATTTCTTGTTTAATTTCTCTCATCTCTTCTTTAAGATTTAAAAGTATTTCTTTTAATTCAAATAACGTAGTTTCCATGAAAGTTAGGGGTATTGATGGATATTATCTCTCTTGAGTGTATGTTACATTTAACGTAATATAGTGTTAACCTCTTTCAAAACCTGCTCTCTTTGTTTCTTGGGTTCTTGGTGCTGACGTGCTCTGCTTCTTCTTCAGTTATTTATCTTTTGTTGGTAAAAACATATAATAAAATTATTTTTTATTTAATTATTTACAATATATTTATTAATTGTATGGTAGTAAAGACTTTAGTTAGTTCTTATTCTAATTTTATTGCGTAAGATTAAATTATTGTTAGGTCAAATCATTGAATTCTAGCAATTAAATTTTTAAATTGATTATTGATAGATCATATATTAGAGATAGTTATTTCTATGAAAGAAAAGAAGAAATCTAAGAGCTGAATCAAATGGCATGGTTTAGTGGGTAATCAAGACAGCACTTTAAAATAAGATGGAGAAGGAGTTTATATCAGATTGTATGGTTATCTACAATAAAAGAGAATTGTAGACACTATCGATTCAAATTCAATAATAGATAAATTTAATGCTCGAAAGTATCGTAAGGTACAACCTAAGGAGTTTTTAATTGTAATTGAATTACTTTTGGGATTCGATTTATTTTCTTATATATTAATGAACTTTTTATTAAGTTTTATACTCTTAATTGCGATAATATTTGGACTTTGGAAAACATTTAGCCCACCCAAAATTTTTTTCTGGCTTTGCCCCTGATTAAATTTTATTTAGATGAAAATAGATTTATTAAATTGAGATATTTTAGACAATATCTTCAAATTTTTTAGATTAAGTAAAAAGCGAAAAGGAAAAAATTGGTTTAATAATTGAAAACTTTTAATAAGTTGAAAAAATGAACAGACTTTAATGACTTAACTGATTGAAATTAAATTAATTAAGTCCACAATTTTTTTTTAAAAAGGCCACATATTAAACTTGTCTCTTTTCTTCTCATTAATTTTCTTTTTGAGATATAAGCATTTTCATCTTTGAACTATTGTGTAATTAAACAGATAACTTTGGATTGCTACAATTGTTATGCAGGATATTGGGAGAGCAATATTTTCTAATTATAAACGTCATTTGTCTTGCCAATATACATACATACATACACACACACACACACACATACATATATATATATATAGTAGTTCTTACACTTTAAAATCCTGAATTGAAAAATTTCTCTCTTTGTCTCTCTCTATATATATATATATAGAGAGAGAGAGAGAGAGAGAGAATAATTATAATTTATGTAAATGTTCATCAAAGCAACCTTTTATCTCCCCAACAAACAACTTTTTATTTGTTATAACTTCTACTATCTTATAAGAACTTATAACTAATGATATATCCATTTACTAATCGTTTACTTCATTTATATGGTTGTGTGACTATAAAAGGATGACTCATCTCCTTGTTTTTATATACGTGAGATTGAATAAACTTCGTCGCTAGACATCATGTCTCTTATTTGCTTCTCTCTTTCTCTTGCTATATTGTTGAACTCTTAATTGATAAATAATTTAACATGCATCAATACGATTCTTAGCGAAAAAGGTAGTACGGTAAATTTCTCTCTTTTGATCTTAATCATAAAGGTATGAATTGAACTATTTAGATTTTGTCTAAAATTATATTTATATGTTTTTCTATGATTTAAGAGAATGAATCTATGAAATCGCTTCTTTATTAACCGTTATGGTAATTGGATTTATCTATCGTTCCATTCATTTATATTGCTATTTCCTATTCTAATATTGAATTGCTATTATATATACAGTATATTGAAACAAACAAAAAAAAAATCATCCTGAAGTGTGAATGTATGCAGCATTTTTCTCTTGTCATTTAGTTTCGGCCGGGCCCAATCTACCAAGCTTTGCTCTTTGCTTGGTCATGTCTTGTCAATGGACTTCCTTCCTGTCGGTAGCTCTAGAAGAACAACTCCAAAGCTGTATACATTACTCCTGGCAATCAGGTGGCCTGTCCAATTCAAACAGATATCAGTAGTGAATAACATCATAATTTTAGAATAATTCCTCAGAAACATATTTTACGAAGGATTCACTATTAAGTGTATATCTTACTTCCTTAAGGACTAAACAAATATTATAAGTTTATGTATATGTCGTATAAGATTATATATGAACTTCTTTCTCCATATCTCCAGAACGAGTTACAAAATGATTATATAAAGAAGGCATAATTGTTTGTTTCAAAAAAAATTTGAAGGAAAAATAACATAATATATGGAAGATGTTCAAGGATTGAATTAAAATGGTGATTTATTTTATCTCCTTGAAGGAGCGAAATTGAATATCCAAATGGATAATTTGTTTCTTTGAAACAAGTAAAAGAAAACATGCGATCACTGAAAGATCAAACAAAAGTTCATGATTTGATTTTCTTTTTTTTATATGTATATGAGGAGAAAATCATCAAGAATATATTTAAAGAGAACATGTGGTATGCGCAAATATTTTATAGCTCATTTATGCTCCAGCAGTAACATTCCTTGAAGCGAATGTTTATTTGATAATTGTGGGATTAGTGGAAGACATGCCATCATTAAATTTATTGACATTGCAGAGATCAACATTTAAGTATTTATGATTGCAATATATATATAGCACCACACGAAGTAGAACGAATTAAAAATTGAAAAAATTTGTGATGAAACTTCAATAATTCTAGAGTTTCTTACATAGTTTGAAATGATGAAGCTCAAATGGTAAATTTGTAAATCAGGCTAATGATTATGTATCAAATTATATAAAATTCAGAAGAATTTTAATCAAGAGGTAGCAGATTGTCTTATTTTTTATTTTTGTTTAAATCAAGTGAAGATGAATTTATAGAAGCAATTGATTATTTGTTATGATTCACCAATATTTATGCATAAATATTTTATGAAAAGGTCTTCCCATCACAAGGGATAGAAAAGCTATACATGATGGATGATTTGATTTTATGATAATACTATATATCACTTTACCTCGTCTTAATATTTATGTAATTTGAACTTAAAGTTCAAAAGGGATATTATACAATGTGAATTGTTGATCGATTATTGAATGAATTTGTTGATATATGAAAGTGAAAAATCACAAATAAAATATGATTGTGGGTTGATATATATGATGTCCTTGAAGAACGAAATGATGAGACAAATAATTAAATATATAAACGCTTGAAGCATGTGATAAATCAATTGATGCAAGAATTTAATTCTCGGGGAAGTTAAAACAAAATAATTCAATGCTCTACAGAGACCATGTTCGCATGTATAGCAAAATATTTGATCTTTATTAAGTGATTGAATATATAGCCCCTACTAACCAGAAAATGAATCTTAAATACTCTTGAATAGGTAAATGGTGAGGAATAAAGAGATCCAAATTGTCCTATAAAAGACATGCTTGGAAATTAAAAGAGAGTTTTAACCCTTATAGAGACATATTTATTAGAAGCTTCAAAATATCTCATTGGGCACATATATTGACAAATAAAAAATATTTAATCACTAGTATGTTGGTACTTGGTGCAAGAGAAAAATTGAAATTGGCATAAGATTGTTGTTAATAAAAATTTAGTTGTTATGATAAAATATTCAAGATCCTAAATCACAAAAATATAAAAGAATATCGATTTATGTGATTAGCCAAAATTTTGACATGTGGTCCATCTGTTAGAAGACATAAAATTAATTAACAAAATATAAAATTTTTAACATATAGTCCATACACCTGAAGCCATAAAATTTCTAATAAAACTTGTATCTAAACTATGCTATGTCAAAGTCAAATTAAAGAATCTATGTACTTATATTTGAAGGATAAAATGCTAGAAACAAGTACTAGAAGTATTAAATCAAAAAACTTGCACTTTATATATTCTTGATAGGGCTATAATCATGATTGTGTATGTTATAGCTATCTAGACTTATAAAGTATAATCACTTTAGTGAAATTTGTTAAAAGCTTGATATGTTGTTATCCACTTCGCTATGTGATTTTATTAAAAATTAAAAATTAGATTTGCAATCTTTGCAAAATATGTTGATGATCTAAAAATGGAAAATACTCTTGAAGAGCTTATGATTTTATCCTTTTAAGAATGAATAAGATTCCAGATGAAAAATCTTGAAATGACGTAATCTTTTTCAACTTATATATTGAAATTTATTACATAGAATTCTGATATAATAGAAATATCAGAAGTATTTCACTTCAATAATTGTTCTATTTTAGAATTTATTGTATACATCTTAGTCCCGAAGAACCATATTTTATTCCAACTTGTGTCTACAAATGGCATTGGAAAATTGCATAATTGTAAATCACATTATGTTCAACATAAACTTAAAAATGTCAAAATAGTGTGAAAGATATAATACACAATTTTCTTGTATATGCATGCTAAAGCTTAGTTTTACTTGAGAAGATTAACAAAATTATGAAGATATATGCATGGAGATATTCTTCAATCAATATGACGGTTTTATATTATATATTCAAGCTTTCAAAAGATGTGTTGATCTTGTAGATTATTTAACCAAGGTATTACAATAAAATATGATTGATCATTGAAGCACCCATGTCACTTTGAGGGAAAGTGCCCTTATTGAAAAGAAGGGAGTTACGGATATAGAAGGCTCGATGCACTATATTCTTTTTCCTTCATTAAGTTTTTGTCCCATTGGATTTTCTTATTAAAGTTTTAACAAGGCAGATTGTACCCCTGCCTCTATAAGGTATAAATGAATAGTGTATTCCTTTTCCTTCATTAGTATGTTTCTCATAAGGTTTTTACCAGCAAAGGTTTCAGTGAGGCATATTCTTTTTAGGATGAACATCCAAGGAGAAATGTTATTAAATAATCATAATTTATGTAGATGTTCATCAAAGAATCTTTTATCTTCACATCAACCAACTGTTCATTTCTTATAATTTTCACTATCTTAAAAGAACTTATGTCTAATGATATATTTATTTACGAATTATTTACTTCATTTACACGGTTATGTGATTACAAAATGAGAGCTCATCTCCTTATTTGTATATGTTTGAGATTGAATAAAACTCATCTCTAAATATCATGTCTTCTATTTATTTTCTCTCCTTCTTTTCTAATATTGTCATGCTCTTAGCTAATAAATAATTTAACACGTATGCAATTATGCGCCACTTTACAAGGGAAAGCACAACAAAATTCACTGTAACTGACAGTTAATCTAAAATTAATCTCCCATAGCTCTTTAATTATTTAACAAAGCAACAATAATTAGCCATACAAAAAAATTAATTCCGAGTTAGTATAATTTAGCAAAACCCCAAATTAAACCACAAGTCATTACCATTCAAAAATGCTCGCCATCACAGCAAGCATGTGATCCACGGCTGTAAATAATTACCGAGAAAAGCATCAAATAAAGTTTCGTAGTTCGAACATTTGTTGAAAATGCACGTGAGATTGTCTTTATTTATCACATGTGTTTATTGCTAGTAACACTCTTTTTAACACCACTCTTTTAGTCTCTTACGTATTATTGCATGGTTTTAAGTGGTTATTTCCATCGGAACTTACATGTAAGTACTTGAAGGCATGTAAGTTCTGATGTAATTTTTTCCTCTAATTTATTGCTAGGGATGTAATTTATGTCTCTTAATTAAAAAAATTTAGGTTTGGGCTTTGAATATTTGATTATTAATTTTGTAGCATTTGGATACTGTCGAAGAGTGTGTATTAATTATGCCCATGTATTGCAGTAAGATAGAGGTCTCGCTATTTTGTTAGTGAAGATTTTCAAACAATGGTTGATAGACCCCTAGACTCTGCTATAAAATATATAAATTCAGACTTTCTCTAGATTTGAAATTTAATTATAGTGCCAACAGTAACCTTCTATTTATTAATTTTAAAATCTAATCCAATCCCATAATTTACCCAAGCTCCGAAACATAATTTAAATAAAAAGTTGTCCAAAATTTTGACTTCCCCAAGAAAAAACACAATAGGCTTATTTTAAATCCAATCTTAAAAGAAGCCCAGCCCATGGTCTGAGCTCTCGTGTTTTTTCCCATTTTTTTAAATTTCCCTCAAAAAAACAGTGTTTAATGTGAATTCCGAGTGAAAAAAAGAAAAAAAAAATCAAATTTTGACAAAAATGGAATACGGAGACGCCATGGAAGTGGAAGTGGAAGCCACTGCTACTCCTTCTTCTTCACCTCTCGATCTCCACTCTCTTCGCAGGTGTGTATATATATATATATATACATGTTCATCGCCATTTTTTTAATTTTGTAATTTTTTTATTTGTAAAAAATATTATTGTTACTTGAACTTAATTTTACTTAATGTTTGTATATATATATATATATATATATTTTCTCGAAACGGCAATTATGCCCAGCATTAACGTTCTTTAGCTTCATGGGAACAATTTGACAGGGAAACTTGAAATCTCAGATGGGTTTTATGAAAAAATGGGTAGGCGTTTTAGAGCTTGGAATAATCCAAATTTGTGTTACAAGGCTGAATTCACATCGACAAGTACTCATGTTCCTTACGGAGTGAAATCTTGTTCGAGCACATAGCACAAGAGGAGAGATGTTTGTTCATATATCTCAATATGAAAATAAAAATTTAGACTGCGCCATTCTTTTAGTCTCATTTGAGTTATACACTTAAATATTGCATGATTTTAAGTGAAGAATATAACTCAAATGAGACTAAAAGAATGGTTTTAAATGAGATTGTTACCATCTTGCCACTCTATTCAATGGCAACCCCCCTTTCCGTCCGGTGCGAGTTCTTTTCTAGAACATGGATACTTAACACCATTCTTTTATTCTCTTACGTATTATTGCATGGTTTTAAGTGAAGAATATAACTCAAGAGGCAATTGGCTGGATATCATTTTTCTTTGTTCTTTTTTTTTTCCACTTATTTATTTATTTTAATTTAATTGCTAATATTTTTGTTGTTGCTGGCTGTAGAGTAGATATCCAGTGAACTACGAAACTTTATTTGATGCTTTTCTCGGTAATTATTTACAGCCGTGGATCAATTATTTGAAATATGTCCTTAATTCAATTTTTTTTTCCAATTGAAATTAATGACTTATTTTATAAAATGAGTAAATTATATATTTATTATATAGATTAAAAACATTAGGGGGTAAAATGTTATTACTTTAATTTATTTTAAAAACCTTCTAATTAAAAAAAGTATATCAATCTAATATAAAATTGTCACTAGTATTAAACTACTTAAAAAAACAACATATAGTAACAATTGTTAACATTTTCATAAACTTTTTATGTGAATTTTGAGATTTTATTTATTAGTTACATTAACTAAGATAAAATTTGAATATTTTGAGGAGCTTTAATTTGATAGAAAAATCATCAACTAGTTCTTCAAAGAGAGTCAGAGCGCCTGGCAAAGAAACGACGACATCCAAAATACATTTTTGTTGGGTTGAGTTTAGTTTATTATTAAAGCTTTTGACTAATAATATTTTTATAATTTAAAAAGAGGAATAAATTTGAATTTTTTAATTTATTAAAACCTCGTAATTAAGTACTTGACTTCAGACATTAAAGTTTTACTAGCAATTTTTAATTGATAGTGATTACATGTATTCATTTATTTCAGCTTAAAATCCTCAATTAATATATTAATCCTTATATAATTCTTGCATAATTACATTTTATTAGAGTCAGATTCCATAATTGTAAAATAATGTTTTTATTTTTTAATTACCTTTGTTTTCTACTCTTTTTATATAACCATTTTTGTTTAAATTACGTACTTATAGGGATAAGATTTTTCGTGTCCCCCTTATTTGATGCACTTTTTTCTACTTATGAATTTTTATGCTCACTTTAAAATATAAATTTTTTTAATTTAACCCGGGGTAATACAAATTCCTGGGTCCGCCCTTGTATTTGTACTTGCAATAGGAAAGAAAAGATATTATATTGTAACTGCCAATGAAACCAACTTTTTTCATAGACCAGTGTCAGATTAATTTTCGGAATGTTGTTGTTTGCTCTTGATAACTGCTTTTCTTGAACCAAAAGTGCTTCTTGTTCAGCCCTTAAAAAGTTTCATTATCACTCACTTATTTCAGCTTCTTATGCTGATGAGAAAGCGCTGACAGAAAATTTCAGGGACCCAATTTTTAACGGAACAACCGCGCAGTCCAAGCGGCAGCCAATTGCCTCTTGAATTATATTCTTCACTGAAGTAGCTAAAATGTCCTTCTCAACAAGTCTTCGTTCAGGTCAATAGGCTTTCGGAAAAATAAATTTCTAGTGGAATATAGGTAGATTATGTGTTTTACTGATGTAATGGTGAGTGTAATTTGATGTCATGAAGTAAATTTTGAATCATGTACCAACAAAATTGAATTTGATTTACTAAATGTAGGGCTATTTAATATATATTTTGTTTTTCTTAACGTAAAAAGTCAGAAAACATATACTTTTACATTTGTGTTCTTACAAATTTTAAATGTCAAAATAAGAGTAGTTTTTCAATCCAGTATCCTGGATTGGAGTTATAATCCGGGAGACAATCTGTAGCCAATGGATCGAATCCAACGGAAACTTATAGTTTTACAATTTTTAATATTAAAATGCAAAGCTGCTTTTAAACCGAGAACTGATCTTTCCCTCACCGGATTCTTCTATCATTTGATTCAAGCAAAAAAGAACTAATATTCACAAATCACCATTTGGGATTTCCACTTTTCCATCATCCATTTTAGTATAACTTAAATCAAGGGGAAAAAAGGAATAAAACAGGCAGATGATTACACATTCACACTGATTTCCATTTTGTCACCATTTCTTACCGATGTTGCCGTAATTTATTTATTTGTTTTGGTTCATCACAAACTTTGTAATTTTATTAATATTGAGAGCATAAAAAGCAATTAGTTCATGATCCATCTGATTTTAGTAAATCAATCAGGTGATCTTTGCTCAATACATTCGAAAGCTAATTAGAAAAGAGTTTTCTTCACCGGCAACTATAGAGAAGTGCTGGAGCAGGATCTCCAAACTCCAGTCAGGCATCAACATCCATCAAAAACTCACAAAACTTTCTCGCTTATTCACCTTCAGTCTCTTCGTTTCTCATTTTTTTTTTCGCTTTCTTCTTCTTCGAAAGCAACGAGCCCTTCCAATCCCTTCTCATGTGGCTCTCTTTCCCTCTTCATCGGCCCCTTCGCCACCTCTCAACTCACCAGTGGTCACACCGCGTCGGTCATGGCCCAATCGTTGAAACCCCTCCTATCCAGATCCAAACATTAAAAGCAAGCCGCAAAAGAACCGATCTTTAACCCCCACAGTTCGATTCCGATCATTAAAAACTCAAATGGGTCAATTGGAATTATGTTATATTATGTTATTTTTCCTTTAAAATTTTTCAAAGAAACAATTATGCCTTATTTATATAATCATTTTCTAACTTATTGTGGGAGATATGAAGAACATTCATATATAGTCTTATATGACATATACATAAACTTATAATTTTTGTTTAGTCCTTTGGAAGTAAAACATACACTTAATAGTGAATCCTTCATAAAATATGTTCCCGAAGAATTATTCTAAAAGTAGAAACGGCGGCTGTACGATGAACCAAACAACAGAGAAATTTCTCACTCTTAGTGGACCCCACACATATACGAAACGTTTCTTCTTTTACCAATAGGATTTGGCGATTTGGCAAGTCAGCGAATCAACGGTTTCGGCCGCGCCAATTTTGCAAGCAAAACAAAATAAATTTTTTTTTTCTTTGAAATCTAATGTGAGCTGAATTTTTAATGTTAATTTTAATTTTAATTTGTATTATGATTAATTGCGCTTTAATTTACAAGTTAAAGAAAATACATGAAATAGTAAAGGATCTACTCAATGATTACTTCCAAGAGAAAGACAAGCAGGTTCATCCTCGAAAACTCTTTATTAGTCATTTCTTAATTTTCTAGTGTGTGACAACTGTGAATGGGGATATTGGAAGCCTTTACAGGCTCATTCAAGTTATCTACCATTTATATGCTCTTTGTGTGTGAGTGATTCCAACTTTAAATTAACAAGCACCGACCATGATATATTTTGCAGATTCTCACTTTTTTCCACTCTGTTCTTAAGCAAAGTATTGTTTCTGCATCGTGTAAAAGTTCCATAATATCAAGCTAGAACTTTTCCCCCATTTTTTTCCTTTCCATTTTTTTGTACCTCTAAGAAGAAACGAGAATAGAATTTTAATACCTACGGTCTAATGGATTGAATCAATAGTAGATTGCTGATAATTATATCATTCCATGAGTAGGATTACTCTAATTTTGTAATGTCTAACCTCATTATGTTTTCTCAGCGTATTGATTTTCTCTCCCTTCATTTCCATTTGATGTAACTCCCATCTGTTATTCTTCAAGACCTGCATGTTTTTCCTTTTCTTCCAGGAGCTGACATATGATACTGTATGTTTAACCTTCAAATGAGCAGACTCTGGGTGTAGTTGCCTCTCCGGAGCATGCAGCTGAACCTTTGGATGAGAGCATAAAATTGAGTCAGTCTGATTCTTTTGTCCCCATAAAAGAGGAAATTCAAGAATGCTGTATAACTCCCACAGAAAATGGTGCGACCTTAAATGCATCTTTGATGCTTCAAGAGAATAAATCAAACCATTCAGAAACAATTAAGGTATGACTAGCTTTATCTTTTTATGCTTCAACTTCTGTTAGCACATGTTCTGAAAGGGCTAATGGAACTATTGAAACTTCATGTTGGTGTTTGAGTGCATGGATGAATAAGTTTTTTATTTTGTATATCTTTTTTCTTATTTCTATACAAGGATCCAAGTACTTCTTCATAGCTATTCATAGTTAGTCTCCTTTTGCATTTAACTCCCTGCTCTAATTATGAACAGCTTACAAATGGTAATGCTGAAGATTCCAACTCCAGTCCAGACTATTTGACACTGGAAGCCGGCATGCTGCTTATAAGAAAATAATGAGCAGCTTTGACTTGAAAAGTGACAGTAAGGGGGAAACCAAAGAACCTGGCTTTACTACCAAGGACAAAAATGTTATCCAAAATTTGTCTTTGAAGACTGCTGGTAAGAGGAGACACAATCTAGACATGATTAAGGTTCAGGTAATTTGCTCACTTCTCTGTAATTCTGATTCTGTGTTGGCTACTCTTTATGATTTAGAAGTTGGGAATTGTGATGCTAGTCCTGCTAGTTTGAGACGTACTGCTGGTCTCAATCAGAGGCGAAATCATTCTGACTCTAATTTAAATGCTGTCAGACAGGCAAAAGGTGGATTCTGTGATGTTAATCAAAAACTGTGTGATTTTGCTCAGAAAGCTGCACGTAAACGGCGCATCAAAGAATCAAAATTGACTCTGACTGGCAATATAGACTCTTTATCTTCATCTTCATCTTCAGGAGCAGAAGGGAATAGAAAAAATTTTGAAAAAATTGTCAAGGTGAAAGAGTTAGTCCTACTTATAATGAACATTCTGCCCTGCCTTCACTTTTAGGGCTGCAAGACAAGGAAAGAAGAGAGGCAACCGAGGCACCTTTTGACAAAATTGTCAAGGTTGAAAGAGTTAGTCCTACTGATAATGAAAATTTTGCCCTGCCTTCACTTTTAGAGCTGCAAGATGAGGAAGGAAGAGATAAAATGAAGGCACCTTTTGAAAAAATTGTCGAGTTTAGAAGAGCTAGTCCTAGTGGTAATGAACATTCGGCCCTGCCGTCATTTTTAGAGTGTCAAGACAAGGAAGAAAGGGATACAACCAAGGTACCTTTTGAGAACATTGTCAAAGTTGAAAGAGCTAGTCCTACTGATAACCAACATTCACTGCTGCAGGATGAGGAAGGAAGAGATACAACCAAGGCAGAGCCTGATAAGGGATCAATGCAATCAGGACAAGCTCTAGTGGTTGAAACTGCCACTAATGATGAGAGGTTTGATTTGTACTCAGTGCAGCCACAAAAGCAGAAGGCTAAGAGAAAAATTGAGTCAAATCCACCAGGTGTTCAAGAAAGAGAAGGTTTTCTTTCTTTTGAACTTGTTTCAAATTCATCTATAATTTCAAAAGCTAAGAGACAATTGAAATCTGGACTTGGCTCTGACATTCCCAGTTCAAATCAGTTTATGGACAGAAAGATAGTCAAGAAAATAGTTTACCATCATCCAATTGAAGCTAATGAGCCCAATGGTGCTCTGGATGACAGGCAAATTTCAGTTTCACTGCCAAAAAAGAAAATAAAAAAGAAGACAAGTTTGCCAATCCTTGAAATGGACTTATCAAAATCACACAGAGACCCAAATGATAGTGCAGGTAAGGATGACCTCTCAATCACAGACTCCCATTCAATTGAGTCCTGCACTGAGGCTGTGGCATCTTCCCCCTTTACTTCTAGTCACTTGAGAAATATGAAATTAGGTGATCTGAGGAACTTTGCGAAGAAACTAAATATAAAACCATACTCTTAAGCTTTGGAAAGATGATCTGATTGAACACATAGCCAACCACTTAGGTTGTCGCTGAAAGTACAAGTGGGCTTACAAAAATGGTTCTCCCTTTTGTTGTCTTCCTCCCTTTTGTCCATGGTCTGTAAATATTCTGTTGGGCTTGGTTCATTTACCTTACGGAAATTGAATGGCTTCATCGTTGGACACCTCAGTATCATAAGGTAAATATTTCTCATGCATAATGCACACACTCACAAACCATAGAAGAGGGAAAAAAAATGAGGAAGGAAAAGCTGCTTTAGGATATATATACATGTATATTTACATTGATGTGGTCCTATTCATACTGATGATTTTCCACGAAAATTTATAGGGAAAAATGGAGCAATTCAATTGCCGTAGACAGCAGCTTCTTGTGGTTGTGGTTTTGAATCTGAATGCGAGAGACGAGGTGCACAGAATTTGCCCTGTTCGACCATCTTTGGTTAAGAGTTCTTATTACTGCGGTTGTGAAGTCCTCTTTCTGTTACTAGCAAATGATTTTGAGATTTGGGCGCAATAAATTTAATAGATTTACCGCTTTTTTGTTATCTGGAGAATTGTAAATAGATCCCTGTTAATGCCTACTAGTCATGTGTAATGAATCCAACTTTGATATCATACAACCTCAAAGGTTTCTTGAGAATCTAAATAAATATACGTTGGGGACTTTGTCTGTTAGTGTTCTAAAAACTGTATTTTTTTTTATTTTAGCAACGACGTCCATATATACATACATACATATATATATATATATATATATAAACCATATGATATTAAGTCATATATATTCAAATATGTCCTTAATTCAATTTTTTTTTTAATTGAAATTAGTGACTTATTTTATAAAATGAGTAAATCATATATTTATTATATAGATTAAAAACATTAGGGGGTAAAATGTTATTACTTTAATTTATTTAAAAAACCTTCTAATTAAAAAAAGTATATCAATCTAATATAAAATTGTCACTAGTATTAAACTACTTAAAAAAACAACATATAGTAACAATTATCAACATTTTCATAAACTTTTTATGTGAATTTTGAGATTTTATTTATTAGTTACATTAACTAAGATAAAATTTGAATATTTTGAGGAGCTTTAATTTGATAGAAAAATCATCAATTGGTTCTTTAAAGAGAGCCAGAGCGCCCGGCAAAGAAACGACGACACCCGAAATACATTTTTGTTGGGTTGAGTTTAGTTTATTATTGAAATTTTTGACTAATAATATTTTTATAATTTAAAAAGAGAAATAAATTTGAATTGTTTAATTTATTAAAAACTTGTAATTAAGTACTTGACTTCAGACATTAAAGTTTTACTGACAATAAAACCTGAAATTCTCTGCTTCAATTCATTTCGGCTGGGCAGCACGTTGTGAGCTTTGCTCTGCATCAATTCATTTCAAAAATAAATCAGAACATAATGATACAAAGTCAATTCATTTCGAAAATAAATTAGAACATAAAACATTTTGTGCCCAGGCCAAACACTGACTTTGTGCCCAGGCCAAACAATGATAGAAACAGAGACAAATGAAAACAATCAGGAGTTCACACACACAAACATTGATTACCGGAACCATAGAGTACTTAGTAACGGTTGAGATGTTTATAATGCTAATATAATAATAAAACACTTGGCTTAATTCATGACACGCCCATACTAGACAGGGATCAGAAATTTCGTGGTAGCCAACGACTCTCTTGACCAAGATGAAATGGAGGCTTGTTGGTTAAATATCTAAAATTTGTTGGTTAAATATCTAAAATTTGAATTTTTTTTAAACTGCTCTTTTGTTTTTTCAATTTATATCTGATTTTCAAACATTTACATTTGAATTTTAAAAAAAAAGTAAATTTTTGTGACTTTTATCTAAATAAGAAAAAGCATGAAGAAATAAATATTATATCCCAAAACATAAAACCTAATCCCTTTATTCGTTTTAACTTACAAAGATATAAATGTTAAACACCGTATTTAAGATTTTTTTAGTTATAGAAAAAAAAGAAAACTCATCATACAGACATTTGTATTCAAACCATCAGTTAAGACTTCCACCAAATTCAGACTGATTTTAAAGTTAAGACTTCCACCAAATTCAGACTGATTTTAAATTTCAGATTAAAAAACTAAATGCGTATTAATTCTTCATGGTTGATTGGGGAAGACTTGTTTTATATTTCAACTTAAGAATTAATTAAACAAAATTGAAAAAGTACTATTATGCATCAGATTCATACTTGTCTACATATTAACGCCAACATGAGAGGCTCTGTCTCAATTAAAAATAAATTTAACGTATGATCTTAATTAAGTTCTGAATCGGCCATCTATAGACACGTCTTCTTTCACAATCTATCTTTATTTTTATTAACTTATCTACAAAAGAAAGATTAGGGTAATTGTTTATCCTCATCGTGCATGTTATCTTCTTAGCTAGGGCCACCATGTTTATATATTGATTTTGAACAATTAAATTTCCCCTGACTTTGCTGCCATTGAAATTAGAAATTTCCAAGCAAGGGCCAAACGTAATTGTCCCACTGACTTTGAACGGTTAACTGTTGAGTTTGCAATAATGCTTCTCTGAATTTGCTGTCTAGAGGCACGTACATATGCATTACATCATCCGTTCTGTTAGCTTAATAATATATGTAGAAATATATTGGGAAAAAGTTATTTTCATCCTTAGGGTTTAAGATAATAACTTATTTCATCCTTATTTTTTAAAAATTAGCTCGTTTCATTCTTATTTTTCAAATAATAGCCTAAAATATTCTTCCGTGAATTTATAATTAGTTTACTCTGAAATTCATTGAGGGTAAAATAAAATTTTTTAGTTAAATCAATATATAAAGCTTTTTAAAATAAAAATCTCAAGAATAATTGAATAACATTTGACTTTTTTGCATAAATTTAAAATTTAAGTATAACTTAATGAAACAAAAAAATAATAAAGAATATGCAAAACACACATGTGTTCACTAAATTCTTTTTTTAATAAAGTCAACAAAATAAAATAATAATAATAATAATAATAATTCTTTTCATCAAGAATCATTGTTTATATTAAGGTCAAGAATAAGCTCAAAGATTAAAAAAAAATCCAATGCATTATATTTTATTTTGCAGTATTTTTAAATGTATTTTGTTATGTATTTAGTGTGTATTTTTTTAAGTAAATAAAGGAGTCCATAATTACTTTTGGTAGAATAACAGTACTGATTGATCATTTAGTTATTTATTTCTACCATATTAATGTTAAGAATAAGCTAAAGGATAAAAAAAAATCTAGTGCTCGTGAAATCTATGGTTTTTTTTTGTCCTAAATGTATATTTTACATATTATTTGGTGTTATTTTTTTCTTTCTTAAGTAATCCTTAAATTTTGAATTTATGTAGAAAGACATATATTTTTTTATTTGTGTTTGAGAGCTTATTTTAAACTAATTTATCGTTATTTAGAAATCTTATTTTGCCCTAAATGAATTATACGGTATAATAATAGTAAATTAATGAAAGGGTGTTTCAGGCTATTGCTTAAAAACAGGGATGAAATAGACTATTATTTAAATAGTAAGGATGAAATAGACTATTGTATCAAACCTTAGGGATGAAAAGAGTATTTTTCCAAATATTTTTTAGATTATAAACTTAAATAAGTTACGTGCCTCTACCTCTAGTCATTATTATTTAAGTTAATTTAAAAAATGGTTAGAATTTTCTAGTCTATTCCTCTATATAGCCTTTAATTCGATGGGTAATTCTCACAGAAAGTCGTATATAGCCTAGTGTCACAGGATGAGTGTTTTGCGCAGCTAACCCGTGCGGCACTTAGACAACTTTGCCGAATGTTGCTAAGTAAGCCTAGAGATTCTCGAACAAGAGAAGAGAGCAATTGAGCCAAAGAAACTTGTATTGCACAAAGAGAGATTACAATGCTTGTTGGATACAAATGCTTAATGCCATCCCATATTTATAGGGGAGGCTTTGCCTAACTTTGCCTAACTTCACCTAACTTCACCTAACTTTGCCAAACTTGGTCAAACTCATGTGCTGGAATTGTATAAAGTATTCTAGAATATTTACATGTTCACATGTGCTAGAGTTGCCTAGAACCTTCCGGAATTGGGCCAAGCTAGCACTCTTGGCCTTGTGTTGGCTCTCTAGCCCGAAATTGTGGGCAATTGGGCTAGCGAATTGGGCGGTCCGCAACATCCTCCCCCACCTAAGCTCGCGGCGTCCTCGTCGCGCTCTCGTGCTTGAAGTGCTGGATGTGCTCAGCGAATTGCCACAAATCATCTTCCCGTTCCCAAGTGGCTTCGCTCTCGGGGAGGTTTTTCCACTTCACCAAGTACTCGCTATGTGCTGGCACGCCCCTCCTCGAAACCGTTCGGTCCGCAATGATGTAGTCCACATCTTTGTCGAATGCGGTGACAACGGCAGTTGGCGCGCGCCTCGATTCTCCGCGACTTGGTTCTCCCATGTCTTCATGATATGGCTTGAGAAGGCTCACATGGAAGACCGGATGGATCTTGAGTCTTGGCGGAAGTTGGAGTTGATACGAAACGTTGCCTACACGTCGAACAACTCGGAAGGGTCTCTCGTAGCGCCTCACTAACCCCTTGTGAACTTTCCGCAAAGTCTTGAATTGTTGGGGTAGGAGCTTGATCATGACTTGATCTCCTTCCTTGTACTCAACATGCTGTCTCCTTGTATCAGCCCATTTCTTCATTTTCCTCGCGGCTTTGTCGAGATAGGCTCGCGTGATGTCCGCTTCCTCATGCCATTCGCGGGCGAGCTTGTGTGCCGCGGGGCTTTTCCCTCCGTAAGTCGAGGCTATGGCATTGGGGATCATGGGCTGGAATCCCATGATGATCTCGAACGGACTCTTGCCTGTAGCCTCGCTTCGCTGCAAGTTATAAGAAAATTGGGCGATGTCGAGTAGCTTCGCCCAATCCCGCTGGTGAGCGCTCACATAATGCCTCAGGTACATCTCGAGGAGGCCATTAATGCGCTCGGTCTGCCCATCCGTTTGTGGGTGGAAACTTGTCGAGAACTTGAGATCGGTCCCCAACATCTTAAAGAGCTCCGTCCAAAACCGCCCAGTAAACCGAGGGTCTCGGTCGCTCACAATGCTCTTCGGAACTCCCCAAAGCTTCACAATGTGCTTGACGAATAGGCGGGCTGCCTCGTCCGCTTTGCAATCGACGGGTGTAGCAATGAATGTAGCATACTTGCTGTATCGGTCGACAACGACCATGATGCTACCGCAACCTTCGGACTTGGGTAGTGATGTGATGAAGTCCATGGAGACACTCTCCCATGGCCTTGTTGCTAGTGGTATTGGCTCTAACAATCCTGCTGGAAGTTGATGATCCACCTTGTCTTGTTGGCACACAAGACAAGTTCGCACATATGCCTCGATGTCGTCCCTCATGTGCGGCCAAAAATACGAGGCTTGAACTAGTGCGGTGGTGCGCTCGATTCCTGGGTGACCAGCCCACTTAGAGTCGTGGCACTCCTTGATTACTTCCTTCCGCAAGTTTCCCCACCTTGGCACGAACAGCCGATCTCCCTTGGTGAGGAGGATGCCTTCCTCTTGCCAAAACCGCCTTGTCTTTCCTTCGAGCACCTTCTCCAGCAAATCCTTTGCTAGCGGATCTTGTTGGAGGCCTTCCTTGATGCGTGAGACAAGGTCGGACTTCGGTTGGCTCATGCTAAGTGTTGCCAATTCCGCCTTGCGGCTTAGAGCGTCCGCAACAACATTGGCTTTCCCCGGTTTGTACTCTAGCCGATAGTCGAATTCCGCAAGGAAATCTTGCCACCGTGCTTGCTTCGGACTCAACTTCTTTTGAGTTTGAAAGTAGCTTGTCGCCACGTTGTCCGTCATGATCGTGAAGTGTGAGCCAAGCAAGTAATGTCGCCACACTCTTAGACAATGGATGATGGCTGTCATCTCCTTTTCTTGCACCGTGTAGCGGCGTTCCGTGTCATTTAGCTTTCGACTCTCGAACGCTATTGGGTGGCCTTCTTGCATAAGGACTCCACCTATGGCGAAATCTGAGGCATCCGTTTGAACTTCGAAGGGCTTAGTGTGGTCCGGAAGAGCGAGGACTGGTTCCTCCGAAATTGCCTTCTTCAACTCCTCGAATGCATGTTGACACTCTTCGGACCAATGCCACGTTCTGTTTTTCTTGAGCATATCCGTCAAGGGTGCCGCCTTGGCTGAATAGCCCTTAATGAAGCGGCGGTAGTAATTCACCAGCCCAAGGAATGAGCGAAGCTCGGGTACTTTCGAGGGAGGCTCCCAATCGAGGATGGCCTTTACTTTGTCATTCTCCATCATGATCTTCCCGCCCGCAATCTTGTGGCCAAGGAACTCCACCTCTTGTTGGGAAAACGAGCACTTCTCTAGTTTGAGGAAGAGCTCATTGTCTCGAAGTACTTGGAGGACTTGTTGCAAGTGTTGGGCATGATCCTCGAGTGTGGTACTATACACCACAATGTCGTCCAAGTACACGACCACAAAGCGGTCAAGGAATGGTTGGAGTACCTTGTTCATGAGTGTGCAAAATGTGGCGGGTGCATTAGTAAGGCCAAAAGGCATCACAAGGAATTCGAAAGACCCGTACCTTGTTGTGCACGCTGTCTTCGGTTCGTCTCCCTTGGCGATGCGCACCTGATAATACCCGGAGCGCAAGTCAAGTTTGGTGAAGTACCGCGCTTTGCCAAGCTGGTCGAACAAGTCCGCAATCAAGGGAATCGGATACTTGTTCTTGATAGTGATCTTGTTGAGCGCTCTATAGTCGATGCACATCCGCAGCGATCCATCCTTTTTCTTTTGGAAGAGCACGGGTGCACCGAATGGGGCCTTTGAGGGGCGAATGTAGCCTGCGTCCAGCAAGTCTTTGAGTTGTCTCCGCAACTCCTCTAATTCGGGTGGTGCCATGCGGTAGGGCGCCAAGGCTGTTGGCTTCGCGCCTTGTTCCAGCTCGATCGCATGATCTACCTCTCGCGGAGGTGGGAGCTTCTTCGGAAGTTCTGGAGGCATCACATCCTTGTAATCTTCGAGGACGGCTTGAATTCGTGGAGGGACTTGGCTTGGCGACGTTCCGTTATTTCCTTCCTCATTTAGTTCCCGAATGGAGACCAAGAAGCTTGGGTCCTTCTTGAAAGCCCTTTTGAATTGCATGGCGGAGAGTGTCTTCTCCTCGGACTTGCCTCGCTCTGTGGGTACCATGCATGCTTTACTCCCGTCGAGGATGCTTAGGGAGTTTGTAGCGGGCAGTGGGAAGGCATGGACTTGGTCGAAGAATTCCATGCCGAGGACCATCTTGAAGTCGTCCATGGGCACGATGGAGAAGTCAAGCTTTCCACTCCACGTACCAAGTGTGATGTGCACGCCTTGTGCGATTCCCGCAATTGGCTTGGCGGGTGAGTTCACAGCCTTCATTGTGCCTCCTTCCTTAGTGGCCTTGAGGCCTAAGCGCTTGGCCTCGTCTACGGACACGAAATTGTGTGTTGCTCCTGTGTCTAGCAGCGCGCGAACGGACTGACCGTTTACCTTTGCGCTTACATACATGAGCCCTTTCTTGACGAGTGCGGGCTGTTGGCGATTGAGTGCGCCGAGGCGTTGGAGAGAACCCATGCTGAGTTGGGGTTCCTCCGTGGACATTGCGGGGTTGCTCTTGAGTTGGGCAGCAAGAGCATTAAGCGACCTCTTCTCCAGACAGTCGCGTACCCAATGAGGACCATTGCATATGAAGCATGGGCTTCGCGGCTTTGGCGCCTCCTTCTTGCCCTCCGTTTTTCCTTGCCAACTCTTGTTGCTAGGCGGCTTTTTCTGCCCTCAATCTTTGCGGTTGTTGCCCTTGTCCTTGCGACTCTCTCCCCCGCCTTTGCCTTGGTTGGCCTTTTTGTCCTTGGATTGGGTAGAGTATTCGGTGAGCGACTCCGCAACGGCAATGGCGTCGTCAAGTGTTTGAACACCACGCCTATCAAGCTCGGTCTTGGCCCAATCCTTGAGGCCATCTTGGAAGTAGAAGAGTGAATCCTTGTCGGACATGTCGCTTATCTCCAACATGAGGGTAGTGAACTCGTTGATGTAGTCCCGAATACTACCCGATTGCTTGAGGCGACGTAAACGCACTCGCGCTTCCTTCTCCGCATTGCTTGGGGCGAACTGCTTTCGGAGTTCTTGCTTGAAGTCGGCCCAAGTGTCGATGGCGCAAATGCCCTTGCCCATCTCGCCATGCTTGCGACGCCACCATAGTTGTGCAGCGCCTCTAAGATAGGTGGGTGCAGTGCCCACTTTCGATGCCTCATCTCGGACACCCATGGCATCGAAGTATTGATCCAGCCCAAAGAGGAAATTGTCCACGATGGTGGCATTGCGTGTGCCATCGTAGGTGTCAGGCTTTGGCACGTCAATGCGGCGCGCATCACTCGAGTTTGCGGAAGCTGGACTTGTGGAGAGTGTGCGCTTGTGCCATGCCCAATCCGAGCGAACTTCATCCACTTCCGCACGGACAGTACGTAGTTCGTCCTGAACAAAACTACGAAGTTTGAACAACTCATCATGGAAAGAACGAAACTCACCTCGGAGAATGTTCGCTTGCTCATGGATGAGAGCTTTTGTGGCCACCGTGAACTCGGCGTATTCTCCCTCGAGACCATCCACTCTTTCCTCCAATCCCACGAGGCTATCTTGAGCGGCGGACAATGCTATTTCGAGAGTGCCTACACGAGGCTCCAACGCATCCACGGATAGGGCCTTGGACTTGCCGTGAGTCTTGCCTTGGGCGCGTTCTCCCTCTCGGCCACGGCTTGGTTCCGGTGGAACATCCACACCAACAACACCCTCTTGTGCTACGTTCGAAGGGTTGGCCATTGCTTCGTGAGCTAATTTGCGTGCGTGCAAACCTTAGCTCTGATACCACTTGTCACGGGATGAGTGTTTTGCGCAGCTAACCCGTGCGGCACTTAGACAACTTTGCCGAATGTTGCTAAGTAAGCCTAGAGATTCTCGAACAAGAGAAGAGAGCAATTGAGCCAAAGAAACTTGTATTGCACAAAGAGAGATTACAATGCTTGTTGGATACAAATGCTTAATGCCATCCCATATTTATAGGGGAGGCTTTGCCTAACTTTGCCTAACTTCACCTAACTTCACCTAACTTTGCCAAACTTGGTCAAACTCATGTGCTGTAATTGTATAAAGTATTCTACAATATTTACATATTCACATGTGCTAGAGTTGCCTAGAACCTTCCAGAATTGGGCCAAGCTAGCACTCTTGGCCTTGTGTTGGCTCTCTAGCCCGAAATTGTGGGCAATTGGGCTAGCGAATTGGGCGGTCCGCAACACTAGGCTAAGGACCCTTAGTCTATTTAATGGACATTTGAGATTAGCGTGTATATTAATTTAATGATAATGCATGTAATACCTCCTTGTCACCAGTTTTTGTTTCAGAGGTTAAAATACGCATACGAGTACTTCACAATAGCCAAATTTGGATTAATGGCACCTGGATTGTAAAACCCTAAACAAATCCCACATCGACAAATGACAAGAGAGATGCTCGGTTTATAAGAGCTGATCAACACCTTTATTGATAATATGCGTTTTAGGATGTATGGGTGTTTTAGAACAAACCATGCGGCCTTGTTAAGGCTCAAAATAGACAATATCTTGCCATATTTGGGTTGGATCATAACATAAATACCATTCTCGTGGAGCATTCAGAGAAAAATGCGATGTTAATAGCTTTGCTGCCTTGCTGCTTGAGCTTTTGACTGGCAAGAAGATATATGATTTTCAATGTTGCCTTGATGAAACTTTATTTAAGGATTGGGTCGAGAAACATATTGAAAATAATAGGTTTGTTGAAATAATGGACCCATTGTCGTTGGAATTCAACCGGGTCAAGGAAAAGTGAAGCAATTACAAATTCTTGTAGAACTTGCCTTGAAATGTCTCTCTGTGTCGGAAGAAGATAGGCCAGCAATAATAGATGCGAAGTTGAGAGATTAGGATCAAAATCACTTGCATACTGCAGGGAACAAAGACAGAGCTCGTCTGCTTCCTTTGTGATCATCATTCCCGAATTGGCCATCTTCCTTGGTACCATTTCCTTTGATGTTAAAACCCTTGTTTTAATTTGCCAACTAAAGTGAAAATACTTCCCAGGTTTGTGGAAGTTAGATCAAGAACTCGTGTTTGAGAGTGTTAGATGACCGATCATGATCCTCCAAGACCTTACTTAACTGTCTGATATTTGATCAAGAAACAAAGGAATTAACAAAATAATCAAATGAAAACAGAATCAACAAATCACAGAGAAAGCCATCAAATACAAAATTGTGGAGGTTCAACCTAAGATATGGCTTAAGTCCTCTTCAAGAACAGAGCAATAGCTTTGTTGTTATTCACGAACAAGTTGAAATTATAGAGACCTTGTTATACGGTACATAATTAACCAAATCGTAAACTTAATGGCTTTATATACGATCACAATTAGATCACAAAATTCACCACTCGCCAGCCAAATCTAGCTTGGTTTCATTATCCATTTATATAAACTAGTTTTCTTGAAATGGGTTTCTTTTTTTTCAAAATGAGTTAGATTTTAAGAAAATTTAAAGCATGGCGAAAATGAAGACACAGGTCATGGAACAACAATATTTAACAGAGTTGATAGCAGATTCTAATGGTAAATATTATTGTATCTTCTCTGCTCAAGAACGCGGGATACCAACTGTTGTGACATAAAACTGAGAAGCTTGCTTGTGCAACAAATGCTGGTAAGCAGCCTTGATTTGTTCACTGTGTTGAAGCTTGGAGAGTCTATGACGTGTGGCTTGAATTCTTGTTTGCCTTGCTTCACCTTTGCTTTGTTGAACTTGGTTGTCGCCTAGGAAAGCTTAATACTTCAGACTCGCTTGCTTCTTGTACCTGGTCATGTTCAATATTTGATTTACTTTACTTGCTTCCTTCTTCAATTTGTTTAATTTTTAATTAATGTATTATGAAAAAGAAAATGTATATCCTCATGAATCAACAAATCCACAAATCGAATACTTGACATTTCTCTCCCAAATCATAAACGTAGCGAAAGTTTCAAAATTCTCTAATTACAAGTTCAGAAGACTAACAAGCTTAAAAGAAAAAGAAATAGAAATATATATAGCGTCACATGAAAATTTAATAGGTTTTTTCTTTATTACAAAGTGGACTAATAATAAAAATGTTACCTAAGCATAGATGCTGACCGATGAGCTAAAGAGCACCATTTACAAGTTCCTTCACGCACACTCATCTCAAGCAAAAAAAATTGTTCAAGTCAATTAGTCTTCTCTAAAAATGATATTTTAGTCTTTGATCAACATTGTTACAATCTCATCTACGTATAAATTTAATTAATAACCAATTCGAATGCATTGAGTGTAAATTCTTGTAAAGTTCGATCTCTTCGATCACATTTCATTACCAATGATCTCGAATCATACAAACTTCACCACCTACTTCGTTAATAAGGTTAGGGAATAGATTAAATATTACTTAACTAAGTTTAATAGGTTTTTTTTTTTATTATTATTATTACTATATACCTTTCCGGAATCAAATGGTGAGCCGCGCTAATGGATTTCCAAGCTACAAGGTTCTCTACTCTACAAAGTACAAATGCAGCTTGGTTATTTTAATTTTTATCTAGTGTGTTTTAGCTTTATGCTTATGTTTACTGAACATCCTGTGGCGAGATCTCTTTTTCATTGTTATAAGTTTATCCAATACTAATAAAGAGGTGTAAGGCACGCAAAAATCCAAGAAATAAAAATGCTAACATTGATCAATAACATAGCAGAATTTGACTGTCTTTATTCCAATTAGTAGTATAATTAAACTCTAATTGGGTGTAATACCTATGATTTACTCAAATAACATAGCAGAATTTGACTGTCTTTATTCCAATTAATAAATCCATAAATCGATGATGGACTAAAGAAAACCACATCCACTTTTCTTTAGGCATATACTCAATAATACAATGAGCATCATATGAGAGCACAACTTTAGTTTTTAGAAAGTTTCCAAAAATGAAATGAGTACTCTGAATATTAATGACAAGATGCCATCACCGGGAGACCCTACAAAAAAAATGGTAACAATTAATTTTATAAACCAAAGCTTGAAGAAATTGAAAGCACTTGAGAGCCAATAATCTTTACTAAAATACTCTAGACACTAAGGAGTACTACCGTTTAATTAGCTCCTGAACTTTTGTAGTTTGGCAATATTCACAGCTGCTGTCACAGAAAGCCAATCTTTCATACCAGTCAGGAAGTTGTAGTAACCATATCTCCACGACCTATTCAGCATTAAAGTTCCGCAGACACCCCAGAATCCAACAAAGAAACCAAGAATCGAGCTCACGTAAAATCCGCGAGTTATAAACTGATCGTCCTCATCTTCTAGAGTGTTTGAATCATCATCTGTGACTGGACTTGGAGTTGATTGTTCATCTGGACACATATTTGCTAGTGGAAGGCCACAAAGTTCAAGATTTTCAGCGTACACTGAAGCATTGAAGCTCTGGAGCTGAGTGCCTAATGGGATTTTTCCTGACAAGTTGTTGTACGACAAGTCCAAGACACCAAGACCACTTAACTGAGAAAGGCTAGACGGAATACTTCCAGAAAACAGATTTCTAGACAAATCCAGGAAATCCAATGATGTTAACTCACCAATCTTCGGAGTGATTGGTCCGGTTAAATGGTTTCTTGAAAGGTTTAAGGCAATCAACCCCACAAGATCCATAATCTCTTCAGGAATTGCTCCATCTAGTTTGTTACTCGAAAGGTCAAGACACTTTACAAGTCCCAAAGTATTTTTGTACTCGTGTTCACTTCCTTTCCATGTCAACAGAACATTGTCCAAATAACTATACTGATATACATATCTAGGGAGAATCCAGATTTTATCAGCCATTCCAATGATAGGATTGGAACTTTTTTCTTGGGTCATGGCTGAGAAATTATTGAAACACTTTGGTACCTTTCCCGATATATTGTTTAAAGAGAGATCCAGGACTTGAATTAATGCCAGATGGCATAACTGAAAAGGTATATTTCCATGAAAATTATTAGATTTCAAGCTAAGAACAATCAAATTTTGAAGACTTCCCCCTATCCAGGTTGGTATCTCACCGTACAATGCATTCTCCCTAAGATCCAAAACTCTCAGTTTTGAGCAATTCTTTAAAGATGAAGGCAATTCCCCGGTTAACCTATTGTTGTGTAAACTCAGTGTTTGGATATTATGTAGGAAGCCCATCGAGTCTGGAATTTTCCCGGAGAAGCTATTGTTTGCCAAATTAAGAATGGATAGGCTATCAAAATTCAACCAACAATTTGGAAGCCCTCCAGATAATAAGTTACTCGAGAGATCAAAAAAGTTCCATGTGTTTTTTATAATAGAACATAAGAAAGTAATTGATCCTGAGAACCTATTTTTTGAGAGATTCAAGAACGTAGAATTTGAAGGAAGTGGTGGAATTGGGCCCCAAAAGTGGTTTGAACTGACGTCTATAACAATATCATCATATCTTAAAAAAGACAAATCAGGAAGTTTACCCCTGATCTGGTTGTTAGAGAGATTTAAAAAAACGAGTTCAATGGACAGATCCCAAAACCAATCAGGGACAGCATCCGAGATTCCATTATTGGAGACATCAAGGGAAATAAGTTGATTTTGAGTTTGAAGCCATTTTGGAAAATGAGGTCCTATCTTGCAAGAGGCAATACTTAACGATTTCAGTTGAAAAGGAGGAACCCAATCATGGCTCAATTTCAAAGTCAAAGAGTTATCATTCAAGTACAACATCTGCAAGTTGGACATATTGGAAAAAAAGGTTTCAGAGATAACACCTGTGAATGAATTCCTACCAAGTGACAGAGACTCGAGCTTCAACAACTGGCTGAGGCTTTTGTTTATAGTTCCATTTAAATGATTTTCTCCAAGTTTCAATACTTTCAGGGATGAAAATCGTCCAAGATCTGGTATCGGCCCCGTGATGTCATTGGCATATAAACAAAGCCCCTCCAGTGAATTTACTGTGCATCCACTAGATAGATTTTGAATCAACTCAGAGAACTGTCCACTGAGTTTATTGCGAGGCAAGTACAGTTGATTTAAGCTACACATGTTTCCGAAGAATTTTGGAATCCCACCTTCAAGTTCGTTAGAAGAGAGATGAAGAGTTCTAAGAGAAACCATGAGTTGAAAATCCCCTGGAATTGAACCTTGTAATGAGTTAAAGCCAAGGTTAAGATATTGAATATTCCGACTAAGATTGAAAAGCCAAGGGTATACTGATGAAGAAGGGAGATTGTTGTCGGTGAGATCAAGGGTCTCAATAGACGTACTCAAATTGAAGTGCCAAATAGACGAAGGATTGATAGGTGGAAGAGCACATGAGTGTAGGACTAATGTTTTTAAGGAACGGAGCTTGGCAACTGCTTGAAACCAATCACTAGATTTAGTGAGATTAATGTAACTCAGGTCTAGGTGCCTTAAAGAAGAAAGATGAGAAAGCCACTGTAGGCTTCCCAAACTAAGTAAATTAGAGTTTTCCAGGTGAAGATATACCAATCCTGAAAGGTACTGGAATGGACGAGGTACTTTTAATAAAGATGTACCACAAGAGAGATTGAGGTACCTCAATTTACTGAGGGAACCAATGAACTCAGGAACTGGGCTTCCACGGAAGTGATTGTTACTAAGGTCCAAATGTCTTAAATCATGCAATTTAAGCAAAGCAGGACTGATTGTACCTTTCAAGACCTGCCCTCGAGAATTTTCATCGTCGGATCTTCGAAGATTGAGCACCTTGACATGGCCAGTTTTATTGCTACAACGGACTCCTCTCCATTTACAGCAATCTCTTTTGTCATTATCTCTTCCCCAGGAAGACAGAAAGCCATATTCGTCCACCAGGCTCTGTTTAAAAGTGAGAAGCGCTTCTCTCTCCTCATCAATGCACCTCATTACTGTGCTGTTAGAATTAGCAATTCTAGGCTGCAATTGAAAAAATATCACAGAAAGCAAAGCTACATATTCAAGTATAGGGAACAGTTTGGATGACATTGTAATTACCATAAGCTTTCAGGATATGTTGTTGTATCGCAAATCCTGGAATCCATGCCAATTTATACTAATCTGTATAATAAGCATCAATTATTGAAGCTTAGAAAAGTCTTCATTGTGAGCGTTGATTATGGTTAGCATATGACATAAGCCAAGAAAATCCTCTGGCGAATCCCAAACAGACAACAACAATACATAAGTCATGCAGTCAACATTCATTTGATCTTTGCCGGGGAAAAACGGTAAACCAAAAAAAAAATGATGAGAAAGCGGTGACAGAAAATTGCAGGTACCCTATTTTTCACTGAACAACCGCGTAGTCAAGCGGCAGCCAATTGCCTTTTGATTTATATTCTTCACTGAAGTAAGCTAAAATGTCCTTCTCAAAAAGTCTTCGTTCAGGTCAACAGGCTTTCGGAAAAACAAATTTCTAAATATATGGCTATTTAGTTTTTTGTTTTTCTCAACGTAAAAAGTCAAATAACCTGTATTTTTATATTTGCGTCCTCACAAATTTTAGATGTCAAAGAAGTAATAAACAACTTAGACGAATATGAATCCTGTTGAAGTGAAAACAATCCTTTAATATTATGAATCAAAGCGTTACATCAATTTTATTGTAGTCTATGATGAGTTATATGAAAAATGTTATAAAAATTATGGAGATAAGTAATGCTAATTTGAAGAAAATAAAAATATACAAATAGTAATAATCTACTACTCTATTATCATAAGTTATAGAAATTAATAATAATGCTAATTATTAATTTTATTTAGATGAAAATAGATTAATTAGATAGATATATTTTAGAGAATATATTCAGATTTTTTAGATTAAACAAAAAGCTAAAAATAAAAAATTAGCTTAATAATTGAAACTTTTAATAAGTTGAAAAAATAACAAGTTGAAAAAATAAACAAACTTTAATGACTCAATTAATTGAAATTAAATTAACTTTGTCTTGTCAACAATTTAAAAAATAACAGCCTCGTATTAAACTTGTCTCTTTCTTCTCATTAATTTTCTTTTTGAGGTGTATGCATTTTCATCTTTGAACTATTGTGTAATTAAACAGATAACTTTGGATTGTTGGATTGTTGCAATCGTTTTGCAGGATATCGGCAGAGCAATATTTTCTAAGAGTTGGACTATCGGTACTCCTCCAAAATTCTTCTAAAATCCCTTTTTCAATAATACTAAGCTTAATGCCAAAAATACCCTTATTTTTAAATAAACACATTTAATTTGTGAATTTTTTAATTTTCTATTATTTTCTCACTCCTCACAAACAAACTTTTATGGGTGATAAACTTCTTAATAAAAATCAATGAATTAAATAAAATATCTGTAAGATTATGATGCGAAAAATTTTATTATGAGCCTTAAAAAAAGACAAATAATTTTATTAGAATGTGTTTTGTTTATTATCAATAGATTGTCTTAGTAATTGAAGAAAAATTTATAGAAAATTTGATAAAAAAAATTACATGTGTGATTTTGATAGCAGAGAAAATACAAGAGTTTTTTTTTTTTTTTACAGAAAGAAAATACAAAAGTCTAAAATGAGATAAAATAGATGTGAGATATATTATAGTATTTGTCTTTAAATGTAATTGTAACAGAAGGGGGGTTTTAAAAGGATTTTAGAGGGTGCTAATAGTCCAACTCATTTTCTAATTATAAACTTCATTTGTCTTGCCACTATATCCATCTATATATATATATATATAAAGTCTCCGGCGAATCCCAAACACACAACAATGCAAGGCATGGATAAAGAAAGTCGTACAATCAACATCCATGTAACCTTGCCGTGGAAAAATGGTAAACACACAAAATGATGACAAAGCCTCATAGAAACAAAATAAAACTGGTGTTGGTTTACGGTTGAGATGTTTATGATGCTACTATAATAATAATACCACCGTGAACTATGTTTTACTATTTTTTTTTTCAATTTTCTAGAGCAGAGAATGGAAATTTTTTTAAGGCAAAAATTAAAATGCTTGGCTTAATTCATGACACGCCCATACTGGACAGGGATCAGAAATTTCATGGTAGTCAACTACTCTCTTTACCAAGGTGGAATGGAGGCTTATTGGTTAAATGTCTAAAATTTGATTTTTTTTTATTTCAAATTTTTTTAAAATTGCTCGTTTGTTTTTTCAATTTATATATGATTTTCAAACATTTACATTTGAATAAAAAAAAAGAGTAAACTTTTATGACTTTTATGACTTTTATATAAATAAGAAAAGGTACCAAGAAGTAAATATTATATCTCAAAACATCTCTATTAAATATACTTATTTGCTAAACTATAAAACTTAAGCCCTTTATTCATTTTAACTTACAAGGATATAAATGTTAAATAATTGTATTTAAGATTTTTTTTATTTATAAAAACAAATGTAATGTCAATTATATTTAGATATTAAAAAAAAAACACATCATATATAGACATTTGTATTCAAACCATCAATTAACACTTGAACCAAATTCGGACTAATTTTAAATTTCAGATTAAAAAACTAAATGCATATTAATTCTTCGTGGTTGATTGGGGAAGACTTGTTTTATATTTCAACTTAAGAATTAATTAAACAAAATTGCAAAAGTACTATTACGCATCAGATTCATACTTGTCTACATATTAACGCCAACATGAAAGGCTCTGTCACAATTAAAAATAAATTTAACGTATGATCTTAATTAAGTTCTGAATCGGCCATCTGTAGATACGTCCTCTTTCACAATCTGTCTTTATTTTTATTAACATGTCCACAAAAGAAAGATTAGGGTAATTGTTTTATCCTTATCGTGCATGTTATCTTCTTAGCTAGGGCCACCATGTTTATATATTGATTTTGAACAATTAACGGTTCCCTACCAAAACTGAAGCTGTGTTTATGTATGAATCAATAATTATGATGTGTACGATCTAAATGATTTTTATAATATTCTTAATTGGTGTGCATTTGTGTACATACTTCATTTAAAGTAATTTTCCCCTGACTTTGTTGCCATTGAAATTAGAAATTCCCAAACAAGGACCAAACGTAATTCTCCGCTGACTTTGATTGGTTAACTGTTGACTTTGCATGATGCTTCAGTGGAATTTGCTGTCTAGAGGCACGTACATATGCATTACATCATCCTTATGTGAGCTTAATAATAATAATATATATAGAAATATATTATAGATTATAAACTTAAATAAGTTGCGTACCTCTGCCTCCGGTCATTATTATTTAAGTTAATTTAAAAAATGGTTAGAATTTTTTAGCCTATTCCTCTATATAGCCTCTCACTGAAAGTTGTATATAGGCTAGGCTAAGGACCCTTAGTCTATTTAATGGATTTCATTCACTTCCCTCCATCAAGAAAATGAGAAATTATACTTATCTTTATTTTTTAGAAATATGGAACAACTATTCTTATCATTATCTAATCATAAAAATGTGAGTAGTCTTAATTAATCTCAAACTCATGAATGTGAGCCACATTAAGAACATGCATATAACACATACTTTGAGATTAGGTGTATATTAATTTAATGATAATGCATGTAATACCTCCTTGTCACCAGTTTTTGTTTTAGAGGTTAAAATACGCATACGAGTACTTCACACAATAGCCAAATTTGGATTAATGGCACCTGAATTGTAAAACCCTAAACAAATCTCACATCGACAAATGACAAGAGAGATGCTCGGTTTATAAGAGCTGATCCACACCTTTATTGATAATATGCGTTTTAGGATGTATGGGTGTCTTAGAACAAACCATGCGGCCTTGTTAAGGCTCAAAACAGACAATATCTTGTCATATTTGGGTTGGATCATAACATAAATACCATTCTCGTGGAGCATTCAGAGAAAAATGTGATGTTAATAGCTTTGCTGCCTTGCTGCTTGAGCTTTTGACTGGCAAGAAGATATATGATTTTCAATGTTACCTTGATGAAACTTTATTTAAGGATTGGGTCGAGAAACATATTGAAAATAATAGGTTTGTTGAGATAATGGACCCCATTGTCGTTGGAATTCAACCGGGTCAAGGAAAAGTGAAGCAATTACAAATTCTTGTAGAACTTGCCTTTTGACTGGCAAGAAGATATATGATTTTCAACGTTGCCTTGATGAAACTTTATTTAAGGATTGGGTCGAGAAACATATTGAAAATAATAGGTTTGTTGAGATAATGGACCCCATTGTCGTTGGAATTCAACCAGGTCAAGGAAAAGTGAAGCAATTACAAATTCTTGTAGAACTTGCCTTGAAATGTCTCTCTGTGTCGGAAGAAGATAGGCCAGCAATAATAGATGCGAAGTTGAGAGATTAGGATCAAAATCACTTGCATACCGCAGGGAACAAAGACAGAGCTCGTCTGCTTCCTTTGTGATCATCATTCCCGAATTGGCCATCTTCCTTGGTACCATTTCCTTTGATGTTAAAACCCTTGTTTTAATTTGCCAACTAAAGTGAAAATACTTCCCAGGTTTGTGGAAGTTAGATCAAGAACTCGTGTTTGAGAGTGTTAAATGACCGATCATGATCCTCCAAGACCTCACCTAACTGTCTGATATTTGATCAAGAAACAAAGGAATTAACAAAATAATCAAATGAAAACAGAATCAACAAATCACAGAGAAAGCCATCAAATACAAAATTGTGGAGGTTCAACCTAAGATATAGCTTAAGTCCTCTTCAAGAACAGAGCAATAGCTTTGTTGTTATTCACGAACAAGTTGAAATTATAGAGACCCTGTTATAGGGTACATAATTAACCAAATCGTAAACTTAATGGCTTTATATACGATCACAATTAGATCACAAAATTCACCACTCGCTAGCCAAATCTAGCTTGGTTTCATTATCCATTTATATAAACTGGTTTTCTTGAAATGGGTTTCTTTTTTTTCAAAATGAGTTAGATTTTAAGAAAATTTAAAGCATGGCGAAAATGAAGACACAGGTCATGGAACAACAATATTTAACAGAGTTGATAGCAGATTCTAATGGTAAATATTATTGTATCTTCTCTGCTCAAGAACGCGGGATACCAACTGTTGTGACATAAAACTGAGAAGCTTGCTTGTGCAACAAATGCTGGTAAGCAGCCTTGATTTGTTCACTGTGTTGAAGCTTGGAGAGTCTATGACGTGTGGCTTGAATTCTTGTTTGCCTTGCTTCACCTTTGCTTTGTTGAACTTGGTTGTCGCCTAGGAAAGCTTAATACTTCAGACTCGCTTGCTTCTTGTACCTGGTCATGTTCAATATTTGATTTACTTTACTTGCTTCCTTCTTCAATTTGTTTAATTTTTAATTAATGTATTATGAAAAAGAAAATGTATATCCTCAGGAATCAACAAATCCACAAATCGAATACTTGACATTTCTCTCCCAAATCATAAACGTAGCGAAAGTTTCAAAATTCTCCAATTACAAGTTCAGAAGACTAACAAGCTTAAAAGAAAAAGAAATAGAAATATATATAGCGTCACATGAAAATTTAATAGGTTTTTTCTTTATTACAAAGTGGACTAATAATAAAAATGTTAACTAAGCATAGATGCTGACCGATGAGCTAAAGAGCACCATTTACAAGTTCCTTCACGCACGCTCATCTCAAGCAAAAAAAATTGTTCAAGTCAATTAGTCTTCTCTAAAAATGATATTTTAGTCTTTGATCAACATTGTTACAATCTCATCTACATATAAATTTAATTAATAACCAATTCGAATGCATTGAGTGTAAATTCTTGTAAAGTTCGATCTCTTCGATCACATTTCATTACCAATTATCTCGAATCATACAAACTTCGTTAATAAGGTTAGTGAACAGATTAAATATTACTTAACTAAGTTTAATAGATTTTTTTTATTATTATTATTACTATATACCTTTCCGGAATCAAATGGTGAGCCGCGCTAATGGATTTCCAAGCTACAAGGTTCTCTACAAAGTACAAATGCAGCTTGGTTATTTTAATTTTTATCTAGTGTGTTTTAGCTTTATGCTTATGTTTACTGAACATCCTGTGGCGAGATCTCTTTTTCATTGTTATAAGTTTATCCAATACTAATAAAGAGGTGTAAGGCACGCAAAAATCCAAGAAATAAAAATGCTAACATTGATCAATAACATAGCAGAATTTGACTGTCTTTATTCCAATTAGTAGTATAATTAAACTCGAATTGGGTGTATATAATTATCCGAACAAGAGCATATAATTAATAAATCCATAAATCGATGATGAACTAAAGAAAACCACATCCACGTTTCTTTAGGCATATACTCAATAATACAATGAGCATCATATGAGAGCACAACTTTAGTTTTTAGAAAGTTTCCAAAAATGAAATGAGTACTCTGAATATTAATGACAAGATGCCATCACCGGGAGACCCTACAAAAAAAATGGTAACAATTAATTTTATAAACCAAAGCTTGTAAGAGGAAAGAGTCAAGTCTAAGGATGAAGAAATTAAAAGCACTTGAGAGCCAATAATCTTTACTAAAATACTCTAGACACTAAGGAGTACTACCGTTTAATTAGTTCCTGAACTTTTGCAGTTTGGCAATATTCACAGCTGCTGTCACATAAAGCCAATCTTTCATACCAGTCAGGAAGTTGTAGTAACCATGTCTCCACGACCTATTCAGCATTAAAGTTCCGCAGACACCCCAGAATCCAACAAAGAAACCAAGAAACAAGCTCACGTAAAATCCGAGAGTCATAAACTGATCATCCTCATCTTCTAGAGTGTTTGCACCATCATTTCCGCCTGGACATGGAGTGGATTCTTCATCCGGACATTTATTTGGAAGTGGAAGGCCACAAAGTTCAAGATTTCCAGCATACACCGAAGCACTGAAGCTTTGAAGCTGAGTACCTAATGGGATTTTTCCTGACAAGTTGTTGGACGACAAGTCCAAGACACTAAGACCACTTAGTTGAGAAAGGCTAGACGGAATCCTTCTGGAAAACTGGTTTCTAGATAAATCAAGGAAATCCAATGATTTTAACTGACCAATCTTTGGAGTGATTGGTCCTGTTAAATGGTTTCCTGAAAGGTTTAAGGCAATCAACCCCACAAGATCCATAATCTCTTCAGGAATTGCTCCATGTAGTTTGTTACTCGAAAGGTCAAGACACTTTACAAGTCCCAAAGTATTTTTGTACTCGTGTTCACTTCCTTTCCATGTCAACAGAACATTGTCCAAATAACTGTACTGATATACATATCTAGGGAGAATCCAGATTTTATCAGCCATTCCAATGATAGGATTGGAACTTTTTTCTTGGGTCATGGCTGAGAAATTATTGAAACACTTTGGTACCTTTCCCGATATATTGTTTAAAGAGAGATCCAGTACTCGAATGAATGCCAGATGGCATAACTGAAAAGGAATATTTCCATGAAAATTATTAGATTTCAAGCTAAGAACAATCAAATTTTGAACACTTCCCCCTATCCAGGTTGGTATCTCACCATACAATGCATTCTTCCTAAGATCCAAAACTCTCAGTTGTGAGCAATTCTTTAAAGATGAAGGCAATTCCCCGGTTAACCTATTGTTGTGCAAGCTCAGTGTTTGGATATTATGTAGGAAGCCTATCGAGTCTGGAATTTTTCCGGAGAAGCTATTGTTTGCCAAATTAAGAATGGATAGGCTATCAAAGTTCAACCAACAATCTGGAAGCCCTCCAGATAAAAAGTTACTCGAGAGATCAAAAAAGTTCCATGTGTTTTTCATAAAAGAACATAAGAAAGTAATTGATCCTGAGAACTTATTTTTTGAGAGATTCAAGAACGTAGAATTTGAAGGAAGTGGTGGAATTGGGCCCCAAAAGTGGTTTGAACTGACGTCTATAACAATATCATCATATCTTAAAAAAGACAAATCAGGAAGTTTACCCCTGATCTGGTTGTTAGAGAGATTTAAAAAAACGAGTTCAATGGACAGATCCCAAAACCAATCAGGGACAGCATCCGAGATTCCATTATTGGAGACATCAAGGGAAATAAGTTGATTTTGAGTTTGAAGCCATTTTGGAAAATGAGGTCCCATCTTGCAAGAGGCAAGACTTAACGATTTCAGTTGAAAAGGAGGAACCCAATCATGGCTCAATTTCAAAGTCAAAGAGTTATCATTCAAGTACAACATCTGCAAGTTGGACATATTGGAAAAAAAGGTTTCAGAGATAACACCTGTGAATGAATTCGTACCAAGTGACAGAGACTCGAGCTTCAACAACTGGCTGAGGCTTTTGTCTATTGTTCCATTTAATCGATTTTCTCCAAGTATTAATACTTTTAGGGATGAAAACCCTACAAGATCAGGTAATGGCCCTGTGATATCATTGCCTTCTAAACATACACCCTCCAGTGAATTCATCGTGCATCCACCAGACAGATTTTTAATCATCTCCGAGAGCTCTCCACTGAGTTTATTGTGAGGCAACAATAATCTATTTAAGCTACACATGTTTCCGAAGAATTTTGGAATCCCACCTTCAAGTTCGTTAAAGGTGAGACAGAGAAATCTAAGAGAAACCATTAGTTGAAAAGCCTCTGGAATTGAACCTTGTAATGAGTTAGAGCCAAGGTTAAGATATTGAATATTCCGACTAAGATTGAAAAGCCAAGGGTATACTGATGAAGAAGGGAGATTGTTGTCGGAGAGATCAAGGGTCTCAATAGACTTACTCAAATTGAAGTGCCAAATAGACGAAGGATTGATAGGTGGAAGAGCACATGAGTGTAGGACTAATGTTTTTAAGGAACGGAGCTTCGCAACTGCTTGAAACCAATCACTAGATTTAGTGAGATTAATGTAACTCAGGTCAAGGTGTCTTAAAGAAGAAAGATGAGAAAGCCAACCTAGGCTTCCCAAACTAAATAAATTAGAGTTTTCTAGGTGAAGATATACGAATTCTGAAAGGCACCGGAATGGACGAGGTACTTTTAATAAAGATGTACCACAAGAGAGATTGAGGTACCTCAATTTACTGAGGGAACCAATGAACTCAGGAACTGGGCTTCCACGGAAGTGATTGTTACTAAGGTCCAAATGTCTTAAATCATGCAATTTAAGCAAAGCAGGACTGATTGTACCTTTCAAGACCTGCCCTCGAGAATTTTCATCGTCGGATCTTCGAAGATTGAGCACCTTGACATGGCCAGTTTTATTGCTACAGCGGACTCCTCTCCATTTACAGCAATCTCTTTTGTCATTATCTGTTCCCCAGGAAGACAGAACGCCATATTCATCCACCAGGCTCTGTTTAAAAGTGAGAAGTGCTTCTCTCTCCTCATCAATGCACCTCATTACTGTGTTGTTAGAATCAGCAATTCTAGGCTCCAATTGAAACAATATCACAGAAAACAAAGTTACATATTCAAGTATAGGGAACAATTTGGATGACATTGTAATTATCATAAGCTTTCAGGATATGTTGTTATATCGAAAATCCTGGAATCCATGCCAATTTATACTAATCTGTATAATAAGCATCAATTATTGAAGCTTAGAAAAGTCTTCATTGTGAGCGTTGATTATAGTTAGCATATGACGGTCTGAGATGACAAAAGCCAAGAAAATCCTCTGGCGAATCCCAAATAGACAACAACAATGCATAGTGTGGATAAAGAAAGTCATACAATCAACATCCATGTGATCTTTGCCGGGGAAAAACGGTAAACAGAGAAAATGATCATAAAGTGCTGACAGAAAATTGCAGGTACCCAATTTTTAAGGGAACAACTTCAACACCATTCATTAGTCCTTTTATATAATCATGTTGCCTGTATGGTTGTCCACCGTGTAGTCTAAGCGGAAGCCAATTGCCTCTTGATTTATATTCTCCTCTGAAGTAGCTAAAATGTTCTTCTCAACAAGTCTTCATCCAGGTCAATAGGCCTTCGGAAAAATAAATTTCTAGTGGAATATAGGTAGATTATTTGTTTTAATGATGTAATGGGGAGTGTAATTCGATGTCGTGAAAGTAAATTTGGAATCATGTACCGACAAAATTAAATTTCATTTACTAAATGTAAGGCTGTTTATTTTTTTTTCTCCTCAACATAAAAGTTAGAAAACCTGTACTTTTACATTTGTGTCCTTACAAATTTTAAATGCTAAAGAAGTAATAAATATCTTGATGAAGAAGATAATATTTATATTTTTATTAGGGAACAGCTCTTTTCATCCTTAGGATTTAATGCTATAGCTCATTTCATCTTTATTTTTCAAACAATAGCCTAAAATATTCTTCCGTTAACTCACCGTTAGTGTAAAACCGTTAACTATTAATTCATTAAGGGCAAAATAAGATTTTTTTTATTAAAGTGATATAAAATATATTAAAATAATTTTTTACACAATTAAATAACACTACAAAGTATGTAAAATTCATTAACTTTTTCTTAAATGAAATTAACGATGATATAGTTTGATATAGCCATTGAATAATTACCATAAGGAACAAACTGTAATTAACACAATATCTTTAAATCATTGGAAGAAAAACTAAAAAATGCCACCAATTTTTATGTGCTTGCATGTGTTGAATATCTTCTTTATCTTCAACTCAATTCAAGCCATTTTACGGTGCCATAGAGTACTTAGTAACGGTTGAGATGTCTATAATACTAATATAACAATAATACCAACGTGAACTATGTTTTACTTTTTTTTTAATTTTTCTAGAACAGAGAATGGAAATTTTTTTAAGGCAAAAATTAAAATACTTGGCTTAATTCATGACACGCCCATACTAGACATGGATAAGAAATTTCATGGTAGCCAACTACTTTCTTGACCAAGAAGAAACGGAGGCTTATTGGTTAAATGTCTAAAATTTGAATTTTTTTTATTTCAAATTTTTTTTTAAAATTGCTGGTTTGTTTTTTTAATTTATATTTGATTTTCAGACATTTACATTTGAATTAAAAAAAAAAGTAAATTTTGTGACTTTTATCTAAATAGGAAAAGGCATGAACAAGTAAATATTATATTCCAAAACATCTCTATTAAATATACTTATTTGCTAAATTATAAAACTTAATCCCTTTATTCATTTTAACTTACAAGGATATAAACATTAAACACCATATTTAAGATTTTTTTTAGTTATAAAAACAAATATAATGTCAATTTATTTAGATATTACAAAATATATATATCATACAGACATTTGTATTCAAACCATCAGTTAAGACTTCCACCAAATTTAGACTGATTTTAAATTTCAGATTAAAAAACTAAATGCGTCTTAATTCTTCATGGTTGATTGGGGAAGACTTGTTTTATATTTCAACTTAAGAATTAATTAAACAAAATTGAAAAAGTACTATTATGCATCAGATTCATACTTGTCGGCATATTAACGCCAACATGAGAGGCTCTGTCTCAATTAAAAATAAATTTAACGTATGATCTTAATTAAGTTCTGAATCGGCTATCTATAGATACGTCCTCTTTCAGAATCTGTCTTTATTTTTATTAACATGTCCACAAAAGAAAGATTAGGGTAATTGTTTATCCTTATCGTGCATGTTATCTTCTTAGCTAGGGCCACCATGTTTGTATATTGGTAGTGGTAGCACTTCTGGTCTGCTCCCTCTACTGCCGTGGGAGTGTTGATGAAGACCACCATATGTCGAATCATGCCTTCTCCAAGGCTCCCTAGCTAGGGAACGAGGAGGCTGCGCCCTGCTGCGCTGATATTGTGGTGGCCTCTGATGAGGCTGGTAAGCTGTTACCCGACCTCCTGCTCCACTACCTGAGGCCTGGTGGTCCCTCCTCCTGATCGGCCCATTCCCTGGTGGTGCCCTCTTCTCTTTCTTTTCCAACCCCTCTAGCTGGTCAGTCTTAATCCGAGCCGCCTTTTCTTCCTTGATCTCTATGTCTCTTTTAGCCTGCACGTATGCGGCCGCATATGACTAAATAGCTGGGCTTCTCAAGTTGTACCACAGCCTTCCTATCTTCACTCCCTCTTTCAATCCCTTTAGTGCCTAAGGATGGTTGAAGGCTCCCAAATCGAGGACAGCACGATGAAACCTCTTGATGAATTCCCAAAGGGTTTCTTGCTCCCCCTGTTTCATGCTTTTCAGCTCCATCATGTCATCTTCTGGTGCCATCGCCCCACTAAACTGCTCTGCGAATTCCTGGCACATCTGCTCGAAGGTTTTAATGCTGCCCCGAGGAAGTTTCCTGTACCACTCTCGTGCACGTCCCTCAAGGGATAGTGGGAACACCCTGCACCTTTGGGATTGAGATAATCCTTG
>NW_006261964.1:20975360-21137361 GCF_000493195.1 Citrus x clementina
CTCATGATCTCTGCTGGGAGCGGTGATTCTCCATCCAGCATTATCCTCCAACCAGGAGCTCTGCTCCTTCCTTGCATGTCGTCAATTATCTGTGCTAGTCTGCGCACTTCCTCCTCCAGCTGCACTGCACGACCAGGGTCACGTGCTGCAACTTGATCCCGCTCTTGCTCTACATCATGCAAGTGTTACCTCAACTCCGTTTCCTCTGCATTCACCACCCCGTCGTCCTCGTAAAAAATCTGTCTTGCTGGGGACTGCTCTTCCTCTCTATGAAATTCTCCCCGCAGAGGTATGTTATCTCTCTCACCACCAAATCTCCCGGTGGTTTGACTTCTCCTCGTACTATCAGGACCTGGTGCCACTCCACCACCTCTCACCCTTTCCTCCTGGGTTACCCTGCGTTCACTCCGCAGCTCATGCAGGATGGTTGTCAGGGTCTCCATCTACTTTTCCATCCATTCCATTTGGTCGAACATGGCTTTTTCCCGTGCTTCACTGGCTATCTCCCTCAGCGTCACGGAATCGTTAAGCCTTATATCACCCCCTTGTGCACTACTTCCTCCTGTCTCCATTGCTTTTCACTTGCTTCACTCCTCTTCTTGCTATCAACAGAAGCTTTTTGCTCAGCTCCCCACAGACGGCGCCAAAATATTGATGCGAGATTCTGGTTACACTCTTCCTACGACTAGGATATCTGCTCGACCAACCTCACCTCGATCAGGATCTCTCCTCGTACGCTTTCTTCTCCAGGTATTCCTGCGTCCACAGAAACAAGTCAGAGCACGCCAATTGTTTTTCCGGCGTAAACCCTCCGACGCTCAAGTCAGATATGAAGGTTCCGGGAACGCTTGCCACAGATCTTATGGCTTTTATGTAATCTCCGTTCTTTAGAGTTCTCTTTTCTTAGTTCTAAATAGCAAAAATTCTAACCCTTTTACCTTCGTTGGCTACCTTTTTATAGGCTTCCTCTGAATCCCGATCTTCCGCAGTCTACGCCCGTCATTCTCCCCAGTCTCGGATGTGGACGCCCCATTATCGTCATTGTGGGCGAATGGAGTCGGACCTCGTGCCTTAATTCTTGGATAGGAACGCACGTCCTGCCAACTGTCGTTGACTGGGTCTCCTCGCCTCGACCCTTAGCAAGAATGACCTTATGCCTCTAACGGGAGTTCGGCCTCGCAAATGGCATATTCGTGGATGAGCAGAATATTTCTACTCCTATTCCCCTGCTGCTTGGCTCTTACAAGAAACACCTGCTCGCAAAACTCTGCCACCAGACACCTGCTCATCACGTCTGGTCTCCTCGATATATTTCCCTCGAACATGTATAATCTGCATCAATTATTGAAGCCAAGAAAAGTCTTCAGTCTGCGCATTGATTATGTGTTAGAATATGACAATTTGAGAGATGATTAAAGCCAAGAAAAGTCGCCGGCGAATCCCAAACACACAACAATTCAAAGCACGGATAAAGAAAGTCGTACATGAAACAAAATAAAACTGGCGTTGGTTTACGTTTACCCAAACAAAATAAAACACATTTTATTGAAAAAAAGAGAACTATGATGTTTACAGTTTTGGTATATGTCGTTACTTGATGCTTTGTTTGGGCAGAAATTTACTTATAAAAAGCTTGTCCTGATAGTTTATTAATGCTTTCCTTTCATATTTAGTGAGCTGTAGACTGAATTGAATAAATCACGGACAAAATCACTTGATTACTGCAGTGGCCAAGTGCCGAGCTCCTCTGTTTTCTCTATCTTCAGAGCTCCCCTGTTAAGCCACGTTGAAAGTAATATGTTTGATGGAAAATTGGATACAAGAGTAACAATTACAAGCATTCAAATTGCTTTGCTCTTAAATCTATATTTTAATCAGTAGAAGAACAACCAATGGTGATTGATACTGCGTTAGCGAATAAACAGTTGATTCCTATCAATGAGCCTGCTAAGTAACGGTTGAGATGTTTATAATACTAATATAATAATAATACCAACGTAACTAGTTTTTACTCTTTTTTTTTTCAATTTTCTAGAACAAAGAATGGAAATTGTTTTAAGGCTAAAATTGAAATGCTTGGCTTAATTCATGACACGCCCATACTAGACAGGGATCAGAAATTTCATGGAAGCCAACGACTCTCTTTACCAAGATGAAATGGAGGCTTGTTGGTTAAATGTCTAAAATTTGAATTTTTTTTATTTCAAAATTTTTTAAAATTGTACTTTTTTTTAACTTATAACTGATTTTTAGACATTTACATTTGAATTTAAAAAAAGAAAAGAGTAAACTTTTATCTAAGTAGGAAAAGACTTGAAGAAGTAAATATTATATCTCAAAACATATCTATTAAATATACTTATTTGCTAAACTATAAAACTTAATACCTTTATTCATTTTAACTTACAAGAATATAAATGTTAAACACCATATTTAAGATCTTTTTAGTTATAGAAACAAAAATAATGTCAATTATATTTAGATATTAAAAAAAAACATCATATAGACATTTGTATTCAAACCATCAGTTAAGACTTCCATAAAATTCAGACTGATTTTAAATTTCAGATTAAAAAACTAAATGCGTCTTAATTCTTCGTGGTTGATTGGGGAAGACTTGTTTTATATTTCAACTTAACAATTAATTAAACAAAATTGCAAATGTACTATTACGCATCAGATTCGTACTTGTCTACATATTAATGCCAACATGAGAGGCTCTGTCTCAATTAAAAATAAATATAACGAATGATCTTAATTAAGTTCTGAATCGGCCATCTATAGATACGTCCTCTTTCAGAATCTGTCTTTATTTTATTAACATGTCCACAAAAGAAAGATTAGGGTAATTGTTTATCCTTAATTCCTTATCGTGCATGTTATCTTCTTAGCTAGGGCCACCATGTTTGTATATTGATTTTGAACAATTAATGGTCCCCTGACTTTGCTGCCATTGAAATTAGAAATTTCCAAGCAAGGGCCAAACGTAATTGTCCCACTGACTTTGAACGGTTAACTGTTGAGTTTGCAATAATGCTTCTCTGAATTTGCTGTCTAGAGGCACATACATATGCATTACATCATCCGTTCTGTTAGCTTAATAATATAGACCGAAATATATTGGGAAAAAGTTATTTTCATCCTTAGGGTTTAAGATAATAATTTATTTCATCCTTATTTTTTAAAAAATAACTCGTTTCGTTCTTATTTTTCAAATAATAGCCTAAAATATCCTTCCGTGAATTTATAATTAGTTTACTCTTAAATTCATTGAGGGTAAAATAAATTTTTTTAGTTAAATCAATATATAAAGCTTTTTAAAATAAAAATCTCAAGAATAATTGAATAACATTTGACTTTTTTGCATAAATTTAAAATTTAAGTATAACTTAATGAAACAAAAATAATAATAAAGAATATGCAACACACACACACACACACACACACACACACACACATATGTGTTCATTAAATTCTTTTTTTAATAAAGTCAACAAAATAATAATAATAATAATAATAATTCTTTTCATCAAGAATCATTGTTTATATTAAGGTCAAGAATAAGCTAAAAGATAAAAAAAAAAAATCCAATGCATTATATTTTATTTTTCAGTATTTTTAAATGTATTTTGTTATGTATTTAGTGTGTATTTTTTTTAAGTAAATAAAGGAGTCCATAATTACTTTCAGTAGAATAACAGCACTGATTGATCATTTATTTATTTATTTCGACCTTATTAAAGTTAAGAATAAGCTAAAGGATAAAAAAAATAATCTAGTGCTTGGGAAATCTATGGTTTTTTTTTTGTCCTAAATGTATATTTTACATATTATTTAATGTTATTTTTTTCATTCTTAAGTAATCCTTAAATTTTAAATTTATGTAGAAAGACAAATATTTTTTATTTGTGTTTGAGAGTTTATTTTAAAATAATTGATCATTATTTAGAAACCTTATTTTGCCCTCAATGAATTATACGATATAATAACAGTAAATTAATGAAAGGGTGTTTCAGGCTATTGCTTAAAAATAGGGATGAAATAGACTATTATTTAAATAGTAAGGATGAAATAAACTATTGTATCAAACCTTAGGGATGAAAAGAGCATTTTTCCAAATATTTTTTAGATTATAAACTTAAATAAGTTACGTGCCTCTACCTCTAGTCATTAATATTTAAGTTAATTTAAAAAATGGTTAGAATTTTCTAGTCTATTCCTCTATATAGCCTTTAATTCGATGGGTAATTCTCACATAAAGTCGTATATAGGCTAGGCTAAGGACCCTTAGTCTGTTTAATGGACATCATTCACTTCCCTCCATCAAGAAAATGAGAAATTATCCTTATCTTAATTTTTTAGAAATATGGAACAACTATTCTTATCATTATCTAATCTTAAAAATGTGAGTAGTCTTAATTAATCTCAAACTCATGAATGTGAGCCACATTAAGAACATGCATACAACACATACTTTATTAATTTAATGATAATGCATGTAATACCTCCATGTCACCAGTTTTTGTTTCAGAGGTTAAAATATGCATAAGAGTACTTCATACAATTGCCAAATTTGGATTAATGGCACCTGAATTGTAACACCCAAAACAAATCTCACATCGATAAAGTACATGAGAAATGTTGGGTTTATAAGAGCTGTTCCACACCTTTATTGATAATATGCATTTTGGGATGTATGGGTGTCCTAGAAACAAAACCATGCGGCCTTATTAAGGCTCAAAACAGACAATATCTTGCCAGGTTTGAGTTGGATCATAACATAATACCATTCTCATGGAGCATTCAGAGAAAATTGCGATGTTAATAGGTTTGCTGCCTTGCTGCTTGAGCTTTTGACTGGCAAAAAGACATATGATTTTCAATGTTGCCTTGATGAAACTTTATTTAAGGATTGGGTCAAGAAACATATTGAAAATAATAGGTTTGTTAAGATAATGGACCCCATTGTCATTGGAATTCAACCGGGTCAAGGAAAAGTGAAGCAATTGCAAATTCTTGTAGTACCTGCCTTGAAATGTCTCTCTGTGTCGGAAGAAGATAGGCCAGCAATAATAGATGCGAAGTTGAGAGATTAGGATCAAAATCACTTGCATACAGCAGGGAACAAAGACAGAGCTCCTCTGCTTCCTTTGTGATCTTAATTCCCGAATTGGCCATCTTCCTTGGTACCATTTCCTTTGATGTTAAAACCCTTGTTTTCATTTGCCAACTAAAGTCAAAATACTTCGCAGGTTTGTGGAAGTTAGATCAAGAACTCGTGTTTGAGAGTGTTAGATGACCGATCATGATCCTCCAGGACCTCACTTAACTGTTTGATATTTGATCAAGAAACAAAGGAATTAACAAAGTAATCAAATGAAAACACAATCAACAAATCACAGAGAGTCATCAAATACAGAGTAGTTGAGGTTCAGCCTAAGATATGGCCCAAGTCCTCTTGAAGAACAGAGCAATAGCTTTGTTGATTATTCACGAACAAGTTGAAATTATAAAGACCTTGTTTTACGGTACATAATTAACCAAATCGTAAACTTAATGGCTTTATATACGATCACAATTAGATCACACAATTCACCACTCGTCAGCCAAATCTAGCTTGGCTTCATTATGCATTTATACAAACTAGTCTTATTGAAATGGGTTTCTTTTTTTTTCAAAATGAGTTAGATTTTAAGAAAATTTAAAGCATGGCGAAAATGAAGACACAGGTCATGGAGCAACAACATTTAACAGAGTTGATAGCAGATTCTAATGGTAAATATTATTGTATCTTCTCTGATCAAGAACACGAGATACCATCTGTTGTGACATAAAACTGAGAAGTTTGCTTGTAGAACAAATGCTGGTAAGCAGCCTTGATTTGTTCACTGTGTTGAAGCTTGGTGAGTCTATGACGTGCGGTTTGAATTCTTGTTTGCCTTGCTTCACCTTTGCTTTGTTGAACTTGGTTGTCGCCTAGGAAAGCTTGATACCTGAGACTCGCTTGCTTCTTGTACCTTGTCATGTTCAATGTTTGATTTACTTACTTGCTTCTTTCTTCCATTTGTATAATTTTTAATTAATGTATTATGAAAAAAAAAGAGAATGTATATCCTCATGAATCAAAGCAACATGCTGGGAAAGAGTTAATTCAAAGCCTCAATCATAGGGCAATGACGCCATCTCTGTTTCAGATTCCTCCATCTGAGGTTGCCAAATGTTCTTTACGAAGCTATAACTAATATCATGAGAATTGAGAGTTGAAAGAACGCAACAAGAATTTGGATTATCCCTCTGGCACGTTGTGCTATTAATTTCAACAAAAAGCCTTATCCTGAAATGTTGGATTGGTTGGGATATGGGAAACCAACACAATCGCAGGCACTTGAATATCTCTTAATTATTCACTGCATTCTTATTAAATCACCATAAGTTTATACCCATTTTGAGTTAAAAGTTATCAAATTTGTGGATGCATGAGACTAACTACACGACCCTAAATTTTTCATTAATTTGACTCCAACTGGCGACTGATGTGGGCTGCAAACCTGCATTAAAGAGGAAGGTGATAAGCCTTCACGCCAGAATTTGGCGGAGCCGCGAGTCTTGAGAGAACACAACTTGCAAAGAAGGAAATAAATTCCGCAAATAAAAGCAAAAAGACTGTCAACACCAGAAGTCATCCAACTTAAATCTCCTACTGCCGCCGTGGATGATCTTCAATCTCCATTTTGAAACAAAATCATATTAGAATCTATTAGAACCTGTAGACTTAATGAATTCAAATATAAACCAGAGCAAATGGCAGCGTATTGGGCTATCGGTTAAATCCGTTATGAAGTCACGTGAGGGAGCTCGTGATTACTAACTGTAAACGACGTTAAAGCTATAAAGCTAGTTTTGCAGCTCACTTGGGGGAGTGATTCGAGAGTATTCGAGAGAGAACCTTGGAGAGAGAAAGCTAATTCTTAATGGTTAATTTACACAATATTCCGTTAATTTTCTTAACGGTCTCCAAACGGAAGTGGACGAGTGAAAAAAAATGTAACTTCAGATGGATTCTAGCCAAAAAAAAAAAAATTGAATTGTGTATTTTTTAAAAAGCTCAAAAAAATAGGTGGTCCGGTGGATAATTTCTCATAAATTAATTCCAACCCCTGTTAATTCTTCTCTTTCCCCTCTGAATTCTTAAATTCCTCATCTTTTCTCTCTTGAATTCTCTAAGTAAAACCCTTGAATTTAATCATCTTACCCTAATTTTCAACTTAACCAATTTGGATATGTAAAGCATAACAACTGCAACACTCTAAATTTAACACGTGTGGAGCACGTGGTAGTAGGAGGTTGCTTACATATCGAAATCCTTATACAAAATCTCAAACTGAAATACCTCAAATTTTATTCAACAAATCAACAAACCCACCAATCGAACACTTGACATTTCCCTCCCAAATCATAAATGTAGCGAAAGTTTCAAAATTCTCCAATTACATTTAGAAGACTAACAAGTTTAAAAGAAATATATACACACACGCACAAATAAAGAAGTATAAATTATTTAAATTATAGGTTATTTCAAATGAGATACATCATTTCATTAAATAAAATAAATAAAATTATTCAAATAATAAATAAATTAATAACCTTTAAGTAAATCATGAATAAAAATATATTACTTAATTAAAAATAATAAATAAATAATTTTTAAGTTATAAATAAAATGGTGTAATAAATTATGGAAGATGTTATGAATGGAAAAATATTTTTCTTGACATTATCTAGTCCTAACTAAACCCACATGAAAATTAGGATTAGCAATCCCATGAATTTTGGATTAAAATTTGAATTTATTCCATTAGTCCAATGCAAGTAAGCATGCCAAACATGATATTAATATTTTGTCCCAATAATTAGTCCAATCCTACACTTAATCCTAGCTCCTAAACATAACCTATAAGCATTAACAATTTGGCAATATTATTCAACACACTTAACTTGTAGCTCTGCAGCTTTGTTGCAATTTGGCAATATTATTCACTACTGTTGTGTGCCGATAGTGTCACGCACGGAGCTAGCTTGTACAAGGGAAAAAAAAAATACCTCTTAAAACTGCATCAATTATTTAAGCTTATGCCCCCATGAACTGAATGGAATGCTCTCACAAACTATATATCCCAGTTAAGTTTCTTTACAGTTTCTTTTATCTTCCCTTGATTCTTACCATACTTGCCAAAATAGAGAGTAATGATAAGAAACGCTGAAATTGGCCATGTCAGTGAAAATGCAATGAAATATTAATGTGCGTTAGTAACACGTTAGTTGTAGAGTCAGCTGGGTCTTGAATGCGATGGTATGTGATGATACGTTCGGAAAATTGATAAAAATTAGGATAGAAAAGTCGTGTGTGATATTCTCTGGAAAAATTATTGAAGTCTTTGATCATCATCATTATATGTCACCATCATACAGCAAGAACAAATTCTTGTAAAGTTCGATCTCTTCCTTCACATTTTAGTACCAATGATCCGGAATCGCACGAACCTACCACCTACTTTGTTAATAAGATTATTCTAGTTTAATTAATTAATTAATTAATTTTATCATCCATTTAGTTGTTTTATTAGTCAACAACTCTTTGAATAGAAAGCACTACTAGAAAAATGAGTTTTACTGACACTTCGTTACTGACACTTTGCAAAAAGTGTCAGTACTTATGTACATATGCACCATTTTCCGCTTTTGACAAATAGGAATCAGGGATTAATGATACTAGGGTGTCAGTAAACTAAACATCAAAAATCACTAACACTAAAGTATCAATGATAAAAAAATTCATAAAAATTTTGTTTTAGCTCCAACTCGAACCTGGGAGCTCTAAGATTTAAAGCTTTAATGTTTGGACCACAGACCATCAAATCTCGATGAGTCAAAGTCATAATAATATTTAAATTATTAAAAAATGAAAATATAAATAACAATAACATAAAACACACTTGTTCTCCCCATCTAGACTATATCGATTGTCTCTATCTTCCTTTCATCGTTCACTTTCGCTTTCGTTTTTCTCTTCTCGATCTCTTCTGTTTTGTAGAGGAGGTTATCAGCTGGTAATGGCGGAATGTTTTATTTTTTTGTGCAATTTAATTATTGGGTTTGTTTTAATTTGGCTTATGAATAATATTTTTGAATTTTTATTTTTGGGTTGTTTCAGATATTCAGAAATTGAAAAGTCGTGCAACCCTGGTGGGTTTTGTTTTCCAAATATTTTATTTATTTATTTATTTATTCGTAACTTGAAATTTTTGTTCTTATTTTTCTATATCTTCACTCACATGCAGTCCAAAAATACAGGCATTTTAAGTGGTGCATTACTTAAACTCAAAACACTTGCTGCTGCGACTCAGTTTTTTCTGCCACATTTGAGGTCAGTTTCAAACTTTTGTGCATGTGATTTACTGTCATTGTTATTTAAAACTAAGAATGTGCATTTTTTTTAGTTTCTGAAATAAACTGTTAGCTCTGTTTCTTAACTTTGAGCAATAAGTTAGTTGATTTTGAATGTACTAAAATATGAAATTTGATTTTAGCTTTTGCCTTTGTGATTAGGAGATGATTGTTTGGGTGTTATATTAGCTGAATGACTGTGTATTTAGTGGTTACAAACTATTTACATCTCTGTTTCATGTAAAGAGAGGCAAATTTTGTTATATAATCCTACTTGTTTATTTATTCTGTTTTGGTTGGACGATTTGTAATAGAGACAATGACTATGATATGAATTAATTAAGTTCGTGGTTGTGAGTATTTTGAGATTGTATAAAGTTGATGATTTGTGTTTGATTCAATAAAGAAATGCTTGTTTTAAAGTAGTTCTGCATGTTGTATTTGAAGTTAAAAAATGATTTATAGAATCTTAAAAAATGGCTTGCAAAGTGGTATGAAGACATTATTTATTTGAACTCTTAACTTTTGTTAGTTACTTGACTTATGAATTAGTTCGACTACTTAAAAAGCCATTAGCACCCATCTTACCTATTAATCTCCTATTTAAGTTTCAAAACTTATTTTGTTTCAATTTCAGGATTTTGTCTAAATTATTATTATAATTAATGATTTATAGGGCTATTAATGATTTTCCAGAATTATAAGTTTATTATTACAACTATAATCATAATAACATTGAACTTTAAATTAATCATGCAATTTAATTAAACTTAAACTAACATTACATATGTGAACAGGTAAAATATTTGAAATGGACAGAAGTTGGATAACTTGTGATAGATTGTCTGTAGAGTATCGTTCTGGAGTTGCTGATTTCTTAGATTTTGCCATTTTGAATGCTGAAAATCGAATGTCAATTAGATGTCCTTGCACCTTTTGTTGTAATATGGAGTTTCATACTCCTCAACAAGTGAAGGATCATTTATTTGAAAAAGGTTTTCTCCCAAGATATATTGTTTGGACTTGGCATGGTGAGACTGACTCTAAATCTACATTTACAAACTGTGAAGACCATTCACATAGTCAAAGATTTAGATGTCATGATTACAGTAATATAATTGACATGGTCGAAGATGCTTACGAGCATTGTGATAGAGATCCTAGTTCTTTTAAGGATATGCTTGAAGATGCTGAAAAGCCTTTGTACCCGGGTGCAAAACATTCAAAGTTATCTAGTTTAATGAGACTTTACAATGTGAAAGGGAACTATGGGTGGTCCGATAAAGGGTTTTCTGCTTTGTTAGAAGTCTTTGCTGATATTTTGCCAAATAATAATACTCTACCTATGTCAATGTACGAGGTTAAGAAAACAATGAAAGTGCTAGGCTTAGAGTATGAAAAAATACATGCATGTCCAAATGACTGCATTTTGTATAGGAATGAATTTGCTGATCTTGCTGAATGCCCAAATTGTGGAGCATCTAGGTATCAAAAAAAAAAAAGATAGCTCAACAAAATTTAGGAAAGGGGTTCCTAAAAAGGTATTATGGTATTTTCCACCTATTCCTAGGTTGAAAAGATTGTTTCAATCACCACAAACAGCTCAAAATTTAACATGGCATGCTAATAAAAGAATTAGAGATGGCAAACTTCGCCACCCAGCAGACTCACCAGCCTGGCAACTAATTAACAATAAGTGGCCAAAATTTGCACAAGAACCTAGAAATCTCCGTTTAGCTCTCTCAACTGATGGGGTTAACCCACATAGTACACTTAGCACTACTTATAGTTGTTGGCCTGTTATATTAATAACATATAATCTTCCTCCATGGTTGTGTATGAAGAGAAAGTTTTTGATGTTGTCACTTTTGATATCTGGCCCTAAACAACCTGGAAATGATCTAGATGTATACCTAGCACCTTTGATTGAGGACTTAAAAACTCTTTGATTGGTCATCATACCAGCAGAAGTAGCCAAAAAAGAACCCAGAGTCATTAGACCAGCAGAAATAGCCAAAAAAGAATCCCGAGTCATCAGACCAGCAGCAAAAGACCTCAATGTACGTGTGAAGAATACACGGGCAGCAGCACGATCAAGAAAGAATGACAGGAGTGAATATATGAACATGTTTACCATGTTCATCGAGAATTCTTTACCTCGGTTGATCAGGATTCGGCATGACACAGCAACCTTTGGTGAAATTTGGGAAACACACTTGGACAAAATGATTTGTGCTGAAATCATCGAGTTTAAAGAGGTCTCCAACTGCATCATTAACATATGGATCAAGTACGATAAATCATAACTTATGTTTTAGTAAACTTGGCCCTATTATTTTGTTTCCTATATTCAAACTTACTTCGTTATATATATTTGTTTCCTCTTAGACACCTGTATGAGGAGATGGAGAGCAATGGAAGTACTAAACCAGTTCAGTTTGGGCTTTTTGAGAAGCTATATCCAAGGGTCAGTTTCAAAGACAGGACTCAATACATTTCAAAACTGTTAGGCTTGGCAGAATTGGGACAATTCATCGTATTCCCGTATAACCCTGGGTATAACCTTTTTCATTTGCTAGTAATATTCTTTAATTTGTAGATTAATCACTTTTACTTGTAATTCATGTGTGAGAACAATTTTTACTTTGTTTAGTGCCCACTGGGTGTTATTGGCAATTGATATGGTGAGACGTACAACCTATTGGAAGGTAGTCCTGATGAAGAGCTAATGCAGATTGTCAATCAGTTAAGTTTGTTATTTGTATCTTTGATCATGCTATTTTATTTTTATGTCTTATGCTAATTATTTGCTAACGTTAGCTATGTCTCTTAATTGTAGGGGGATTCGAATACATCAGAGTTTAAATTCTGATACAAAGGCCAATGTTCAATGGATACCTGTCAAGGTAAAAATCAGACAAACCTAACTAATTATTGTTAACGTACACTAAAAAATTAATGTAATTTTGATCTTGTAGTGTCCGAGGCAGCCGAGCAGCTTTGAATGTGGTTACTATGTGATGAAATACATGCAAGATATCATCATAAATGTGAACGTTCTGAAAAATAATGTAAGTATTGAAAATGATTTTTACAATACTGTATCATATTGTTTTAATTTATTGTGAAATGAATCAGCTCAAACACCTGTGTGCTTCTTTACAGTTATCTTTTTATTGCGTATTGTATGCATTTTATAAACTGTGAGGGTACTTATAATGGTGACTATGTTGCATACTGTTGAATAGATTATATGAATATCCATATAGACATGAATTAGGATTTGGGATATACACAATGTACTGCATATCCCAACACAAAACAATTGTTTGGGTTGCAAAGTAGTTGTTAGTGGGGATGTGCTATGGTGTCGTTGCTTGTACTTTACTTTGATGAGGATAAGTTGTCATCCTAATTAAGGTTTTGTATCTACATCCATATTTGTATTAAATCGCGTACTGTTGGGGTTCACAAGTTGCTTCGGCTATCAAATATTGTTGCTGTTGGGGTTCACAAGTTGTTTTTTTTTTTTGAATTACCATGATCAGGATGTTCAGTATTTACCTATATAATTTTGGATAAAACAGTAACATTGTTGGAGTTTATTTGTTGGCTTTAATTGTTAACACACAAATGTATTTAAATGAATGATAATTAAGTAGTTTAGTCAAGGATTTTCGGTGAATAACTTGTTTTAAAATTAAAGTTCAAGGGAGTTGAGGAATACACTGTCAAGGACCTCTCGCGACTTCGTGATCAGTGGGCTACATACGTTGCCAAGTTAATTACAGCCTACAATCGCGAGGTAACATACAAGTAATTTATGATTATTTTTCCTTAAAACAAATCTGTGATTTATTTTTTGTGGTGTGCTAATTGATTTTATATACTTGTAGGTGGAAAAAAAATGAAGGCATATGCGGACTCCAAAATCAGTGACTCCAAAATCAGTGACATTGTTATCTGTTTTTTCTTCTTGGCTAAATTTTCCGAAATTAATTTAGTACTTTATCGTGAATACTACTTGTTCAAAGCTTAATTTTGTACTTGAACTTGTTTTTTACCCCCAAACAATGATGTATTTGAACTATTTTAATTTAACTAATGTATTTGAAATGTGTATTATGTGAATTGCATTACAAGATTTGGTATGTTTAATATATTTTGAGTTTATTTTAATTGTAAAATAAACATGAATAATGTCATTAAAAAAAAATAAAACACAACCGGTATAGCACCGTTAATACTGACACTAATTATTTAAATGACGATAAGAATTTTTGATGTTATTGAGTCAGTGGATTCCTGATACTGTAGTCACATAAATCAGTGACATGTAAATAGTATCATTAAATGCTAACGCGATTGAGTCACTATCCTTGTGACTCTCTAGTGACACAAAATACTGACATAAAAATAGTATCAACTAATACTAACATCATAGTATCACTATGGTGGTGATACTATAGTGACACAAAATACTGACGCAAAAATCACTGACACCAAAGATTAGTGTCAGTGTGTTTTGGCTTGAGCATTACTGACACAATTAACAAGTGTCAGCAAAAGTAATTACTGACACTAAATTGGTGTCAGTAAAGCCCATTTTTCTAGTAGTGAAGATTCGATTTGTCTTTTATTATTTATTCACCCAATGGAAAGGAAAAAAGAGCAGAATTTGACTGCCTTTATTGCTGTAAGGGATTAATAGCATAATTGAACTCTAACCTGAGTATATAAACGCATAGATGGATGATGGTCTAAGGAGAACCGCATACAAGTTTCTTTAAGCATATACCCAATAATACAATGTGCATCATATGAGTTAATTTTCAGAAAGATTCCAAATATCAAATGACCACTCTGAATAATAATGGCAAGATGCCATCCCAGAGATACCCTGCCAAAAAGATGGTGAATGAAAACAAAGAAAATGAACAATTAGTTCGTGGAACAAAAGCTTGTAAGATAGAAAAGTAAAATTTAAGGATGAAGAAATTAAAAGCACGTGAGCTAATAACAATGACTGAAACCCAATATTAAGGAGTATTACCGTTTAGTTAGTTCCTGAACTTTCTTTGCAGTTTGGCAATATTCACCGCCCATATCACATAGACCCAATATTTCATACCAGTCAGGAAGTTGAAGTAACCATAACTCCACGACCTATTCAGCATTAAAGTTCCGCAGACTCCCCAGAATCCAACAAAGAAACCAAGAATCGAGCTCACGTAAAATCCGAGAGTTATAAACTGATCGTCCTCATCTTCTAGAGTGTTTGAATCATCGTCTGTGCCTGGACTTGGAGTTGATTCTTCATCCAGACACATATTTGCGAGTGGAAGGCCACAAAGTTCAAGATTTCCAGCGTACACGGAAGCATTGAAGCTCTGGAGCTGAGTGCCTAATGGGATTTTTCCTGACAAGTTGTTGTACGACAAGTCCAATACACCAAGACCACTTAACTGAGAGAGGCTAGATGGAATACTTCCAGAAAACAGATTTCTAGACAAATCCAGGAAATCCAATGATGTTAACTCACCAATCTTCGGAGTGATTGGTCCGGTTAAATTGTTTCTTGAAAGGTTTAAGGCAATCAACCCCACAAGATCCATAATCTCTTCAGGAATTGCTCCATCTAATTTGTTACTCGAAAGGTCAAGGCACCTTACAAGTCCCAAAGTACTTTTGTACTCATTTTCACTTCCTTTCCAAGTCAACAGTAAATTGACCAAATATTTATAGTAATTTCCAGTTCTAGGGGCAACTAAGATGGATTTGGCGAACCCAATGGCTGGATTGGAACATCTTTCATAGGTCATGGCAGAAAAATTATTGAAACACTTCGGTATCTTTCCCAATATAATGTTTAAAGAAAGATCCAAGACTTGAATAAATCCCAGATGGCACAATTGATAAGGTATATTTCCATGAAATTTGTTAGATTTTAGGCTAAGAACAATCAAATTTTGTAGACTTTGCCCTATCCACGTTGGTATCTCACCAAAAAATGCATTCTTCCCAAGATCCAAAACTCTCAGGTGGGAGCAATTCCTTAAAGATGAAGGCAATTCCCCGGTTAATCTATTGTTGTGTAAATTCAGTGTCCGGATGTTATTTAGGAAACCCATCGAGTCCGGTATTTTTCCCGAGAATCTATTATTTGCCAAGTTAAGAACGAATAGGCTATCAGAGTGCAACCAACAATCAGGAAGCCCTCCAGACAATAAGTTACTCGAGAGATCTAAAAAGTTCCATGTGTTTTCATTGATAGAGCATAAGAAAGTAACTGACCCTGAGAACTTATTTTTAGAGAGATTTAAGAAAGGCGAATTTGAAGGAGGTGGTGGAATTAAGCCCTCAAAGTGGTTTGAATTGATGTCTATACTAGTACCACCAATATGAGTACCATCAAACCTTAAAGACAAATCGGGAAGTTTACCCTTGATATGATTGTTAGAGAGATTTAAGTAAGAGAGTTTACTGGACAAATCCCAGAACCAATCAGGAATTGTGTCTGAGATTCCAACATTGGAGATGTCAAGATGCACAAGTTGATTCTGAGTTTGAAGCCATTTTGGAAAATGAGGTCCCATCTTGCAAGAGGCAAGACTTAACCATTTCAGTTGAAAAGGAGGGACCCAATTATGACTTAGTTTCAGAGTCAAAGAGTTATCAGCTAAGACCAACTCCTGCAAGTTGGACATATTGGAAAAAAAAAGTTTCAGAGATAACACCCGTGAATGAATTCCCATCAAGTGGCAGAGACTCGAGCTTTGACGACTGGCTGAGGCTCTTGTCTATTGTTCCATTTAAACGATTAACGTCCAGCTGCAATTCTTCCAGGGATGAAAATCCTCCAAGATGAGGTACTGGCCCCGTGAAGTCATTATCATGTAAATATAGCACCTCTAGTGAATTCACCACGCATCCACAAGATAGATTTTGAATTACCTGCGAGAATTGCCCACTGAGTTTGTTGTCAGACAAGCCTAACTCTTTTAAGCTACACATGTTTCCGAAGAATTTTGGAATCCCACCTTCAAGTTCACTATCACAGAGATAAAGACTTTTAAGAGAAACCATGTGTTGAAAAGCCTTTGGAATTGAACCACGTAATGAATTAGAGCCAAGGTTAAGATAAAGAATATTCCTACTAAGATTGAAAAGCCAAGGGTATATTGAAGAAGAAGGGAGATTGTTGTCCGAAAGATCAAAGGTCTCAATAGACGCACTCAAATTGAAGTGCCAAATAAACGATGGATTGACAGGTGGAAGAGCACACGAGCATAGGACTAATAATTTTAAGGAATGGAGCTTGGCAACTACTTGAAACCAATCACTAGATTTTGTGAGATTAATGTAACTCAGGTCAAAGTGCCTTAAAGAAGAAAGACGAGAAAATCACTCTAAGCTTCCCAAGCTAAATAAACAAGAGTTTTCTAGGTTGAGATATTCCAATTCTGAATGGTTCCGGAATTTTCGAGGGAGTAGTTCTAAAGGTCCGCCGCAAGAGAGACTGAGGTACCTCAATTTGCTGAGGGAACCAATGAACTCGGGAACTGGGCTTCCACCAAAGTCATTGTTACTAAGGTCCAGATGTCTTAAATCATGCAATTTAAGCAGAGCAGGACTAATTGTACCTTTCAGGAACTTCCTCTGAGCAAATTCATAATCGGATGTTCGAAGATTAAGCACCTCGACATGGCCAGTTGTATTGCTACAGTGGACTCCTCTCCATTTACAGCAATCTCTTTTGTCATCTTCTCTTCCCCAGGAAGACAGAACGCCATGTTCATCCACCAAGCTCTGTTTAAAAGTGAGAAACGCTTCTCTCTCTTCATCAATGCACCTTATTATTATGTTGTTAGAATCAGCAATTGTGGGCTTCAATTGTAAAAATATCACAGAAAACAAAGCTATATTTTCAAATAGAAGGAATAATTTGGATGACATTATAATTATCATTAGCTTTGAGGATATGTTGTTATATCGAAACTCCTGGACTCCATGCCAATTTATACTACTGTGTATTGTTGATGCGAGATTCTGGTTACACTCTTCCTACGACTAGGATATCTGCTCGACCAACCTCACCTCGATCAGGATCTCTCCTCGTACGCTTTCTTCTCCAGGTATTCCTGCGTCCACAGAAACAAGTCAGAGCACGCCGGTTGTTTTTCCGGCGTAAACCCTCCGACGCTCAAGTCAGATATGAAGGTTCCGGGAACGCTTGCCACGGATCTTATGGCTTTTCTGTAATCTCCGTTCTTTAGAGTTCTCTTTTCTTAGTTCTAAATAGCAAAAATTCTAACCATTTTACCTTCGTTGGCTACCTTTTTATAGGCTTCCTCTGAATCCCGGTCTTCCGCAGTCTACGCCCGTCATTCTCCCCACTCTCGGATGTGGATGCCCCATTATCGCCATTGTGGGCGAATGGAGTCGAACCTCGTGCCTTAATTCTCGGATAGGAACGCACGTCCTGCCAACTGTCGTTGACTGGGTCTCCTCGCCTCGACCCTTAGCAGGAATGACCTTATGCCTCTAACGGGAGTTCGGCCTCGCGAATGGCATATTCGTGGATGAGCAGAATATTTCTACTCTTATTCCCCTGCTACTTGGCTCTTACAGGACACACCTGCTCGCAGAACTCTGCCACCAGACACCTGCTCATCACGTCTGGTCTCCTCGATATATTTCCCTCGAACACTGGTCCCCCAGTTTCTAGTGTTGGGTAATGTAATGGACCAGCAGTAGAAACTCAATAGTTCTTGCTCGTGTGGGACTGGGAAAGGCTGCCAAGAGTCATATCGCATTTAATTGCGGAGAAGGTGAGGTGGCAGAAATCTGCCCCTCCATTCGAATTTCAAACCAACGGTTACGAGGCCCTTGGGATTTGGTGCCGTTAAATGCTGGCAACCCAAGAGTCCGTCCCCATTAGGTAACCCATATCCTTTCGAATCGGCAAACTCATATTTCCCTCCGTCTTCGTCTCTGTCTCTCCGGTGAAGAAGTTCCAGCATAAAGGCCTCCATCTCTGTCTTTCACCGACTGAACCATTACTTCAGGTATTTCTTCTATCTCCTTCGTCTCGGATAGTTATAGATAATTTCTCTTCTCTTTTGTTTGGGTAGTAGTTGGTGGTGGTGTTGTGGTTAGAGCTTAGGGAATGTCGAAAGGTAAAGAAAAGGTCATTGAGGTTGACGACGGTGGGTTGGACTTCCTGCCTAGTCTGCTCACCGATCCTGCTTTTGACCCTGAGATCCCCTTGGAGCCTATTAGATCCAGTGTTGGCACTAGCGCTAAGAGGATATCCCCCCAAACGACCTCCTCGAGCGGACATAGCGATGAAGAGGGGTCTTCAGGCTCGGAGAACACCTTGAGTGAGGGTCGAGGAGATAATTCTGGTGAGGTTTCCCCATCAGGAGCGTCGCGACCAGAAAGGCAGAGTACAGTAGGGGGTAGAGCCCTATTGCGGGATTACGCTATTGATTATATGATGTGCACGACCACGTTTGGCGAGCTCGATGACCTCCGGCTTAGGTATAGCATTCCTGGTGAAATAATTCTTAAGATCCCAGGAAAGAAGGATACCCCTAGTCGGCCTCCTAGGGGTTATGTTACCTTGTTCTTGGAGAGTTTCAGGCACGGGCTGAGGTGTCCCTTGCAACCCTACTTTGCCCGGATTCTTAACGGGCTAAATCTAGTTCCTGGTCAGCTGAACCCAAACGGTTGGAGAGTGCTCTCTGGTCTGTTCATACTGTGGGACAGATGTTGCCAAAGCGAGCCCACGGTCGATGAGGTGAAGCACCTGTACCAGCTGAAAAGCAGCCCCAAAGACGCCGGCTGGTATTACTTCCAATCAAGTACCAAGACCAGGAAACCCATAACCGATCTTCCTACTGGTGGTGGTGGGAATTGGAAGAGGAAGTTCTTTTTTGCAGGGGGTCCCTGGGGTCAAGTTGCCCAGGTTGATGGGCAGGACTTCCGCGTCCCACCCCGTTTCGTGGTCCCAGGTTGCCTGCTCGTATTAGATGTCTTGTCTCCCTTCTTGTTTGCACTTTACTGGTTTGTCCCTAACCAAGAGTTTGTTTGTGTTGCAGGTTCTTGGGGTGTTCACTTCCCGCTCAAACCTGACCAGCTTAAACGGGTCGAGGCTGTACTGGCCAATTCCTGCTCGAGTCGAGAACTGCTAACTACATACAACTTCCTCGAGTCTCGCTTGATACTTCCTGGCCATAAGATGGAGGACGTTGTGATTGGGACTCTAACCAGGAAACGTTCTCGTCTTCCAGCCACGAAGAGGGACCAGAGTAAGGACGCCCCTACTGCAAAGCGGGCCAACATCGTGCAGCAGGTCTCTCCCTTGAAGACTTTGCCTCCTCCTCCTGCCAAAGCCGGAGAAACTAATGGAGCAGCCACTGATCCTACTTCCTCTTCTCCTCCTGTTGGGCATCGGTCTCGTCTACCTGACAACCGAACAGAGCACTTGGCCCCCTATCTCAATGAGCTTTCCAAACTCGTGAGCAAGAAAGACCTCGAGGATTTTGATGGCTGCACCTTAGGCGAGCTGGTGGGAGCCATGCAGTACAACGCTTTCCATCTCAGCTGCATGACCACCTACTATAAGGCCAAAGTTGGACGCTACAACCGGAAGATGAAGGAGGATATTCAATCGGCGACGACCAGAGCTGACGTTGCCAAGAAGAAAGCAGGGGAGCTGAATGTTGAGAACCTCAAGCTGATAGAGCAAGAATCTCTTGCTCAAGCAAAAACCATTACCCTCGAGGAGGAGCTGAACAAGGTCAAGGAGGATCTGCGAAGGCAGAAGGCTATGTATGAGGCTCAGCTCGAATCTCTTCGCGATTCCCACCGAGCTTAGGTCGAAAACTTGGAGAGGGAAGCCGACAACCAGTACGACCAGGGACTTTGACATTCTTACCGTTGTATCATGGCCGTCCTCGGGAAGCAGCACCCTGATCTGAAGATGGATGACCTTGCAGCTGGTGTTGCTCAACATATGGATGAGGAGGCGGCCAAGGAAGATGCCGAAGGGATAGAACCGATCATGATTGAGAAGGAAAATTCTCCTCCACGTGTAGTCCCTGCTGACGTTGGCGAGGCGAGCACCCCTGCTGTCGTTGGCGAGGCGAGCACCCCCCCGGACGCAACTGGTGATACTCCCCCTGCACCTGAGCCAACTGATGCTGCTCGGCTTACCGATCCACCATCTTCTTGAACATATTTCTTGTGTTGTAATGAACAATGTTTGTGAAGATTACCTCTTCTGTTAATTATTAACAAATTAATAAAGATGTTTTTGATTACTTTCTTGCGTTGGAATCATGAGTTATTTTCCGTTTGAGAATCTGCTCGTCTTCGTCTGGTTGAGCAGGTTCTGGCTTGGCATATGGTTTTGCCACATGCCTTAGAGAATTCTTCAATGCTTGAGATTCTGCTCGCCTTCGCGTGGTCGAGCAGATCCTGGCATGCTTGGCTTCCGGTCTCGCCATGGCGCAGGCTTTGAGACTTGACGAGCCTTTGCATGGCTTAGAATTTTTTTCGAATGCTTTGGAGTCTGCTCGCCTTCACGTGGTCGAGCAGATCCTGGCACGCTTGGCTTCTGTCTCGCCATAAAACAGGCTTTGAGACTTGACGAGCCTTTGCATGCCTTAGAACTTTTTTCGAATGCTTTGGTGTCTGCTCGCCTTCATGTGATCGAGCAGATCCTGGCACGTTTGGCTTCCGTCTCGCCATAAAACAGGCTTTGAGACTTGACGAGCCTTTGCATGCCTTAGAACTTTTTTCGAATGCTTTGGAGTCTGCTCGCCTTCACGTGGTCGAGCAGATCCTGGCACGCTTGGCTTCTGTCTCGCCATAAAACAGGCTTTGAGACTTGACGAGCCTTTGCATGCCTTAGAACTTTTTTCGAATGCTTTGGTGTCTGCTCGCCTTCATGTGGTCGAGCAGATCCTAGCACGTTTGGCTTTCGTCTCGCCATAAAACAGGCTTTGAGACTTGACGAGCCTTTGCATGCCTTAGAACGTTTTTCGAATGCTTTGGTGTCTGCTCGCCTTCATGTGGTCGAGCAGATCCTGGCACGTTTGACTTCCGTCTCGCCATAAAACAGGCTTTTGAGACTTGACGAGCCTTTGCATGCCTTAGAACTTTTTTCGAATGCTTTAGAGTCTGCTCGCCTTCACGTGGTCGAGCAGATCCTGGCATGCTTGGCTTCCGTCTCGCCATAAAATAGGCTTTGAGACTTAACGAGCCTTTGCATGCTTTAGAACTTTTTTTGAATGCTTTGGAGTCTGCTCGCCTTCACGTGGTCGAGCAGATCCTGGCACGCTTGGCTTCCGTCTCGCCATAAAACAGGCTTTGAGACTTGACGAGCCTTTGCATGCCTTAGAACTTTTTTCGAATGCTTTGGAGTCTGCTCGCCTTCACGTGGTCGAGCAGATCCTAGCACGCTTGGCTTCTGTCTCGCCATAAAAAAGGCTTTGAGACTTGACGAGCCTTTGCATACCTTAGAAATTTTCACGGTTCCCAGTGACTGAATTTCCTCGACGTTCCATTAATTGTAGGATTCAACTTACATGGAATTGTTTGTACATAAAATAAATAACGGCAAATACTAACAAAAAGAACTTGAAAATATTAACGACTCTTACTGGAGATATATCCTGAGATGTGCTGCGTTCCATGGGCGCTTCACCTCGTGGCCATCCATGCGAACCAGCTTGTACGCTCCTGGTCCAACTAGCTGCTTGACTCTATATGGTCCCTCCCAATTCGGACCGAGCACTCCCTGAGTCGAGTCTTTGGTGTTCTGATTTACTCTCCTTAACACCCAATCTCCGACCTTGAACTGCCGTACATTCACCTTCTGGTTATAATACCGGGCAACCCTCTGCTGGTAAATGACTGATCGCTCGGCTGCTTGCTCTATTTTTTCCGTTAGCAAGTCCAAATTCAAACACATCTGCTCGTCGTTTTCTTGCTCGTTGAAATGATCTGTTCGGTGTGTGGTCGTTCCTATCTCAGCTGGTTTGACCGCTTCATGTCCGAAAGCCAAGGCGAACGGTGTCTCCCCCGTTGCTGTCTTATGGGTTGTCCTGTATGCCCATAGTACGCCTGATAGCTCATCAACCCAAGCACCTTTCTTTTCTCCAAGCCTGGTTTTCAAAAGCATCTTGATGGTTTTGTTGGCTACTTTTACTTGTCCATTCGATTGGGGGTGAGCAGGCGAGCAATACTTCAGCTCTATCCCGAGGTTCTGGCAGAAATCCCTGAAGTTGTGATTATCGAACTGCCTGCCATTATCCGTTACCAAGGCATAAGGGATCCCGTATCGACAGACCAAGTTTCTCCACACAAAGTCTGTTGTTTTCTTCTCTGTGATCCTGCTAAGGGCTTCTACCTCTATCCACTTCGTGAAGTAGTCTATAGCAACTATTACATGTGTTGCTGCTCCTCGTCCCTTTGGCAACGGGCCGATTAGGTCAATTCCCCATTGAGCAAATGGCCAAGGGGAGGCCATAGAGGTGAGCTTCTCTGGTGGCTGGTTGGAGAAACATGCAAAACTCTGGCAGCTTACACAGCTCCTGGTCTTCTCTTGTGCATCCTGGTGCATTGTCGGCCAGAAATATCCCTGCCTTAGAACCTTGTGGGCCAAGGACCTCCCACCAGAATGATTCCCGCAAATTCCTTCATGTACTTCTCTCAGTACGTAATCTGCGTCGTCCTCATCCAAACATCGCAGGAAGGGTAATGTATATCCTCGCCGATACAGTACCCCGTTGATCATCGTGTATCTCGAGGCCTGGGCTCTAATCCTCCGAGCTCGCAGCTTATCTGGTGGCAATACCCCGTCTGTAAGGTATGAAGTTATTGGATCCATCCACGAGTATTTTCGTTCTATCTGCAACACCCCCAAATTCTGCTCGATACTCGGGCTAGACTTCACTTCTAGAGGGATCGACTTTGGCATTTTTGGGTCTGCTACCGCTGCCATCCTGGCCAAAATATCTGCTCTACTATTCTGCTCCATAGGGATTTGTACCACCTCCACTGCTTTAAATTTCCCTATCATCTGCCTGACTATCTTCAAGTATTGTTCCATCTTCTCCTCTCTTGGTTGAAATCTTTCACTGACATGATTCGCGACCAGCTGGGAATCAGTTCTGATCTTAACCCTATCTGCTTTCATGGCCTTAGCTAATTCCAATCCTGCTATCAAGGCTTCATACTCTGCCTGGTTATTTGTGGCCGCGAATTCTAATTTTATCGCATAAGAGATCTCCTCCCCCTCTGGGCCTTCTAAGACAATTCCTGCTCCTGATCCCTGCTCCCCTGATGACCCATCTACTGACATCTGCCATATTCAGGCTTCGTTGCTATCTGAGGCAACATCCAGCTGATCCAAGCATATTTCAGGCTCTGCAAACTCTGATACGAAGTCTGCCATTGCTTGCGCCTTTATCGCTGCTCGGGGTTTGTAGTCTATGTCAAACTCGCTCAGCTCTATAGCCCATTTGACGAGCCGACCAGAAGCATCTGGCTTGTGCAGAGTTTGACGCAATGGCTGGTTTGTTATTACCGAGATGGGGAATGCCTGAAAATATGGCCTTAATTTTCGAGCAGCAACCACAAGGGCAAGCGCCCATTTCTCCAACGGTGGGTATCTGGTCTCAGCGTCGAGTAGGGCCTTGCTGGTGTAGTATATCGGATACTGAACTCCCTCTTCCTCTCTCACCAGAACAGAACTGACGGCCCGATCCGATACCGCCAAATACAAAAATAACGTGTCCCCATCTCTCGGTGTAGATAGCAGAGGGGCTTGCTGCAAATACTGTTTCAAGTTCTGGAAGGCTTCCTCGCATTCTGGGGTCCATTCTGTTTTCTTTCCCCTCCTTATTACTTGAAAGAATGGCTGACACTTATCTATAACCTTGGATATGAACCGGCTCAATGCCGCCAACCTCCCCGTAAGGCTCTGCATCTCCTTCAGGTTATGAGGAGACCTCATCTGCACGATCGCCTGGATCTTCTCGGGGTTTGCTTCAATCCCCCTATGGCTTACCATGAATCCAAGGAACTTCCCTGACTCGACCCCAAAAGCACACTTCTCCGGGTTGAGCTTCATCTTATACTTCCTCAAAAGCCCGAATGTCTCCTCGAGGTGTCCGACATGATCCTTCGAGATTTTGGATTTTGTGATCATGTCATCCACGTACACCTCCATGGTTTTCCCAATCAACGGCTTAAAGACTTTATTCACCAGCCTCTGATAGGTGGCCCTAGCATTTTTGAGACCAAATGGCATTACCCTGTAACAGAATAAACCCTGGTTAGTGATAAAAGCAGTACTCTCCTCATCCTGCTCGTACATGGGAATTTGGTTATATCCCGAGAACGCGTCCATGAAACTGAGCAGGCCGTGCCCAGCTGTTGAATCTACTAGCTGGTCGATTTTTGGCAAAGGGAAGCTATCTTTCGGGCATGCTTTATTGAGATCTGTGAAGTCCACACACATCCTCCATTTGCCGTTTGCCTTCTTTACCAACACCACATTCGATATCCACTCAGGATAATTGACTTCCCGAATGAACCCTGCTCTTAAGAGCTTTTCCACCTCGCCATTTATAGCCTCATACCTCTCCTGGTTGAAGCACCTCCTTTTCTGCCTTACTGTTCGAGCACCTTTCTTTATTGCCAGCTTATGGCATGCTACCTCAGGATCAATCCCTGGCATGTCTTCATGTGTCCAAGCAAACACATCGGCATGAGGCTGTAAGCATTTCACCAACTCCTGCTTCTGCTCTTCCTGAAGTCTCGACCCGATTCTGATCGTCTTCCCTGGATTCTCTGGTCCCAGGCTTATGGTCTCCAGCTCCTCTACGGGTTCTTGCCTACCATTCTTGTTTTCCACTCGGGCATCAAGGGATGTTATCTGCATTGCTTCCCTTGCTGCCGAGGAGTAACAGCTTCTAGCGATTCTCTGGTCTCCTCGTACCACCCCGACTAGCCCGTTCACCCGGTACTTGAGAGCCAGATAATGGTTAGACAGTACCGCTTTGCTCATCCTCAGAAACGGCCGACCTAGGATCATCTGGTATGGACCTTCTTCATCCACCACCACAAAGTCTAGTATCATAGTCCTTTCTATCGGGGAGCTCCCAATTGTGATAGGCAGCTCGACCACACCCAGGGGGACCAGCTTTCCTCCTCTGAATCCCTTCAAGGAGGTATTGGTGTATTCCAACTTCAGGTCTGCTATTCCCATTTCCTCCAGGGTTGACTTAAACAACACATCAACTGAGCTCCCTATGTCAACCAGTATCCTGTCAAACTTCTTGCTAGCGATAGTGGCCTTGATGACCAAAGCATCCTCGTGGGGGTACAGAATTCCTTCTTCATCCTCATCTGTCCACATAATTGGCACTTGCCTGACTCTTGCACGTTTGGCTGCTGGGGTGTTGAAGAATACCTCTTTGCTGGTCATGGCGTATCTAGCATAGTTCTTCCTCGACCTGTTGGAATCTCCGGCCAATGTTGGGCCCCCAGCTATCACCCTAACTGCAGGCTGCTCGCGCCTCAAGTTCCTGTCTCTCTGCTCCCCTTCACTTGTCGAGGCTACCATTGGGAAGGTCCCATCTATAAACTCGTCCAGGTACCGATTTCTCACCAAATCTTCAACCTGGGTCTTGAGATCTCTACACTCTGTTGTGGTATGGCCATGAGTGCCATGGAACTTACAATAGCGTCCCCTATCTCTCCTGCCGGGTAGCTTTGTTATTGGGGCAGGGAGGTACAGCAATCATCGGTCCTTTATGGCCTCGTACACCTCGTCCAGGGACATCTTCAATGAAGTATACCGCCCATAGTCCTGGTTCTGGTCGATCAGGTGTACTGCCCTTTCTCTATTTGCTCCATTTTGAGTTGGGGGTAGTGGTAGCACTTCTGGTCTGCTCCCTCTATTGCCGTGGGAGTGTTGATGAAGACCACCATATGTCGAATCATGCCTTCTCCAAGGCTCCCTAGCTAGGGAACGAGGAGGCTGCGCCCTGCTGCGCTGATATTGTGGTGGCCTCTGATGAGGCTGGTAAGCTGTTACCCGACCTCCTGCTCCACTACCTGAGGCCTGGTGGTCCCTCCTCCTGATCGGCCCATTCCCTGGTGGTGCCCTCTTCTCTTTCTTTTCCAACCCCTCTAGCTGGTCAGTCTTAATCCGAGCCGCCTTTTCTTCCTTGATCTCTATGTCTCTTTTAGCCTGCACGTATGCGGCCGCATATGACTAAATAGCTGGGCTTCTCAAGTTGTACCACAGCCTTCCTATCTTCACTCCCTCTTTCAATCCCCTTAGTGCCTAAGGATGGTTGAAGGCTCCCAAATCGAGGACAGCACGATGAAACCTCTTGATGAATTCCCAAAGGGTTTCTTGCTCCCCCTGTTTCATGCTTTTCAGCTCCATCATGTCATCTTCTGGTGCCATCGCCCCACTAAACTGCTCTGCGAATTCCTGGCACATCTGCTCGAAGGTTTTAATGCTGCCCCGAGGAAGTTTCCTGTACCACTCTCGTGCACGTCCCTCAAGGGATAGTGGGAACACCCTGCACCTTTGGGATTGAGATAATCCTTGTACCACAGTTATGTCGTTGAAGCGCTCTATGTGCACCAGCGGATCAGTTCTTCCCGCGTATCTAAGGTCTGGGAGGCGGAAATCCCTTGGAATAATTGCCCTCATGATCTCTGCTGGGAGCGGTGATTCTCCATCCAGCATTATCCTCCAACCAGGAGCTCTGCTCCTTCCTTGCATGTCGTCAATTATCTGTGCTAGTCTGCGCACTTCCTCCTCCAGCTGCACTGCACGACCAGGGTCACGTGCTGCAACTTGATCCCGCTCTTGCTCTACATCATGCAAGTGTTACCTCAACTCCGTTTCCTCTGCATTCGCCACCCCGTCGTCCTCGTCAAAAATCTGTCTTGCTGGGGACTGCTCTTCCTCTCTATGAAATTCTCCCCGCAGAGGTATGTTATCTCTCTCACCACCAAATCTCCCGGTGGTTTGACTTCTCCTCGTACTATCAGGACCTGGTGCCACTCCACCACCTCTCACCCTTTCCTCCTGGGTTACCCTGCGTTCACTCCGCAGCTCATGCAGGATGGTTGTCAGGGTCTCCATCTACTTTTCCATCCATTCCATTTGGTCGAACATGGCTTTTTCCCGTGCTTCACTGGCTATCTCCCTCAGCGTCACGGAATCGTTAAGCCTTATATCACCCCCTTGTGCACTACTTCCTCCTGTCTCCATTGCTTTTCACTTGCTTCACTCCTCTTCTTGCTATCAACAGAAGCTTTTTGCTCAGCTCCCCACAGACGGCGCCAAAATATTGATGCGAGATTCTGGTTACACTCTTCCTACGACTAGGATATCTGCTCGACCAACCTCACCTCGATCAGGATCTCTCCTCGTACGCTTTCTTCTCCAGGTATTCCTGCGTCCACAGAAACAAGTCAGAGCACGCCAATTGTTTTTCCGGCGTAAACCCTCCGACGCTCAAGTCAGATATGAAGGTTCCGGGAACGCTTGCCACAGATCTTATGGCTTTTATGTAATCTCCGTTCTTTAGAGTTCTCTTTTCTTAGTTCTAAATAGCAAAAATTCTAACCATTTTACCTTCGTTGGCTACCTTTTTATAGGCTTCCTCTGAATCCCGATCTTCCGCAGTCTACGCCCGTCATTCTCCCCAGTCTCGGATGTGGACGCCCCATTATCGTCATTGTGGGCGAATGGAGTCGGACCTCGTGCCTTAATTCTTGGATAGGAACGCACGTCCTGCCAACTGTCGTTGACTGGGTCTCCTCGCCTCGACCCTTAGCAAGAATGACCTTATGCCTCTAACGGGAGTTCGGCCTCGCAAATGGCATATTCGTGGATGAGCAGAATATTTCTACTCCTATTCCCCTGCTGCTTGGCTCTTACAAGAAACACCTGCTCGCAAAACTCTGCCACCAGACACCTGCTCATCACGTCTGGTCTCCTCGATATATTTCCCTCGAACATGTATAATCTGCATCAATTATTGAAGCCAAGAAAAGTCTTCAGTCTGCGCATTGATTATGTGTTAGAATATGACAATTTGAGAGATGATTAAAGCCAAGAAAAGTCGCCGGCGAATCCCAAACACACAACAATTCAAAGCACGGATAAAGAAAGTCGTACATGAAACAAAATAAAACTGGCGTTGGTTTACGTTTACCCAAACAAAATAAAACACATTTTATTGAAAAAAAGAGAACTATGATGTTTACAGTTTTGGTATATGTCGTTACTTGATGCTTTGTTTGGGCAGAAATTTACTTATAAAAAGCTTGTCCTGATAGTTTATTAATGCTTTCCTTTCATATTTAGTGAGCTGTAGACTGAATTGAATAAATCACGGACAAAATCACTTGATTACTGCAGTGGCCAAGTGCCGAGCTCCTCTGTTTTCTCTATCTTCAGAGCTCCCCTGTTAAGCCACGTTGAAAGTAATATGTTTGATGGAAAATTGGATACAAGAGTAACAATTACAAGCATTCAAATTGCTTTGCTCTTAAATCTATATTTTAATCAGTAGAAGAACAACCAATGGTGATTGATACTGCGTTAGCGAATAAACAGTTGATTCCTATCAATGAGCCTGCTAAGTAACGGTTGAGATGTTTATAATACTAATATAATAATAATACCAACGTAACTAGTTTTTACTCTTTTTTTTTTCAATTTTCTAGAACAAAGAATGGAAATTGTTTTAAGGCTAAAATTGAAATGCTTGGCTTAATTCATGACACGCCCATACTAGACAGGGATCAGAAATTTCATGGTAGCCAACGACTCTCTTTACCAAGATGAAATGGAGGCTTGTTGGTTAAATGTCTAAAATTTGAATTTTTTTTATTTCAAAATTTTTTAAAATTGTACTTTTTTTTAACTTATAACTGATTTTTAGACATTTACATTTGAATTTAAAAAAAGAAAAGAGTAAACTTTTATCTAAGTAGGAAAAGACTTGAAGAAGTAAATATTATATCTCAAAACATATCTATTAAATATACTTATTTGCTAAACTATAAAACTTAATACCTTTATTCATTTTAACTTACAAGAATATAAATGTTAAACACCATATTTAAGATCTTTTTAGTTATAGAAACAAAAATAATGTCAATTATATTTAGATATTAAAAAAAAACATCATATAGACATTTGTATTCAAACCATCAGTTAAGACTTCCATAAAATTCAGACTGATTTTAAATTTCAGATTAAAAAACTAAATGCGTCTTAATTCTTCGTGGTTGATTGGGGAAGACTTGTTTTATATTTCAACTTAACAATTAATTAAACAAAATTGCAAATGTACTATTACGCATCAGATTCGTACTTGTCTACATATTAATGCCAACATGAGAGGCTCTGTCTCAATTAAAAATAAATATAACGAATGATCTTAATTAAGTTCTGAATCGGCCATCTATAGATACGTCCTCTTTCAGAATCTGTCTTTATTTTATTAACATGTCCACAAAAGAAAGATTAGGGTAATTGTTTATCCTTAATTCCTTATCGTGCATGTTATCTTCTTAGCTAGGGCCACCATGTTTGTATATTGATTTTGAACAATTAATGGTCCCCTGACTTTGCTGCCATTGAAATTAGAAATTTCCAAGCAAGGGCCAAACGTAATTGTCCCACTGACTTTGAACGGTTAACTGTTGAGTTTGCAATAATGCTTCTCTGAATTTGCTGTCTAGAGGCACATACATATGCATTACATCATCCGTTCTGTTAGCTTAATAATATAGACCGAAATATATTGGGAAAAAGTTATTTTCATCCTTAGGGTTTAAGATAATAATTTATTTCATCCTTATTTTTTAAAAAATAACTCGTTTCGTTCTTATTTTTCAAATAATAGTCTAAAATATCCTTCCGTGAATTTATAATTAGTTTACTCTTAAATTCATTGAGGGTAAAATAAAATTTTTTAGTTAAATAAATATATAAAGCTTTTTAAAATAAAAATCTCAAGAATAATTGAATAACATTTGACTTTTTTGCATAAATTTAAAATTTAAGTATAACTTAATGAAACAAAAATAATAATAAAGAATATGCAACACACACACACACACACACACACACACACACATATGTGTTCATTAAATTCTTTTTTTAATAAAGTCAACAAAATAATAATAATAATAATAATTCTTTTCATCAAGAATCATTGTTTATATTAAGGTCAAGAATAAGCTAAAAGATAAAAAAAAAAAATCCAATGCATTATATTTTATTTTTCAGTATTTTTAAATGTATTTTGTTATGTATTTAGTGTGTATTTTTTTTAAGTAAATAAAGGAGTCCATAATTACTTTCAGTAGAATAACAGCACTGATTGATCATTTATTTATTTATTTCGACCTTATTAAAGTTAAGAATAAGCTAAAGGATAAAAAAAATAATCTAGTGCTTGGGAAATCTATGGTTTTTTTTTTGTCCTAAATGTATATTTTACATATTATTTAATGTTATTTTTTTCATTCTTAAGTAATCCTTAAATTTTAAATTTATGTAGAAAGACAAATATTTTTTATTTGTGTTTGAGAGTTTATTTTAAAATAATTGATCATTATTTAGAAACCTTATTTTGCCCTCAATGAATTATACGATATAATAACAGTAAATTAATGAAAGGGTGTTTCAGGCTATTGCTTAAAAATAGGGATGAAATAGACTATTATTTAAATAGTAAGGATGAAATAAACTATTGTATCAAACCTTAGGGATGAAAAGAGCATTTTTCCAAATATTTTTTAGATTATAAACTTAAATAAGTTACGTGCCTCTACCTCTAGTCATTAATATTTAAGTTAATTTAAAAAATGGTTAGAATTTTCTAGTCTATTCCTCTATATAGCCTTTAATTCGATGGGTAATTCTCACATAAAGTCGTATATAGGCTAGGCTAAGGACCCTTAGTCTGTTTAATGGACATCATTCACTTCCCTCCATCAAGAAAATGAGAAATTATCCTTATCTTAATTTTTTAGAAATATGGAACAACTATTCTTATCATTATCTAATCAAAAAAATGTGAGTAGTCTTAATTCATCTCAAACTCATGAATGTGAGCCACATTAAGAACATGCATGTAACACATACTTTGGGATTAGCGTGTATATATATTAATTTAATGATAATGCATGTAATACCTCCTTGTCACCAGTTTTTGTTTCAGAGGTTAAAATACGCATACGAGTACTTCACACAATCGCCAAATTTAGATTAATGGCACCTGAATTGTAAAACCCTAAACAAATCTCACATCAATAAAGTACAAGAGAGATGCTCGGTTTATAAGAGCTGATCCACGCCTTTATTGATAATATGCGTTTTAGGATGTATGGGTGTCTTAGAACAAACCATGTGGCCTTGTTAAGGCTCAAAAAAGACAATATCTTGTCAGATTTGGGTTGGATCATAACATAAATACCATTCTCGTGGAGCATTCAAAGAAAAATGCGATGTTAATAGCTTTGTTGCCTTGCTGCTTGAGCTTTTGACTGGCAAGAAGATATTTGATTTTCAATGTTGCCTTGATGAAACTTTATTTAAGGATTGGGTCGAGAAACATATTGAAAATAATAGGTTTGTTGAGATAATGGACCCCATTGTCGTTGGAATTCAACCGGGTCAAGGAAAAGTGAAGCAATTGCAAATTCTTGTAGAACTTGCCTTGAAATGTCTCTCTGTGTCGGAAGAAGATAGGCCAGCAATAATAGATGCGAAGTTGAGAGATTAGGATCAAAATCACTTGCATACTGCAGGGAACAAAGACAGCTCCTCTGCTTCCTTTGTGATCTTCATTCCCGAATTGGCCATCTTCCTTGGTACCATTTCCTTTGATGTTAAAACCCTTGTTTTAATTTGCCAACTAAAGTGAAAATACTTCCCAGGTTTGTGGAAGTTAGATCAAGAACTCGTGTTTGAGAGTGTTAGATGACCGATCATGATCCTCCGAGACCTCAATTAATTGTCTGATATTTGATCAAGAAACAAAGGAATTAACAAAATAATCAAATGAAAACAGAATCAACAAATCACAGAGAAAGCCATCAAATACAAAATTGTAGAGGTTCAACCTAAGATATGGCTTAAGTCCTCTTCAAGAACAGAGCAATAGCTTTGTTGTTATTCACGAACAAGTTGAAATTATAGAGACCTTGTTATACGGTACATAATTAACCAAATCGTAAACTTAATGGCTTTATATACGATCACAATTAGATCACAAAATTCACCACTCGCCAGCCAAATCTAGCTTGGTTTCATTATCCATTTATATAAACTGGTTTTGTTGAAATGGGTTTCTTTTTTTTCAAAATGAGTTAGATTTTAAGAAAATTTAAAGCATGGCGAAAATGAAGACGCAGGTCATGGAACAACAATATTTAACAGAGCTGTTAGCAGATTCTAATGGTAAATATTATTGTATCTTCTCTGCTCAAGAACGCGGGATACCAACTGTTGTGACATAAAACTGAGAAGTTTGCTTGTGCAACAAATGCTGGTAAGCAGCCTTGATTTGTTCACTGTGTTGAAGCTTGGAGAGTTTATGACGTGTGGCTTGAATTCTTGTTTGCCTTGCTTCACCTTTGCTTTGTTGAACTTGGTTGTCGCCTAGGAAAGCTTAATACTTCAGACTCGCTTGCTTCTTGTACCTGGTCGTGTTCAATATTTGATTTACTTTACTTGCTTCCTTCTTCAATTTGTTTAATTTTTAATTAATGTATTATGAAAAAGAAAATGTATATCCTCATGAATCTACAAATCCACAGATCGAATACTTGACATTTCTCTCCCAAATCATAAACGTAGCGAAAGTTTCAAAATTCTCCAATTACAAGTTCAGAAGACTAACAAGCTTAAAAGAAATAGAAATAGAAATATATATAGCGTCACATGAAAATTTAATAGGTTTTTTCTTTTTTACAAAGTGGACTAATAATAAAAATGTTAACTAAGCATAGATGCTGACCGATGAGCTAAAGAGCACCATTTACAAGTTCCTTCACGCACGCTCATCTCAGCAAAAAAATTTGTTCAAGTCAATTAGTCTTCTCTAAAAATGATATTTTAGTCTTTGATCAACATTGTTACAATCTCATCTACGTATAAATTTAATTAATAACCAATTCGAATGCATTGAGTGTAAATTCTTCTAAAGTTCGATCTCTTCGATCACATTTCATTACCAATGATCTCGAATCATACAAACTTCACCACCTACTTCGTTAATAAGGTTAGGGAATAGATTAAATATTACTTAACTAAGTTTAATAGGTTTTTATTATTATTATTATTACTATATACCTTTCCGGAATCAAATGGTGAGCCGCGCTAATGGATTTCCAAGCTACAAGGTTCTCTACAAAGTACAAATGCAGCTTGGTTATTTTAATTTTTATCTAGTGTGTTTTAGCTTTATGCTTATGTTTACTGAACATCCTGTGGCGAGATCTCTTTTTCATTGTTATACGTTTATCCAATACTAATAAAGAGGTGTAAGGCAGGCAAAAATCCAAGAAATAAAAATGCCAACATTGATCAATAACATAGCAGAATTTGACTGTCTTTATTCCAATTAGTAGTATAATTAAACGCTAATTGGGTGTAATACCTATGATTTACTCTAAAATTTATCCGAACAAGAGCATATAATTAATAAATCCATAAATCGATGATGGACTAAAGAAAACCACATCCACGTTTCTTTAGGCATATACTCAATAATACAATGAGCATCATATGAGAGCACAACTTTAGTTTTTAGAAAGTTTCCAAAAATGAAAAGAGTACTCCGAATATTAATGACAAGATGCCATCACCGGGAGACCCTACAAAAAAAATGGTAACAATTAATTTTATAAACCAAAGCTTGTAAGATGAAAGAGTCAAGTCTAAGGATGAAGAAATTAAAAGCACTTGAGAGCCAATAACCTTTACTAAAATACTCTAGACACTAAGGAGTACTACCGTTTAATTAGCTCCTGAACTTTTGCAGTTTGGCAATATTCACAGCTGCTGTCACATAAAGCCAATCTTTCATACCAGTCAGGAAGTTGTAGTAACCATGTCTCCACGACCTATTCAGCATTAAAGTTCCGCAGACACCCCAGAATCCAACAAAGAAACCAAGAATCGAGCTCACGTAAAATCCGCGAGTTGTAAACTGATCGTCCTCATCTTCTAGAGTGTTTGAATCATCGTCTGTGCCTGGACTTGGAGTTGATTCTTCATCTGGACACATATTTGCGAGTGGAAGGCCACAAAATTCAAGATTTTCAGCGTACACTGAAGCATTGAAGCTCTGGAGCTGAGTGCCTAATGGGATTTTTCCTGACAAGTTGTTGTACGACAAGTCCAAGAAACCAAGACCACTTAACTGAGAGAGGCTAGACGGAATACTTCCAGAAAACAGATTTCTAGACAAATCCAGGAAATCCAATGATGTTAACTCACCAATCTTCGGAGTGATTGGTCCGGTTAAATGGTTTCTTGAAAGGTTTAAGGCAATCAACCCCACAAGATCCATAATCTCTTCAGGAATTGCTCCATCTAGTTTGTTACTCGAAAGGTCAAGACACTTTACAAGTCCCAAAGTACTTTTGTACTCGTATTCACTTCCTTTCCATGTCAACAGAACATTGTCCAAATAACTATACATATATACATACCTAGGGAGAATCCAGATTTTATCAGCCAACCCAATGATAGGATTGGAACTTTTTTCTCGGGTCATGGCTGAGAAATTATTGAAACATTTTGGCATATTTCCCGATATATTGTTTAAAGAGAGATCCAGGACTTGAATTAATGCCAGATGGCATAACTGAAAAGGTATATTTCCATGAAAATTATTAGATTTCAAGCTAAGAATATTCAAATTTTGAAGACTTCCCCCTATCCAGGTTGGTATCTCACCGTACAATGCATTCTCCCTAAGATCCAAAACTCTCAGTTGTGAGCAATTCTTTAAAGATGAAGGCAATTCCCCAGTTAACCTATTGTTGTGTAAACTCAGTGTTTGGATATTATGTAGGAAGCCCATTGAGTCTGGAATTTTCCCGGAGAAGCTATTGTTTGCCAAATTAAGAATGGATAGGCTATCAAAATTCAACCAACAATCTGGAAGCCCTCCAGATAATAAGTTACTCGAGAGATCAAAAAAGTTCCATGTGTTTTTTATAATAGAACATAAGAAAGTAATTGATCCTGAGAACTTATTTTTTGAGAGATTCAAGAACGTAGAATTTGAAGGAAGTGGTGGAATTGGACCCCAAAAGTGGTTTGAACTGACGTCTATAACAATATCATCATATCTTAAAAAAGACAAATCAGGAAGTTTACCCCTGATCTGGTTGTTAGAGAGATTTAACAAAACGAGTTCAATGGACAGATCCCAAAACCAATCAGGGACAGCATCCGAGATTCCATTATTGGAGACATCAAGGGAGATAAGTTGATTTTGAGTTTGAAGCCATTTTGGAAAATGAGGTCCTATCTTGCAAGAGGCAAGACTTAACGATTTCAGTTGAAAAGGAGGAACCCAATCATGGCTCAATTTCAAAGTCAAAGAGTTATCATTCAAGTACAACATCTGCAAGTTGGACATATTGGAAAAAAAAGTTTCAGAGATAACACCTGTGAATGAATTCGTACCAAGTGACAGAGACTCCAGCTTCGACAACTGGCTGAGGCTTTTGTTTATTGTTCCATTTAATCGATTTTTTCCAAGTATTAATACTTTTAGGGATGAAAACCCTACAAGATCAGGTAATGGCCCAGTGATATCATTGTCAAGTAAAGATAGACCCTCCAGTGAATTCATCGTGCATCCACCAGACAGATTTTGAATCATCTCCGAGAGCTCTCCACTGAGTTTATTTTTAGGCAAGAATAATCTATTTAAGCTACACATGTTTCCGAAGAATTTTGGAATCCCACCTTCAAGTTCGTTAGAAGAGAGATAGAGAGTTCTAAGAGAAACCATGAGTTGAAAAGCCCCTGGAATTGAACCTCGTAATGAGTTAAAGCCAAGGTTAAGATATTGAATATTCCGACTAAGATTGAAAAGCCAAGGGTATACTGACGAAGAAGGGAGATTGTTTTCGGAGAGATCAAGGGTCTCAATAGACGTACTCAAATTGAAGTGCCAAATAGACGAAGGATTGATAGGTGGAAGAGCACATGAGTGTAGGACTAATGTTTTTAAGGAACGGAGCTTCGCAACTGCTTGAAACCAATCACTAGATTTAGTGAGATTAATGTAACTCAGGTCAAGGTGTCTTAAAGAAGAAAGATGAGAAAGCCAACCTAGGCTTCCCAAACTAAATAAATTAGAGTTTTCTAGGTGAAGATATACGAATTCTGAAAGGCACCGGAATGGACGAGGTACTTTTAATAAAGATGTACCACAAGAGAGATTGAGGTACCTCAATTTACTGAGGGAACCAATGAACTCAGGAACTGGGCTTCCACGGAAGTGATTGTTACTAAGGTCCAAATGTCTTAAATCATGCAATTTAAGCAAAGCAGGACTGATTGTACCTTTCAAAACCTGCCCTCGAGAATTTTCATCGTCGGATCTTCGAAGATTGAGCACCTTGACATGCCCAGTTTTATTGCTACAACGGACTCCTCTCCATTTACAGCAATCTCTTTTGTCATTATCTCTTCCCCAGGAAGACAGAAAGCCATATTCGTCCACCAGGCTCTGTTTAAAAGTGAGAAGCGCTTCTCTCTCCTCATCAATGCACCCCATTACTACGTTGTTAGAATGATGAGCAATTCTAGGCTCCAACTGAAACAATATCACAGAAAGCAAAGCTACATATTCCAGTATAGGGAACAATTTGGATGACATTGTAATTTTCATAAGCTTCCAGGATATGTTGTTGTATCGAAAATCCTGAAATCCATGCCAATTTATACTAATCTGTATAATAAGCATCAATTATTGAAGCTTAGAAAAGTCTTCATTGTGAGCGTTGATTATGGTTAGCATATGACATAAGCCAAGAAAATCCTCTGGCGAATCCCAAACAGACAACAACAATACATAAGTTATGAAGTCAACATTCATTTGATCTTTTCCGGGGAAAAACGGTAAACCAAAAAAAAAATGATGAGAAAGCGGTGACAGAAAATTGCAGGTACCCTATTTTTCACTGAACAACCGCGTAGTCCAAGCGGCAGCCAATTGCCTTTTGATTTATATTCTTCACTGAAGTAAGCTAAAATGTCCTTCTCAAAAAGTCTTCGTTCAGGTCAACAGGCTTTCGGAAAAATAAATTTCTAGTGGAATATAGGTAGATTATGTGTTTTAATGATGTAATGGGGAGTGTAATTTGATGCCATGAAGTAAATTTTGAATCATGTACCAACAAAATTAAATTTGACTTATTAAATGTAGGGCTATTTGGTTTTTTGTTTTTCTCAACGCAAAAAGTCAAATAACCAGTACTTTTATATTGGTTTCCTTACAAATTTCAAATGTTAAAGAAATAATAAACATCTTGATGAACATAGATAAGATAATATTTATATTTTAATCATCACATAAATCATGTTGAAGTGAAAACAATCCTTTAATATTATGAATCAAAACATGTAGATCAATTTTATTGTAGTCTATGATGAGTTATATGAAAAATATTTTTTAAAATTATGGAGATAAATAATGCTAATTTGAAGAAAATAAAAAGATACAAATAATAATAATCTACTACTCTATTGTCATAAGCTATAGAGATGAATAATAATGCTAATTATTAAATTTTATTTAGATGAAAATAGAGTAATTAGATAGAGATATTTTAGAGAAGATCTTCAGATTTTTTAGATTAAACATAAAGCTAAAAATAAAAAATTAGCTTAATAAGTGAAAACTTTTAATAAGCTGAAAAAATAAATAGACTTTAATGACTTAATTAATTGAAATTAAATTAATTCAGTCCACAATTTTAAAAAACTAACGGCAATGTATTAGACTTTTCTTCTCATTAATTTTCTTTTTGAGATATATGCATTTTCATTTTGAACTATTGTGTAATTAAACAGATAACTTTGGATTGTTGCAATTGTTATGCAGGATATCGGGAGTGCAATAGTTTCTAATTACAAACTTCGTTTGTATAATTATAATTTATGTGAGTGTTCATCAAAGCAATCTTTTATCTCTCACCAAACAACTCTTCATCTCTTATAACATCTATTGTCTTATAAGAACTTATAACTAATGATGTATCTATTTATTAATCATTTACTTTACTTGTATGATTAAGTGACTATAAAAGGAGGCTCATCTCCTTATTTGTATATACATGATATTGAATAAAATTTGTTGCTAGAGATTGTGTATCTTATATGCTTTCTCTCTTTCTCTTGCTATATTGTTGTGCTCTTAATTGATAAATAATTTAACACGTATTAGCAGTGGCGGACCTACAGCTGGGCTAGACCGGGCTGTAGCCCGATCTAGTCCAGAAAAAACCATTTAAACCCCTTTTCTTTAGATTATTTCTATATAAGAATAGAGTTTTTACTTTATTTTTATATACGTCCTTAATTTAGTTGCTTTTATGTTTTCATCAAATTTCATAAAACAATAGAGTTTTTACTTTATTTTTAAATATATCCCTAATTCAATTATATTTTTTTATTAGTGGCTTATTTTATAAAATGATTAAATTATATACTTATTGAATAGAATGAAAACATTAGGGGTCTAAAATGTTATTACTACTTTAATTTGTTTTTAAAATTTTAATTTAAAAAAGTATGTCAATGTAATATAACATTGTCACTAGTATTAAAAATACTAAAAAGATATATAATAAAAATTATTAATAATTTCATAAAATTTTTATGTGAATGTTGAGATTTTATTTATTAGTTACATTAACTAAGAGGATAATGTTGTGCAAATTTTAATGTACTCGCAAGCGCACGAATCTATTGTAGTATAGATCTATGGTGACGAGTGTCGATCCCATGAGGAGGTGGATTTTAATTGTGTAGAATTAATTTTGTAAATGGGTTGTTGGATTTATGGTGGAAATGATTTGGTATATGCTAAAACTTAAATTAAAATGGCGAGAATAAATTCTAAAATTGGAATTGCAATGGCGAGAATAAATTGAAGAGAATTCTATTGAAATGACGTACTTGGGTATCTGGATCCGTATCAACATGCATCATGGGCTAAATATTCCTTATTAATACCAATTAAATCATGAGGGGGGAATCCACTCCGCATGAACCACGCTCTAATCAATATGGTGCTAAGGGCTTATCGTGCCAAATAATAATAACCTTATACTAGAGAGCCGGTGTAACCAAGGCGGTACTAGACAAGATTAGTATTATTTGTCGACGAGAAGTCAAAACATCCACAAAAACTAGAGGGGAAGAGAAAGTAAATTTACCAAATTAAGCCCATGACACATGTTGAGACTTCAACTTCAACCCAAGCTTGAAAGAAAATTAGCCACTCATAATTGAACTAGGGGCAAAATGGGAATTTATTAAAATACATAGAAAATACAAGATGGAGAGAGAATTACAGAAAATGGATCCCAAAAATGGATTCAGAGCTATCAAATTAGGGGGGAGGCCCCCTTTTTATAGATACATGGAGTAAATCATGGCCATCGGATTAAAAACAGTTTGGACGCTCAGGATTGCGCCACGTCATCAGTCAACAGTCCACGTTTGACCACGCGGATGAACAGTAACACGGTTTGACCCGACTTTGAACAGTAACGCGGTTTGGTTGAAAATAATCCTGTGTGATGCATACACCGTACGCGAGATTTTTCGTCCACTGATATGCTGCCACGTCACCATCAACAGTACATAAGAATTTTAGTCCAACAGGATCGTGACACCTCATCAGTCAATGCCACATCATCGGTCAATGCCACGTCATCATCCGTCTATGTGAACAGTGTCGTGAACAGTAACGTATACAGTACCGTACACGTGAATAGTACCGTACATGTGAATAGTGCTATTTTTCCTTTTATGCTCCTCCTAAGGTTTTCGACCGTCCTGAGTTCAAAAGTGATGTCCGTTTTGCCGTCTGATCTCTCCTTTATTGTGAAATGGCTATACTGCCCCTAAAATACATAAAATACTTAATTAAAATAAAACACATGTAATTAAATCACAAGAAGGTTAAATATATAAAAGTAAGGGTTGTTAGTAAGACTTGAAATGTAAAATGACGGTTTTCTCCTTTATAAATATGCATTTTCTAACACTCAACAGATAAGTTAGAAAATAAAATTTGAGTATTTTGATCTGATTTTTTAAAGTGAGTCAGAGTGCCTGTCAAAGAAATAATGGCGCACAAATACTTTTTTACTAGGTTAGAGTTTAGTTTATTATTGAAACTCTTGACAACTAATATTTTTATAATGTAAAAAGATGAATAAATTTTAATTGTTTAATTTATTTAAGCTTGGTAATTAAGTACTTTTCAAACATAAAGTTCTATTTGTAATATTTTAATTGATTATAATTACATGTATTGATTTATTCAAACTTGAAATTCTTAATTGATTTATTAATTCTTATATAATTAGATGTTAATATATGTTGCAATGTTATATTCCATAATTAAAAAATAGTATTTTTATATTTGAATTATCTTTTGTTTTCTAGTCTTTTTGTATACTTATTTTTATTTAAAGTACATATTTATAGGGTTTTTTGTATCCCCCTTATTTGATGTACTTTTTTTACTTATAAATGTTTACGTTCACTCCAAAATATAAAATTTTTAATTTAGGCCGGGGTAATATAAAGTTCTGGGTCCGCCCCTGCGTATCAGTATGAGTCTTAGCCAAAAAGATAGTTTGGTAGATTTCTCTCTTTTGATCTTAACCATAAAGGTATGAATTGAACTATTTGAATTTTGTCTAAAATTATATTATATGTTTTTTTTTCTAATTTAAGAGAATGGATCTATGAATTCATTCCTTTGTTAATCATTACAAATATTTTATGAGAATTAGATTTATCTATTGTTCCATTTATTGATATTGCTATTTCATATTCTAATATTGAATTGCTATAAAATATATATATATATATATATATATATATATATATATATATATCATACTGAAGTGTGAATATTTGCAGCATTTTTCTCTTGTCATTTAGTTTTGGTCGGGCCCAATCCACCAAGCATTGCTCTTTGCTTGGTCTTGTCTTGTCAACAAACTTCCTTCCTGTCAATAGCTCCAGAAGAACAACTCCAAAGCTGTATACATTACTCCTGGCAGTCAGGACTCAGGTGCCTATTCAATTGAAACAGATTTCAGAGTGAATAACATCATAATTTTAGAATAATTATTCATGAACATATTTTATCAATGATTCACTATTAAGTGTATATTTTACTTCCCGAAGGATAAATAAATGTTATAAGTTTATGTATATGTGGTATAAGACTATATATGAATTTCCTTCTCCATATCTCCCAGAAAGAGGTACAAAATGATTACATAAATAAGGCATAATTGTTTCTTAGAAAAAAAATTGAAGAAAAAATAACATAATAAATGGAAGATGTTTCAAGGATTGAATTAAAATGATGATTTATTTTATCTCCTTGAAGGGCGAAAATTGAATATCCAAATGGATAATTTGTTTCTTTGAAACAAATAAAAGAAAACATGTGATCATCAAAAGATCAAACAAAAGGTCATGGTATGATTTTCTTGTTTTTATATGTATATGAGGAGAAAATCATCAAGAATATATTAACATGTGGTATGTGTAAATATTTTATAGCTCATTTATGCTCCAGCAATAGCAATCTAAGATTGTCAATATGTATATTGAAGCCATTGTTTCCTTTTATATATAAACAATATATTAAGCTTTGGATGTAAAGAATCGGTCTCATCTTACTAGTCATATATTTTCATTCCTTGAAGCGAATGTTTATTTAATAATTGTGGGATTAGTGCAAGACATGCCGTGATTAAAGTTATTGACATTGCAGTGGTCACCATTTAAGTATTAATGATTGCAATAAATATATTGCACCATGTGAAGTGGAACAAATTAGAAATTGAAAGAATTTGTGAAGAACTTCAATAAGTCTAAAGTTTCTTACATAGTTTGAAATGATGAAGTTCAAATGGCAAATTTGCAAATCAGGCTGTATCAAATTATATAAAATTCAGAAGAATTTTAATCAAGAGGTAGAAGATTCTCTTGATAATTTATTTTTGTTTAAATCAAGAAAAAATGAATTTATAGAAACAATTTATTATTTGTTATGATTCACCATTATTTATGCATAAATATTTTGTATTATATTTTATGAAAAGGTCTTCCCATCATGAGGGATAGAAAAACTATACGTGATGGATGATTTGATTTTATGATAATCTTATGTATCACTTTACCTCGTCTTAATATTTACGTAAATTCATTTGAACTTGAAGATCAAAAGGATTATTATACATACCTCGTCTTAATATTTACGTAAATTCATTTGAACTTGAAGATCAAAAGGATTATTATACAATGTGCATTGTTAATTGATTATTGGATGAATTTGTTGATATATGAAAGTGAAAAATCACAAATAGAATATAATTGTGGGTTGATATATATGATGTCCTTAAAGAATTAAATGATGAGACAAATAAATATATGAATGCTTGAAGCATGTAATAGATCAATTGGTGCAAAAAAATTAATTCTTGAGAAGTTGAAGTGAAATAATTCGATGCTCTAAAGAGACCTTGTTTGCATGTATAGCAAAATATTTGATTTTTATTAAATTATTGAATATATTGCCCCTACCAACTATAAAATGAATTTTAAATACTCTTGAAGAGGTAAATGGTGGGAAATAAAAAGATTGAAATTGCCATACAAAAGACATGCGTGTAAATTAAAAAGAAGAGATCTTTAACCATTACAGAGACATATTTATTAGAAGTTTCAAAAGATCTCATTGGGTGCATATATTGACAAATCAATAATATGTTGGTACTTGGTGCAAGAGAAAAATTGAAATTGACATAAGATTGTCGTCAGCAAAAATTGAGTTGTCATGATAAAATATTTAAGATCTTGAATCAAAAAAATGTAAAAGAATATCGATTTATATAATTGACCAAAATTTGGACATGTAGTCCATATGTTAGAAGATGTAAAATTAATTAACAAAATATAAAGAATTTTAACATGTAGTCCAGACACCTAAAGTCGTAAAATTTCTTAATAAAATTTGTATCTAAACTATATTACGTCAAAATAAAATTAAAGAATTTATGTATTTATCTTTGAATGATAAAATGCTAGAACTAAGTACTTGTAGTATTAAATCAAACTTGAAGTATTAAATCAAAACACTTGCATTTTATATATTCTTGATAGAGCTATAATCATACTTTTGTATATTATAACTATCAGGACTTAAGGTTAAAAGTGTGATATGTTGTTATCCACTTCGCTATGTGATTTTATTAAAAATTAAAAATTAAATTTGCAATTTTTGCAAAATATGTTGATGATATAAAAATAGAAAACACTCTTGAAGAGCTTACGATTTTATTCTTTTAAGGTTACAATTTTATCCTTTTAAGAATGAATAAAATTCAAGATGAAAGATCTTGAAATAATCGAATCTTTTTCAACTTATAAATTGAAATTTATTAAATAGAATTATGATATAATAGAAATATTAGAAGTATTTCATATTCTAAAATTGTTTTATTCTAAAATTGTATATATCTTGGTCCCGAAGAACCATATTTTATTCCAACTTCTGCCTACAAAGGCATTGGAAAATTGCATAATTGTAAATTATATTATATGCTGCATAAACTTAAAATTGTCAAAATAGTATGAAAAAAATATCACACTATTTCTTTGATATGCATGCTAAAGGTTGGTTTTACTCAAGAAGATTAACAAAATTCTGAAGATACATACATGGAGATATTTTTCAATCAATATGGTGGTTTTATATTATGTATTCAAGCTTTAAAAAGATGGTGTTGATCTTGTAGATTGTTTAACCAAAGGATTAAAACAAAATATGATCAATCATTGAAGCACCCATGTCACTTTGGGGGAAAGTGTTCTCATTGGAGGGAAGGGAGTTATGGATATAGAAGACTCTATGCACTATATTCTTTTTCCTTTGTCCCATTGGATTTTCTTAGTAAAGCTTTAATGAGGCAATTTGTACCACTACCTCTATAAGGTACAAAGGCACAAATGAATAGTATACTCTTTTTCCTTTGCTAGTTTTTTTCTCATAAGGTTTTTACTAGCAAAGATTTCAATGAGACATATTATTTGTAAGATAAACATCTAAGGAGGAATATTATGAAGTAATTATAATTTATGTGGATGTTCATCAGAGCAATCTTTTATCTTCTCATCAAATAACTCCTCATTTCTTATAACTCTCACTATCTTAAAAGAACTTATGACTAATGTTGTATTTATTTACTAATTATTTACTTCATTTTTATGGTTATATGACTATGAAAAGAGAGCTCATCGTCTTATTTGTATATACTTGAAATTAAATAAAATTTATCTCTAGATTTTGTGTCTTCTATTTGTTTTATTTCTTTCTCTTGTAATATTGTTGTGCTCTTAGTTAATAAACAATTTAACACATATGTAATTATGTGCCACGTTACTGTCAAATTTGGCTGCATCTAGAAGCTACTGCATCTAGAACCCTTGAATAAGCAAAGTTATGTGTTTGCACTTGCGGGAGCAACTGTAAGCTGGGTTTCGAAACTGCAGACCGTTGTGGCATTATCTACAACAGAAGCAGAATACATGGCAGCTACACAAGCTTGCAAGGAAGCTATTTGGATACAAAGATTATTGGAGGAGCTCGGGCACAAACAACAGAAAATTCCTGTGTTTTGTGACAGTCAGAGTGCCTTGCACATTGCAAGGAATCCAGCCTTTCATTCCAGAACAAAGCACATAGGAGTTCAGTATCACTTCGTTCGAGAAGTAGTGGAAGATGGAAGTGTGGATTTGCAGAAAATCCATACAAAGGAGAACCTAGCAGATGTTTTGATCAAGCCAATAAATGCTGACAAGTTTATCTGGAGTAGATCCTCTTGTGGCCTAGCAGCAACATAGGCAACATGATTATGGCGAAGCAGAAAGGATGGTGTGGAGATTGATTGATTCTCAATCTAATCTCCAAGTGGGAGAATGTCAAATTTGGCTGCATCTAGAAGCTACTGCATCTAGAACCCTTGAATAAGCAAAGTTATGTGTTTGCACTTGCGGGAGCAACTGTAAGCTGGGCTTCGAAACTGCAGACCGTTGTGGCATTATCTACAACAGAAGTAGAATACATGGCAGCTACACAAGCTTGCAAGGAAGCTATTTGGATACAAAGATTATTGGAGGAGCTCGGGTACAAACAACAGAAAATTCCTGTGTTTTGTGACAGTCAGAGTGCCTTGCACATTGCAAGGAATCCAGCCTTTCATTCCAGAACAAAGCACATAGGAGTTCAGTATCACTTCGTTCGAGAAGTAGTGGAAGATGGAAGTGTGGATTTGCAGAAAATCCATACAAAGGAGAACCTAGCAGATGTTTTGACCAAGCCAATAAATGCTGACAAGTTTATCTGGAGTAGATCCTCTTGTGGCCTAGCAGCAACGTAGGCAACATGATTATGGCGAAGCAGAAAGGATGGTGTGGAGATTGATTGATTCTCAATCTAATCTCCAAGTGGGAGAATGTCAAATTTGGCTGCATTTAGAAGCTACTGCATCTAGAACCCTTGAATAAGCAAAGTTGGCTTTGACAGCCGGCCAAAAAAAATGTTGAAGAATTTGGCAGCAGCAAATTTGGAATGAAGAAAAAAGAGGAAAGAAGAAAATAGAAGAATGAAGACGGTGGTAAAAATAATAATTTAATAGCCATTTTTTGGCTATAAAAGGCAGAGCTCCTCATTTCATTTTGAATTCAATTCTATCGAGAGAAATCTTTCTTTCTTTGAGTGTTGAGAGTTTTCAAGAGTTTAATAAACTCTTGCGTGTCTAGTGAGTGAGAGATTAGGTGTATTGGGGTTTTGGGTAGTGAGCTAAAATCTTACAATACTTGTAATCCTTATTTCACTAGTAAAATATTTCCTTCTGTCTTCGCCCGTGGATGTAGGCTAAAAGCCGAACCACGTAATTTTCGGTGTCCTCTATTGTGCTTGTTCTTTATTTTATTTTCAATTTTATTTTAGCTGCGGTCCTGCTGCACCCACCAATTTTCTAACAGTTACAAGGGAGAGCACAACAAAATTCACTATAACTGACAGTTAATCTAAAATTAATCTCCCATAGCTCTTTAATTATTTAACAAAGCAACAATAGTTAGCCATACAAAAAAATTAATTCCGAGTTAGTATAATTTAGCAAAACCCCAAATTAAACCACGAGTCATTACCATTCAAAAATGCTCACCATTACAGGAAGCAAGTGATCCACGGCTGTAAATAATTACCGAGAAAAGCATTAAATAAAGTTTCGTAGTTCGTACATTTGTTGAAAATGCACGTAAGATTGTCTTTATTTACCATCTTGCCACTCTATTCCATGGAATGATGGCATTATGTTCTCAACCCACGTCATCGTCCCGGACCACCGTCGGATTAAAAGTAGAAACGGCGGCTGTACGATGAACCAAACAACAGAAGAAATTTCTCACTCTTAGTGGACCCCACACATATACGTAGCGTTTCTTCTTTTACCAATAGGATTTGGCGATTTGGCAAGTCAACGAATCAACGGTTACGGCCGCGCCAATTTTGCATGCAAAACAAAACGAAAAAAAGTCCAATGAGTCAAAAAAGGGCCCCACAATGACAGTAGCTGGCTTCAACGCGCGAGGACACAAAGGACCCCTTTGTCCAATTACGTGTCACTCATTTCCAATATTACCCTCAACGAAATCATAAATTACCTCAATCTTCAGCCTGCTTTCAGAAAACAAAATTTCACTCTCACTAATTTCACTTTCCCATTCTGATTCAAGATCTCGAAACCCTAGAAATGTTTGTCATAATATCGTTTTAGCTCAATCTGAGGGGAGCAATAACTTCAGGTACTCTCATTTCGTACTGTTTGGCTTCCTAGAAAGCCACATTCCCCCAATTTTCCGGCATTTTATCTCTGTTTTATGCACATTCTTCCTGTTTATCACTTGCAAATTTTTTTTTCCTTCGTTGAAATCTAATGTGAGCTGAATTTTAATGTTAATTTTAATTTTAATTTGTATTATGATTAATTGCGCTTTAATTTACAAGTTAATGATGTATTATTTGAGACTTAATCCAGTTGTGCACTTGTGCTGGATGGCAATGATCATTTGTGTGCTCGGTGGAGCAGCGATAATAGAGCTATCTTTTTTTTTTTTTTTGTTCATTTGTTTAATTCAGATTTATGTGTTATTTTTTTATCATTTTTTTAATAATTTCCTTTTGACACGTTGCTGCGGGTTATCATTCATTTAATAATAATTTTTCTTTTTACCTTTGTGGGCGTGCATTTTGAATGTCTCTATATGAAATTTGAATGTGGGCTATCTTTCTCTGTATTTCCACCAGACCTTTCATAATACATTGTTTGGAATTTTCTTTTTAAAATTTTTGCGGCCCCTATTTTCCTGATTACTTGAATATTCATATTGGCATCGTATCTTGTGGGAGAACTTTAATGTTGTTTATTTAAATTTTATGGTTTCAGTATAAACAGATGCAAAATGGAATTTGAACCGGATAATGTCTTTTCAGTTCCACAAGACATCCCTTGCTATATGCAACCTGAGTGGATGTGTGGCTTTCATTTTGGTAATGGGTTAGGTAATAATTCTCTTTGTCTCCTTGATTTCATGATAATTTCTTTTTACGACTGCTTACTCGCATGTTAATAGAATCTTCTTCTTTTTTGGTTCTTTTTAATTATTGTAGATGTCATAGAAGAAGATGCTTTGAATGAGAAATACTGCATACAGGTGCTACGGATCTTGATCACAAAGGCCGATACTGAAATCGATGAACTTGAAAAAGATTTGGTATTCCTTCAAAGCGAGTTAGCATGGGCTGAATATGATGACTGGTTTGAAACATGCTGTAAAGCTTTGACACAAAAGCTGGATTGCTTTTCTCTCATGGTGTGGACTTTGAAGAATAGAGATAAGAATGATGTTGATGTCCGTTTGTTAATTCATAGGAAGCCTGCCAAGAAAATACATGAAATAGTAAAGGATCTACTCAATGATTGCTTCCAAGAGAAAGACAAACAGGTTCATCCTCGAAAACTCTTTATTAGTCATTTCTTAATTGTCTAGTATGTGACAACTTTGAATGGGGATATAGGAAGCCTTTACAGGCCATTCAAGTTTTCTACCATTTATATGCTCTTTGTGTGTGAGTGATTCCAACTTTAAACTAACAAGCACCGACCATGATATATTTTGCAGATTCTCACTTTTTTCCACTCTGTACTTGAGCAACGTATTGTTTCTGCATCGTGTACAAGTTCCATAATATCAAGCTAGAACTTTTCCCCCTTTTTTTTCCTTTCCATTTTTTTGTACCTCTAAGAAGAAACGAGAATGGAATTTTAATACCTGTGGTCTAATGGATTGAATCAATAGTAGATTGCTGATAATTGTATCATTCCATGAGTAGGATTACTCTAATTTTGTAATGTCTAACCTCATTATCTTTTCTCAGCATATTGATTTTCCCTCTCTTCACTTCCATTTGATGTCACTCTCATATGTTATTCTTCAAGACCTGCATGTTATTCCTTTTCTTCCAGGAGCTGACATGTGATACTGTATGTTTAACCTTCAAATGAGCAGACTCTGGATGTAGTTGCCTTAGACAGCTCTGTTCCTCCGGAGCATGCAGCTGAACCTTTGGATGAGAGCATAAAATTGAGTCAGTCTGATTCTTTTGTCCCCATAAAAGAGGAAATTCAAGAATGCTGTATAACTCCTACAGAAAATGGTGCGACCTTAAATGCATCTTTGATGCTTCAAGAGAATAAATCAAACCATTCAGAAACAATTAAGGTATGACTAGCTTTATCTTTTTATGCTTCAACTTCTGTTAGCACATGTTCTGAAAGGGCTAATGGAACTATTGAAACTTCATGTTGGTGTTTGAGTGCATGGATGAATAAGTTTTGTATTTTGTATATCTTTTTTCTTATTTCTATACAAGTATCCAAATACTTCTTCATAGCCATTCATAGTTAGTCTCCTTTTGCATTTAACTCCCTGCTCTAATTATGAACAGCTTACAAATGGTAATGCTGAAGATTCCAACTCCAGTCCAGACTGTTTGACACTGGAAGCTGGCCATGCTGCTTATAAGAAAATAATGAGCAGCTTTGACTTGAAAAGTGCCAGTATGGGGGAAACCAAAGAACCTGGCTTTACTACCAAGGACAAAAATGTTATCCAAAATTTGTCTTTGAAGACTGCTGATAAGAGGAGACACAATCTAGACATGATTAAGGTTCAGGTAATTTGCTCACTTCTCTGTAACAATTTATATCAGCTCAAAATTCTTCAAGAAGCAGCAACTGCAAGTCTAATGATTGGAAAACTAGGAAACAAAAAATTGATCAGGTGTTCTGTAGAGTGATTGAATTCAGGATGGCACATTTTCAAGTGTAATTCTAAGCATCTCAACATCCTTAGGGGTTGTACTTTCTGTGTAGCATAGACATTTTAAAAACAAACATTTCAGATCAAGACGACCCATGGAAGTATCATACTAGATATTTGCCTTCTGGTTGTGAAGTTGAACTGAAAATCTTATTAGAAATGGTCGTTTGCAGCCTTTTCTTTTACTTTTGTATTACTTCATGAACTTCTTGTAGTGGTTTATCCTTCCCAGCGTCTCGACCCCCTTTTTTTATTTTACAAGTCCTTGTCAAGTAAGTAATAATTTCTTGTGTATTTCTTATCATGGACAGCCTATAGATATCATGTTTAAGTATTCCTGTAAAAATTCTTTGAAAACTATCACCAGCCACTCACACAAGAAGAAAAATTCAGGCACTTTTTATCAAAAAATTATAACTGAGGAAGCAGAAGAAAATAATTATACATCTAAAGCAGATATTAGAGTCATCATTGAAACCCTAGGGAGAGAGTGACAATCTTGGTAAAATGTTGAAGGTACTAGCAGCTCCCTCTCCTCTGACCTATATAAAATATTAATTACTAGGATCATGTACTAGGAAAGACAATTTGGTTTGCACAGATGAAAGAACATACACCACCTGCATTGAGGGATAGCTTTTTCCCATTACGTCCTATAGAGGATATTTTTCTTTTGCTCTCATTAATTTATATTCCTCCTTCCATGAACAGCCGGGAAATGCTATTGATAGAGACCCAGACTCAAATGCTTGTAGACATGAAACTGACCTTGACAAGGAGATAAAAACAATGTGGAAGTCTGGCTTGAAAGTTGGTAGAGATGATGAAGTCAGCATAAACCACACTATTACAACTGGTGGAATCAAAATTTTGGAAGCATCTTCAAATCCTGAAGGCAAAGGAAATCCTCCAAAAGTAGACAAGGTGCAAGAATCTATTATTTATTTATATATATATATATATATATATATATATATATAATTGCATCAAAGCAAACCTTAAGATTTAACTGCTGGCAGGGACAGAGCCATGTTAGGATGAGAGTAGGGAGATGCCTCATCTGCACTTTCAATTTTTTTTTGTCAAAATATTAAAAGGCTACCACTTTTCTTAATGCATCATGAAATGCCTTGTTTGAACTTCCAATTTTTGCAAATTATCAAAAATATCATTTTTCTTATTGTATGATAAAATACTCCCTCAATTGTTGCAACCACTAAAAATCAATCTTCCCCACATCCATTCTTTTCATGTGCTATAATTCTTTTATTATTTTGACAAAAATTTATAGTGTTTAGAGTTGGCCCGCCTGAACAAAATTCTCGGCTCCGTTCCTGACTGTAAGCACTTTTAGGTAGCACTTGCTTGTGAGATATTCCAATTAGCTTGTGTACCCAATTTTTTTTGGGGGGTGTGGGGAATAGAGCTTATCTAGCCACTTTAATAGGCTCTTATTGAGTATTTTTCTGAGCAGCCTACAAATGCTATCCTGCAAAATATCTGTGATGGTGCTTTGAGTCATTCTACTGGCCTCAGCGGGAGGAGAAATAACTTAGATTCCAGGTTTGCTACTTCCAGGCAGGCTAGAGGTGATAAAAGTTTTGATGGTTTGAAACAAATGTCCGGCTTTTATCCGAGCAGAAATAATTCTGATTCGAGGTTAGCTGTTTCCGGGCAGGAGAAATGTGGAAATTCTGATGTTAATCCTAATACTTCGCAACATGCAAGTGACTCCGGCAGATGTAATTCTGATTCTGTGTTGGCTACTCTTTATGATTTAGAAGTTGGGAATGGTGATGCTAGTCCTGCTAGTCTGAGACATACTGCCGGTCTCAATCAGAGGCGAAATCATTCTGACTCTAATTTAAATGCTGTCAGACAGGCAAAAGGTGGATTCTGTGATGTTAATCAAAAACTGTGTGATTTTGCTCAGAAAGCTGCACGTAAACGGCGCATCAAAGAATCAAAATTGACTCTGACTGGCAAGATAGATTCTTTATCTTCATCTTCATCTTCAGGAGCAGAAGGGAATAGAAAACCTTTGAAAAAATTGTCAAGGTTGAAAGAGTTAGTCGTACTTATAATGAACATTCTGCCCTGCCTTCACTTTTAGGGCTGCAAGACAAGGAAAGAAGAGAGGCAACCAAGGCACCTTTTGAAAAAATTGTCAAGGTTGAAAGAGTTAGTCTTGCTGATAATGAAAATTTTGCCCTGCCTTCACTTTTAGAGCTGCAAGATGAGGAAGGAAGAGATAAAATGAAGGCGCCTTTTGAAAAAATTGTCGAGTTTGAAAGAGCTAGTCCTAGTGGTAATGAACATTCTGCCCTGCCGTCATTTTTAGAGCATCAAGACAAGGAAGAGAGGGATACAACCAAGGTACCTTTTGATAATATTGTCAAAGTTGAAAGAGCTAGTCCTACTGATAACCAACATTCACTGCTGCAGGATGAGGAAGGAAGAGATACAACCAAGGCAGAGCCTGATAAGGGATCAATGCAATCAGGAGAAGCTCAAGTGGTTGAAACTGCCACTAATGATGAGAAGTTTGATTTGTACTCAATGCAGCCACAAAAGCAGAAGGCTAAGAGAAAAATTGAGTCAAATCCACTGAGTGTTCAAGAAAGAGAAGGCTTTCTTTCTATTGAACTTGTTTCAAATTCATCTATAATTTCAAAAGCTAAGAGACAATTGAAATCTGGACTTGGCTCTGACATTCCCAGTTCAAATCAGTTTATGGACAGAAAGATAGTCAAGAAAATAGTTTACCATCATCAAATTGAAGCTAATGAGCCCAATGGTGCTCTGGATGACAGGCAAATTGCAGTTTCACTGCCAAAAAAGAAAATAAAAAAGAAGACAAGTTTGCCAATCCTTGAAATGGACTTATCAAAATCACACAGAGACCCAAATGATAGTGCAGGTAAGGATGACCTCTCAATCACAGACTCCCATTCAATTGAGTCCTGCACTGAGGCTGTGGCATCTTCCCCCTTTACTTCTAGTCACTTGAGAAATATGAAATTAGGTGATCTGAGGAACTTTGCGAAGAAACTAAATATAAAACCATACTCTAAGCTTCGGAAAGATGATCTGATTGAACACATAGCCAACCACTTTGGTTGTCTCTGAAAGTACAAGTGGGCTTACAAAAATGGTTCTCCCTTTTGTTGTCTTCCTCCCTTTTGTCCATGGTCTGTAAATATTCTGTTGGGCTTGTTCATTTACCTTACGGAAATTGAATGGCTTCATCGTTGGACACCTCAGTATCACAAGGTAAATTTTTCTCATGCATAATGCACACACTCACAAACCATAGAGGAGGGAAAAAAAATTGAGGAAGGAAAAGCTGCTTTAGGATAAATGAAAAACGTTTCATTTTTGTAAACATGTATGCATAATTATATTTGTGATGATGGCTGTTATATATACATGTATATTTACATTGATGTGGTCCTATTCATACTGATGATTTTCCACGAAAATTTATAGGGAAAAATGGAGCAATTCAATTGCCATAGACAGCAGCTTCTTGTGGTTGTGGTTTTGGTTTTGAATCTGAATGCGAGAGATGAGCTGCACAGAATTTGCCCTGTTTGACCATCTTTAGTTAAGAGTTCTCATTACTGCGGTTGTGAAGTCCTCTTTCTGTTACTAGCAAATGATTTTGAGATTTGGGCGCAATAAATTTAATAGATTTACCGCTTTTTTGTTATCTGGAGAATTGTAAATAGATCCCTGTTAATGCCAACTAGTCATTTGTAATGAATCCAACTTTGGTATCATACAACCTCAAAGGTTTCTTGAGAATCTAAATAAATATACGTTGGGGACTTTGTCTATTAGTGTTCTAAAAACTGTATTTTTTTTTTATTTTAGTAACAACGTCCTCATTATATATATCTATAAACCATATGATATTAAGCCATATATATTCTCATGAGTGGATGCTTTTTGAAAAAAAAGGAAAAAATTATTATTCAATTTACTATAAATTCATATGGTTTAATAATGTGTCAATACTAATTTTGTTAAGTCATATGACTTAATAACGTGTCCGCATAAATCTAAATTTATTGATGGAGAGATCTCCAAGTTTCACAAAATATTTGAGATTTTGAGGCAATCTGTCACTGTTTCATATTATTTTGTAAAATGGGAAAGAGTACACGCGGAGGCTCGAGCTAGTCCACTGACCATTGTCAGTCTATTTGAACACAGAAAAGTCTTAAACAGTTAAACCTCTATGCAAAGGAAGAAATTCAATTTTCAGTCTTCAATCTCAAATAATGACTTCAAACAAGCCATGGTAACGATGCATGTTACTGAGAAAAATCCAACATTTGTGATAAGACATTTTCAATTTCTATGACAAATCAGCTCCATTCACACAAATACTGTGCATAAATCTAACTTGGAATGCTTCGCAACAATTTTCCAGAAGCAAAAGGGATTTGGTTTCAGGAATTTGTCTACAACCAAGTAAAAGTCAACCATGTTAAGCTACAAGACTATGTTCTTATTAGCCCTTCACAGAACATATAGTATGAACAAAATTATGGAGTAGCATACATCCCTCAATTGTTGAGAAGCACAAATTGTCATCTTAGCACAAAATTATGGAGTAGCATACTCCCTCAATTGTTGAGAAGCACAAATTGTCATCTTAGCTTTCTCACAAATTGCCATCTTAGCTCATGACCCAACTTGTGGATTTTCGGTGCAGTTGCTTCTGAATTATGATCTAAAGACACCAAAGAAATCATGCACATCAGGGACAATTATGAACATGTGGAAATGCACAAGACAGAACACTAAGCAAACCTCAAGAGGAGAAGAATTTTATGCGCAGAGACAGTAATTTAACAAACTGTTGCTACTGCAAATAAGAGGGTCAATGACGAAACATGGGACCTAGAACAAAAAACTTCCAGATATATTTTCTTCAATGTTGCTGATAATGATCATTTTGGCATCAGTGTTATTGGAAGCTCGACTGACTTACCTTGTAGCCTCTAAAACTGAGCCTAGACACTATCAAATCTAAAGTTGCTCAATTATTATGCCAAAAAACTATCTAAACCTTTGATTCTATTTATATAAACTCCTTGGTTAAAATCTTCCCTTTTGTTCATTGGTGTAATTCCAATGACTATACAATTCAGGAATTCATCAGAGGATAGTCTTTTGATTGTAAAAAAAGATGTATCCTATCCAGATAAACTTGCTAGAACTTAACTGGCTCTCCAGCAGCCAAAGAAATGCTAACACTCTGAAATGAATTTTGAATAGTCTCTGTTAACATGACAACTTAAGATCAGCCTACTATTTGATCGGACCAATAATTAATCACAGAAGAAATCCATCAAATTTTTTCAGACAAGCAAACAGGGAAATACCTTTAATAGTCTATGCTAAAATTGTAGACCTAACAGTAACATCAAAACATTTAATAGTAAATAATACTGATATAGTGAAAACTTGATCAAAATTTAATAGTAGTGTTTAGGCCTTAACCTTCAAACTTAGGCTTTTAAGTCAAGTGGTTACTTAACACGGTATTATGTTTGCAGTTATGGCCTTGTATTTGAATGCCCAAACAGTTATTCTATGGATTAATTAAAAAAAAATCAATTAATCACAGAGAGAAGAGGCCATCTGTGTTTGATGTGTGGATCCATGTGACAAGCGAGGGAGGAATATTATTGTTTGGGCTTTTACCTTCAAGCTTAAGCATTTTAAAGGTCAATTGGGGACTTAACATAACCGCCAAGATTTATTATACCTGACCTACTCCCCAACTTTTGATCAGCCTCCTCCAATGCCCGGATGAGATGTTTTATACGATACTTGTGTTTTTCATTTTCTGCAGCAAGTTCCTCAGCCTGCAAGTCAAAATCGAAAAGTTGTAGCTCTCTTCATCATTATCCAAAGCAAAAAAAAAAAAAAAAAAAATTATCAACAGAGGGAGGAAAAATGCAATCACCTTCTTCCTTTCGGAAAGTGCCTCAGCTTTTGCATCCTCTAACTCTGACTGCAGGTCTCTTATAGTTTTCAGGTGTTCCCCCTCTCCAGCATCTGCTTGTTTCACATATTTGAGTTTTTCAAATTCTGTGGCAAGCTTCTCAGCCTGCAAGTCAAAGTCATAAAGTTGAAACTCTCTTCACCATTCTCCAAATAAACAAGAAAAATAAAGAAAAAAGAAAAAGGCAATTTCCTTTGTCCTTTCTTAGAGTACCTCAGCATTATCATTCTCTGCTTTAGACTGGAAGTTACTTATGGTTTTCAGATGTTCCTCATTTCCAGCATCTGCATGAGATTCCAAATTTAGGTAATAAAGTCAGGCACTAGGTTTAGCTATGTCAATACAATCAGTCACCAGTGCCTTAAGTGATACCTTTCTTACTCGCAAGGGCAGCTTCGAGCTTCAATAACCGCTCCTTTACAAAACCATTAATAGATATTAAGCCACCAGAATTAATGGTAAAATAGCTGAAAGTTTCACAAATTAAAAATAATAATAATAATAACGACCGACTATTATCATTATTCCAGTGTAACTCCTTCACATAGGCACCTCGCAATGAATGAGTTTAACAAATACCAATGATTGAAGACAAATTATTCATCAGCTCATAAACTATTATTTTATTACAAACCATAAATTTTCTTAAAAAAATTAGAGGTACACCAAGCTTTGGTGCATCTGGCAGCTAATTACATCTTCTATTTCTTTTTAGAGAAAATATTTTACAGATATATATAGAATTTTGATTTTATTATACATTCTTCCAAAGCCAGTAAAAGATAGATGGAATTTCTTTGTCAAAAATTCAGGACCAAATTGACAACAGTAGCCCATTCAAAGGTACTGTTATCCAAGTGTGTGAAGTGTTAACTATAAAGTAATCATCGTAGTATGTTATAGAAACCATACAAGTATGACGAAAAACTCATTGAACAAGCTAGTTGTAGCAGTAGTAATAGGTTGTAAACAGTGGCTAACAAAAAATTACACACACAAAAAAATTATATAAATTCCTGCAACACGACAAGTATCTCAATTTATGAGCTCTTAAACATCCTTTCAAATAGTTACTCTGAAATTAGTTCATCTAAATTCAACACGGCTGGTTACATGCAGCTGAAGTCAGCAATTACTTTCAACGCACTAAGAAACCTGTTAACAAAATCCAAAGATTACCATTATAATGAATTAATCATAAAAATACTCTCAAATCTTTGGCAATCCAAAATATCATGAACACCGGTTCAAGGAATGGAGCTCTTTGCATGATTCTCAATAAAAGTACATAATAATTACAATGCCTGTGATATCCCACATCTTAGTTAAGGCGAACCTTTGGAGAGGTTATACGCCCCGTTTCTCCTAATTAACACATGTGTGAAGCCGAAAGTAGATAGTATCCACCCAGTTGTTGGACTCAGGCTGTTTTACTAGTAACTAAAAATCATAAGTTGACAGAATAGAAAAAGCAAATGCCTTAAAACTAGAACAAACTACAGTATCAACGTGCTTCATCAAACAATCAAATCACAACATGAAAGCTTAAAATAAACATGATTCCCAAAGGGCATGATGCGGTTTCAATCATTGGCAGTGTCAAGAAGCCACTGGACATGCATACTTGTAGAATCCTAACAGAACCCATTAAAGCTAGCATGCAACAGGATTATTAAATCCCTAGTATTAGAGAAATCTTTACGGTTTCTTGGTTTATTTGTTCATAAAAGAAACAGAGGAGGATAAAGAATGAATGAATGCAAAACCTCGGCTTCAGAAGCTCTTTGGTAGAAGGGCTTGAGGGCTTCTTCAAAGTTAATTGGTTGATGAGAATCAGCCATTGTTTTGAGACCACGATCATCATCTGGGTCCAATGCCCGCAAGCTGATTTTGTTCCCTTCCATTTCGCAATGCCTTTCGTCTAACGCTTAACAGACAGTCACCATACTTCGTTGAATCAGTGAAAGTCCCTTCACTGCTTGTCATTGACGATATTACCCTCGTCAAAATTACAAATAACAATTCGTTGTGGGCTGTCAATTCTCAAATGCTCCATGGCGGACTATATAGGTCCATTTCCACTAGAAAAATGATATTTTGGTTCAAAACTTTCCAATATATGGAATGGGCCAAATTTTCTCTTCATTTTGGTTTAATTTTAGAGATGGTGGACAATTGGCTATCTCTTGATTTTGGTTTAATTTTAACAAAAAAAATTAATTTCAGTAGTTTCGGTAAATGAAATTCCGGACCAAATATCAGTATTTTGTTTTCCATAAATTGTGTTTATGTTTTGTTTTCAACGTGTGGCTTATAGTGAGTGTATTTTTAGTTGTGCTCAATCGATTGATTTCTCAAATGTATTATAAATTTATGTATTCAGACGTCAATATATATCTCCGATTAAAATATATCGGTATATCATAATAAATTTTAAAAAAAAAATTGGGGTAAGGAGGATATGGTTTTATTTTTTTGGAAAGAGATATGGGGTTACTTCTACTCACTAAAATTATTTTTAATTTAATTTGACAAATGAGTTTGTAACATGTGTCACATTGTTATTCGATGGATTAAAGTGAGAGTTTCCATATATATATATATATACACACACACTAAAAGAAATAGAATTGCAAGAATTGCAAGGATACCGACAATACAGTGATCTAAAGACCATCCAGTATTAATTTTTTTTTTCTATAATCTATATATTTCAATGAAAACCGATAGTCTCAAAAAAGGAAAATCTGAACATGACAATAATGATGGAAAAAAAAAACTATTAATATATATATATAAAAAAAAAAAAAAAGAATTGGCATATAGTGCCATCGACAAAAATTAATCAGTAACTCGCTTACAATACATTAGAGGGCAATGCACAATTCATTCATCACAAAAACCAGTATGTGTCTGTTGCATGTTCATCTGACAATTGCTTCAATGTATATAATCATAAGTTCCTCAATTGGAACTTCATACAATTTGCAAAACAATCAAGGCTGGCTAAGAAGTGAAGGCCTATAAAAGGCATGGCTCTGTGCAATCTCAATGCGTTCCCGCGGATCATTTAAGGTTTCATCCCTCAGCGCTTGCAGAATTGCATGCGAAGACTGCTCCCTGGATCCCAAAATAAGCCACAAACTTAGTATTAGATTTCATTGATTACTTGTTCAACGATGTGGTAAGAGGTACACATGGTACCTGCACACACTTTGGAGCATACCTCACCCTGCCAACTTCGTATATGAATGCTGGAATTCAAATTTTTTGAGTTCAGTTAGGGGGAATTACCTTGTTATAAGTATTTTGTAAAGAGTCTTCAAGATGGGGCAGAGCTCAACAGGAGCAACCGGCTTGTTTTCTTCTGGATGTAAGACACTCAGGCTTGACTGACTCAGAAGTTCGTAGAAGGCTCCCACTGCCGAGACACCCTAGTGGATATATAATTGCAGATGTGAGAAATAGCCCTTCTGAAAGATAAAAAGTGTTTTGCAGAAATCGCGATTGATACCTGAATCATTCCTTTGCCGCTGATGTTCTCACCCATATCTCGACTTAGTTCCCCCTTGGCTAACATTTGACCGTACCATGCATTTCGACCTTTTAACAAGGTTACATATGTGTCTGCCAGCAATGGTCCTGCAAGCTTCTCAGGCTCCTCTGCTAGCAAATGAGTGATGAATATCATCTCTGATGTACAATGCGCAAAATATACTGATTTGCTGGTGGCACTCTCATTGGTAAGAGCTGCTGTCATTCCTGGAAATGTAAATGGGAAGGTCAGTCAATATGTTGGTCAAAATGGAAACAGAGAAGCATTATTAACAAACATTTATGTCTCAAATTCCAAATAACAGAAATTTTACTTCCAAGTTTTAGATTTCCATGGCTTTATAACTAGAGGCAAAGTGATTTTATTGATGTCAACAATTTTAGTTTGATTGGTTTTGTCTTCAAAAAGTTTTCATCAAGTCACCAATTATCTCCTTAATATTGTATCAATCCTGCATTTTCATTGTGTTCTTAGGATGATTTGTTTTAACATGGAACATAAAGAAGAATTTCAACCACTCTTTGTTCCTGTCCGAAGGATGCTATAAAAGCCTTTTATTCAACTATCAAAAGTTCGGAAAAATCCAATTATGAATCACATTCCAACATTATTGCGAAAAGAGAATGCAAGACATGAAACTTACACCATATGATACCCAAAGCTACCATCAAAGTTACCAATCACCCTCATTGGTGGTATAATGGTTGATGTAGTAGAAATACTTGCTCCATATATAAAATTTATTGAGCAACAAGAAAGTGATACTTACCAGCACCAATGGCATAGACATTTTTCAGGCCACCCATGACTTCATGAGTGACGAGGTCACTGTTATCCCACACAACAAAATGAGGCTGCCTGAGAAATTTTGCCACCGGCTTCCTCCACTTTTCCGCTCCACAGATTCGAGCATTAGCATATTCTTTATTGTAAATCTCCGATGCAATGTTTGGTCCACCAAGATAAAGAATGTTATCCATAGGTATTCCAGCTGCTAGGCAGATATACCAAGCTTAGAAAATGGGAGAAAATGGTTTCTAAAGTGGAAAAAGACATGAAAAACTGAAAGAGATAGCTAAAGAATGAAACAGAAATGGTGTAAAGATACACCAAACACATTTTATAGATTGCAGACTCATAAACATAGTATAAGGGGTTATGTAACTGCTTGCATTTCAACACAAAACAGAGCAGGAAGAGATTAAAATTGTTCAATCCAGAGATATCGATGCCCTCAAACATGCGAATTTGTGTGTGTTTTCACCTATGCAGCTAAAATGCAACCAAACAAGAAATCAATTCACCAATTTTTTACAGAATTAAACAAGATAAAGCCAAGAATCAGATATATACACATCAGGATGACTATAAGTATCCGAGAAGCAAGTCTTACTTGCTCGGTTAATCATCTGCGTAGGAGTTATGATATGCGGAACAGGTTGCAATGCAGCCTCAATACCCTTTGCCAAAGAGATGATTATAGGCACTGTGAGTCTCTCCTTCCAGTAATGGCTAATCTCTTCAAACACGTCGCGAGTTTCAGTCGAAGGCAGGCCATTCACCACAATATCAGCATCCCACACAGCTTCTTGCAAGTTGGTGACAACCTTCAAAGGACAGAGCGGCGTCTCAATCATGTTCAAGCAAAATCCATCTTTCAAGATCTCATCCGCGTAAAGGGTCCGATCACCTAACCTTGCCTCAACATACTTCAAATAGGCACACCTCCGGATCAACCTCCTTAACACATCCTCCCTGGAATTGATCACTTCAAAGAGATGTTCAGCCGTTGCTCTATCAACAGCTTTCCCGGCTCTCCTCCATATCCTAATCTGCACCTTCTCCCGGAACTGGCCGTAGCTATCTTGCAACAAAGCAGCAAAGACACTGCCCCAAGCACCAGCTCCGACACCAACAATCCTCAATGGATCACCATCAACCTTGCCAAGAAGGCGCCGCAGCTCATCAAGCTTTTCTTCCAAACCATTGCCATTCTGAACACCCCCATTTGAGTACAAATTTCGATTCATCACCTCAATGCTCCCCACCATTTTCTCGCAACCCAAGAATTCAATTATTTCAAGTAACTCTACTTAGCGGGTAAGTTTCAGTTTCTTGATTACGGTTTGATGTTGAACAATGAATCTCAAAACAACTTATGGACTAGATTTTATACAAGTTTTGCTCCCACAACCCCCCCACAAATACTTGATTATTATTTGCTTTAATTTATAGACCAAACAAATTTCCACTTCCCAAATTCTGCAGATCTTATTGGTAAATTATTGGCCAAAATCAAAACTAATTAATTAGATTTTCACACCAACCAATCAAGAAACTTCGAAACAATAATATACATGAACGAATCTGTGTTGTTTCTGAAGAGACGTTGAAAATCACATGACCCCAAAAGAGAAAATTCCAAATATTCTTCGATTGGTCCGTCTGATCAGTTTGTTCATCTACCCATCTACAAAGTGCGGACAAAACTTCAAAAGCAAAAACAAATAGAAATAATAATAATAATAAAAAAAGAGCCAAAGTCAAAGATCAACCTTGTCGTGTCGGCAACTACAAAGTTATGTTGTCATCAACAACATTAGCGGTTTATTAAGTTGGTTCGCTTAATTACGAATCAATGCATGCATGCATGCGTGAATTGTGTGTGAGATTGAAGACACACACTTAACAAAACACATGAACGTGAAGAAATAATTAATATTGTGAATGTGTGCATAAAGACTCCATGCAAATGCAAGGCAAGAAACTGGTGACTAATTCAAAAAAAACTTTAATGGCTTTTCACTTTGGTCATACTATTACTAAGAAACGATAAAAGGGGGGACTATTAATGCATTGATGGGCACAGTTGAGTAATAAAGATTACGGTCGCTGCCAACTTCCCCAACGGTCATTAATATTTTTGCATGCAAAGAATTATATATATATATATATATTTGATTGCATGTTTCCCATGCCTCCATCTCTTTCATTTGGTTAGCATTTCAATGGGTAAACGTATTAATAATATTCAGCGTCTTATCTTTTTATATCCTGTATTCGCTTATGGTTTCATTCCAGCTATATATATAGATATGGATATATCTTTGTCATTTGATTCATTTTGTGTCAGATTAATTAATATGCATTAATCGAAACCTACCAACGTCATTTCTCGTCTTTATACACGCTATTTGATGTAAAATCAAATTAATATATATATATATATATATATATATATATATATATATATATATATATATGAAGATTTTTCCAATCCAAACAGTGGCGGTGCTAGGAAGTTAATCTAGTAAGAATTAAGTTGAAACAGCTTATAATTTAAAAAAATGGGTCAACAAATAATAATACTAAAATAAAATTTCATTTAAATATTTAATTAAATGCATTTATAAAGGTTCTCGACGTAGTTTCGTATACTGAAATTTTTTTTAAAATAACTTTATTATCAAGATTGAACAATATATCATTTTCTATGTATACAACAAGATTATCACTTGACCATTGATCTCTTATCTGATTTCATAAATGATTCAAAGCCTGAAAATGCCCTTTCTAGTGTAGTTGTGGCAATTGGTAAAATCGATAAATTTAAAAATTTTGAAAATGATCAAAGGTTTGAGTTTTGTTGTGGGTTCTTTAATAGGATTTTAAAATATATGTGTAAAAATTAATGTATGATATTTTAGTTATTTTTAAGATTTAACAAGAGCTTTTATAGTAAATTAAATTAAAAATAGGACAAATGTCAAAATGAATTTAAAATATTGGTCCAGAATCCGTATTTAAAGCGTTGTATATATACTTTATAATATTATAAGTTATTTTACAACATTATAAATGTATGAAAAAGTTAATTTAAAATGTTGTATATATAAAAAAAAATTCAGTTCAGAATTTTAAAATATAGGAAAATCGAGAAAGCTTAAAAACAAAGTTTAATTTTAAAATACTAATAAACTACGTAATTTCAAAGTTTTTCCGAATTTTTCCGGATTGTAAAATCTCGGATCAGAAATGTTTGTATGTATATATGCATGCATTATTGGTCATTATCCTAAAATATATTTACACATTTGGACCCTTGGGTCAGGCCATATTGCAATGAGTCTGATACTATTCCAAGGCCTTCGATATTTTAATTTTGTAATTCAACGGCCTCAATTAACATTTTTGTACATTTCTTGATATATCGAACGAATGCATTTGGGTTAATTAAAGACCAACACCGCTTGATCATGCGAAATCTTTGCAAATTGCACCGGAAAAAGTAAAATCTATGGCCTAATGTATAATCCATTGACATCGTCCTTGGTGATAGCATCAGCATATATATGATGTACAGATGTAGTGGTGAGTATTTTCCTCAAATACCTGATCATTTTGGAATTAAAAGTGCTACAAAATTATATGGCACTCAAAAATGTTTATCTGAACCAGCTATATGTATACATTGATTATGACATACTAAGAGAAAAATAGCCTTTGAAACATCCAAATATGATTAATTAGCATTATTTGCCCAATTCAAATTTTGCGTCCTCATTTTTTTTCCAAGATAACACAAATAGTCCATCCAAGCTTAGAATGCTCATCTAGTCTAGTTGCCTTTAGAATGAAATATACACAAAAGATTTTATTTAAGATATAAGTAGAAGTAGGGCCTCAATTATACACAAAAAAAATAACTTAATTTAAAAAGTAATTAACAACTTAATATTGAACTAATTCAAGGGGGATGCCGTAATTGTTTCTTAAAAGTACCAACAATCTTTGAGTTATTGGGATTTAATTAGTTTTATATTCTTATCTAATGATTAACAAAAAGTTCAGCTTAATACTAATTCAAATCAGAGTACTTAACACAGAATCAATTTATTAATAAGTTACATTCTGTGAACAAATTAGCAGCTACTTCGATCTAGAAATGAGTTGAAACCAAACCTGCTCATCTTTCATTGATGCTGCTCTAGAAATTTCCAAGCTCTAGCCATGACATGCATGGTTACGAGTACAAATCTCATTTTTCCTTTTCCTTAAAGAAATTCATTCTACTTTATACGATTATAATCGCATTAAGAAATTAAGCTGAGAGCAATTAATTGCTATGCTCGACGACCAAGAGAACAAAGCTTGCTTAGCAGTTGGGAGCCACTAAAGTGGTAGCGTATTATGTATACTAATTAACAAAGCTATCACCTTTTGTTTTAATCTTATCTCATTCTATCAATCAATTAGACAATTAAGAAATCTAGCTACCACAAAACCAATCTTAAACTGCTCTCACTCGCATTTAATTTGTAGGACTATCTACCCTAATAATTGCCCTCTTCTTCTCATAAGCTTAACCTTATGATGAAGCCTTCAACCTTTTTTTTTTTAACGATAATAACCTTTTATTACTAATAGCTCAGTTTCTTCTTTCCCCTTCGAATTGTCACTTCTTGGCTTTCAAAGCAAAGAGAAATAAATAATATTAATAATTGAATTAGCTTGGATAAGCCGATAAGGTACAATTAATGTGGGGTGTGAATGGCAGGACAATGGCTACTAAAGATGAGGCACCCGATATGCTTTTTTTTAAAAAAAAAAAAGAAAAGATTTTACTTCTTTTTCAGTTTGATGCATGGATGTTTTATATATATGTGTGTGTATCTAATAAATAATATAAAATAAAAACTTAATATCATGTGCCCGCCGCTAACGGTAATATTTGTGATTCGACACAAATTGTGCAAGTAATTAAACTTAACGCGTTAATAAATTGTTTGAAGATCGATGTTAAGGTGGTTGTATGTAACAGTATTGGGTTTTGATAATATTGCATCCTTTTTTTCTTTTCTCTTTTTTTTTATGGCTATTAAAGGGAATGCGTGAAGAAGCAAAGCCATTGATAGTGATGACACTGTTGAAACAATAACAATCTTTATGCCCTTAATCGTGCATTTCCAAGCAAACACATATTTTAGGTAATTTCGAAATTTACCATGATCTCCCATGAATCCGACCTTGGAAGCTTGTTATGGAGCTTTACCGAGTTGTTACAAGCTTGATCTAGCTTCTGAATTCAGTTTCCCTTGCGTCAGCTCAAGGATCGGCTTGCTTCAAAATTTACTGTACATACACACACGGGAGACGAGAGGGAGAGGGAGAGGGAGAGAGAGAGGTGCACTGCACACATGCCACTGATTTTTTGAACAGTAAACTTCCAATGGGCTGAAGTTACTTAAATACAGTGGTTGAGCGCAAGGACCCCTCATGTGTTAGTACAAAATTGCCCATCCCATTATGGGCTAAAATAACACAATTAAGGATATACTTGCCCATAATATACTACTGTACATGCTATGTCAAAATTAGACTCATTAACTCCATATTTGATCACTTAATAAATGAGTCTATCAAAATTGCTCGACAATATTTGACTTTAGTCACGTATTAATTCGGTAAAATATAAAAAATAATTAGAATGATTTATGTCAGTCCACATAATGTGAGAAATAAATCTAACAATCTCCCACTTGGACGACAGAAATCACTCTAATGATAAATTTAAAATAAAATAATATTTTGAAAACAACCGAATTAATCAATATGTGACTATAACAAAAGGTCAAATACAAGCAATCACCCAAAACATAAATAAGTCCAAAATGTGCCATAAATATCAAATCATATGTGCACCGACAGGATGCTCCATATAACAAGACACCTATAAACACGTGACCATGTAGTAGTATACAAGTATAATTATGGAAATAACATGACAATGTGATCAACATGCTCATTTCCATAAAGTCCACATGTCTAGCAAAATGAGACGAAAACAATATGTCTCCTAGACCATTGCTTCGTTATAACCATAATGAGACTCTAGCAAAATGTCTCGAGAAGCGAGCTTCCATTTTAATCATAATGAGACTAATACCAAGATGTCTCATGGAAGTCGTGCTTTCTTATGATCATAATGAGACTGAATCAAAATGTCTTCAGAAAGCACACTGAAGCTAAGTCATAATGCTTCAGTCGTTAATGTCCATATTGAGACTAAGCAAAATGTCTCGGACCATCGTATCCTCATTCTATACATAATGCCATACCCAACCAAATGTGTACACAATATATGGCATATCCATATCACATAACAATATGCATGCATGATAACAAAATGAGTAATACATAAGCTCATTTAAGTTGCAACTCATAATACAAACCAGAACTCCCACTGACTCAGCATATATAAGTGGATTCAAATAATCCCATATGCGTTACATGCTCCCTAAATACTTTTGGAGCTAAAGCTTTAGTAAGTGGATCGGCTAACATGAGTTCTGTAAGGGATATACTCTACTGATACACAAGATAGAGCAATTTTCTCTCTCACAAACAAATATTTAATATCAATGTGCTTGGAACGTGAGGAACTCCCTGTGTTGTGAGAAAAAGAAACAGCCGCAGAATTATCACAGTATATCTTTAATGGCCTCGGAACGGCCAATATACAATCTAGCCCTGTGATAAAATTCTGCATCCATAAAGCATGACGTGTAGCCTCAAAACAGGCTACATATTCTGCTTCCATTGTTGAAGAAGCTATGAGTGTCTGCTTGACACTTTTTCATGATATAGCTCCTCTTGCCATCATAAAGATGTAACCTGATGTGGATTTCTTGTCTTCCAAGCACCCTGCGAAATCAGCATCAGAATATCCAACTATTTTCAAATGGTCAGATTGCTGATATGTCAATACAAAATCTTTAGTGGCTTGCAAATATCTAAGTACTTTCTTTGCAGCCTTCCAGTGTTCAAATCCAGGATTGCTCAGGTATCTTCCAAGTACTCCCACTGGAAAAGCAATATCAGGGCGAGTACAGACTTGAGCATACATTAAGCTACCCACAACGGATGCATACGGGACTGTTTGCATTCTAGCTTTGTCTACATCATTATCGGGACACTGAGACTTGGAAATTTTGTCACCTTTCGAAATTGGAGCTTTCCCAGGAGCACAAGACTGCAAATTGAACCTTCTCAAAATGCGATCAATGTAAGTCTTTTGGGACAAACCTAGAATTCCTCTAGATCTGTCACGAAGAATCTCTATCCCTAATACATAATGGGCTTCGCCAAGATCCTTCATATCAAAGCTGCATGACAACATTTGTTTTGTCTCAAGTAACAAATTAGTGTCATTAGTAGCGAGCAAGATATCATCCACATAAAGCACCAAAATGATATACTTGCTCCCACTGACTCTCAAGTATATACATTGATCAACGGCATTCTCCTGGAACCCATAAGAGGTGACAATATCGTGAAATTTCAAATACCACTGTCTGGATGTCTGTTTAAGTCCATAAATGGACCTTTTAAGCTTACACACCATGTTTTCTCTACCAGTCTCAACAAAACCATCAAGTTGCACCATGTACACATCTTCAGACAAGCTCCCATTGTGAAAAGCTGTCTTCACATCCATCTGATGCAATTCTAAATTGAAATGAGCTACCAATGGCATGATAATACGAAAAGAGTCTTTGGTAGAAACAGGAGAGTAGGTTTCAGTGTAATCAATGCCTTCTCTTTGACTGAAACCCTTAGCCACAAGCCTGGCCTTGTACCTCTCTACCTGACCTCTGGCATCTCTCTTGGTTTTGAAAACCCATTTGCAACTAATTGGCCTGCATCCATCTGGTAACTCAACTAAATCCCAAACCCCATTATGATACATAGATGCCATCTCATCATGCATCGCATGTAGCCAAGATGAGGATTCTAAACAATTGATGGCCTCTTGAAAGGTAATAGGATCAGATGAAAAGTCAGCATCAAAATCATGCTCCTGCAAGTAAACAACATAATCATCAGAAATTGCAGGTTTCCTGATCCTCTCTGATCTCCTCAATGGCACATCAATACCATCATCCTCTAAAATCATAGGCTCTATATCATGATGAAGTTCAAGATCAACAGAAGAATCATCAATATGTGGTAATCCCATCGCAGAAGTCGAAAAAGATGGAATAGGCAAAACAACACGTTCTTCTCTCAATGTCAGACTGCGAGGCTCAGAACTCCCACCATTGTGATTATCCTCAAAATAAATGGCACGATCAGACTCAATGATTCTAGTAGTGTGGGAAGGACAATAAAATCTAGAACCCCTTGAGCCGATACAATAGCCAATAAAATGACCACTAATTGTTTTCGGATCAAGTTTCCTTGATTGTGGATTATAGGGCCTCACTTCTACTCTGCATCCCCAGACATGAAAATGACGAAGACTCGGTCTCTTTCCTGACCACAACTCATAAGGAGTTTTGGGCACCGATTTACTAGGTACCGGATTCAAAATGTAAGCTGCAGTTCTTAAGGTTTCACCCCACAGAAAATCTGGCAAGGTGGAGTTACTTAGCATACACCGCACCATGTCAAGAAGGGTACGATTTCTCCTTTCTGCAATTCCATTCTGTTCAGGAGTCCCGGGCATTGTATACTGGGCTTCTATTCCACATTCCTGAAGAAATTTAGCAAAAGGTCCAGGATTACGCCCAGTTTCATCATATCGCCCATAGTACTCACCACCTCTGTCTGATCTTACTGCTTTCATTTTCTTGCCCTTTTGGAGCTCAACATTAGCCTTAAAGGCTTGAAACACAGATAAAGATTCAGACTTTTCAACAAGAAGTTCAACATGACCATAATGAGAAAAGTCATCGATGAACGTGATGAAGTACTTATAACCTCCAATAGCAATAGGAGTAAATGGCCCACAGATGTCTGTATGTACCAACTCCAGCACCTGTTGACTCCTCTGAGTTCTCTCTTTTCTGGTTTTGGCAGTAAGTTTGCCTTTGATACAATCAACACAAGTGCCAAAATCAGAGAAATCCAACTTATGTAGAATGTCATCTTTAATAAGCCTCTCCATCCTCTGTTTAGAAATGTGATCTAACCGTTTATGCCACAACATAGAGGAATTTTCATCAACCCTGCCACGATTAGAGCTAACAACATGCATAACATGAGCATTGGATGATGATTCAACAGCACGAGAAAATAAATCAATCATATATAAGCCATCATATAGAGTGCCAGAACCAACTAACTCTGAATTACGGAACAAGTAAACTTTTCTGTCACCAAAATGAAAAGTATAGCCACATCTATCCAAAATAGATACAGATATCAAGTTTCTCCTAATAGAAGGAATATAAACCGTATCTAACAGATCCAAAACATAGCATGTGGCTAGATGTAGTCTGACAACTCCTATGCTTTCAACTTTGGCTGTCACTCCATTGCCCATGTGAACTATCAACTCCCCTTTATTGGGCTCCCTTCTGCTTCTGAATTCCTTTCTTTTCCAACCATGCTTTGAATCCTCTACATTCAGCTCTCTTGTGCCCAGATTTCTTACAAAAGTGGCACTTTCCCTTAAAGCTCTCAGAGGTGGAACCAGAAGTGGTAGAAGAATTACCACGTGAAGTTTTCTTACCAAACTTTTTCTTCTTGAAAAACTTATTGCTGCCCTTTGAAGAGCCTTTCTTCACACTTCCACTCTCTTGAGTAGTTGCCACCATAACAGTGTGAGATTTCCCCTTCTTTAATGATTCCTCTTCTTGAACCACATAAGCAGTCAACTCAGTGATATTCCAAGTGTCTCTCTGAGTATTGTATTGGCTTCTCAAATTGCCAAATTGTGGTGGAAGGGATTCAAGGATTTGGAAGATCAGGTAGTCATAAGGCAGATTGACATCCATGTCCTTTAGCTTCTTATGGTAACTGGTCATCTTAAGGATGTGCTCTCTCACCCCAGAAACACCATCATACTGAGTGTTAGCAAGCAACCTCAGATAGTTACCCTTTTCTGCCTTATCTACCTTCTTAAAAGTTCTTCCAACAGCTGTCAAGTAATCTTTGGCCTTATCACATGCAAGGATGCTATCTTGAGTTGTCCTATCAATGGTGTATTTCATTGTATCCAGACAGTGTCTATTGGATTCATCCCAAGCTGCCCACTCTGCTTTTTCAGCAGCAGTGCTCTTATCTGTGGGCTTGGCTGGTTCATCAACTCTTAATGCCAAGTCTCTATTCAATGTAGACAGATAAAACAAAATGGACTCACGCCAGTCCTCAAAATTTGTCCCAGTTAAATTCTTGAGGGAGGCTACTTGGAGAAATGAGAGAATATCTAGAGCTGAGGAAGCAATAACAAAAGAATTATCAAGCATGCAAAAAATTAAAATCATGCTATAATCAATTACTCCTCATTCTAAGTTTCTCCAATAGCAGCACAATATGTTAGGCATCCTTTAACAATATAGGATTACACTAACCTAAAGATAAAGCAGACAAGTTGAATATAACACCAATATTGACCTATTACCGACAGGGTAATTAAGTCACTCAGTAGAAAATACTCAACAAACCTCTTTATCTTCCCAAGCATCCTACCAAGTAGTGATTTGCCGACAGGGCAGTATCATCACCCGTATGGATCTTGGTCAGAACAATAACAATCCATCACATAATCCATAATTCATAATTGTAAATGGACAATCAATTGCAAACCACCAAATAATTTATCATGATTGGTCCTACGATAAGTAGATACACAATCACTCTAAATTGTAGTTTTGCATCATATATATATTTCATACATTAACAAAATTGAGGCTAAATAAACTTTGTCAAAACGGAATTAAAGTTTCCACCAAGATATTCAATCAAATAAAATATCTAGATGCCTCAATAAAATATATGAATATTATGCCCATAAAATTCAACAATGATGGATTATTCTTAAATTTAAAATTATGAAAAATCGCCAAAATTTAAAGGATTTTGGACTAAACTGCCGAATTTTCAGAATTATGCTTACTGTGTTAAATATTAAAACTTTTGGCCCAAACTATAAATAAAATAAAATAAAATGTTGGGCCATAATATAATTTTTCAAAATTTAAGGGACCAAACTGATCTTTTACAAAGTTGACCCTCGGTCAAGGACCATTTCGAAAATTTTGCGAATATTTTGGGCTATAGTGACATTTCGAAAAGTTTAGGGATCCAAACGAAATTATCCCGTCATATCATCTTCAACCTCGGGATGTCTCAACAGTGTTGCTACAGTAAAATTACAGCACCCACATTCATACCATCCACATTTTGGCCACCAAAAATCACGGAAAAATTATATTTTTACTCCAAAATCATTACTCATGCATTATTTAACAACGATTTGATCAAATATGCCCAAATCCAAAACTTCGAAAAATCCGAAATTAAAGGAAAAATTCCATGAGTGAGATTTCACCAACAAATCAACTATAGTTTACAAGGAAATGCATAACCATGAGCTCTGATACCAATTATTGAAATAATAACAATCTTTATGCCCTTAATCGTGCATTTCCAAGCAAACACATATTTTAGGTAATTTCGAAATTTACCATGATCTCCCATGAATCCGACCTTGGAAGCTTGTTATGGAGCTTTACCGAGTTGTTACAAGCTTGATCTAGCTTCTGAATTCAGTTTCCCTTGCGTCAGCTCAAGGATCGGCTTGCTTCAAAATTTACCGTACATACACACACGGGAGACGAGAGGGAGAGGGAGAGAGAGAGGTGCACTGCACACATGCCGCTGATTTTTTGAACAGTAAACTTTCAATGGGTTGAAGTTACTTAAATACAGTGGTTGAGCGCAGGGACCCCTCATGTGTTAGTATAAAATTGCCCATCCCATTATGGGCTAAAATAACACAATTAAGGATATACTTGTCCATAATATACTACTGTACAGGGTATGTCAAAATTAGACTCATTAACTCCATATTTGATCACTTAATAAATGAGTCTGTCAAAATTGCTCGACAATATTTGACTTTAGTCAAGTATTAATTCGGTAAAATATAGAAAATAATTAGAATGATTTATGTCAGTCCACATAATGTGAGAAATAAATCTAACAGACACAAGAAATAAAGTCTGAGATATCAACAATTGTGTATTGATATGGATTGAGATCCTCTACTGATCTGAGCACTCCTGATATTTTACAAATCTTGTGCTACCTATGTTTTAATATTAGTGAATAATTAAGATTTAACTACTTTTTCTTTTTTATTTATTAACTATCAATCATATTAATAGCACATACTCGGATAAAGATCAAATCAGGAGAGGATCCTAATTCGTATTGATATTTGTATATTTTTTGAAAGCTTCAAACATCATTTGGTAGGAAAGAGGGAACAGATTATTCTTCTATACCTCATTGGAGTTGCTTCAATGGCCAAAAGTAATAACATTAAACCTTACACTTTCACGACTTGACCTCACCCTTCAATTTCTTTTAATTGACTCACACAGTTTCAACTCAGAGCCGGGGTCTTATAAAGGCCACTCCTTTATTATTGGAGTTAAACCCTTGACTCCTCACTCACTTTATTATCTAACAATAAGTAAACGAAAGAGCAAACTTAAATGTAACATCCCATATGAATGTTTAAGTAGTTTATCGTCTAAAATAATTTATTACCTAAAAATATTATTATTCTGAAAATTAAATTAAGCCCAAAAGTACCATAATAATAAAATCGATTGTGCATTGGAAGTAAAACTAAACTTTAGACTTTCAATCATTATTATTTATTGACAGAACCAAAAGTTCCTCAAAAGGTGCAAGCTTAGGTAATACAAATACCAATAAACTTTCTAACAAGTTCACTTGAGGGTTTTTGATATATAATAATTAACTAACGTAGGAGCTCATCTCCTCATACACAACAATATTTAATAAATAAACCTATGAATCCACGAATACACAACATTTAATAATAAACTAACAGAGGAGTACCAATTCAAACACTAGACAGGAGCCTAAAGCAAAGCATCTGACCCTTAAGATTCAGTTTTTATTATTTGCTTTGGTCTAAAAAATGAAGTCGACAAGGGGGGGGAACTACCAATTCAATAAATATGTACGTACACAATTAAGAAGCAAGTCCATTTAATTAAGTTCATATACGTATGTCAACACATGAGAGTCCATTGATGGTGATTGAAGAGGCAAAAAAATATATATAGTAAGAGTAGGCCTTGCATTATGATCTTTAGCTTCATCCTCGCATGGTCTGTAGTAATAATTAATCATATTGAGCCATTAGGTATTAGATTTTTATATTAATATTATGGTTCTTTCAGTGGCATCCTTAACTCCGTTGACCGTTGGGACTCAACCGTGTAATTAATAATTCACGACAATAAGTAAATGAAAGAGTAAGTTTATGCATTTTAACCCCCCCAAAAAAAAAAATTCGTGGAGTAGATAGCGGAATAGTAATTATTCCATATTTTGGTTTTTTGAAATAAAATTTCTAAATTCAAAAACTAATATAATAAAATTATGTTACATTTTATAAGGTGAAGTGAAGTTAGTAAGATAATTATGATAACTATCCTCTCTTTCTCGATTATGTTTATGTCTACTCATGTCTGATTATTTTCTTTGATAATATCTCTCTAACATCAAGAACTCTGTTTGGACCAAGAAAAAGGGGTTATTTAAATATTTAGAAGCATAAGAGATACAAATTCAAGTGGTTTAGGATGATGATACGTACGTTAACAAGTGTCTAAACATAAGGTAGATCACATTAAACATTGTATTATATTTTATTTTAAAATATAAGATAGTGGGGGGCTTACTATTAGAGAATAAAATATGACTATCTTAAATTGAGATTATTATTTGTAATTTTTGCGAATAATATCTATTTTTCCAGTGATAAAGATCAATGATGTAGGGAGCTAAAATCTTTGAGAACAGGTGTAACTTTACTACTTTAGATGGTATTGACACCTGTAGAAGATGAACTCAAAACTATTTATAAAAGGCCAAGATTATGACAGGAAGAAGGGGGGCCAAAAAAATAGAGAACAACAGAATAATTACTTTGAAAAAAAAATTTAAAAATATAATTGGTTAAAATAAGCTTATGTTAAAATATTAAACAAAAAAAAATGTATTTATAAATAAAAGGATTCTTCAAAATAATTTATTAATTAATTATTTTTAATAGATTAAATTAATATATAGTTTAAATTTTTTTAATTACATTTTATAATGTGAAATTCTCCAAATAAAATAAGTAATTTCCTTTTCCTCTAAAAAAAATACTCTTTTCCAGTTCGAATATTAAAAATAAATTCTTAACCTATTAAAAATTGTAAATTTGATTTATAAAAGTTTTCATTTGCCTTTGAACAAAATATTTATTTTTCTTCTAATTTTAATGTATACGTGGATGAAATAGAATATTAAAAATTTATTGGAACTAAATAGTAAATAGAATTTCTAAGAGTGGCCAAATCGTCATTATTATTATTATTATTATTTTTGGGAATAATATTTTATTAACTACCATTTCTATTTGATGAAAAAAAAAACAAAAATAGAAAAATCTACACACGATAAAATATAAAAGCATTAGCTCCTTACACAGCGACCCGGTGAGCGACTCACTTCACCCTATGATCTGCTGAAAGAGCAAAGATCGTACACACACACACAGAACTCAACACAATCAATCAGAGAGAAATATGGAGACGAAGCCGACAGAGATAAGCTTAATAAGGTATTGACACCTGTAAAAAATAAACTCAAAATTATCCACAGAAAGGGCAAGATTATGACAGCAAGAAGGTGGCGAAAAAAATAGAGAACAACAGAATAATTATTTTTAAAAAAAAATTAATATAAATATGACTGGTTAAATTAATTATAAAATAAACTTATGTTAAAATATTAAACAGAAAATAATTATATTTATAACTCTTCAAAATAATTTATTTATTAATAGATTAAATTAATTTTTAGTTTTAAATTTTTTTAAATTATATTTTATAAGGTGAAAGTCTCCAAATAAAAATAAAGTAATTTCCTTTTCCTCTAAAAAAAAACAATACTCTTTTCTAGTTCAAATTATCAAATATTAAAAGCAAATTCTTAACCCATTAAAAATAGTAAATTTGATTTTTAAAAGTTTACATTTGTCTTCTAAAATATTTATTTTTTTATAATTTTAATATATACAAGGATGAAATAGAATATTAAAATTTTATTGGAATTAAATAGTGAAAAAAAATTAATTAATTAATTCTTTATTAATAATAAATAATTTTTTATTGATTAATAATATTTTATTTATTAATATATTAAATATTAAATAATAATTTATTTATTATTAAAAAGAAAGAGTGTTCAAAATAATTTATTTATTAATAGATTAAATTAATTTGTAGTTTAAATTTTTTAAATTAAAATTTATAAGGTGAAATTCTCTAAATAAAAATAAAGTAATTCCCTTTTCCTCTAAAAAAAAAAAAATCTTTTCCGGTTCAAATATTAAAAACAAATTCTTAACCCATTAAAAATAGTAAATTTGATTTTTAAAAGTTTACATTTGTCTTCTAAAATATTTATTTTTTTATAATTTTAATATATACAAGGATGAAATAGAATATTAAAATTTTATTGGAATTAAATAGTGAAAACAAATTAATTAATTATTAATAATAAATAATTTATTATTGATTAATAATATTTTATTTATTATATATTAAATATTAAATAATAATTTATTTATTATTAAAAAGAAAGAGTGTTCAAAATAATTTATTTATTAATAGATTAAATTAATTTGTAGTTTAAATTTTTTAAATTAAAATTTATAAGTTGAAATTCTCTAAATAAAAATAAAGTAATTCCCTTTTCCTCTAAAAAAAAAAAAAATCTTTTCCGGTTCAAATATTAAAAACAAATTCTTAACCCATTAAAAATAGTAAATTTGATTTTTAAAAGTTTACATTTGTCTTTAATAAAATATTTATTTTTCTTAAAATTTTAATATATACAAGGATGAAATAGAATATTAAAAATTTATTGGAATTAAATAGCAAATAGAATTTCTAAGAGTGACCAAATCGTTATTGTTATTTTTTTGGGAATAATATTTTATTAACTGCCATTTTTATTTGATGAAAGAAAACAAAAATAGAAAAATCAAAAATCTATCCACAGTACATTATAAAGCATTAGCCCATTACACAGTGAGTCAGTGACTCACTTCACTCTTTAATCTGCTGAAAGAACAAAGATCGTACACACACAGGGAGAGCTCAACACAATCAATCACAGAGAAAAATGGAGACGAAGCCGACAGAGATAAGCAGTTCTAAGATGTTCGGTGGATACAACAAAAGATTCAAGCATTTCAGTACAACACTGGGCTGCTCCATGAATTTCCACATCTACTTCCCTCCTTCTTCTTCTCCATCCTACAAATTCCCTGTACGTTTTTCTTTCTTTCTCGCTTACCCATTACTCACTTTCACTTGAATGTCAATTCCTCTCACAAAAAGTTTAAGTCTTTTGCTCTTCAATTCTTCCATTTATCCCTGCCTAGGTTTTCACTGTTCTGTTGACTAATGTGTTTAATTTGATGTTGTGTTTCTTAATCATTAATCTTTGTGCTGGGGTTAGGATGGTAAATTTGTAATTCTTGATCTTCTTCCGTAACATGTTTTATGATTGGGATTATTGATGCTAAAAAAGATGATTGATATTGATTGAATGGGAAAGGAACAGGATCAAGCATGTTTTGTGTTTGAATTTGGTAGAATTTTTTTTTTAATTGTGATCTAATTGGATCTGCTTTTATTATTTTTTCAGGTGCTTTACTGGCTCTCTGGTCTTACCTGCACTGATGAAAATTTTATAGCTAAGTCAGGAGCTCAACGTGCTGCTTCCGCTGAAGGTGTGGCTCTGATTGCCCCTGATACATCTCCAAGTAAGTCATCAACCATCAACAGTACTAGGACATTTTCAGAGCAGTTTCGAGATTCGCAACTTTTTTGCAATACTACTCTTTTTCATATTACCTGATGCAAATGTGCCACCTCTATCAAAAGACCTAGGCGTTGTTATTGAATGCTTTGTCTAGGTATTCTGACTGATAAACGGTGTGAGCATATTTGAAATGATTTGAGATGTCTTTAGCTTATTTGATGGGATGGTTGAGAGATTATATATATCTTGTTGGGCCTTTAAGTTTTTTAAGATTAGGATATATGAAAGATTTACAAAAGCTAAACCAAAACATAATGCAAATGGCAAGTCACTAAGTTTATGTAATAAGTGAGCTTACTAATCATCCAATCTCGCTTGTGAGATATAACTGGTTAACTTATTTGCATACTAAAGACCACTTTGATAGTTTAATAGGCATGAGTTGCTGTGTAGTATGCTGGATTTTGGAACTAAGCAAGATGTATTAGGTCATCAATTATGAAATTTGGCTTAAAAATTTAAGTAATTGTGAAACCAGAAGTTGGTGTCTTCTTCCTTTTCTTTCCATTTATTATTTTTTTTACTCAGGATTTTTGTATCATCAGTGTTTTATACAGTTTATTACATAATGAACTGTTCAAATATTGCTAATTCCTTTTTCCTCTGTCAGATTATTGGTTAAAATAGCTTTTTCCCCTTGTACTCTGAGAACTGAATAAGAGATTGCTCATACAGCTTCATCTCAATGAAAGCGGGATAAACCAAATCATTGTTCAAATAATATAGTGTTACAACTCATATCCAGTCCAAGAATGAGCAGTTGAGACTGTTTAAGTGTGGGCTTTCTAATGACTTATCACTTGACCATTAAGCTCAGAATTTGTTCTATCTATGCTTATGCTTCTTGATTCTCCTGTTACTTTTGTCCAGAACCTTAATATATATTTTTAAAAAAAATAGCATCATCGTTCAGAAAATTATAGATTTATTGAGCATCAACCAGCTCATAATTGTTTAACATGGTAGCTAGTCTTCAATGTCTTCTCACTGTACTGACTGTGACATTTCTTATTGGTATTGAAATAATATTAACATGAACTCTTCCCCAACTGCCAGTATATTTTGATAGTCTAAGGAACTGCTTATCTGACTTTGTCCTTTATTCCCTTATATAATTGCAGGAGGCCTGAATGTGGAAGGAGAGGCAGATAGCTGGGATTTTGGTGTAGGTATGCAATAAGGCCTTTCCCTTTAATGGTTGTCAGTCACAGCTTTACCACTATGGGCTTTAACCTTTTGTCATTTTGTGAATATTCTATACTAATCTGCATGTCATCCATATTAAAAGCTGTGGTGTAGTTCATCTTTGGTGGATGCACTGTCCTCAACCTAAATGGAAATAACAGCTATCATTATGATAGTCTAATTGGATAGGTCAGATTAATGTGGCTCATATATCTTCTTTGACTAAAAAATTATTGTAGAGAGAGAGAGAGAGAGAGAGAAGAATAGTTCTAGTTGCAACACATGGATTTGCTTCCGGTGAACCAGCTACATACTTCCATTTCTTCTGCCAATGTGATGCCGCAGACATATCTTTGCTGTAATTCTATTTTTATTTTTTCCAATGTTAATCAATCATGCATGTCAGTAAAAAGCATGCCTAAGTATTAGCCAGGAGAAGACCAGCTATGAATTGAGCTTTGAGTTTCAGTTTTGGAGCCTGAACTAAATTTCTTTGTTTTTCGTTCCATCTAGGTGCTGGATTTTATCTTAATGCTACACAGGAGAAGTGGAAGAACTGGCGTATGTATGACTATGTTGTCAAGGAATTGCCCAAACTTCTGAGTGAAAATTTTCCACAGCTTGAAACTTCTCGAGCATCCATATTTGGTCACTCAATGGGTGGGCATGGTGCTTTGACAATCTATCTGAAAAATCTTGACAAGTATAAGGTAGTTGGTTCTGATATTTACTTTCTTAACTGGAAAGTTTTAGTGTCAATTACTTGTTGAGGTTCTGTCATTTTTTCTATAGCGAGTAGCCTATTTAATTTTTCTGATATATAATATACATATAAATTTACGATGCTGGTTGAATTTTTCTTGGAATAGCTTAAAAATTCGAATTTAGTTTTCTTTTGGGCCTTGAGTGTTTCGTGATTTAGAACTTCCTGTCACATTATAAAAACTTCTAACTTCGGTTCTCTACTTATTTCTTGTATTTCTTGATTCTTTCCAGTCTGTATCTGCCTTTGCTCCAATTTGCAATCCTGTCAACTGTCCCTGGGGTCAGAAGGCTTTTACAAATTATCTTGGTAGTAACAAAGCTGATTGGGAGGTAAGATTCTCTGAGATCAAATTGTACCTTTTGCTGTATTCTTTGTGTTCTCAATGTGATAAATAATATCGCAAAAATGCAGGAATATGATGCGACATCTCTGGTTTCAAAGAACAAGAATGTATCTGCCACCATCTTGATTGATCAGGTAAGAAAGCAATGTATACCATTTTAATGTTCTGTTGGCTTAATATAGAATTGTTATCTTTTTGAAAACTTGTAGTGATTACTTAGAGCCTTGGATATCTTATTATTCTTCCCAAGTGAAGTAGGAAGTTGCCATGTAATGATAGCAGACCTCAAAAGTGTCAGCTAGTAGTTTGACAAGAATACGCATGTGTTTGAGAGTAATGGTTTATGCATATTGTTGGTCATTTGGTTCTGTATATAGGAGAAGGATGGTTTCTGGCAATCACCTTATATAACGTCAAAAATAACTTCCACTGATCTCTTTGTTATGAGTTCAAATATTTGCTGAAAGCATCCTCAAGGATAGTCTGTTCCTATAGTCCTTCGTATAAGATTACACATTAGTACTTTTAGGTGGTTGATACTTGCCAAAGAACATTAATATACCATATATCAGGGTGACATTATATGTGATATGCCAGCTAAGAATATTACTTGTCATATCCATTTACTCGTGTGATATGAACCTAAATTAAACGTTGCCTGTTGCGATGGGAAATTATTGACAAAAAAATAGCTGTCAAAATCTCAAAATTTGGTCTCTTCCCCAGCATTGGGAAAAATCATGCGGCATCATGTCACCGGCTTACCTTCAAAGTTTGTGTCAGGTCCTTTCTAATCTACAGCTGTGATTTTGCAGGGTCAGGATGACAAATTCTTGCCTGATCAGCTGTTCCCAAACAAGTTTGAGGAGGCATGCCGGAGTGCCAACGTTGCACTCTTGTTGCGATTTCAGCCTGGTTATGATCACTCCTACTTTTTCATTGCTACTTTCATTGATGATCACATCCACCATCATGCTCAAGCTCTTAGGCTTTAACTGCTTGAGATTTCCTGGTTCAGAAATCTGTGATGGTCACATCCGCCACCATGCTCAAGCTCCCAGGCTGTAACTTTTTAGATTTTGTGTTTTGAGAATCTGGAGCCATGTAAATCATTTAGACCAACTTTGAACTGTTTACTTGTATTGTCGGTCTGGTGTGTATGCTTTTGAACTACTGACAGAATTTGCAGTAATAAACTAAATGGTGGTGGAAATATATATATACATATAGGATTCTGTTGCTGTGTGTTATCGCCCTTGTGGACACATTATTCTTACACTTGGATAGAGAACTAATCCCAGCCATTTGTGACGTAAACCGAATTTTTAGGAGTTCAACTCAAATGCAAAGTATTTGGTAGTAAATAGAACAAAAATTTATTCACTTACGCTGGAAGATGATTTTTGTTTCAGCTTTACTTGCAAAACCAAATTTAAGATCGACCTTTTTCATTTTTATACCACTTGAAGAGATAAAACGGAGCACTAGCACTTTTACATACACGCCATAATAAGAGATCAAAGGAGCAGCAAAGGAAAGTCAGGGAAGAGGATCCGTTTGATTACGACAGACTTTGTGATGAGATGAATTTTTCGCCGTATGGTGCAGAATCCGAAAAAATATATAAAAGACTGATTCAACAAGCTGGAGAGCAAAACTGAGAGCAAATGGTATAATAAGTTACGAGAGGAATAGGAAACTTGCTAAAGAGAGAAGCATTAAGGCTAAGGGAAGATCGTCCTAAAAGAGGTCAAGATGCACTTGCTGCTGCTAAAGAGTGCATTTGGCTCGCAGGGAAAGCAAAGGAGCAACAACAATTTATTTGTTTAGTATTTTCCTTGATACAATCGAAGGGTATCACAGTTCTGTTAGGTTTTTGGGTCATGAGACAAGGAATGATTTTCATTATATTTGTTTCACCGTCACAAGTAGAATTTATACAACTAGTAGAAGAAGGGACAATGTTCTCTTCATTCATTACAAGGCCAGTTGTTTGCTTCGCAAGGCAAGCTACGCCTATTGGCTTTGCGTTGGGCTTGTCTTCAGATGTTTCTTGTGGGTTTCTCCGTGGGCTGTGCTTTACAACCAAATGGGCCGACCTTTTTTCGAAAAAGAGTTATTTCATCAACACGCAGCAGCAAGAATGCGTTAACAAACTCATTAAAATTCTTTGTCCCACATCGAGTAATCGAAAGAAACAAATATGCCTGGTCTGGGTTTAAAAGCAGAGCTGCAGCACGAGACTAAGCATACCTTTCTCGGCCTTTTGGCTAAGATCAAGTGTAGTATCTGTTCTTATCAGTTTAATATCTGATATGTGGATCATTGATCCACACGATATTAAATTAATTTTTTAAGGGGAGGTCTCATTGCGGTAGCTTGCTACTGCGAGCCCTAAGCGTCGCCCATGCGTTGCACTACAGCACGGGCCTGGCGCACCCTCCACCAACTCTTATGTTTCAAATTTTGGAAGTTTATCAGGATTTGGGTTGATTCTTATTTATCTTACTTTTCTTTTAAATAAATTGTCGATCGTTAAATTATTTCCGCAAGAGAAAAATGGTTACTTTTTTTTTTTTAATTTCTTTTTGAGTATTTGCTATGAACGTGCATCGTTAGTTTTATCACCGAAGTAAGAACAGCCAGAACCTAGACATCATACTCGAGGTTAGGTTTATATATGTCATGAGCATGTTTGAAAACTCAAAAGAAGTGGAATCTTGTATCAAATGAAATTGAGTTTTTTTAATTTGAGGCTGTTCAGGGAATCATTTGAAAGACCCAAGTCACCAAAATTTATTCACTATCCCCCATCATCATTTCAATATTCTGTGACTAGAACACTGGTTTTCGGTCTCGACCTCCTTGCAAGTGTAGAGATGAGTCTAAAATATTTCTGAATAGTCTAATATTTCAGTTCGCATCTCAACCTTAGCATGGGGGTGTATCATAAACAATTAATATCTGCAGAAAAGGACGAAAGGGTAGTCACGTACAACTTCTATGTACATCCCAATGTAAACCCACGAGCAGGATTTTTATTTATTTATTTATTCCTTTTTTCTTTTTCTTTTTTTTGGGTGCTTTGATGATTGTAGTTCTTTTTCCATTTATCAATCCAATTAACTGCGTTTCTCTCATATTTCCATTTTCTTCCAAAGCTTTTTTAGATTATTCAGCCAGGCTGAATAAATTATATAAACATAAGGTCATAGGCCGTACCTGAAATCACCATCTTCAGAAACAAATAAATTAATAAGGATATGAATGTATGTGCAATAACGCATCAAAAACTCTTAACTCAACACTGAATCCTAATATAAAGAAAACAACAAATCTTTTATCTTTCCTTATTAAAGATAACAATCCTGGTTATATATTAACAGCGCAACAAAAACTTCAAAAGCTCTCTGTATCTTGTAGCGTTTAGTCTATATTTCTTCAGTTGAAGATCAGAATGGAGGAAAAGCCAGAGCAGCCGAAGCCACCATCATCATCATCACATTGGTCTGACATCTGTTTGTTCTTCGTGGCGTAGGATTCTAATGGATTATATCCCAACATCCGAAGCAATTACTTGGCTCATTTTCCCTTCAAACCTCCACCCAGATGGTGCTTCTGATGGCTGCCGCTTCTATAGTCTCGACGAGAGAAAGTTTTACTTTCAGAAAAACAGTGTGTTCAAGGACTTTGGGAAGAGGCATTTGTATTGGTTCATCTCACGGATGGCTCGTAGTCTTAGATGAAACAGCCAATCCTTTTCTTTTGAATCCCTTCTCTTGTATCCGGATTCTCCTTCCTCCCCTGGAAACTCTTCTGGATGTTGTGTCCTCTTCCGAATCGGGTTAGAAAAGATTGCCAAGTAACCATTGCCCTGAGTGACCGATTTGTTATTATTTTTGTCAGCATTATGTCTAAAGCTGATTGGTTTGTCAAAGATACAGAGCTGACAGAGAGAAGCATTAAGGCTAAGGGAAGATCATCATAAAAGAGGTCAATATGCACTTGCTGTTGCTAAAGAGTTCATTTGGCTCGCAAGGAAAGCAAAGGAGCAACAACAATTTATTTGTTTAGTATTTTTCTTGATAGAACCCAGGGGTATCACAGTTCTGTTAGGTTTTTGGGTAATGAGACGAGGAATGATTTTCATTATATTTGCTTCACTACAACTAGTAGAAGAAGGGATTACCAAGCAATCTTACAAAAGGCCAGCAATGTTATCTTCATTAACTACAAGGCTGGTTGTTTACTCTGCAAGGCAAGATACGCCCATGGCTTTGCGTTAGGCTTCTCTTCAGATGTTTCTTGTGGGTTTCTCCGTGGGCTGCTTTACAACCAAATGGGCCGACCTTTTTTTCAAAAAAGAGTTTGAACTATTGATACCCTCCAACCACCTCTTACCCACTAAATAATTGAAATAAATAGTACTTCTTTTTTCAAACACTTTAATTTCTGAAATAAATTTGATGTCGTCTTCTTCCAAAATAAAATCCCTCATTTTCTTGCATCAGCACGCAGTAGCAAGAATGCAAGAATGTCCTTTCATCTTGATGTATTTTATTAACTAACTCATTAAAGTTCTTTGTCCCACATCGAGTGATCAAAAGAAACAAATATGCCTGGTCTGGGTTTAAAAGCAGAGCTGCAACACGAAGATAAGCATACCTTTCTCGGCCTTTTGGCTAAGATCAAGTGTAGTATCTGTTCTTATCAGTTTAATATCTGATATGTGGATCATCGATCCACACGATATTAAATTAATTTTTTAAGGGGAGGGCTCATTGCGGTAGCTTGCTACTGCGAGCCCTGAGCGTCGCCCATGCGTTGCACTACAGCACGGGCCTGGCGCACCCCACCAACTCTATGTTTCAAATTTGGGATTTGCGTTGCACTACAGCACGGGCCTGGCGCACCCCACCAACTCTATGTTTCAAATTTGGGATTTGTACACAGGACAACGAAATTCAGAATTTGGAAGATGGATTTTGAGTTCAAACAATGTAGAAAAACTTACCTTTAATCCGCCATGACTGCCGAGATCGTGTTAACTTTCTGGGTGGAAATAACTGACTGTCGGTCTCCACCAAAGATTCTTTCAGAATAAGAAACAGTTTAATCTACTTTACGGATGACGATTCTGGGGAATCAATTTACAACAATCCCTCTTTTGGTGGTCATGATAAGGGTTGTCTCCCGGGGCCCCAATATTTTGATGATCATCATCATAGATTGAAGATTGAACCACTTCCCTTCTGGGTCGTTCCTAATCCGTGGTAGCTAGACTTCTGAGTTTTGCATTCAGTGTTGAGCTGGAACTGTGTTCAACCGTACGATAATCTTTGTGCAACTTCAAACACAATTAGTGATCAAATGAACACAATTGGTTTCATGACACCTTTCAAATAAAAAGCGATTGATGTGTTATTGTTTGGGTCACTTGAGTAGAGTTCTTGCGAAGAATTATGTTTCACTAAATGAGGAAAAGACAATCTCTAGATGCATCAATCGTATACAATATACACACTTTTTAGCTTATAATAAAGAAATTGTGCATACAGTTTTTAAGGCATGAAACCTTTGACTACATAGTCTTAATGGCTACATAATTGACTAAGCACATTATATCCCCCGTCCATTTTTTTGGCTGTTATGAATATCACAATTTCCAGATTAATGATAAAGAAAATTTTCATAGAATAATGGATTATTAATTTATTAAGGATTTACTGCATTAGAAATGCGGATTCGTGGAGATCATGGTGAGAGTTGGTTACTTGAATCTGTAATTTAGGTTATTGAATTATCAGTAGCCTTTACTCAATTGTAATCCATAAACACGAACCTACGTAGAATTTGAGACATTAATAAACTGTTCAAAACTGAATTATCTCCCAGCCAAAAGCCCTAAATGCAAAATACAATGTGATCTCCATTTTTTATTAATCTTTGATCCACAATTTTGAGTGGAGATTAAAAAGTCAGCCAGTCAACACTCCAGGACAAACTCAGGAGAGAGAATAGAATGCTATAAACTGATCTGCTCACTATATTTCCTCAGCAAGATTCCTCAACCCCACAGCAACTTCTAGTCTGTGGGTGGGGGCAGCATTACAAGATCTTACAGATCTATATACAATCTCATACATCAAAACGAGGGAGTAACAATACTGCCTATGTATGCATACCTCAATCATCGTATGTGATCCTGGAATAATCTAGAAGCAATATTTTAAAGATAAATGATATATTTACATATTAATATATACACTCTGCTTTACTTACTCCCTCAATTATGCTCCAGCTGTAAAAAATTAGCTCTTCTGCTTTTGTCGCTCAATAAGGTGACCTTGCAATGCAAATCCAATAAGTCCCTGTAGCTTTCATCAATCAGGACACCCCCCCCAAAAAAAAATCTCCGAGTAATATCAGGTTAGTGTGTTTCTACTCTGCTGCTCCCATGTTCAACCACCCAAACCAAACTCGTTCATAGGTTGATACTGGGTCTGCTCTGACATTGTGGAGGGTGTGGCAGTAAATGCAGGTTCTAGATTTTCATTTATGCTCTTCTTTGGCCTCTTTACCCTCTTAGGTCTCTGCGATTGTGGATCAGCCGCTTGAAGAGGATCATCCAATTCATAGTCCATTACTGTTGATGCAGGTTCGTTTGTCTTTTGAGTACTCCGTGCCTTTGGAGTAGTTTGCTTGCCAGAAGCAGCTTTCCTCTGGACAGACAAATTTTTTATTTAGGATAGACGAAAAACAAAATAAGCAGCAAGCCTTATCCCTATTCACTAAATTCAATCACACGATAAATTACTCAGGATACTGAAGAATTTTCTGATTTAAATATTTTCACTAGATTATTACACCTCTAATAAATTTCTCATTTGTCTCTGGCTATAATGCTGATTGAGCTGGAAGCTATATAAATTCCGGCGGCTTTAATTAATATTAGCAGTATTCCAATCTAAGAGTTGACATTGAAATTCAACAAGCATTTGCTGGCGATAGACAACTAAGAGCTTAGAAGTGCATTCCATAAACCATTTTCTGTCTAGATCAAAACTGTCTTTATCATGGTACAAGTTTGAAAATTGAAAACCTCCGTACCTTTTTGTTACTGGATGATGCTTTTTCTAGATCTGGAGATGGCTCCTGTCCAGGAACCTGAGCTTCAACATTTGTCAAATCTTCCAAAGACGCATCACCTTCAGCATCTAATCGTATGGCCTTTGTTGGCTGTTTTCTCTTTGGTTTATCCTTAACCTGGAAGGAGGAAATGTATCGATAAGATTTAATCACAATTTAACATTTCTTTTTGTTTCTTTTTTCCACCCTTTATATTTCCCATTTGTCCTCCTTTCCTTTGACAGAAGAAGGTAGAGAGAGAGAACAGGAAAGGGTTATCCCAACAGAGGAAAAACCAGCTAAGTTCAACAAATTGCAGACAGATAATTAAAGATCGAAAAGCTGACCTGTACAGGAAGTTCTCTTAATTTCTGCTCCAATTGGGCATCATCCAGAAGCAAGGACACAACATCCTCAGGAGCCAAGATATCTCCCTGGACATGGCCACCTGTCATGACAAGCTGCTGCACAGTATTCTTCTGGCTAGCTCTTTGAAGAATCTTCTCTTCAACTGTCTCTTTACAAATAAGGCGGTAGACAGTAACCTACACCAAAACATATCCGCTTGAAAATATTTAACCCAAAATCCAATTTTTTTAAAAAATGATCCGCTAATGACTAATAAGCCAAGACCTAAAATTGAATCACACGATAACGGGGATTGAAAGGCTTTCAGAACAGGAGAGGACTACATATTTTTGTGTAACCCATGGGCCATTATTTGAAGGTGGACCAAAAAGATTGAAAAAAAAAAAAGTGACTTTGTCTTTATTGCCTATTACACAAATAAAAGACCAAACTAAGCATGCCCACAAACCCACACACACGGAAGATGCCTTATATGCAAAGATTCTCCTCATAAGCAAGAACATAATTGGCTGTCTTTCGACATTCATCAATCAATTTGCATGCCATTACCAATCATGGAAAAAATAAATAAATGACAGTTTCAGCCAGGAACTAACATCCTTTGTCTGACCCAACCGGTGAGCTCTGTCCATTGCCTGTAAATCCAATGTTGGATTCCAATCACTTTCATAAAAAATGACAGTGTCCGCAGCTGTCAAGTTAATCCCCAGTCCACCAGCTCTCGTACTCAGCAAGAAAACAAAAATATCACTCCTGCAACCGGGGAAAATAAGGATTGTTATTAAGGGGAAAGAAGGATTGTTATTAACTCTCAAGAAATCATCACATCACTTTCTATTAAAAAGAAAAAGAATGAAGCAAAATTGTTTAATTGAAGCTCCTCAAAATAACTATTGCATATAAATGAAATCCTTACCTATGCTGGAAATCTCGGACCATGTCTCGCCGGTCCATGATAGTGGAGGATCCATCAAGTCTGAGATACCTGTATTTCCTATAGTTCATATAATCCTAGAAATGTAAACAAGAGAGTTAGCACTACAACATGCTTTCTCAATAGGAGCTCCAAACATAAGAATACTCTAATTGACCACATCAGAGAATGAAGCAAACTCAAATGACAGTTCAATCACTGGATTAATTTGGCAGGGTCATAGAAATTTCTTAACCCACCATTCCCAAGAAGCTAATCAGGTAATTTAGCATTTAGGTTAATGACAGATTTAAAATGTCCCCAAGGCATTAAGCTTAGTTACTTTGATTTCAACAGCAGAGCAAAAGGTCAGGAGATCCAATCCAACTCGCACTAACCTTGAAGAGATAATTTAATTTGTGTATGTGCATGAATTAGAAAATGAAAAGATTGAAAATTGAAAAATCCATTAAGTTCATTGTGTTAAAATTATAAATACCTCAAGAATGTTGAGCATTTTTGTCATTTGAGCAAACAAGAGAACACGATGATTTTCCGCTCGCAAGCGTTTCAATAATATATCAAGAGTTTGAAGCTTCCCAGAGTCCTACATAGAAGTATGTAAACACCAAATGTAATGTCACATAGCAAGATAAGCGTCTTGCAGATGTGGAGGAAGAGCAAGAAAAGAAATGGAAAAAAAAAATACATATATATATATATGTAGAGAGAGAGTAACTTTCGCATGATCTCTTATTATATATATATATATATATATATATAGATGATAGAAGAAACATTCTTACAGTGAGCAACTTTGCAGGGTCAAAGCTTTGCATGGGTGGACAAGATCCAAATATCTGATACGTTAATTGAAGAGCTGGTTTTGCAACGGGCAACTCAGAATCAATTTCTTGAATTAATTGATGAGGACCACCTGGCTTTCTGGGACCAATATTTTCAGAGGTGCGAGCAAAACCAATCAACAACCTCTTCAACCAGGGATCATGTTGTTCTTCCGTCATTCTGTAAGTAAAATTTCTATCCGAGCATTGGACATTTATCTATCATGGAAAAGATTATAATGGTAAATAAAATTACTAAACATTAAACTGCCAAGATAACAAAATATGAGTAGATGACATCTACGAAAACATACTGGGGGAGCTTGAGCTTGTGGGATGAATGTGTAAGTTGCATTAAGAAGTTTAATGTTTGATAGAAGCCTCTCCTGATGAGATACAACTAAATCTTCACATGGATCATACCCAGGACCAATTGTGAATTTCCTTCTAAGCAAATTAGTCTCCGATCTTGATGGAATCAATAGCAATCGTGTGACAGCTCTTACTTTTCCCCTATCCGGATAATTTTCATTCAGTTCGCCATCCATGGCTTCCATGAAAACATCTAAGATACCATCCAAAAATTGGCGGTCCCATCTCAACATAGCGAATAATAATCTCTCCATAAAAGAACCTTTTGCCAGAAATGCAACCTCTGCTGGGGACAAATCCATCAAATGAGTAAAACCAAATGTCTCACTTTTGACAGGTGATGCATCTGAGCCACTTGCAAGTGAAAATATAGATTGATAAACATTTTCTGCACTGAATATATTGAATCGTTTCTGAAACAATTCTCTGGAGATTCCATGCCCCACAGCTGAACAGAGTATCTCGGAACTTTGAAGAATCTCTTGATGGACTATTTTTGGAATCTGGAGGAAAAAAAAAATAAATCTTTGGAATAAACAACCAACAGGAGTTTCGCAAATATTTACTATCATCAATATTTGATAAGGAATAAGATAATGTCTCTTTAAAGATAAAACTTCCGAAGATTTGCATAAATAGGTGGAGCATAAGGGATGGCAATGGGGCAGGGTGGGAGAAAGGAAGCCTTTCCCATTCCCTGCCCCATTATTTATATCCCATGCCTGAGTAGATTTGGTGGGGTAGGGTTTGGGAATGCCCATCTGGGGAAAGAATCATCAATCCCCCAGCCCATTCCCCAAAAGCACAACCCACTAGTGGCAGCCCCATGAGGGATTTGCCATTAATCAAGCAAAGAAAAAGCACCTAAGAAGCAGAAAAATTATCTAACAACCTCCCAATTCTCTTGACTAAAAAGGACAACCACCTTAAACACAATCAATACCGATGACCAAAAAGAAAAAGCAGTTGCCCAATTAATGGAACTAGGAATAAACCACAACTCAAAATCTAATCCTAAACATAAGCATCTCTTCCTCTCCACCAACCAACCCCCCACACACACAAACACAGAGACAATTACACAAAACAGAGGGGAAAAAATCAGATACAGCCCATGCATCAGCTAGTAAAGCATGCATAAAACAAGAGCAATTCCAGACAGACAGCAGGTGGAACCAGAAGTACCTTGTATTCTATAGGATTCCGAACCCCGGAAAAAGATATATCCTCTAACTCCCCGAATGGTGGAGGTAGAAGAGAATTTGGAATTTCTCCGAAATAGAGATACGAGCTTCCCTCATTTCTTTCGAACAACTCTGGATGGTTACATACCTGCCATTACAAACAGACGTCAATAAGTGCAACAAGCATTGAACCCATTCAAATCACAGATTTGATTAAAAACGTTATATGAATAAGTTAGTAGTGATGAAACCAATTATTTGAGTTAATGAAGCATAGAACAATAAAAGCCCAACAGAATTGACAAGTTACCTTTCTCAGCTGAATGACAATATTCATTAAATTCAGGATTTTTTTCTCATTAAGGTGGCCACGACTGTTGTCAAACAACCCAGCCAAAGATATCTTGTTCTTAATAGCTTGATAAAATGCCTGCTGTCGGGAACTTAACTTGCAGTGTACCATAACCTCAGTTTTTGTAGTCAGCTCAGAAATAACATCTTTCTTAACTCGTCTCAGCATAAAGGGTTTCAAAATTGCATGCTGTCAAAGACAGGGAAAAGATCAGTGACCACAAATTCATGTCCAAAACACCATCGTCAAATCCTAAAGATGGGGACAGGAAGAGCAGGACACCTTTACCAGCTAAAGAGACTATATTATTATATTGAAGAGGAGAAGGTGGCTTTCTTAATAAGCATAGATTTGCTAGAAAGAACCAGACGACGCAACCAACATACTTGAAGGTTGAAGATGCTATCAGATAATTTAGTGTAGCAGAGACCAAAATGATAAATAATAAATAAGTTGGGGAATTTCATTGACCTCACTTAAGGTAAAAATACATCCGAAATCTACATTGAGATATTGAATACCATCTTAAACTTTCCCTAAAACGCTGCAAAAACCTACCATGAGATTCATAAAGTTATCTGAAACCTCCCCAGCATAGAAGGTTTCTACCAACTCTTCAAAGCAACAAAATTCACCATATGGCACATTGATATGTTGGCATAGAAGACAAACTGATCAGAAACAGACCACGTATCACGTCATCTTTCCTTAACTGATTTTTCTTTTCTTTCTTCTTTTACAATACCCATTATATTTACCAAACATACACTCAATGCAGTAACAAAATTTCTTTAAAGCATCATATAACATGCATAACAAAATAAAAGCTGAACCAAAAGTTAAGTACTCAAGGTTGCGAAGAAACTACCATGAATGTGTACTCACCAATCTGTTAAGCTGGTGTTCATTTAAAGTACCCCCATGCTCCGCATGGCTCTCAATACTGATGAAAGATCATGAATAACAAAAATGTTAGTTTTCCTGTCAAATTTGTTCAAAGTGATCAGACATGAATGAGAAATATGTACCCTTTAGAGAACCACTCATTAAATTGTTCATGGCTGTCAAATAATGTTGGCATGATGAAATGCAAAAGGGCCCACAACTCTGCCATGTTGTTCTGGATAGGTGTACCGGTCAGAAGCAAGCGGTTCCGACAATTAAAACTAAGCAGAGTCTTCCACCTTATACTGTCCAATCAAAATTCAACCAGGTGTAAATGAGAATAAAAGAAATGGAAAGAACTAAAATATATGCAACACAGGATACAGAAAAAATTATCAATTACAAAGCATCCAACAGATACTACATATGAACATTGTATGCATAGTGTTTATTGAAAAAGAGTGTGTGTGTGTGTGTGTGTGTGAAGAATCTACTAACAATCACTTCTGACACAGTGAAAGCTTGATGAAAGTGGAAGATCAAAAAATATAATAATAAATTAGTAATTGAATAAAATAAAAATGAGAAAAAAATAAAAGCAGAAAGATGCTGCAAAAGTGACCAACCAGGTAAAGTAGCAAAACATCTAAATAAACATTTACAAGCTGGGACTCCCCAAGAAGCAACCAACTTTCCATTATTTATTTATTTATTTATTTTTAATTTATAGCAATGTTTCATTAAACCAACTTTCTAGAACATGTTCAGTAAATAAAATTCAATTTTGTGTACCAGCTCACTCAACAAAAGAAATGAAAATCATCTTGCGCAAAAATCTCATAACTCTAGCCACTAAATAAGCCTAAAGAGAAAAGGAGTACCTGTTAGAACTTTTGATGGCCTGAGCTTCATCTAAAACCATATATTGCCATTTGACACGACGAAAGTACTTCTCATCTGCCACAAGTAGCTGATAGCTGGTAATGAGAATATGAAACCCAGCATCCCTGTAAGAAATGGAAAAAGAACATTGATAATTGCATATGAATCATGGCTATAATTAAATGCTCTGGCAAAAAAATTATATAGAGGAAGACAAAACAGAAACAACAATCTTCTTAACAAGCTGACTTAATAAGTATTGAAACCATTCCGGGATCTAAGTTGAGGAAGTTAATCAATTACCAGAGCATCTGCAAAATTAAGTTTGATTTTGGAATGGGACTAACACAAATTTTCTTACGGTACCAGTATAAAATGATTTTACAATTTACTGGTAAAAAGATGATTCCCTTTCAAAGCCTTCTACAATTCCCCAAAATAAAGAAAATTCCAGTGAATGTTTAAGGTAGCAGTAACACTTGCTTAGGTTTAATAAAGTTGCTATGTAAATGGTACGGTCTTACATTCCTCATTCCAACAAATACAAGAGCTGTATTTCAAGCAATATCACTCCCACTACAAGGTGGTCATGTCAGAAGCATAATAGTATTGCACTTTCCAAAGAGGACATTAATGTCATTATCTTTCAGTAAAGTAAAGAACTGTCACTGATAGTATGCTACCTTCTATAAAGACGCTTTGGGTTGATATTTTTCCTAAGTACCATTCTTTCTTGAAGCCCACCCCAATATGGAAGAGTCTTCAAGTCAGGGCAGAAACGACTGATTTCATCGGCCCAATTATTCAACACAGATGCAGGCGCAACAACCAGAAAAGGACCCCATATATTTTTCTCCTGTGTAAGACGAAAAAGCAAGTTACTAGGGGAAAAATATATAGCTATAGAACACATTGATCTTGGACACCAATTAGAATTATACCTCAGCCAAATGAGCCAAGAAAGCCATGGCTTGAATGGTCTTTCCTAGACCCATTTCATCAGCAAGTATACCATTTAAACCCTGAAAGACAACAAGTGACCTTCACTATTAGCAATTATGTACAACCCATGCTCAACAAAGAAAAGAAAAGAAAAAGTAAATAAATAAAACCGTCCAGGACTGTATAACCTGTTCATAGCAATTAACTAGCCACTGGAGGCCCTTTAACTGGTATTCTTTGAGGGAACCTTTAAACAATTCTGGTGTTTGAACTGTTGATGTGACAGGCATGGTCGAGCTGCATAAGTTGGCAAATAAGTTCATTAACCATCCTAAGAAATAAAGTTTGTATACAACTAGTCAGCCGTAAATGGGATAAAGAGGAATAAAATAAAAAAATTTTACGGGTTATGTAGATCTATGTTGCCAGATCCTGCAACTGAGACATCCAGCATAGCAGCCTCAGTGTCAGCAGCTTCACGTAACTTTGAACATTCAGTATCAAAAGTATTGGTTAACATTTTCTGCTTAGAGACAGCATTTTGAGCAGCCTTCAAGGCCTCCTTTTTCAATTCAGCCTCCTCAGGATCCTCTTCCTCACCAGGTTCAAATTCTGAAGAGCTCAACAGCAATTCTTGGTCATTTGGTTTGTCATTGCCCACGGGCAAAACTTCAGACGGCTGTGAACTTGACTTGTTTTGCATAAAATGACTGTAAAGTTCTGTTTGTTGTATGAGAAAATTAAGCCTTTGCTGCTGTCTCTTTGCCTCTCGAAGCTCCTGCTCACGCTTCAAAGCTTCTGCAGCTTCTCTTTCTTCCCTTTTCCTCACTTCTGCCTGCACAGAAAGGGATTCACTATCACACAACAATATAAAACAAGGAGTTCCTGAATCCTCTGCTTACCTATTACCATACCAACATACACTAGTTAAACAATGGTTGTATGTTTAGTCTAATTCTTTTAATCCCTACTTTCCATTCAGATTCTAACATGTAGAATCAAACTCTTTTCAAGAAACTAATCATGGTAAAGAACATGATCTTGATAATTTTGCGACATGAGGATGCATTTCTAAATTACCAGCTGAATACTCTTGGAGGCTAAAGATCTGAATACTTACTAAAAATGAACCCAGGTTATTAACATACAACTATAATAAGATTATGGTCCATCACGCATGCATTAGCAACTACACCAATGACCAGACATGTCCTTTATATGCATATATATATATATATACACCACAACAAATATGGAGAAGCAACAAGAGAAAGAAAGACTAAACAAAAACATGCACACATCCGCAAAGCCCCATGTGACTTCTATTAATTTGAAACCATTGTACTTAACAAACACAATACTAATCTACAAGACAGCCCATTAGGTTTAATGGATAATAAAATTCACAAACAAAACAGAAGGATACCATCTCCTTATCAACTCGCTTCCAAAACAATAGCATGTCTCTAGCCAATTTCCTTGTGCGAATTGCAGCACCCCGCATCAACTTGAGCGACCTACTTACTTTCATTTTCACCTATTAAAAGTCAATTGCCAGTATAACATCAGGATAAGATACCAGAAGAATTATATTTAATAATAAAAATAGATCTGTAACTGCTCCATGGCATTATACGTGCCTCTCTCTGACAGGTCTCTGCAAATCTCTTGGCATCAATTTGTTGCTTCTTGTGAAAAGTGAAAAAAGTCTTATGATATTTCGGTATATCTTTTCTAACGATGTTGACCCAAACTTTGCCAATTTTCTCCATTTCCTCCTTCTCAATCACCGAAGGGTCTTTCTTTACCTTCACCTTCTTGGGTAAAGCTCGTTCAATTATCTGCAAACAAGGACATGAAATTTAGTTTTAAACAAAGAGAAAACAAAGTTCATCATGTACACAAACAAAAAGACAAACAATAGCTGTCAAATGATTATAATACAAAAGGAACAAATACCTCATATGTCTCTCCTTTTTCCAAAACTTTCACATAGTAAACCTGCAATATACCACCTTCTGACAAAATAGACCGTTGTATGCTTCCCGCCGCCCCCTCTGGGATGGAAGAGTTCCCAGTATCAGACACCTTAAGGCTGAACTTCTGGGGTGAGTTAGAGGCCACCAAGGCCTTCAATCTTGCCTGAAGTGATTCATATTGAGGTCGGGGCTCTCCCATCCCGACTCGACTTCTTGGCCCAAACCTTTTATCATTGGCCATCATTGCTGCTAAGGATCCTAAATCTAAAGTACCCTTCAGATAAAACTCCTCCACTTGAATATCTGAAAAGCTCGGCAAATTCAGAGATGGTGCCAACTTATCGTAACTCAGTGGAATCCTGAATGTGATACCCTCCCCAATATCCAAATAAGCAGGTTCGTACATTACTCTGCAAAGCGTAAATAATGAAAATGTATTTTTATGCACATTAGTCAATCACATCAAAATGAAAAACAAAGGCATAAGTAAATGCATTGGCAACATACTTGGGTGTAAATTCTGTCTCATGATAGTTTGTAGGCCTTCTAGGACTAATATCATTGAGCCAATCAGATGTTGTTTCCATTTCATATAACCCTCCTCGCTGCTCACTCCCCAACTTCCTAGTTTTTGAACCGCCCAAATTAGTCTTTGGAGCAGAAATCCCCACTCGAGGCAGAATTGGAGTCACTGGAGAATCCTTGATCCTCCTCTTGTACTTCTGGATATGTTCTCCAAGCATTGATCGATACCTCTCCTCCGATATGTGTGTCCCATAATATCCATCCTCATCTTCCTCTTCACTGTTGTGAGAACGCTTTTTCGTCTTCACCAAGTCAGACATGGTACCATTACTGTGATTCAGCTTTGCTCCACCTATTTAGTAATCAACAAACATTCATGAGCACAATGTATCAGCACATAAGTTCACAGCTTGGTAACCCAAATTCTCTATCATCATTAAAACTACTAAAACATTTATAATACATACTTCGAGTAAGTTGCTTGAAAAGAGTACAATATGGAGAAAAATGTTCAATTTAAGCATAAAACTGATATGCGTCCTCTTAATTTTTAAGTGAATAGAAAAAGGTTTAAAACAATGTGTACCTTGGCTACCTCTGCTCTCATCCTGACTACTATTCGCATAATAATCAAAATCATCATCTTGTTGTGGAAGTTTGAAGTTCATCAAAGACTACAATACAGCCCAAAAAACAAAAGGAAAAAAAAATAACACAACCATATAACAATCCACAATAAAAAATTAAACAGAAAAATCAATTGAACAAAATCGAACATAATTAATTCATCATAAAACCCAACAAAAAAAGACACAAAAAAATTAAAAACCCGAAATTAAAAAAAAAAATTGTCTTATAAAAAAATGAAGAGAACCCATTAACAAAGAGTAAGAACCCATGCGACAAACCTCAAGATTGAAGAGATTCGAATACGGTAACGAGTCCTTGGATTGATGCCTCCTCTGATCCATCTGAAAAGTAAAACCCAAACCCTAACCTAACCCTAACCCTAACGCTGTGTTTTCGAAAAGCATAAAAGAGAGAGAAAGAGGAACGACCCTAAACCTAGAATAGAAGATACGAGGAGAAAAGGACCATAGTGGAGACAGACGGTGTAGGATGCACCATGCGATGCTAACGTGAGCCGGGTTAGCGTCATTTGTTAACGTGTACTGCTAATTTTTTCCTTTTAATTTTTTTTTCGGATTTTGTTTAATCACAGAGATGGAGAACCTCTTTTTTTTTTTTTTTTTTTTTTTGGTGTATTTGAACTGAGCAGCACAAAGTTTGGAGACAGTGAGTGGTTTTTGGTAAGGTAAGGTCAGTTGTAGTATATGAGATTCGTGTTTGACCAAACTGAAGGATTTAGACCGTTCACAGCTAATAGTGCTTTGACTAGTTTTAAGGGATGATGGATTGATTTGTTAAAAGCCGTTGGATCCAATGACCGGATTTATTGTATTGTAGATTTGTGGGATGTTGACAGGGCGGTTGAAATGAAAAGTATAAGCTGTTTCAACCGTTGATGGAAGACAAGACATGCCATGGTTTTAAAGCAGCTAAGTACGCGTTTGGAAGCTGCACTTAACCCTTGTTTTTAATATATTTTTCTACATTTTATTTGATTTTTTATTTATTTAGTATATAAAAACATAAATTTCATTCGGAAAAAATAATAAAAATGTGCAATAAAAAACTTAGATTCTTTATTTGGTCTAATATAATGGACTGAAATAGTTAAACAATTGTACTGTCAAGAATTCAAACTCAAAATTTGTCTATGTTTGTAATCACGATGGGTATGTGTAACCGTCATTTAATCAATTTCTTGAAAATCTATTATAACCCAAACATGCATTACATGATCTAACTATTAGCTTGCTTTTATTGAATAATTTCAGAACTTCTTTAATTTCATTAAGAGTGGGAATGTGATATCAAATGTAGAAGAGTAAAAAATATATCCTCGCTGCCTCCAATAATATAGAATGATGATGGAGATGCAAACTCTTATATAAATTTTTTTTTTATAAAAATTGTTGTGCAATAAATTTATTGATTGAATAAAAATACAAAAATAATAAAAATAAATCATGTAAGCCAATAGATAATTAATCTAATCAATTGAATTATGTCACATTAATTTTTACGAAATAAGATTATATAATAGTTTATAACTTTGTTATTACTCAATAAGGTAGCCTGATAACATGTTGAGAAATCAAGAGTTTCCCTCACTTGACTTAAAAAATGTGTAGGTTGCCACTTGACCAAAAGGCCAAGTTGTGAACCACTACCCTCAAAGTTAAGCATGACTATGAGGATAGTGGTTCGAGTCCCACGAACTCAATCTCCCTCAATTAAGCATGATTGTGTGGAGTTTATTTGTAAGTCTTTCTCCCTTATGAAATGCGAGTAGAGTAGAGACATCCCTCATTTGTGGGAGTTATTTGTCTGGGCATGTACTTAATATAATTTAATGTAATAATGTAAGTTTCATTTATATATCTGATTGTAAATATCAGTGTAATGATCTGTTGTTATAACAGTTGTAAATATATGAGTAATACAATAATATGATGTGTAATCAGTAATCGAAAAACATGTGTAGGTTATATTGGCTTGTATATGTTGTTGTACTATAGGGAACAAATTCTTTAAACTTGTTTAGAAAATTGAATAAATATGACAATTAAAATTATTAAAAGTGTGTGGTAACAATTTATTTAATCTTTTAATATTGCACACACTTGTAAAATGTTCAACGATATTAAGTTTGCCAACAATTTTATTACAAATTATCTCCAAGATATAACAATACCAATATTTGTTGTAATTAACAATACTCAAATGTTCTCAAGACACTCTTTACGGAAACCTCAATAACCGTAAGAAAAATAAAAGAGTGATGGAAAAGCAAACCTTCTTGTATATTATTTCAAAAAGTAATTTTTACATATTATTTGAGAAATAAGTGATTTTTTACATTGATTGTGATGTTTTATTGTAGCTATTTATTCTAAAGAATACATATTTTCATCAAATATTTGAAATAAATCACAGCATTTCATGATCACACAATATAAAAAAAACACAATAATTGAACATGATTCATCTTTAATTGAGCTTTGTTCACCGATGAAGGACAAATCTATTAATCACCAAACCTTTGAAAACCACCATTTCCTTTTCAAGGAGAACTAGCTTGTAGGAAAAATCATTTAGCTTATACCTAAAGTTAATTTTCTAGGAATAAGTCCTAAAGTTGATTTTTTAGGGGGGAAAAAAAGTCTTGAGTGCTGTAGAAGCACAACTCGTTTTTTATTCACTCATTACCATGTGCATACTTTAATTTAGAGCTCACAAATTGGGTCATCGAGTCGTGTTCGTGTTATATAATATTTAGATCGATCTAAACATAACTCATTTAATAATCATATCAAAATATTGAAACTTCAACTCGACATAGAAAATAAACGAGTTACCCAATAACTTGCTTAATATTTATATTAATTTAACAAAATTTATATCAAACATTTGCACACTATTCTAGTTATATATATCAAAATATTACACATTTACACTGTTGAAATTCTAAATCTATATAAAATTTTATAAATGAAACACTATGTATATGTTCATTCTTCCAAAAAGAAAAAATAAAAAGAGAGAATCATCCTTAATATTTGAGTTTTGATGATAAGAACTTACAAATTAATTTAAAATAGAAAATACAATCATGTCTAGGGTAGGTGGGCCAAGAACTTTAACCCAAACCCGACATGGAAAAAATCGCATTAATCCGAACCCAGCCCATTTAATAATTGTGTCAAATTTAATGACGCGTGCCTATTTATTTGTGTCGTGTTCGTGTCAGGTAATTACGTCATGTTAAATTTTGGTATCTCTACTTTAATCAATTATTATAATATTCACCCATCAATTGGACAAGTAGTAGATGGATAAGAAACAACCTTATAAGGATCAAAATCTCTCATTTCTTATTTTTTTCAACATTAATCAATTAGACCCTCAGATATTTCTATCAAGAGTGGAGCTATTAAAACCCCATCTTTTATGTCATTAGCCTACTGAAAGTTAAAAAAAAATTTGTCTAAGTCATTACTTATTAGACAAGGAGTTGGACTATTGACACCCCTTTAAACACTTTTTAAAACCCCTTTTCCATATTTACCCTATTAAAGTTGTATATAGAATATAAAGTTTCTCATGAAAATTTTTAATTCCAAAAATATCCTTAATAGACTTTTTCAATGTTATCCTTTCTCTTTCCATTTCACTTTCATCTTTCTCTTTAGATTTTTCTTCTATGTTCTTCTCACCTTTTATTCCATCAGCCACTACCCTATGATGATTGAACAAATTGAACCTTGTAAATTTAAAACATAGATTAATGGTGAAAAGATTAATTGTATAAAAAGTTTAAGGTTTGGTGACAGTTTAGTTGTCATTATTTGATCACTATATGGTGAAACTAAATGAGTATCAAACTTTGAGATAGGTGAAGTTCTCAAAGATTGTTCATGTACATGAAACCTAATAATGTATTGTTAATTTACACTTTCATAACAAGATGTAACCAGACAACACCTTTACTGATTGAGTAGCTTGCCGTTGCTTAGGTTCGTCACCAGTTAGATATCATATTCGTTGCCTTGCTTATTGAAAGAAGCGTGATTTCCTTTCATGTTCTTGATGGTCTCGTTGTCAAACTAGGTCGTTTATACCATCACTGCTTTTGTCACATCTTCAACGGTCCCTATCACAAAAGCTCGTCACTTGCTGATTTTTCTCTTTTCTTTTTTCTTTTTCATGTGCATGTTCAATTATCTTTACTGTTATAAATATAAGAAAAGACAAGAGGAAATATTATTAGAAGAAAAGTAAATACAAGAGAGGATCTAAGGAATCTAATCCTCAACAATACTAAAAAGTCCCTTTTGTAGGTATCAAGGGAGGCCTTTTTACAAGATACATCGTCATACTTTATCTCTAAGAAATCTTACTTTACAATTAATTATTATGTTACACCATGGAATCTACTTTATAACTCATATATGTATATATAGACACTCACACAAGTGACTTGCTCTTTTCTTTTTTATTTGTGTGTTAATTTATTAAAAAAATAATTATTATAGACTTATATGTTTATGCATTTTATATTGTATCAAGGTGTAAAATCTTAATTAAATTATATATATATATATATGAGTAACTCTATGAGAAAATTAAAAATCTATATGGGAGGAATATTAAAAGAAATGGAAAGATAGATAACCCATTTATTTCATCAAGGAGTAAAAGCTTAATTAAGTCCCAAATTCTTTTAACGTTGATGTGAAATAGCTAACACAGTGGTGGTGTTTGTTTTTGGCTTTTTGTATAGATCATTAAGGTTCACCTTTTAAAACATAGAGCGAGCTATGGTAGCCAAAAAAAAATAAGAAGAAGAAGAAGAAAGAAAGCTATGTAGGGATAAATCCCACAAAGGAATAGCTTGAGTTAGATGCTCTAAAAATAAGAGAGAGAAAGAAAAAAAAAGAATGAGGAAAGTCAGTCATGTCAATTCATGTCCATCAGGTATTAAATTAAGGGAAATTAGCATTTGTATACCCTTAGTTTACTCCATTATAAAAAATACTACAACACTTTGAGGGTGTATCAATCGTCCACCCTAAGTTGACAAAATGTATCAGCTGACTACCAAACCGTTAGTTGCCGTTTACGTATGATGACGTCAGAAGGGTAATTTGGTCTTTTCATATGATACAAGTGATAATTTAAGGGTATACAAGTGATAAAAAGAGAATTTAAGGGTATACAAGTGATAATTTTCAAGGGTAAAATTGTCAATTCACTGTAACTCCGTTAATTTTCAAACGACAACTAACGGTTTGGTGGTCGGCTGATACATTTTGTTAATTAAGGGTGGACAATTGATACACCTCAAAGTGTTGTAGTATTTTTGATAATAGAGCAAATATAGGGTATATGAATGATAATTTCCCTAAAATTAATGTGTCATAATATTGCATATGCACATACGCACAGACACACACACAAAGATAAAAAAATTACATTAGTTCCATTATAATGTATAATTATAGGAAAATGATATTCTTACAAAGGAATGCACAACACTTTGCACAAAATGGTGTGTTTTGTGCAAAATATAAAAGCTTCATATTCCTACATGGAACACTACACACATGCACAAAACAAATGCACACAAATCTCACACGTCTCCCTCATTTCTCCCTCACCACACAAGAACAATCTTGGGTCTCTCTCTCCAATCTCCATGCCAGCTCCGTTCTCCTTCACTATGCACCAACAATGAGAGCTCTCTATGTCTCGTGTCTTGGGTGTCTTGCTCCTTTACTCTCTCTTATTCTCTCGGCTATGTCAGGATATCTTACGACCTCACTATCTCTCTCCCCTAAATCCACAACGGGTTGATCTCTCATCCCGTGATTTTAGCTGTGTTGTTCTCTCCCCCCAACATAATCCCTTCAATTATTGCCCTAATTTCTATTTGGTTTTGAATTCCACAATCCCAATTTCTATATTCCAGATCATATTGCCTATTGTTTCAATGGAATAAAAATAATAATGGATTGAATGTGACAAATAAAGGATTTACTCTATGATAATAGTTAGAAATTTTGGTAATTGAGAGACTATTGTATTGATCCAAAAGTTTCTAGCTAAAAAACAAAAAAGAATAGTTTTTCTTTGAAGAGAGTTAAATTGATCTAACCATGTGCAATTGCAATTTGTAATTCATTCTCTAGAAAATTATTGATTTATTGTGATTATCATGTTGGCGTAACCTTTGACTTTGATCGTGAGACTGAATACGATGATATTAGGATCGATTTGCTGCATCAAATTTTCATTGATGGATTATGTTCCAAATTGGTTTTGATTCAATGAATGCTAGCTTAATGATTTTTTCCACTAAATCCAACTTTAGTTGGGACTTTAATGACATTGTTATTAAGTTAGAGAATGAAAGTTTTAACTCTTTGACTTAGGGACATAATGCATAAATTTATTATGAATATAGGGTTTTAGCATAAGCCAGAAGGTTGCAGTTGAGAGTCCCAAGGAACTGATTATTAATGAAATTACCTCTTCACTAATAAGGAAGCATCATAATTGGATTTTTATCGTAATGTCTTGTAGCATGAGTGAAATTCCAAATTCACAGATAAAAACTTGTGAAAAATGCTGCAACAATAAGATCTTATGAACTTCACGTACAAGATAGAATCTAAATCGTAAGTTTTGGAAGTGCAAAAGATGTGGAGCTTTTGAATGGGATGACAACCGAAAGAGCAGTGAATCTAATGAGCTTCGAGGGTAAAAGATCGAAATATTTGTGAGAATTAAATTGACATCTTATTAGGAGAAGTCCGCAAGTTGGGGCATCAAATAGAATGCTTGTCTTTTAAATTTCAATTATTTGAAAAAGAACTTCAATGAAGACAATAATGTGATAATAAAAGGCAATTGATGGAAGATGAACTATGAAAAAGAAAACCAAGTGTATTTGTAAAATATGTCCTACAAATAATTATATCTATTTTAGTATGTCTTATATTTAAGTTGAATATTTAACTAATGTATTAGCTTCTCTTATTTGCAATCATAATGTAAAGGGGTTTAACTTATTAATTTATCGTATTTGCAATCTTAGCAAAGTACTTCTAATGTTAATTATGAATTCAATGAAGTTAAATATGAGTTGTTAGAAAAGATTAAGCAAAAGCACAGAGCTTAATAGGCAAATTAATTTCATTAAAAGCATCAACCAATATAATTCAAAAATAAAAATTAAAAAATAGTGGAATAGTTGTTCCTGGTGAACATGATGATAAGGAAATTGATTTCTATAGAGTTTTAACAGAAGTCGTTGAAATGCAATATATGTATAATAATCGAGTTGTTTTATTTAGATGTAAATGGTTTGATATTGATCGTAAAAGGAAGAGAGTAAGGCAAGATTACCATCTTACATCTATTAATGTGACTCGAACATGATATATTGAAGATCCTTTTGTTCTAGCATCTCAAGCACGACAAGTAATGTATATTGATGATCTTAAACTTGGTAAAGGGTGGAAGGTAGTGGAGAAAGTACAACATAGAGGTGTATGGGATATTCAAGAAAAAGATGAAGTAGTTGAAGACACACAGGAATAGGAAGAGTATCAACAAAATGACTCACTTGGAAATGGGGTTTTAAAGGTCCAACAAGGTGATCTGGATGTAAATTTATTCAGTAGAAATGATGCTGCTCCAACTGAGGTTAATATGGAAGTTCTACAAATGCAAAGTAATAGAGTGAATGATGTAGATGATTTCATTTATGATATTGAAGATCAGGATGATACAAGTAATATGGACGATTATGAGAGTTCATTCGAATTAGAAGATGATACTAATGTTGAATAAGAAATGTAATAATTTTAATATTTATTTTGCTAATAATATATTTTACAGGTAGTTAGCTTATTGTTTTATTATACTTAAAGTAATATTCAATAAAAAATATTATATTTCTATTTCAGATGGCTCCAAGGAGAAACAAACGACCGCGATCATTGCCTTCATCTTCATATGAGAGTCCTAATGGTGTTGCGGCTGCAAGTATTGTTTCAAATCATCGTAGTAGCATGGGTAACAAATTAATACATTTTTTTTATCTTTTGTTTGTACTTCTATTTTTTTTCTCAAATGTATGTAGACTCAAATTCACTTAACAAAAAGGGTCGTGGTCCTACATGAGGTGTTATCTAGATTACATTGTTTGAGTCTCAGGTTGAGTGGCTTTGACAATCTCAGCTCAGCATAAAAAAGCCATAGGGCCACTTGCATCCAAACTATCTAGTGAGTGTGGTGTCATTGTTCGTACCCATGCTTCACTTAAGGTTGAGTCGTGGAAGCATATCCCTTGGGATGACAGGATGGAGTTGTTTAAACTACTTTTAGTAAATTTACCTTTTTTTTATATTTATCATCTTTAACTTAGTGATTTGCTTCTTTTGTTATTTACAAGATTTATTATTTTTATTTCACTAATTCCAAATAGAATTCACTTGGACTTAGAGCAAGAGCATGTGGTGCTTTGTGTCAATTATGGATGGCAAAATAACCCGGACTCGGCCTGGACCAGCACGAACCTGGATAATCCGGACCGGGTTCAACCCGCACCAGATATAAAAAAATCCGAAATCCGGCAGCAATTTAATAAACTCGGATGTATTCGGGTCTGGATCCGGAATAGGCCAACCCGCATATTCGAAACCCGGACCCAGATGTCTTTATTCTTAATATTATATTTTTAATTTTTTAAAAATATAAATAGAAAAGAAAAAAGTCAAAAAAGAGGAAACCCTAGTTTGCACTTTACAACTTTCTCTCAATACAACCGCCACCCATTTTCTTCTTCTCTTCATAAATTCAACACAGCCCTCAACTATTGACTTTTTTATCATCGTCATCTCGCTGCTTTGCTGCCACTGCAGTTGTGTTGATCATTATCATCATCAGCTGCCATTCAATTTGTTGATTGGTGCCAAACTGGATTCAAGTGTGGTATCAATTACCAGCCTCTAACTGTTCGAGTGGTGATCTCGCGAAGGTGCAAAGGGCTGTGCGCATGACAGCGAACTCAACTAGTATTGCTAAGATATTTTCTCGCATTGACCACAATTTTGATTTGATGTAATGCCAAGAGGGCATGGAGAAAGGTGAGTTATTTGAAAACCGTGAGGATTTTGCAGCTTTGGAGAAGGATTATGAGGAGGTTGGTGCTGAATCTGACGAGGGTGAAAATAGATATGAGGGAGATGATCTGTGTTTGTAATTTTTTAGGCTTGTGCTCTTTTGATTGCTTCTTTGATGTAAGGTTGGATTCTAGTTGCATTGGTTCTCATTCTGCTACTTTTACTTTTTTGGTTGGCTATGCGGCTGTGTATTTTTTTCCATTGCATCCACAGCCTGTTAGAGAATTGGAAAAGGGCAAAAAAATACAGACATCCGAGTTTGAAACCCGCAATCCGAAAACCCGGATTTTGCTGGGTTAAACCCGGTCCAGACCCAGAGATAAATTATCCGGGTTTATATCCGGATCCAGAATACCAAATTAACATCCGGGTCCGGAACCGGAATTGCTAAACCCGAACCCGAACCCAAAATTTGCCATCCCTAGTGTCAATGATATCATGGCTGATTGTTATCGTAGTCATCGTTACAAGCTAGAACAGAAATATAATGAGTTTGGATCAGATGAGGAAGGACGTAAACATCCCCCAAAGAATATTTCTCTTGATATTTGGGAGTACTTATGTGATATTTGGTGCAAATAAGAATATAAGATACAAATTTTAATATATATTTATCATATATTGCTTCTTGACAAATGTCATTTAAGAAGTTTGTTTTTGGAGATGGTAAGAACAAATTAAGTACAGCTTGCGCAAGATATAGCTTATGTTAAGTATGGCAGTTGAGATTAGGGTTGGCAATTTAAGGGCTTGGGCCGGGCTTTGCCAAGCCTAGGACCAGTCCCATATAATGTTAAATAAGTCCAGGCCCTCTCAAAGCCCATCCAAGTTGGGCGGGCCGGGCCTTGACGGACCTGGGCTGGGCCTCGGCCCGGGCTCGGGCTTTTACGAATTTCCAAATTTTTTTAAAAAATAAAACTATAAATTTTCAAAACATAATTATCCAATACATAATACTAAAATAGGTTAAAAACTTAAATATAATTATCTAATACATGATTAGCCAACACAAAATATAAAAATACTAACAATACAAGTACCGTACATAACATACAAATCAACCACTAATATAAAAAAAAAAAACTAATAAAGATTTACCGATTTAGGAATTTTGATATTTTGTGACAAAACCTTTGCCCTTTCCCTTTGCCCGATTTTTTTATTGTTTTGTTTAATTTTTTTTCAATTTTATAATATATTATGCATTTTTAAAAACACACACACACACACACATATATATATATATATATATATTATTTATTATAAAGCCTGGGCTTAAGCCCGAGCTTTTTATTTAGGCCCTTGACTGAGCCCATATGTTATGAGCTTTATTAATTATGAGCTCTTACCCATACTTTCAAGCCACGGGTCGGGCTTAAAGCCCGCGGGCCTGGGCCGACCCGGGCTTTTCTGCCAACCCTAGTTGAGATTTTGATAAAATGGATATGGATGTGTTATTTATTCTTAGGTTTGAATTGTGAATTTGGATTAAGTTTGACTTTAATGTTTTGTGCTTCTTTCTTTATCTTTGAGCTATATTTTCTTTCAATAGGTAACAAGAAGCCTAATTGTATTTGTGGTTGTTGAATTCTATGGCGGCATTGCAAGTTTTTTTAATTATAAAGTATGTATGTATTATTTCTTTTATTAATAAAAAAGAATTAGAAAGAATGCATGTATGATTTCTTTAATTAATAAAAAAGAATGTAATGCTGATGGTGGCAGCAAACCTGTAACAAGTGTTTTTTTATTTTATTTTTTTGGAAATTAGCAAGTTATTAGAATAAATAAGATAGAATTTGATTTTTGAAACTAGCATACATGAATTTGCTTAAAAATTGCCGGCCATTTTAATTATCTACAATAGTATGCTATTACTATTTAATTTACTTATTTGGCCAAAAGATGCAGAAAGTATAAACTGTAAGATTGGAGATACAATACATAAACCTTGAATGTTTAGCTAGCTTCTAGATTCTCTCAATTTACTGTCTTGTTATATTGTCTCTTCCATTAGTTGTTTCTTACTTTTTAGCTTTTTTTTTTTAAGACTAAATGTGAGAAAAATGCTGAAAATAGACAAAAACTCTCATACAATCATCATGGGGGATCTATATCATTTATTGTTCATTGTGAGGAGAACTCTAAGGTAATAATCTTCCACTATAAATATTTTTATAAAGCAGTACATATGTTTAGAAAATATGACATAGTATGCATTTTTTTAATAGCTGTTGAGTGCTAGAAAATGTATATTTATAAAGGAGAAAATCTTCATTTTACATTTCAATTCTTACTAACACTCTTACTTTTATGTATTTTAGTCTCTTGTAATTTAATTATGTGTGTTTTATTATAATTAAATATTTTATGTATTTTAGGGGCATCATGGTCATTTCACAATAAACGAGAGATCAGTCAGCAATATGGACATCACTTTTGAACTCAGGACAGTTAAAAACCTTAGAAGGAGCATAAAAGGAAAAATGACACTGTTCATATATACGGTACTAATCACATGTATGGTATCGTCTATGTTACTGTTCACGACAATGTTCACACATACGGAACGATGACATGGCATTGATCGATGATGTGGCGTTGACTGATGAGGTCACAATTCTATTGGACTGAAATTCTTATATACTGTTGATCGATGATGTGGCAGCATGTTAGTGGACCAAAAAACGAGCGTACGGTACATGCATATACACAAGATTATTTACAACCAAACCGTGTCACTATTCAAACCGCGTACTGTTGATTGATGACGTAGCGTAATCCTGAGTGTTTAAAATGTTTTTAATCCGATGGCCATGATTTACTCAGTGTATCTATAAAAAAAAGGGGTTCTCCCCCCTAATTTGGCATCTCTGAATTCATTTTTGAGCTCTATTTTCTATAATTCATTCTCTATCTTGTATTTTCTACGTATTTTACTAAATTTCTATTTTATCCCTAGTTCAATTATAAGTAGCTAATTTTCTTTAAAGCTTGTGCTGAAGGTAAAGTCTCAACATGTGCCATGCGCTTTGATTGGTAAATTTACTTTCTCTTCCCCTCTAATATTTATGGATGTTTTGACTTTTCGTCAACAAATAGTAATAATCTTATCTAGATACTGCCCTGGTTTCACCAGCTCCATAGTACAAGGTTATTATTATTTGGCACGATAAGCCCTTAGCACCATATTGATTAGAGTATAGTTTATGAGTGGAATTCTCCCTCATGATTTAATTGGCATTAATAAGAAATATTTAGCCCATGGTGCATATTGATGCAGATCCAGATACCCAAGCGCGTCAATTTCAATAGATTTATCTTCAATTTATTCTCGTCATTTTAATTCCAAATCATTTTTACCATAAATCCAACCACCCACTTAGAAAATTAATTCTACACATAATTAAAATCCACCTTTTCGTGGGATTGACACTCGTCACCATTGATCTATTCTACAATAAATTCGTGCACTTGCGAGTTCAATAAAATTTGCACAACAAATTTTTGGCGCCGTTGTCGGAGAGGTAAGTTATTTTAATTCGTTTATAAATAAATTTATTTTAATTATTTTCTTGTAATTTTTTTATTTAAAAAAAAGAAAAAAAGTGCATTTACATTTTGAGGTAACATTTTTTTTTCTCTTCTTTAAAATTATGTAGTTTAATTTTAATTTTTAATTTATCTTTCTTTGTAATTTTTCGTTTATCTTATTAATTTATTTTTAGTTTATTTTTTTCACGTATCTTTTTAGTGTGTTTTTATAGAAAGGTTGTAACAACGTGATAAGGTTAGTATCGTAATTTCTCATTCTTCTTTATTTTTATTTATTTTGTACCCATTTATTTTTGTGTTTTTTGCATGCATGGTCGAATGTCATTATTACCTAATTTTGAGCCCAGACTTTGAACTTAAAAAAACACTTTGCACACACAAACACGTTGCAATTAAAAATAAAATTGAAATGGATTTGCAACAACAACAAGCACCACATGAGAGGCCATTTAAAGACTACTTTAATCCCTTAGCTAATTTGAGCACATCATGCATAAGATACCCAAACATAACTGTTAGGAGTTTTGAACTAAAACCTAGTGTGCTAAATTGTCTCCCAACATTCTATGGCTTAGAAAATGAGGACCCATATAATCATTTGAATGATTTTCATGCTCTTTTTCAAACTTTTAAATATAAGAATTTTTAGATGATGATGTTAAACTTAGATTATTCTCATTTTCTTTAAAGGATAGAACTCGTTCATGTCTCAATACATTGTCTGCTAATACCATTACATCATAGGAACAAATGGTAACAAATTTTTTGAATAAATACTTCCCAGTGCATAAAACTAATGTTATTCGCAGGGAAATCTTAGAGTTTACCTAGAGAGAAGACGAGCAGTTTTTCGAAACATGAGAGTGATTCAATGGGCTACTCTTGAAGTGTCCACATCATGGGTGCGAGAAATGACACCAATGTCAATAATTTTTGGAAGGATTATTGCCACATGTGCAAGAGTGGCCAATGGCAACAAGTAGATGAGAGCTAATGTCAAAACGTGCATCAGAGATTTGGGAATTCTTCCAGCGACAAGCAGATATTTCCCAACAACAGAGTCGATCACTCAGAAATACTAAAAGAATTAAAGGAGTAAATGAGGTTCAAATTGGCAAGTCAAGTTCAGGAATTAAAGAAGTCAAAGAGATGGTTGAAAGTCTTTCTCGACAAATAGCATCGTTAACGACTACTAAATCAACAGAACCACATGGCCATGACTCATACTCTGATCAAGCCAATCCCATAGGTGTAATGAGAAAGCTATCATATTACAACCCATACTCCAACACATATAACTCTGGATTGAGAGGCCACCCCAATTTTTCATGGTCTCAAGGATTCCAACAGAATGGACCAGCAGCTCCAGCTCCACCAATGCAACCAATTTCTCAAGTTCCTCAAGCCTCTCAGCCACCATTTAGACCATACAATTAGAATCAGAACTACTCTCAATCTAGACCATGGGAGGATGTATTCCAGAAATTCAGAAATGTTACTCATTCCACGACTGTGCAACATAACCACACCATTGATGAATTACGAAATGAGATGAGAGCATACTTCAACTCACAAGCCTAATCAGTTTCAAACCTCGAGAAGATGGTGGGACAACTTACTTCTTCAGTTCAAACTTTGGCAATGACTGTTGAGAAAGGCAAATTCCCAAGTCAACCAATGCCTAATCCTAAAAGAGTGCATGAAGTAAGTACCGGTTTACACAACAGCATGAAGATGTCAAAGCCGTCATGATCTTACGAAAAGGGAAAGAAATCGATAATAAAGTGGAAATACCGGTGATGAAAATGAATCAAATTATATCTGTGAATGTTGAGGACTCACTATCAGAGGAGAAAAAAGAAACCAACCCACGAGAATACGTTCCCAAAGCTCCATTTCCCCATAGGTTAGCTAAAGGAAAGAAGGGAAAATCTACAGGTGAGATCCTTGAAATTTTCAAATAAGTAAGTGTTAATATCCCTTTGCTTGACGCTATAAAAAAAATGACATCTTATGCCAAGTTTCTTAAAGACCTTTGTACTAAAAAGATAAATATTCATGTTCAAAAGAATTCATTTTTAACAGAAAATGTTAGTTCTATACTCCAACACAAAATTCCTCTAAAATGCAAAGACCCAAGCTCCCCCACTATCCATGTAGTATAGGGAACCACACAATTGAAAATGGTTTATTGGATTTAAGAGCTAGTATAAATCTATTGTCTTACTCAGTGTTTGTGAAACTTGGACTGAGAGAATTACACCCAACTCCAGTGTTGTTACAGTTTACAAATCGGTCTACAAAAATATCTCGTGGTATTGTGGAGGACATGCTTATCCAAGTAGACAAGTTTTATTTTCATGTTGATTTTATTGTAATTAACACTCAACCAATCCAGGATTCAAGGAAGCACATCCCCATTATCCTAGGCCGACGTTTCTTGGGAACTGCCGATGCTCACATTCAATGCAAGACTGGAAATATGCAATTGTCTTTTGCCAACATAACTATGGAGCTAAACATCTTCAACATTGCCAAACAACCTACAATGTAGATGATGGAATTGTTGATGTGGATTTAATAGAAGAAATAATTGATAATACTTTTCTTTCAAACATTAGTGATGACCCTTTATAAACATGTTTAAGTCACTTTAGTTTTGATTTTGATATTGACAGATCAATCAATGAGGTCAACGCTTTACTTGACTCAGCACCATCCATGGACACTAATAAATGGAAGTCAAGAGTTGAGCAACTAGTACCATCATAGAAAAAACTCATCTCATCATTAGAATCACCACTAAAACTCGAGCTCAAATCATTACCTAACACTTTGGAATATGCGTTTTTTAGAGAAGAAAGTACTATGCCGGTAATCATCTCATCATCCCTAAATGACGAATAAAAAGGTAAGTTGTTGGATGTTTTAAAAGAGCACAAAGGAGTATTAGGATGAACCATAGTAGACATAAAAGGAATAAACCTAGTAGACTGCATGCATTGCATTCACCTTGATGAAAATGTTAAACCTACTAGGGAAATGCAACGTCAGTTAAATCCTAACGTGAAAGAAGTTGTTAGAACTAAAGTCCTTAAGTTATTAGACGCATGTATCATTTACCCAATTTCTGATAGTTCATGGGTCAGTCCTGTGTAAGTTGTCCCCAAAACCTCAGGAGTCACAGTATCATTTACCCAATGCTGATAATGAATTGATACCCATTAGAGTAACTACAGGATGGTGTGTATGCATTGATTATAGAAAGTTGAATTCTGTCACACGTAAAGACCATTTTCCTTTACCATTTATCGATCAAATGTTTGATAGATTAGCATGCCATGAATTTTGTTGCTTTCTAGATGGCTACTCAGGATACAATCAGATTCCCATAGCACCAAAAGATCAAGAGAAAACTACTTTCACTTGCCTTTTTGGCACTTTTGTATATATGAGAATGTCATTTGGATTATATAATGCACTTGCTATATTTTAACGTTGGATGTTAAGCATTTTTTTTTATATGGTTGAACGATTCCTTGAAGTCTTTATGGATGACTTTTCTATTTTTGATGATTCATTCGATCAATATTTACATCATCTAACACTAGTTCTGTAGAGATGTATCGAGAAAAACTTGGTCTTAAATTGGGAGAAGTGTCATTTTATGGTAAAATAAGGTATTGTTCTCGGTCACATCATTTCGAGCAAAGGTATTGATGTTGATAAAGGTAAGGTGGATCTCATTTCCAATCTTCCTCCACCTAAAATGGTCAGAGAAGTAAGATATTTCCTTGGGCATGCTGGTTTTTATAGACGTTTCATTAAGGATTTTAGCAAAGTTTTTAGACCCTTATGCAATCTACTTACTAAGTATGTACCTTTTATCTTTGATGATTCATGTCTTGTGGCATTTGAAAAATTGAAGCAGTTGTTGACATCATCACCCATCATTCAACCCCCAAACTAGAGCTTACCATTCGAACTCATGTGTAATGCATCTGATTATACAGTAGGAGCATTATTAGGACAAAGAGTTGATCGAATTTCCCATGTTATTTACTATGCTAGTATGACATTGAATTATACACAGTTAAACTATTCAACCGCTGAAAAAGAAATGCTAGCAATAGTGTTTGCATTAGAAAAATTTCGATCTTATCTCATTAGTTGTAAAATAATTGTGTTCGCAGATCATGCTGCTTTTAAATATCTTCTCACAAAGAAATATGCAAAAGTTAGACTAATTCATTGGGTGTTACTTTTACAGGAATTCGACTTGGGATTTAAAGATAAGAAAGGCACAAAAAATGTTGTAGCTGACCATTTCTCTCGTCTCAATTTTGACACAATTACAGAACCATTAACATTGAATGAGTCATTTCCAGATGAACAACTAATGAGTGTGGAAGTATTGCCGTGGTATGCTGATATAGTTAATTATCTTGTTACAGATCAATTTCCAGAGCATTGGACCAAGCAAGACAAGGCTAAATTTTTTTGCAGAAATAAAGAATTTCTTTTGGGATGACCCTTATCTGTTCAAGTATTGTGTAGATCAAATTATTTGACGATTTGTCCCAGAAAATGAATTTCAAAATATCTTTTTATTTTACCATGAACAAGTTTGTAGAGACCATTTCAGTGCTAAGAAAACAACTACTAAAGTTTTACAATTTGGTTTCTATTGGCCAACTATATTTCGAAATGCTTACACATTTTGCTCTTCATGTGATAGGTGTCAACGAATGTGGAGTATTACACGAAGGAATATGATGCCACTAAATCCAATTTTAGTGGTTGAAATTTTTTATGTGTGGGGTATCGACTTTATGAGACCATTTCCCCATTCTTTTGGTCATCAATACATATTGGTTGTTGTTAACTACATATCGAAATGTGTAGAATCAATTCCATGTAGAACCAATGATCATAAGATGGTGATAGGATTTTTGAAAAGCAACATTATTTCACGCTTTGGATTCCTTCGAGTAATAATCAGTGATGGTGGTATCTACTTTTGCAACAAATCATTCAAAACTCTTTTGACAAAATATTTCATCACTCACAAAGTGGCGACCCCATATCATCCGCAAACAAATGGCCAAGTTGAGATCTTCAATCGAGAAATAAAGCACATATTAGAAAAAACGGTGAGGCCGGACAGAAAAGATTGATCATTAAGACTTGATGATGCATTATGGGCATATAGAACGGCTTTCAAGACCCCGATTGAGATGTCACTCTACATGCTAGTGTATGGAAAAGCTTGCCGCCTACTTGTGAAACTCAAGCATCGTGCATATTGGGTCATCAAGAAATTCAACTTTGACATGCAGCAAGCTAGCTCATAAAGAAGATTACAGCTGGTAGAACTTGAAGAAATTCTCAATGATGCATACGAAAATGCCATGATTTACAAGCAGCAAATGAAAGTCTTTCATGACAAGCAAATTATGAGAAAATCTTTCACTCCAGGTCAGAAAGTGTTTTTATTCAACTCTCGCTTGCACCTATTCCCAGGTAAGTTACGCTCTCGATGATCTAGCCCATTTATTGTTCACATGATTTTTCCACATGTGGCAATTGAAATTAAGGACCCAAAGAACGGTGTCATGTTTGAATTTAATGGTCAAAGATTAAAGGCATATCTAGAGTACCAACCACATAGAGAGGACACCGAAATAAATTTGAGTGACCTACCAAATTTGAATTGAGATTTTTCTTTCTTTTCGGTGATTTGATTTTTTCTTTCTTTTTATTATTCTTTTGCTAATTGAAATTATTTTTGCATAAGCGTGTTTGTTTAACCATTAAGTTTTCTCTTATCATTGTTAATCATGAGTGCCTCAGCTAAACAGATCCTCTTGGATATTCTTAGACCACTTCAACGTGTAAAATCTCATCTCAAAATGAAGATTCGATTTGGGCTCTACAATCACCAGAGTTAGTATCTCTTGTTGAGGATTTCGAAAGCCAACTCAGAGACATTGAGGAAGGTGTTTACAATATCCAGTTGGAGCTTGAGGTAAATTCAATAAGAGGACGATTGTAATTTTCTTTATGTGTTTAGTTTGTTACTTTGTTTGTGTGCTTTAGTTTGTTATCCCAGTGAAGTGGCAAATAACGATACTCGGTGACAATCAAGTCGGTTACTTCAGTTTCCCATAATAACTGATCTTCTAATGCGAAGGTATGGATAGAAACGAGATTCTAGCAAAGTTTCACAATCGATTCCCTTCACTTTCTCAGAATGCCCTCTTTACAATCTATAAAGCTCGGTCCGACCATGCGATTTCTTATGAGGAATAACATACCTGTTGACATCCGCTGCTTAATCGAAGCCAAAGTACGATTGGTAGGTAAGTTGCGTCTTAAATTTATTGCATACATGCCTGGTTGTGGTAAAGGAAAATATGCAAGAAAACGAAAAGCTCGAAGAATTTCTGTTACTTGTCATAAGTGTGCCAGAATAAGATGCGATAAAAAATCATGTTATTTAGGAATGATGTCTGATAACACGGAAGATAAGATTCAATTTATTAGGGATGACTTGAACAATAATTCATTGGATGATATCCTTTTGTCTCTTGAAACGCATCCCAGTGGATGTGTACAAGGAGCAATTCTCCAATTATGATCATTATTCCAAAAAGAGCATGCACGATATAGTCTCGGGAATCTGACTATAAACAACCATGTTTGCCAGTTTATAAGAAAACTGGATGGGAAACCCATCCTCAACCCATATAGGGCGTTCAAGCCGTTTCTGGACGTAAAACCAGAGGAAGATGTGAGCCACAGTTGCAACTACCTGTAAATATCCTTTTACTTCACTATTGTTTTATTTCACTGTTGTTTTATCATTTGCATTATTGTCTTTAATAATTTTATTTTATCACTGTTTGCTTTTTTCCTTTTTACTGTTTCCTTTTTTACTCTCGAGCCATGTGCTTTACGAGTTAATTGACACAGACATGCTACCTCATACACAGTTGTGACCCACTGTTACCAAAATTCTTAAATATGATTTTTTGTTAAGCACTCACAAATTATTTTTGAGAAATATCTCAATGGCAATTACTCATAATAAACAATTCAAGAACATTTGTATGCTTTCTGGATTTAACTATGGCAAACATAAAGAGTTCATTGAGGCAGCCATAGATCTTGGTCGAAGCATAGCAGAGAGAAAATTACACTTTATGTATGGAGGAGGTAATCAAGGGTTATCAAAATTGGTCTCAGAAGCTGCTTTTGTCAGAGGAAGCCAAGTGTTAGGCATCATCCCAAGAGCCCTAAAACCTTTGGACAATTTTTCTGACTCACCGACTACAGAAGAGTTAGTCGTCTCAGGTATGCAAGAAAGAATAACTGAAATGCTTAATCATGCTGATGCTTTTATTTTCCTACCAGGAGATCTTGCAACTCTAGAGGCACTTATCACATTAGCATTTTGGGCTCATATGCACATTCACCATAAACCCCTTGACTTGTTAAATGTCAATAACTTTTGTGATGGCTTCATCGCATTTCTTAACCATGTAATAAAAAATTATTTCTTTCATTCCACCGTGAAAAAACTTTTTATTTGTGCTCACATTGCTAATGAGCTACTTGATCTGTTACAAGCTTATAGACCAGAGCTAGACCCCTGGACCTTTGTGTTGGAGCGTCTAAATAATGATGGAACAGTAGCCGCAATAAGAAGTGCAAATTAGATTTAACTCTTCGCTTGTAAATATCTTCTTCTGTGTTACACTACCCAAGTGATGTCTTCTAAACTCTACTTCTTTCCATTAAAACATTAAGGACAATGTTTCGTTGTGGTTAGGGGGAGGGAATAGTTGACAATTGTGGAATCTTGGTTAAGTTTTTACTGATTTTTTGTTGTAAAGACTAACCATGGCTAACTTTTTGTTGAAGATGACTGAATATGGAGTGTAGTTACTCTATAAACGCATCTTCTTTTTTTAAAAAATAAAAAAACAAAAAAAATTCAGACTTTTTCTTTTTCTTTATTAAGATTTGACAATCATTTTTTTAAATTCTTTTTAATTTCTCCTTTATAAATATATACTTTCAAATTTTTGAGTCGAAAATGGCTGAATATAGAGTATAGTTACTTTAGAAATGCATCTTCTTAGTTAAAAAAAAATATTTTCTTTTTCTATCATTTTAATTGTAACTTTTCTAATTAGCTTTTCTACATCATTTTCATCTTTCTGCATGCATATTTTCTTTTCATGTTTAGAATAGGTTGGGGGGTAGATTGTCGTTAAAAAAAATTGTGTGATTTTTTTTAACATTGATGACATGATGACTTTTAAATTTTAGTATTTGTATTATCTTTGGTCTTAAGTGATGTTATGCTATATTTGCTACTCTACATGTTGATGTCAGAGACAAATATGAGTTGCTTGAATGAATGCACATGTCATAATAAATTCCAAGTGAGGTTTTGAGCCTGTCATTTTTCTTGGAGAGTAACATTTTTTACCCATTTTTCATACAGCTTAGCAGTTTATTATTTTATACATGATCTCTAGATTTCATTTGAGTCAATCCCTAAAAAAAAGAGGTTAAATAAAATAAAATAAAAAGAGAAAAAAATGTGTTGCTACATCTGGAGGTCCATCTAATTAGTAGATATGGAAGATTATTTAAAGCCCTAAAAGACGATGGAAATATCATCTTTGACTCGTTTGAACCTTTCTAGCCATCCATTTTGTGAAATATCCATAGTTAACCTTTTTGAGCCTTAAAAAAAAAATATTTTCTTTGTCAACTTATCATTGTGACCTACTCCGATTTGAAGTATTACTCGATATTTTATAAGTTTTATCACCTATTTATATTTGAGAAAAATGTAAATAATTATTTTGTTCAATGAAGTTATGCTAAACAAAAGCAAAAAAAAAATTATTGTTTCAAAAAAAAGAGAGAAAAAAAGGAAAAAATAACAATAATAAATAAGTGAAATGCACCTTGTAATTTCCAAAAGATCTATACTTTTTCTCAAACATATAATTTGTTTTCCTTATTTCCCTTTCTTTGTTAGCCTTGTCCCTAGCCTACGTTACGTCCTAATAAAAGTTCTTCTTGATTTTAGGGATTTATTGTCTGAAGTAGAAGCTAGTTTTATGGGCTAAAAAGATGTAGTGATGTATAAAAAAAAAAAATTTGGGTTGACTAGCATTTTGTTTGACTTAAATATCGTGTTATTTCTAAGCTGTAGGCATATTTCTTTCATCTTGGTGAGAGCGTTGGATATTACTTCCTTATAATATTTCTCTCAATTTACCATTCATTAGAGTGACTATTTTTATTGGATTTAACTTCTTTGTGAGAGTGTCACTACTTCCAATGAGATTTTGGAGTTTGACGTGTCATTCTTGAAAGTAGCTGTGACAAAGTCTACTAAGCTGATGCATGTGGATGGTTTATGCGGGTGTAATATTTCTTTAAACTGGTGATAATGCTTATACTTTTATTTGATTGCTATCAGTAGTCTGATTGAATAAACACGAGTATTTAAAAAAAATCAAATCATTTTGGGTTTGAATTTTGTTTTTGCTTTATTTGCTAAGGACTAGCAATAAGTTGATTGGGGGGTATGTTGAGTGCTAGAAAATGTATATTTATAAAGGAGAAAATCGTCATTTTACATTTCAAGTCTTGCTAACACTCTTACTTTTATGTATTTTAGTCTCTTGTAATTTAATTGTGTGTGTTTTATTATAATTAAGTATTTTATGTATTTTAGGGCATTATAGTCATTTCACAATAAATGAGAGATCAGACAGCAAAACGGGCATAACTTTTGAACTCAGGACAGTCTAAAACCTTAGGAGGAGCATAAAGGAAAAATGTCATTGTTCACATGTACGGTACTATTCATATGTACGGTATTGTCTATGTTACTGTTCACACATACGGAACGATGACGTGGCATTGATCGATGATATGGCGTTGACTGATGAGGTGTCACGATTCTATTGGACTGAAATTCTTATGTACTGTTGATCGATTACGTGGCAGCATGTTAGTGGACCAAAAAACGTGCGTACGGTACATGCATATACACGGGATTATTTACAACCAAACCGTGTCACTATTCAAACTGCGTGGTCAAACCGTGTACTGTTTACTGATGATGTGGTGCAATCCTGAGCGTCCAAAATTTTTTTAATTCGATGGTCATGATTTACTCAGTGTATCTATAAAAATGGGGCTCTCCCTCCTAATTTGGCATCTCTGAATTCATTTTTTAGCTCCATTTCATATAATTCATTCTCCATCTTGTATTTTCTATGTATTTTAATAAATTCTCATTTTACCCATAGTTCAATTATGAGTAGCTAATAACAAGAGTGGTAAAGAGCAAAGCTTCCCTGATTTATTTAAATTAGTTATGTTTTTTTATTATTTTATTTAAAGGAGAAAATGATCCAACTTTAAGAGCAAGTTGTTAATGAAGGATATGAACCACTTAACGATGAGCAACTATCTCAAGCAGTGTGTGGTAAGAAATCTGGTTATATTTCTGGACTTGGAGTGTATAAGCCACCACGTCATTTACAACCTTCGACATCTAATGAAAATGATTCGGCATTGCGAAATGAGTTAAAGTCTACAAAGACGGAACTTCAAGCAACTAAGAATGAGCTTCAAGAAACAAAGAGTGAGCTTCAATCAACTAAGACTACCATAGATGACTTGTTAGTAGGCTTAGCCAATTTGAGACCTTCATGAGCTCTTATATAACTAGAGATGTCAAATAAATCTGGATCCGTAAAGATCCGGAAGATCCAGATCTTGAAAAATCCGGATCCGCATATTAAAAAATATAGATCCGGATGTGAAAGTTGGGAATCCGCACGGATTCGGATGCAAGTGCATCCGGAAAACTGGATATCCGGATCCAGATACAAGTGCATCCAAAAAATCGGATATCCGGATCCGGATAAATTTTACTTTAAATTATAAATTAAATTAAAAAAATATATTAAAAATTAAATGAAAAATTAAAAATAAATTTTATTTGTGGATTTATTATGTTGTTGTATATTATGCATGTTGATTTATTAATTGTTGGATTACGATTTAATTTTATTTGGTATTGTTAGGTAAATTATTGAATTTTATTTTTAATTAAAAATTAAATCAAAAATTAAAAAAAATTAAATTTTATTTGTGAATTTATGATGTTATATCTTATTTATGTCGAATTATTAATTGTTGGATTATGATTGAATTTTATTTGATATTATGAGGTAAATTATTGAATTTTATTTTAAATTAAATATTAAATTAAAAATATACATTAAAAATGAAAAATTAAATTTTATTTGTAGATTTGTGAGATTATTTGTATGTTTTTCATGTTGAATTATTCATTGTTAAATTATGATTGGATTTTATTTGATATTATTAGGTAAATTATTGAATTTTTAAATTATTTATTAAATGATTAAATTTTAATTTTTGTGGATCCGGATATCCAGAATATCCGCCCGCATCCGGATCCATAAAAAAATTTACAGATCCGAATGCGGATCCGGATGCAAATTTATTAATCCGTATCCAGATGCACCTACATCCGGATCCGGATCCGGATCTAGATTTTGCCAACCCTATATATAACTGGTCATTCTAATGCTTCAAGGTTGACATCGATTCATCTCTCCAAACTGTGATTTTTTAGTGCATTCTTGCATGCATTGGACTTAATACTAGTTAGTGTGTTTGTCTTGGAAACTTAATTAATTTGTGTGTTATGCTTATGTTATTTTTTGTTGGTCAATTGAAAAAGAAGTTGCTGGTGATGGCCTTGTCTATTATTTCTATTAGACTTATATGTATTTTGTCTATTATGTCTATTAGACTTATATGTATTTTGGCTTATGTGCAATGAATATTGGGCTTTGATTTTAATGAGTATAATAGAATGTTTAATTCCTAATTTTAATAGCTTTATATATTCTCAATTACAAAAAGAATTTGTTAAATAAAAAATGTGGAAAGTAAAATAATATATTATTAAAATTTTATGTTAAATATTAATATTAAATTAGCTTAATAATTAAATAGTAAATATATACAGATTTTTGTAGCAAAAACATTGCATTTTCGTGGCTAATATAAACCCAACAAAGGTAATTAGTCACAAATAAATTTCATAGCCAATTATTGTAAAATTCACCACAAATAGATCGTGGCTAATCAACACACATTTAACCACAAACCCATTATTTAGCACAATGAATAATGTTGCCAAATAGAATAATTGGTGACAAAACCACTTAGTGGCCAAAGATTGGCAAATTCACCACAAATATTTTGTGGCTAATGGTCTTACATTCAACCACAAACATTTTATTTAGCCACAATAATAGGCGTTGCCACATAGAGCAATTAGTGACAAAATAATTTTGTGGCCAAAGGCTATCACAACAAGTTTTGTGGCTAAATGTTTTACTTTTAGCCACAAACCAGCGTTTACCCACAAAAATAGAGACATAGATTTTGTATTAAATAATGAGATATGTGAGTTTCAAGATTATTTTTTACCACAAAAATTTACTATCGCTAATATCCATGAGCCATGAAATCTCTATTTCATGGCTAAATATCAAATGCCACAGCTGTAAGGCGCGAAATTGGGACAAAAATGTTTTTGTGGCAAAAGACAATAAGTCACAAAATTTGAGTGTTTTGCCACAAAATGTTTTGAGGCTAAATGACATTTTTCTTGTAGTGAACACTGCTCTTGCAAGGTTTCCTCCAAGGTTTTGAAGTGTCTACATAAGTTCAACAATATATTTACAAATCTCTATGGATAAAGTGATGGAAATTAAGTTTATAGATAAGAATTTTACAAAATTTACCGTAGCAACATTCCTCCCTTGTGAAATTACAGTAGGCACTTGAGAAGATAATAGATTATTTATCTGTCCGTCCTATAAAGTCAACAAAAAAAATCATTTAAGCATCATTTATGCAATAAAATTATTTTACGTTAATTAATATTAAAACTAACCTCTACGTCAGAACATGTCGAACTCTTTTTAGGTTTTTTAAATTTTTTAAACATTTTTCTTTGACAAGGTGGACAACTTTTACGATGCTTAGTGACACGACTCAAAAGTGTATTACTCTCAAGTATAAGAGTGTCTAGTTATAATATAACCCGGTGAAACCGGGGTCGAACCACATGGAGTTTTAAATCTAGTAAAACTAAGAAAATTAATTGTGGGGAAAAGAAATTATTTAAAATCAATTTAAAAATAAGCTAAGGTTTACGATCAACTCTCTGTATTCAAACTATAATTTTAATACTCTCTCATTTATATTTTATCTCACTTTTACCAATTAATTATTATATCATTTAATTCTATGTGTGGGGGTAAATATAGAATAAGTACCTAAGTGCCACACAATATTAATGTGTGGATATTAAGTCAAAAATCTAAAAATACAGTGAGATTTATAAATTAACATGATTAAAAATAATTGGAAAAGGATTAATTAAACTTAAAAACTCATTTGAGAAAATAATAATAATTAATAGTTTGAAACATTGAGCTTCACCATTCACCTCAGCTTAATAAAATTAGCTACTCATATTGAAAGAAAACATAACACTCTTTTTATTTGATAAACTTTTTGAAATATATTATAAAGAAAATTGATACAAACGGAAACAAGAAAAGAAAGAAAGATAGAAAGTCTTCAGTCTCGGCTTCAGCTCTCAAAATAGCTCCCCCCTTTTGGCTTGCATCCCCTTGCCTTTTATAGGCAAGAGAATCGTCTTCTTTTCTTTCGTTTTATCAATATTAATATTTTATTTTATTTTTATATTATATATATATTGAATTGTGTGATGGTCAGGAGGCGTGATGGTCTCTTGACCATCACCAACATGCTTTTATTCTTTTTTATTTTATTATTATTTATTATTACATCTCTTCAATTGTGTTCCAGTAGTTCTTCTTTGTTCTCGCTTTTAATTCCAATTCCATCTTTATTCTTGAAAAATATTTTGCAAGATAAAAATCAACAAATTACGAATTAATTTAACATAAAATATATTTGGGGAGTATTAAAATAATGTAGAAATAATGAACACATTAATCGACACAATAAGTAAAAAACTAATAATTTTATCCTTATTAAATGTACACTTTTTAGTGTCAATCACTTAGCTACTGGATCACATACTCTTTCATTTGCATTGAAATTCTTATGCTATTACTATAACTTTCTTGACCTAAAATTCCCACGTTGTTACTCTGTATTAAATTGTCTTTGGTAGGTCTTTCCGCACATTCTCAATCTAATTCAAAACAAGTTTTTTCAACATTTGCTACAACCACGTTTGCAATCTTTGTTCATCTGTGCAACTTTGTAGCTCATGACTCGTTTTGACCCTATTATGGCATCTTTATACATCTTTTCTTCATCTTCATAAGATGTACTTTTCTAGAAGTGCTTCAATGTCATTGCGTATGATGATTGTAATGGCATGCCTGTAAAGAATTCCTCTAAACTAGAACATTGGACAACTACAACAAATTTCACTCTTATCTTATTTAAAATGGACTTTAAAAAGTTCTTTTTTTTACCCTAACCAACTTTGACATCTTTTGTAACTATATATTCACATCACATAGAATTGATAAATTCGTTACACATCTTTCTAGTAAATTTTTTCTAAAATTTTTAAAACTTTAAAATGGTGTACACGTTTCAAACTTGCTTCTCCATCTTACAAGATGTTATATATGGCATTTGTTAGGAAAGACACTTTGCATTTTCTTTAACTTTTCTTTGAACTTTACTCTTTAATGCAATGTTGTATTGCTCTATAAATTGCTCAAAGTGATTTTTAAGTTAATTTCACCATAAAAAAATGTATTCATACTCTCATTACGTTCAGTGGCTGTCATTTCTGCCCAAACATTGTTATTCAAATAACATGATACTCAATGATGTCTCTCATTGTATAAGCCTTGTAGTTATTCATTACCACCAAAATCATATTCTACAATCATGCGATACTAAGTTTCCTTGTAGTTTGCAAGGCTCTGTGAATCATAAATAGTACAATGTAACACATCGCCAACGTCATGATATTGTTTATAGCTCCCTAACTTATTTAAAATCTTCTTAAGTATATGTTAAAAACACCACCGGTGAGGAATATTAAGAAAAACATCCTTAATAGAAATTTTGACCATACTGTCTTGTTATGTAATAATTCTAATAAGAGCATACTTAGATATGCATAATAACTATGTTCAAAATAATCATGTGAATGTCTCAATGTTCTCGTGTGAAACTAATCTACATCTAAACAAAATAGAATGACCATGATGATTTACTCCCACAAATAGAGTGAATAAGTGTCATACTTATTTATAGGATATGTAATGTCAAATGTAATAACATCTCCAAACTCCTTATACGTTTCCCTATTGCTTGGCTCAGTCCAAAATATATTTTCCAATCGATCCTCATCATCCACTTGTATACTAAAGAAAACTTATTTTTTTTTCATTGCACTTTCATAAATTAATTTTGAAGAGCCACAACATCTTCATCCCCAAGTTGTAGTCATCTTTCTTTCTGGACATGATTTTTACAATCTCTTTCTACGAATGTCGCATTTTCATGGTCATCAATCTCAATAAAAGTGATTGAAAATTTTGGGACATTTTAATTCTTGCTCTATCATTTAAATCAAACTTCTTTTTTGCCTATGAACTGAGGCTACAATTGGATTGAAATAACTTAGACTTAGTTGGAGTCAATAATGTATGGTTGTGTTCAAGATTTAAAACTCGATTCCTCTACTTTCCATATTCCTTTATACCTCCTCCCAATTTAGCATTGTAGCCTATTTTTGCATTAGGTTGGAGCTGAGCAGATTAGTAAATTTGCTCTTTGTTGTATTGCTTCGCCCAAAAGAATAACTCACATGCCTTATTCTCCTATCATCACCCTTATCATTACTTCTCCGCATAATTGGAAACATTTTTTTCTTATCATAATTTCCATAATAACTAAACATTTTAGTCTCACTATCAAGTGACATCCGAATCATTGGCTTGCCACCCTCTAAATTGTCCCCCTCAATTTTCTCTAATTTTTCAACTTCTGTGGTTTTTTCCATATCCTACAAAATGAATATATTTCATATTAACCAACCGGAAATAACATAAATTATATAAAAAAAAGTGCTATAAATTTAAATACAACATAAATTTAAATTAAAAATAGTTCACTTTAAGTGACAATTATACATAAGCCCAATGTCCGTGGGCCGAAAATTTTTTAATTATGTTTAAATAACGGGAAATATAACTTATTAAATAGAGCAGAACAATTTGAGCAATATAAAGCAACCTAATGTTTGCTAGAATTTGTAACTTGTTCAAAGTAAACAAAATATAATCCCAATTCATCGACTGACTTTTAGTGGATCTTTAATTCAACAGGCTACATATTGCTGCTAAAGCCGCAATTACAGAATTTAAAACCCTTGACAACCAAATTAGAAATTAAAGTAATGAATTGAAGACACAATCGATTATGTTGGGGAGAGACAGCAACACAGCTAAAATCAAAGGATGAGAGAGCAACGCCACTGTGGATTTCGGAGAAAGAGAGAGATAGTGAGGCCACAAATATCCCTGGCGTAGCTGAGAGAGTGAAGAAGAATGAAGGAGTAAGATGCTTGAGACATAAGACAGAGGGTGCTCTCACTATTGTTGCATGGAGAGGGAAAATAGAGCTAATGGAACAGACCTTCCATGGCGATGGAAGAGAGAGGCCCAAGACTGTTGCTATGTGTGAGGGAGAAAGGAAAGAGTCGCGTGCGATTTGTTTGAGTTTGTTTTCTGCAAAGTTTTGTGCATTCCTTTGTGAGAATATGGGCATCGATAATTATAATATCTTTTTTTTCACTTGACTTATTGAATAATCTTCATGGTTTGCTTATTTTTTGTTCAATAATTATTGTGAAATATGATTCCATAGCCTGCAATCTTGATTTTTAAAATTAAGCATATGTCACTATTACTAGGTTTCGATTAGACACTGTATAATCAGTTTAATTAAGCATCTATTGTTTAGAAAATTTAAGGACTAAAATATAAATATAAATTAATAATATGTCGAATGATCTTTCCTTATTTGGATCATTTGATTATTTTTGTGTGCATTAGTTAATTTGCTCTTGATTCTTTAGTTTGCTTAATATTAATTAGATTTATAATGTTGAGATATATGATGACTCATTTGTTAGTAAGCAAGAAGAAAATCTTGGTAGTTATACACAAGTCGGTGCTAATGTTGCAAATGATTATATATATGTGTGTTGCTATGTGTTCTCATCTTTGCATAATTTATCAACAAAGATTAAAAAGTCCCAAGTCATACTATAGACTTTGTCCACAATAGAACTTTTGTATGATTTGGTTTTTGAAAGTGATGTGAAATGTTTGTCATAATAAAAAATGGATAGACAAACCTTTGACAAAGTATGTACACTTCTTCGTAAGAAATAGAGTATAATTGGTACTAGAAATGTGTCGTTAATGCTTGAAATATTTTTTTTGTATATTTTAGCACATCAATTGAAGAAAGAGATGAATGGTTTAATTTTAAAAGATCTTGCCGAATAGTTAGTAAATATTTTCATGAGTGTTTAAGGCAATAATTAGATGTCAAAAAGAGTTTTTGAAAAAAAAAAAAAACCTATGCCAGTATTGGAAAATTCAATAGGGCCAACATGGAAATGGATGGAGCCCACATGAAAATGGTTTGAGGCACATATAATATTTCATTGATACCTTGTGTTCATTTATACACTTATGTACCTCAACTTACAATTTTTTTCAATATAATATTTTAGAATTACTTGAGAGAATTAGATGGTATATCTATAAAAGTTCATGCTTTAGAAGTTGATAAACCAGCATATAAAACTAAGAAAAATGAAATTACAACAAATGTCTTAGGGATTTGTTCACAAGATATACAATTTACTTATGTCTTACCGGGATGAGAGGGTTCAACTGACGATGCGAGTGCTAAAAAATGTTGTATCTAGAAGAAATGGTTTAAAAGTTCCTTATAGTAATAACTTTAATCAAAATTATCATTAGATTTTAAGATTGTTTAATTGATTTGTGACATTTTATTTCATGATATTTTTTTGCTCATTATGTTATTATTACTTGGTTGACCATGGCTACACCAACAGTAAAAGTTTTCTTTCACTATTTAGAGGTCAACATTACTATTTGAGTGACTTTACGGATATATACCAACCTAATACTCTAAAAGAGTTATTTAATATGAAGCACTCTAGTGATTGCAATGTGATTAAACGATGTTTTAGATTATTGAAAAAAAGATGAGTTATACTAAGAAATCTTACCTTTTATAATATAAAAATACGAAGGTGTATAATATTCATTTTTTTTGTATGCTACATAACTTTGTAAGAACGGAAATGGATTTTGATGATACGGAACTTGAAATAAATTATGAGACCACTCCAAATATTGACTTATATTCGGCGGTAATTAATAGTATTGAGCCTTCAAACAAGTATACTATTTAGAGACAAAACTTGGCCAAAGATATATTGAACACATGCCAAGCAAGTAAAAATTTATGAAGTTAGCTTGTTTAACATTGGATATTGTTTTGAACACATACATAAGTTAGCTTGTTTAACATTGGATATTGTATTGTTATTTGACATTTGGCATTGTATTATTATTTAAATTTGGATATTGTATTGTAATTTGACATTTGATACTTTATTATTATTTGACTTTGAATATTGTATTGTTATTTGGCATTTGATACTATATTATTACTTGAATTTAGATATTGTATTGTTATTTGATATTTGATACTGTATTATCATTTGAATTTAGTTATCACATCATTCTTTGACCTTTGATACTATATTGTTATTTGGATTTAGATATTGAATTGTTCTTTGTTATTTGGTACTATATTGTTCTTTAACATTTGATATTATATTGTTATTTGAATAAATAGAATGAGTTCTATTTTAACTCCAGCTCCTAGAGTTAGGTATGGACAAATACTACTAGAAAACCGGTCAAGATAATGCACTGATTAAAGCATTTAGAAATTAAGTCAAAATCTTATGTAGCAAATAAATTGTGGTTTCAAAAATAAGTATTTACAATAATTGGAAAATAATATGGAAATGAAATTGCCAGCTTGTGGTTTGAAAATCATATTCTCACATTGAGTCTAAAGTTAAATGGTTTAAGCAAGTATAGAATGTTATAGTGGATCTATTATCTCTTATTGGGCTTGATTGGAATACTAAGAAGATGATGATAATATGTGAAAATGATGTTTTTTGTGAGTATATCAAGGTAAAGTCTTTAATTAAATGGTATTAATTCTTAATGCCCAACTACGATTTGTGTTATAAGCACATTGTTATTATTATTACATAAAACAAAGAAGGCAGTTGGCTTATTTAAAAAACCATGTCATCATTATCACATTTTATTGTATATTTATGGTTGAGATTGAGCAATTTGACCTAATGCTAGCAATGGAGGTAAGTAGGTTAATAACTCTTTGATGGAAGATTTTGTTGATGGTATATATAGCACATTCAAATATTGTTCCTCAGCAAGTGGATTCTACTCCTAGTAGTTCAACAAACAACTTTAGGAAAAAGAAAAGTAAAGACAAAACATTTGGCCAGATGTGCCCAAATATTATGACAATGGCTAAGTCGGTAGCAACAATAGTACCTAGGCTAGATGATTTGATTAATGTGATTTCTGCTTCTGATAAGGATATAATTGATTTACAAGTTAAGTTATATGAAGAAATAATTAAAATTAAAGGCTTGGGCGATGAAAAAATATATGATGCAATTAGTATGTCGACCATGATTTGTTACGTGCGCTCTTTACCTTGCATGATCACCTCAAGAAAGATATATCATTCAAATACTTCATCATGGGATGTAGTCCTATATTATTTGTATAATGTGTTACTGGAACTTATGATGTATTGAAATCATTTTGAACTTATATATGCATTTTGTATTTGCTTATATTATTGTTTTTACTTTAATTTATTAGCTTATAATTAGCTAAAAATAGAATGAAAGCGACTAGCTGCTTATTTTTTAAGTGGTATGTTGATTGTGCCAAGTTATGTCACTTTTATATATTTATCCCTACAGATTTATAAAAATACCCAAAAGTTTTATAATATTTGAAAATAGGTCCTTCATTATGTATTTATATATTATTACTATTATTGTTGTTGTTGCTACTGCTATTATTAATTACTATTACTATTATTATTTATCTATTTATTATTAAATTATTATTATTATTATTATTATTATTATTATTATTATAGATACTAATAATTATAAGGAAAATAATTAATAAAAGATATTTAAGTGACTTGAAACAATTATGATTCTGATTTATACAGCTCAAATAAATATCTTATTTTCATTCTTATTCATAATTCCCATTTCAGCCTTTTTGGATTCTCATCCATTTTGATTCTAACCAATTCTAATTACCATTTAGTAAATACACCATTAGTCAAATCGGAATCTATTTATGTATTTGTATCACAAATTGGTTTCTTTGCAAATTACCACAAGATACCCTTTGATGTTGTGAGGGAAAGCCTGAATGATTGGGCTAGAGGCCCATTGTAAATTCTTTTTGTTTCAGACTAACATAAAATTATATTAGTGTTGACAAAGTTTTAGTTCCATGACAATTGAATTTCTTTGTTTAAAGTTTTGAATTTCGTAGAAGATACCGTAACTCATGTGCAAGTGTTATTTCAAATAATAATCTAAACCATAGCTCCGCCAATTGACCTTTTTTTTTTGCCACGTCTAAGCATGGTTATTGGTCAAATTACTCGACTTTTAAATTACAATGGAATGGCTTAAATTGACTCATTAACCCAAGTTTTTTTTCCCAAAAAATAAAAAATAAAGATTTAAAAGGCATGTATAAAAGGCGAAGCATCAGATACATGGTATCCCATGAGAAGACAATTGACTTGAAATGAATTCAAGGAGATCGTGTAAAATGATTCGAAGTACATGCAGTTGACTTTCATAAACAAAGTCGACAAGTGGCCATGTGGAAGATATGCCACCTGATTTTTGGGTTGAGTCATTGGGTGGTTTTTTCAGAATGTACCCTCCACAGCTCCACTTGATGTTTACTAATTCTTTTTAATAGTTTTAATAAATAAAAGAAAAAAAAATGTTAATAATACTATTTCTATTTTCTGATGAGAAAATCAATGTGATAATATAACATAGATTCAATTAGAATTGTATCTAATCTTGAATGGATTCAAAAGTAAAAATCTGAGTAATTTGTTTTTATTTTTATTTATTTCATATATGAACTTAAAAAAAAATACTGGTACAAATATATCCTTATAAGTGTTATTAGGAAAGTAAGATAAGACAGAAAAAAAAAAGATTGTGATTTATCTTGGAAATAAATTCAAATGTAAATATTTATAGTAAAATTTCCAAGTTAGGTGGAGATGGGCATTCGGTTAAACCAATATAACCCCAACCAAACCCAATTATAATAAATTAGGTTAATGTTCGTATTAAAATTTTTTAAATCAAACAGTTTAATATTTTGTTCGGTTTGATTCTCGAAAAAAAGTAACTAAATTATTGAAAAGTACCAAAAAAAAAAAATAAACCCAAGCAATCCGTATCAAAATTCAATTTTTGTTCAATTTTATTTTCTTGATCTCACTCATTGTGACAACCCACTATTAAGTTTAAAAAAAACATTTCACATTTAGAATATTTTAATCACTAAAACTAAATCATATTCAGTGTTTTGTGAAAAAAAAAATTAGTTTTGACATTATAAATAATTTTTTCTGCAAAAAAGAAAGAATAGTAACACGTTTTTCATGCAATAATCAAATTTGTTCATCTCGAAGGAAGCAGTCTTTTTCAACCAAAAAAAAAAAGGAGAAAATAACATTCAATTATTACACTAAACTTCACAGAGAGACATGTACGTGTAATTAACCACTCCACTAAAGTTCAAATATTCACTCAATTGATAACAGTTAGTCAATTATCGCTTACTATAGTTAATATCCGAGTTGGTTTTATTATGGGCAAAAATCGAATCAAAACATATTAATTCATGAATTTTTTAACCGAACGCAACTCATGAAACCAAATATAATCGAATTGTAGACAGTGATTGTAGAAGTATAATTTATTTATTTATTTATTTATTAACAAGTTAAATCCTAAAAGAAAACTACTTTAGATAAGAATCCAATTAATCATTATTTTTAAATTGATACATTTCCTAACTGTATTCGTATTTACTGTACTACCGACCAAAATAATATTGTAAAACGAAAAAGACAAAATTATTTAGCGGCTTTTGACACATGTTAAAATATCAACGGTGTTGATTTTCTTGCTTTGATGGTTTTTACTTTTTTTTTTTAATAATGGCAAATTAAAAGAGCCGTACTATATATTAAATGCTAAGCTTCGAGTTTATTCAACGACGCGTTTCAATGAATATTAAAATGGCAATTCCGCAATAATATCAAACTTTGAACCCAAATTCATAAGGCCCTCTTGTTTATAAAACACGATCCCCTTCTTCGTCTTCAAGAAAACAAATTCAACCGAAGAAACTTTAGACGCGTCGGCTCTCTCTCGAGATTCCACAACATGTCCGGCTATCCCCAACCTCCGCCCGGCTACGGCTACGGCTCCGCACAGCCTCCGAGTTCTCAGGGCTACGCTTCCCATCACGGCGGGCCGCCGAGTTCTCAGCCCTACTCTGCTCAGTACGGCGCGCCGCCGACGGCTCAGCCCTACTCTGCTCAGTACGGCGCACCGCCGACGGCTCAGCCCTACGGGGCACGGCCACACGCGGCTCCGTCCGCACCCTCTTACGGCGGGCCTTCTCCGGCTCCTGCTTCTGCTCCAGGCGGCTACCCGCCGGCTCCGGGATCGTACGGTAATCCGTTTGCATCTCTAATGCCGTCCAGTTTCCCTCCCGGAACGGATCCGAACATCGTGGCGTGCTTCCAGTTGGCCGACCGGGACAACAGCGGCCTCATCGACGATAAGGAGTTGCAAGGAGCCTTGTCTTCTTACAATCAGAGCTTCAGCTTGAGAACCGTTCGTCTGCTTATGTACACATTCACCAACACTAACGCGAGAAAAATCGGTGAGCTTGTTTTTTTGGTTAATTTTGAAATTCAATTTTATTTTTTCTTTTGCATTTGCGCATGTTAGCAAATAAACTGGATAAATGCTGAAACGCGCCATATGCAAGTCGAACTTCTGCACATTCCGGTTGCGTATACCGATTACGACACGTGGATAACATGTGGCTGATTCGTTCTATTAGAATGACTAAAACACCCCTAGTAATGGCGTGGTTGGCTGTTGGGCGGTTAACTAGTTTTCACCAATTTGGATTTTACAATTGCCGTGGGACCACTTTAAGAATAAAGTGCAGCAGTGTATGCCTTTATTATTAATTAATTTATGACGTGGTGTGCAATAAAGATTACAATTGTGGATTCTTCCATTGTTTATAGGAAATGGACCCCACGTGATCTGTTTTTATAAATTCCTGACTGTAGATTTAGGGAGTAGATTTTTTTCTTGGGCGGCTGGGATTTTTTTACGGCTGGCCCACATGTGGCGTAAGTTCTTTTTGACTTCTTCTTGCTATTTGGATACAGGGCCTAAGGAGTTCATCCAAGTGTTTCACAGTCTTCAAAACTGGAGGGTAATTATAATTCTGATTTTATAATTTCTTAGGATGCATATACAAGACCAAAACCGTTTTCAATATGAGTTTTTTGTTTGGTAATTTGCAATTTTGGAATTGCTACAGGCCATGTTTGAGAAAGTGGACAGGGACAGGAGTGGAAAGATTGATACGAATGAGTTGCGGGAGGCTCTTATGAGTCTAGGTCTTGCGGTTTCACCCGTGGTATTGGACTTGCTTGTCACTAAGTTTGACAAAACTGGTGGCAAAAGCAAGGCCATTGAATATGATAACTTCATCGAGTATGTTCTCATGATAGTACCTCTTGCGACCTTTTAATCCAATAAATGATTATCTTTGAGTATATTTCTAATCACGTTTCTATTTTGCCTTTTTCAAATGCAGGTGCTGTCTCACGGTTAAGGTGAGCTTGAGCTTCTATATATGTTTAACCATCATTTTACTATCATTAAATAAGCGATCGTTTAATGGGACGATAAAATATGATCATCTTCAAACATTTGCTTACACTGATAACGGATTTGTTAATCAATTATATTGCAGGGGTTGACGGAGAAATTTAAGGAGAGGGATACTACGTACTCTGGATCTGCAACTTTCACTTACGAGAATTTCATGCTGGCTGTTCTGCCATTCCTCATTGCTTAGGTTTTTAAAATTTGTTGTTTAATGACTTTGAATCGTGGATTTGGTGTGAATGTGATGTAACGTTTTAGGTGTTTTCGATGTTTTAATGTGGATAAGCTGCGTGGCTGTAGTTTACCTCTTAGTTAAATAAAATCAGTGTTATGGTTTGTTTATTACTATATGATATTTGGTTTATTTGTATAGTTATTTGTCTCCCGGTTGTTTATCAGTTTCGAAATGGACAACGTCACTTTTGGTTCATCTGCATCTGTACTTAATTGCTTTGTTATTGATGCTCAATTGGTGAACTTTTAATACAAAAGCAAAAGCTTTTTTTTTTTTTTTCAATTATTGACATTTATAGATATTACAACCTTGAATGGTTACCATCTACAAAATTAGAGCCTGTATTTATAGTTTGGAAGAAGCGTGTATAAATCTGCTCTGCTAATATATCCATTTACTCAAACTTTTATGCAAATTAATTTTATTCAAACTGATGAAGTATAAATTCACTGATTAGATTATCTAACTTCAATTTATACAAAATAAGATTGTATAAAAATTTATAATTTTATCTTTATTAAATGTAGAATATAAGCAAGATGTATACCAAATATAGTTTGGAAATATATATTTACTAGAGTCGAGAACCTGCTGCCACTAATATTTGAGAAATATATTTATTCCTAAGTCATATGTAGAGGAGGTACATTTTAAGTCTGATTGTATTTTTTTTTTTTTAAATTACATGAGACTAATGCTCATATTACAATTCATATTATATGAGATTAACAGCTAATATTTACAATCAGACAATTACTGGGCCTAATTTACATGAGTTCTTATGTAGCACTGCTCAGATTTTACCCTCTCTAATATTCTAGGGGTGTCTACTCCACTCACATTTCGAAAGGGAGTAGACTGCCTTCACTTAATAATTAAGGAAAGAAATAAACCCCTACTTGCGTTGCGGGGGCTCGAACCGTTGCGCTCACAGTTGTGAGTGTAAGGTTCTGGCCACTGGGCTAAGGCCCAGTTGGTTAAGTCCACTTGTATTTGAATTACTACCCGCAGAATTTAATTGCTTAGTGCAGCTTTTAAGTTGATTTTGTGGGAAAATATGTAAAATATTTCTCAAATATCAGTGAAACTGGTTTGTATTTTCAACCATTACATCTTATTCGCTGGGATCGAAGTTTGAGCAATAAGAAATTTTGATTGAGTTCTTTTAGGTTCAATAAAGAGTTGAAAGAGTAAACTAAAATGGAAAAATGAAAGATAGTATGAGCTTATAAGAGGATGTGAAGGTATAACGTGAAAATATCTTTCACATGAGATGTTATGTTAATAATAGGATATGTAACGTGATTATTGATGGCAGGAGCTGTAACAATGTGGCTAGCACTATTTTAGTTGAAAAATTGAATTTGAAAAGTTTAAACATCCTAAGCCATATAAACTACAATGACCGAATGATTTTGGAGAAATTAAAATAAATAAACAAGTATTTTTTCCATTCTCAATTAAGAAGTATAAAGTTTAATTTATGAGTGATGCGGTACTAACTCATGCACGACATATTCTTTTAGGGCAACCGTGACAATTTGATAGGCATATAATTCATGATAGTTATACAAATAGATACTTTTTTTATATTTAATGAAAAATTCATTACTCTTGTACCTTTATCTCCAAGAAGTGTATGATGATCAAATGACATTGAAAAAAGAGAGAGACAGTAAAAAGGAGAGTAAGAGTTCAAAATCAAGAAGGGCTAAACTAAAAGGAGAGGGAAAAAAAAGTGAAAGAAGAAAGGAGATTTTAGTTTATGAGAAAAAAGGAGAAAACAAGTGAATTTATATACAAAGAAGAATAATACCAGAAGAGTTTTAATTTTAAAACAGCCTATAATTATACTTTTGTATAAAGAGGCTTGTTTAAATACTAATGAAGTAATAGCGCGTTTGGGGCAGCTGTGCGGATTATCTTTACCTAGTGTTACTGTTCCTCTTTTGCAAGAATTTGAAGATATATTTCTCAAAGAGATATCAAATGGTTTACCACCAATAAGGGGAATTAAGAATCAAATTGACTTCATAACCGGAGCATCAATCCCAAACAGACAAACCTATAGAAGTAATCCCGAGTAGACAAAGGATCTTTAAAAACAAGTGAGTGAACTAATGAAGAAGGGGTATGTGCTTGAAAGCATAAATTCTTTTGTGGTTTCAGTGTTGCTTATGCCTAAAAGGATGGGCCATAGAGGATATGTGTTGATAATCGCTATCAACCATATCACATTCCATTCCTAGATTAGATGACAAACTTAATGAATCATATGGTTCTTGGTTCTTGTATTTCAACCATTACATCGTATCTGCTGCGATCGAAGCTTCAAGCTTCATCAACAAGAAATCTCAATGGCAAGTGAATCGTTGGGAAAGAACCAAAAACCAGAAACTGTTTAAAAAAAAAAAAAAAGGTGTCATTCAGCGAAAGATGCTTTCTTTTCTTATTTTCATTAGGATCACCTCAAATCGATGCAATAATTGCATAAAAGATAAAAATTTCATTAGGAAGAACAAATCTCTCCAGTGGACTCTTCTCTCTTAGACAGCCACAGTTGTATTACAACCGCCCAACTGATACTTCATCTCTGGGCCCACAAATGCCACCTCAGCTATCCAGCTCATCAAGACTGTAAATAAGTAACACTTGAGTGCCCTCACACTATTTAAATCTCACTAACCCTCAAACCCCACATTATTAGCTGAAATTCTGGGGCCGCTAACATAAACCTAATCTTTATTGGAACCTCAATCAATTCTCTCCATGAAATGGAGAGTAAAACCAAATTGGTCTTCCATTCAGTTCATTGGTTGGCCTCGCATTTTTCTCATAACCCTGAAGAATAAAAGAAAAGAACAACCATTAAGAATTCAAATGAATGATCAACTTAAACAGAACCTAACCAGCTGTGCTATAGCCTATATGAGTGCCTTACATCATGAACTTCTTCCTTGAGTGCTCTCACTTGCTCCCTTGAAACTGTCCTCACCTGAACAGCACAAGCATAGTGATAATTTATCTTAGTAAATACGAAAACGAGTGAATCGAATAATTGAAAATGTATAACATCATCATCGTCGTCGTCGTCATGATGTTGCTAAAAAGACCTTCTTTCCTATGGTCCAAATAACGCCTTCGGTACAAGGAGGAACTGTCAGTGAACCTATGTATCTGTAATACTTTCTGCTCCCGAATTTTATGTCTCCTGGATTAACAATCCCCACTTCTTTTTCTTCTTTCCCTAGTGATTTTATGTGATGCAGCAGCTGCACGAAACTGAGATTTAGAACTTTAAACGAACTGAATCATTTGAACAGAAATAAAATTATCACAGTACTTACCTTTGAAAGGAAGGGATCAGGCCTGCCGTATTCGTAAACAATGCCAGTAACTGCTAATTTTCCATCGGAGCTTAGATGAACTAAATGAAGTTCCATTTCGTAACTGATAGTCAGCGAAACAAACATTAGATGTTAACAGCCCAAGAAAATCACCGTTTTTTTTCAATGACATACCAAAGTGCATGATTGACACAGTCCATACTAGGAACAATAGCAGTAAATCTTTTGATGTACTAGTAGATGTCTTGAATACCTAGAGCCATTGAAAGTATGCTCAGAGGGGGTATGCCAATGACACTGAAGCAGTTTGTAAACTGTCCCATTGATGTTCATTTTTCCTGCGTCTCCTCTCCACCACACCTGACCAAACACTTATTTCAGATAACAAGGCTTATTGCAAAACAATGTGACGTAGTTTATAGATGATTTTTTTTAACAACCACAACACCATCTAATTTAAACACCAACCATTTGACAAGCTACAACATTTCATAGAGTAGAATGTTAATGCAGTAACTAGTAAGATATAATTATGTTGTAACTAGTAAGATAATAAAGCATATAGTGCCAGTGGTTGTTTTTGTTTACACAAATGTCGTGTCCCCTGTTCTTGACGACAGCAGGAGCTGGTTTATAGTCCCTTTTCAATTTTCCGAGGGCAGGTAAAACTTGCACCCTTTGGTTCAAAAGATCAATCGGAGACTGAAGTTTTCCAATCCCACAAACTCGCCAATGTGGGTTGATCTTGCCCCATTCTCTTGGCCCTTTGCCGGTTTCCTCTTTATAGGAAAATGCAGTTTCATCATCTGTAATATTCAATGGAAATATCGTCACAACTACTAATTATAACAAAAGACATGAAGAAGTTCGAAAACAGATTACAGCATGACCTTAATTAAACCAATGCTATATAGCCTACATGTGATTTAAATTCATTCCACTTTCTTGATACTTGCAGGGGTGGTGCATTCAGGATTTTTCAAGAATCAATATTAGAAGAAATAATTAAGAGACAAAAGGGAGCGAAAGAAAGAGAATTTCTCCTTTGCTTTAGTCCTAGGAAATAAACAGAATTTAGAGAAAGCATAACCAAAGTGAATAAAACAAAAGTACAAAAGTACAAAATCAAGATTTACTTTCTCAAGGTAAATAATGAATTTGAACAAATTAGCCGTTACAAAGCAAAGAAGGTAATTCTTTCTTTATTCAAACTGAACCATAAATAAAAGCATGCACAGTCATGAATAGCTTATGCAATTGTTTAGACAAGAACACAAGAAGACTTGAACAAAATCAAAACACAAAAAAAATATGATGTAGATTTCAATTACATGCAAGCACATTAACAATGGATTGCCCAAGAGTTTAAAAAGGAAACAAAAGAAAATATAATCCAAGAGATCCAAAAGAAAGAGACCATACCCACTTCAGAATCATCAGCATTGACAAGATTATAGAGATGGGAAGACAGAATGAGAGAAGCAAGAATGATGAAAGTAAAGTTTTTGTAACACTTCATGTTTTTGCTATCACCTGGCTTGTCTTTCTTTGGCTTTTAAAGCCTAGGGGTGGTGAAACGCAAGATTTTTTATAATTATGGTGCAGAGAGCAAAAGGAAACAGAACCAGCAACTCAGTGATCCTTCTTATTATAGAAAAAAAGCAATAAGCAGTCTGTAATGGAAATGGAATATTGTACATTGATTTTGATGCTAACAGCTAACAGCTAATTCATCATACAGTTTCTTTGCTAGTAGTGGACGTAAGCTAGCTACACTCAATTGAGTAATATTTGCTTATTTAAAGCTATTTTTGGAAGCACAACTTCCTGCCAGCATTTCTAATATCAATCTATAAAATCAATGAGTCATCCAACATAATCCATACTAGATTAATTGTCATATTTGGATATATAATAATAATTTATCAAATATTAGTGTAAAAGGAAATTAATAAAAATTAAACAACGACAAATTTATTAAGAAAATAATTTTAAATTTCACTAAATAAATATTTTTAAGCTTACGGGAATTTGACTGAGTGGTTTTTAAATAATAATTTTTAGAGTTTTTTTTAAGAAAAAAATTATGATTTAAATTTCTAAATCTTTAAGCACAATCATTATTGTCTGTGTCACTTTTTTTTTCCATATAACAATACAATGAAACAAACAAAATAGGTATAACACTATTAAGTTTTCTATTTTTATATCGTGACCCTTAACAAAAGTCCTAATTTAAACATTGGACGTGAAAAGGTTATGCAACAGACAAAAATAGAAACAAGAAATAGAAATGGGAATTTATTAAAACAAAATGATGAAAATAAAATATTAGTTGTAACTTGAAAAAGATTAAGATTTTAGACTTATTTTGGGAAAGAATAATTTTTAAGAAGAAAAAAAATGAATGATGATTTATAAGTTTTTTTCTTTTTATACACTGATATGTAACAATTGAAATTATATTGATATTTAAAGAGTAGGATATTTTCATCCCACTATTTGTGAAAACTCATCCCATGTGTTGGTTTGATTAAAGAGTACTGTATCATAAAGACCTTGTGTTGGTTTGATTAAAGATCATAATCATGCATATTAATAAAGTAGTATTGACACATCATTTATACAACAATGAATTTTATACAAAAATTAAAAAAAAATATTGAAGTGGTGCATTTTTAATATTTTTACTTTCTAAGGGTAAAATAGTCAATTTAAACTTAGGGTAATGTAGTCTTAATAGTCAAATATAAAAAAAAAAAATCTAAATCACAAAAAAATTAAAATACATTTAAGAAATTAAAGTCTCTAAAATTTTTCTTTGTTTGAAATTTTTAAGAATTATGTGATTTTTTGTAATTATTTTGATAGAAGTGGAATGCATTTACAAAAAGTGTGTGGTGGAAATATCACACACTTAATACGTTATTATAACATAACCTAAATCCTAAATTTCTATACTCGCTTAATACAGAGAAATGTTTACTCCACTCATTTTAATGTAGAGAGAGATATCTATCTCTACCCATTTAAATTAGGAAGAAAACTTCTTCTTTTTTTATAGAAAAATTTAGTTTTCATTGATTCAACCTTGAAAATAAATACAAAAGATGAGATGGACAATTATCTAGCCACATTACAAGTTTTACAATGTTTAGAACCATTTTGGCAAGTGAATGGGCAATGCCGTTACATAACCTTGAAATGTGTCGCAATGTAGTGTGGTTTAGCCTTCTTGGTCTTTCTTGAATGCGTGAACCAAACAATTTCAAATTTGCTGCATTTTCTCCCCGCAATCAAGTCCACGACCTCTTGACAATCAAATTTAATTATCAAAGGCATACAATTAGCAGTTTCTGCAGTTTCAAGTCCTAGTTTAATTGCTTCTGCTTCTGCAGCTGGTACATCTCCATAAAAGCCAGATTGCTTTTGAGTAGCTGCTGCTACAAAATGTTCCCCAGAGTCTCTAATTACTGCTCTCAGGGCGACCACCTAGTTTTTTAATCTTGAGAAAGAAGACTCTCAAGAATCTCTTTGTCTTCAAGTTAGAGCTTCTGAGCAAACCAGATTTGGAACTTCCTTCAATAAGATGGTTTAAGGTGAATGTAGATACAGCAGAGAACTTATGGTAGAAAAAAGTCCTGCAGTAGGCCAGTAGCCTTGGTGTCAAAGGTGTGGCAAACAAGGAGAGAAGCACTACTAATGCCCTTCTTAATTGTAAAGCATCACAGAAGATGTGGAATATCACAGCTTTCTCAAGTCTTGGCAGCAAAAAGAAGCAAGGCAAGAATGGAACTTTTTATACCATTGTGTTGGGTTACTTCTCACTCAATGAATCTCTTTATCTTTGAAGGGAAGAAAGAAGATTCTCAAGAATCATTGGCTAAAGTAGAGAAGCAATTGTGGAATCATATAGGAAAATTAGGCAGAAAACTAAATTCCAACAATTGGGAACCCATGCTCTGAAAGCTTGAGAGGCTTTGAGATCGTGGGTTGTGATTATTTATAAGCTCTTGCCACCCTTTAATTTTTCCCGTTAAAACCCCCTTTCTAAATATAGCCCATAAAATGCCACAAATAACCTTTTGGACAAACTCCACATAATAAGGTGTGTTTGGTATCGTTTTTGGCTAACCCTTTTTTGTTTTTTGAAAGCATAAAAATGTAAAACTTGTCTGGTGGATGTGCTTTTGAACCATAAATAAAAAATAAAAAAATAAAAAGTTTTTGATTTTCACTTTTTCTTCCTAATGGTAGAGAATGCCAAATTGGCGTTTTATTTTCTTTTTTGTTTTCTATTATTACGGGTCCCACGTTTGTAATGCAATAATTTCCTCAAAATCTAATAGGTCCTACATGTTTGTTAGATAAATAGCTTATTTTAATATAATAAATTTGTAATGTAAAAATGCTATGCATACATTTATAAAATAATAAAAACTATCTTAATATAAATAAAACTTTAAAATTCTCGCAAATCACTTAAATACAAAATTAAAACATAGGAAATTTACAAAATCAATGGATAATATTTTTCTTAAATTTTAACTAAATTTTTATTTTGAAAATGCATTAAAATTAGATACATATATTTTTATAATGTAATTATCGAATCATAATTTTTAAAAATATATATACCAAATAATTTTTTTTTATTTTTCCAGAAAAAATACTAAACACATTTTTACAGTTTTCATTTTCAGACATTAGTTTAAAAACAAGCTATCAAACATGTTTTTATTTGTATCAAAAACCAATCATTCTTGTTCTATTAAAAAAAATAAAAAAACACTATATAAAAAATAATACCAAACGCATTGCATTTTATGTTTTTGTGTGAACTGTTTCTCTCTCTAAACTCATTGTAATCTCTAACCATTAGTCATTCGAAAAATTCTCTCTATTATGATTCTATAAAAAAATTCAATTATCACTCCATTATGACTCCTTTTTAATTGTTTTCCTTTCTTTACGATTGTAGTTGAACCTTTTGAAATATCTAGTTAGTAAATTTGAAGCTTTACATCTTCATTATCTTATTATTCTTGAAAAGTTCTTGGCTTTATTTGAATCTAATTATCATTTTTTTAATTTTTTCAAGAGAAAAATTAATAAAATAATTTTTAATTAATTTCTCAAAGATAGTCACCCCATAAAAGTCAAGGAGTAGGGTCGAGAGAGAAAGTTACAAGTATGAGTCTAAGTGTTATAAGTCTAATGGTGTGTTTACTTCATGGAATGGGGAATGAGAATGAAACTCATGTTTATTTGACAAAATGTAATTTAGAAATGAGAATAAAACATGTGGATCCCACACAATTTGGGAATAAGGAATGAGAATCTCATTCCCATTGGGGGTTGTGAATAAAAATGAGGGAATGAGAATTGAATATATGTTTACGTTTGTATCCCTATAATTTTTTCATATTTTCCAAATTATCTTCATTCAAATCACAATTAATTTTATCATTTTAAATGTCATTAATAATAATAATAATAATAATAAATTTTATTAACTTTATTATTAATTATTAATTATTTTTATTTTTATTAATATTATCATTAAAAATAATGATAAAAATAATTAATTTATCATTATTAAGAATATTATCATATTGTTGTTGTTGTTGTTGTTATTATTATTAACAATAATTAATAATAACGTTTAATAATAATAATAATGTAATTTTCATTATCTAGATACATGTATAAATATTATTATAAAAATGATATTAATTAAAAATAATAATAACAATAATTAATAGTAACTAAAATAATAAAGTTAATAAAATTTAATAATAAATGTTAATAATGATAATATTAATAAAAATAGTATTAACAGTAATTAATAATAACTAAAATAATAAAGTTAATAAAATATTATAATAATAATAATAAATAATAATAATGATAATATTAATAAAAATAATAAATAACAATAATTAATAATAACTAAAATAATAAAGTTAATAAAATTTAATAATAATAATAATAATAAATGTTAATAATGATAATATTAATAAAAATAATATTAATAATAATTAATAATAACTAAAATAATAAAATTTTTTAACTAAATATCTTTCTCTCTCATTTTTTTTTACTTTTAATTCGTTCTTTTTACAAGGTTAAAGCAGTAATCTTAAAGTCTTAGGGGTTTCTCAAGATTTTCGAAGGGTTGTTAGCAGCTCAACTCCGAAAGGGTTTTCAATTTTGAAAGTAATATTATGTAATGAGGCATGGGCCAACCTTATTATTCAAAGCCCGGACCAAAAGGTTTTAGACAGGTACGGGCCGGGCTCACTTGGGGTCAAGCCTTCTTATTCACAGCCCGAACCCAATCATTCGGGCCATACTCTTTGTCATCCTTTACTGTAATTTTCCCTTTTTAAAAAATTAAAGGGGTTGGCTAGCTTAAACAATCTCTTGGATTTTTTTTTTTAAAAATAAAATGTAAATTTAGGTCAGCTAAATAAAATAATTTTATTTAAATTAATAATTTATTTAATTTTTCATTTAAATTTAAATACTAAAGAGGTGAGGGTCAAAAATGTAAAGTAGGATGATCAAAACTCCAAATAACTATTATTATTTTGAAAGGTAGGAACCAAGGTGGTCAAACAATCAAATTGATTTTTTTAGTCCTAAGATTTGAAGTTAGATGGTCAGTTAAAAAAAATTGTATAAAACACCATTTGATCAAGTTCCTAAGATTTAGGGTTAGTTTGGAACTGTAGTGATTAATTCAATAGGTTGCAAATAAAATAAACTATTGATTAAAAAAATAACTCGATGTTTGATAAGTAATATTATTGTGATTGATATAAATTTGAAAAGTAAAGTATATATATTTAATAAATTTTACTAAGAAACTACTATTTTATTACATAATGACCAAAATATAGTATTTTTTATTATTATTGTTATTATTATTATTATTATATTTATATTATTATGTACGAGATTCTTATATTTTAAATATATTGAATAGTTTAACTTAGAATAAAACTATTCGTATATATAAGTTTTCTATAAATTTGAGAATTAATAATATCTATAATAAATAGAAATTATTCTAATATTTAAGTGGCTACTTTTTAAATAAATTTGCAATTAAAAGCTTTTATCCCCTAGTCAACGTCATCAAGTGCCAAAGTAAAGATTACCGTTTCCTACTATACAAACATACGTACGTACAGACATACATATAAATATAAATAAATAAAAATAAAAAATCAACAAAAGCCGACCTAGAAACAAAACCTAAAAACCCAACGCTCGTCCTCAGTTTGCTCTTCGTCTACAGAAGAACAGCAGCAGCAGACGCCGCTGCCGCCGAGGAACGAAATTTCAACGCGACAATGGCGACGTACGATTTGACACAGAGAATCGCGCCGAATCTGGACCGGCATCTGGTGTTTCCGCTGCTGGAGTTTCTCCAAGAGCGGCAGATGTACCCGGACGAGCAGATTCTGAAATCGAAGATAGAGCTCTTGAACAAGACGAACATGGTCGACTACGCGATGGACATCCACAAGAGCCTCTACCACACCGAAGACGTCCCGCAGGATATGGTCGAGCGGAGGGTCGAGGTCGTCGCTCGTTTGAAGGCCCTGGAGGAGCGCGCCGCCCCGATCGTTTCGTTCTTGCAGAACCCTAACTCCTTTCAAGATTTGAGAGCTAATGACCAGCACTACAATTTGCAGATGCTTAACGACCGTTACCAGGTTTCCTTTTGCCTTTTTTTGCGATTTATTTGTCTAAATTTCGTTTTTTTTTTAAATTTCTAAAATAAAGTTACTATTGTGGACAGTTTTAAAGACCAAGGACATTGGTAATTTTTTAGATTTGTTACAAATAAGGGAGAATAAGAATTTTGTTGCTTATAGGCCTGGGCTGGGTAAGGCATTAGAGTTCAATGCTTATTATTAGAGTTTGTATACAATTTTTTTTTCTAGAGTGAGTGTATCAGCTACTGTATCTTATAATTCTGAATACATTTGACTGTCTTTCAAGGTTCTGCCATCAATTTTTGTATTCACTAAAAAGAAAAGGGAAAATCATGGATTTGCTTTGTTGTTGAGTGGAGTATTTTATCTTTTTGTTCTCATTCTTCCAATTTACCTTTGTTTTTTTAAAGTTTTGAAATTTTTTATTTTAATCAGATTGGCCCGGATCAGATCGAGGCGCTTTATCAGTATGCCAAATTTCAGTTTGAATGTGGGAACTACTCTGGGGCTGCTGACTATCTGTACCAGTACAGGGCCTTGTGCACAAACAGTGAAAGGAGGCTGAGTGCATTATGGGGAAAAATGGCGGCTGAGATATTGATGCAGAATTGGGATATTGCTCTTGAAGAACTTAATCAATTAAAGGAAAAAGTTGATGACCCAAAGGTATTTTTTGATTCCTACATGATTGATTTTTTGCAGAGAGTTTTATTGTCGTCTCGTTCTAAAGTTTATGCCAGTTGGTAATATTACTTGTTTATTTGCTTTTGCAGAGTTTCACTTCACCTTTAAATCAGATGCAGAGTAGGATATGGCTAATGCATTGGAGTCTCTTCATCTTTTTCAATCATGATAATGGAAGAACACTGATCATTGACTTGTTCAATCAGGATAAGTATGCATGCCATTTGGACTTATTTTCAATTGCACGCTTGTAATTTAGTTGGAATATCTGTGAGCCATTTCCTACCTATTCCTTTTGCTTTATTGGCCTCTAGGATGATAATGATGCTGAATTTAACGTCACGAAATTCTAACATGTTAAAATCAAATATTTTTCTTATTTTTATTTTTTTTCTGAATTTCACAATCATTCGCAAAATTGTTCGCTGGTTAAGTGCAATTCCATTAAATGTTTTGTTTTAGTGATTTCTACAACCATATGATTATCTGAGTGAGTTCATAGGTTTGCTATAACACTGCTGCTGGTGCATGCGCATGTAGGATCATTGTATGAAAATTAGGCTGGCAATTTATGTACACATTGTCTCATCTTCAGATTTTTCCTTGCTTTCAGTAGAGAAACTCATTTTTGATTCTTCGTAAAATTATGACTATTTTAATTGCATTCTCAGTCCTCAGATGTGCTTGATGGTCCTTCTTTACAGGAGCTCCTCCATTTAGGCAGGGTTCAAATTCTATTAACGTTGGGAGGGGCATTTTACTGCTTTTTTCATTTTCCATATTTTTGCATGAATGTGTTCTTGTGAGGCACTAGATGTTCTGGTTACTCGACAATGCGTTTGATTTTTTCATTCATGTTCAGTTTCCAAGTTATAGACTCTAATGATGTGACAGGACTTGTATGGGGCGAACCAATTATTGTAGATTTCAAAGTAACCCCTCACAAATAGATATGCCATGATGTTGATGGTCTTCCTTAACGGGAACTCCTGCATCTAGGCATTGCTGCTTTGACCATGAGATTTATATTTTTGCATATATTATATGAAAAATGATTGGAAGCCAAAGAGATGTCTGTTTCTCTAGAGCTTTGTTTGATTTTGCTCTTTCCAAATAAAAAGTAGTTTGGTCCTTGCATTGGTTTTCAGTCTTTAATTTAACTGCAAGTCATAGTTTATGTTGAATCTGCTGTTTACCTCTGTCTAAAGGGATGGGATTTCAATTTACAGGTATCTAAATGCCATTCAAACCAATGCTCCCCATCTTTTACGCTATTTAGCTACTGCATTCATTGTCAACAAAAGGAGGAGACCTCAATTCAAAGATTTTATTAAGGTTATCCAGCAAGAGCAAAACTCGTACAAAGATCCCATTACAGAGTTTTTGGCATGTGTGTACGTCAATTATGACTTTGATGGGGCACAGAAGAAGATGAAGGAGTGTGAAGAAGTAAGTTTGATTCAGACTATACTGGTATCTCCCTTGAAAACACAAATCATATATGCCCCTTTTTATCTTTTGTGTTGTGTATATTAGATATTTAGAGTCTTAGTAAGAATTTGGAGGGGTTAGTGGGCTTTTATACTCTCTTTTTTTTTCGTTTATATTCATTATTTTGTCAGCTGTGTTCATTTTCCTGCATCTAATATTTCAGGTAGTTGGTAAAATGTTGGCTTCCAGCACTGGTCCATTTTTGTCCTAACATTTTTTATGTTACAGGTGATATTGAATGATCCTTTCCTTGGCAAACGAGTTGAAGATAGCAACTTTGCTACTGTTCCTTTGAGAGATGAGTTCCTCGAAAATGCTCGGCTATTCATCTTTGAGACCTATTGTCGAATTCATCAACGCATTGATATGGCGTAAGTATCTGCTCTCTGTAATTGTATATTTAGGAGTCATGCTTGGCTAGCATTTTATCCGTAAACAAACAAAATCCACTAATTCCCTTTCTAGGGGAGATTGATTTTTAGCCTTAATCATTGGACATCTTTACTTATGCTGCCCTATTTTGCTTATGCTGTCCTATCATATTGATCCTTTATGATTTCAAGGAAAATATGCAACATTACTGTATGAATTGTAGCATAATGGCATTGTGAACAAGCTTAAGCTTCCATGAGATCATACATTGTGGAAAAACAATGAGCTAATGTGCGGTGATATTAGAAGTATATAAAAGACACTCAGGCTTTTAGGATGTGGAATTGGTCCAACTAAATATTCACTTGCCCCCTATAAAGCATTTGTGGTAGTGGTGGTTGTATTGATCTCCTTAAATATCTTGGTATAATAACTTGTTTTACATGTGATTGCAATTTAATTTGTTTTGCCAATTCGTGGCAGAGTGCTTGCTGAGAAGTTGAATCTAAATTATGAGGAAGCTCAAAGATGGATTGTGAATCTTATTCGGAACTCAAAACTTGATGCCAAGATTGATGCAAAGTCGGGAACTGTTATCATGGAACCCACCCAACCCAACGTGTAAGATTAATACACAGCTATATTTTTATGTAATTTCCACTTAACTATTTTGTTTCAGTCCGCTTACTTTTATCTCATATTTTCTTGCCTTTTACCCTTTTCATTCTCAGGTATGAGCAATTGATTGACCACACCAAAGGACTTTCAGGACGTACTTACAAATTAGTCGGTCAACTTCTGGAACATGCACAAACACAAGCTGCACGATAAATTATCAGAAGTACTTGTTGCAAGTTTTGTCATCCCTGGAAATTGCTTCTTTAATTAGATTCAGAAGAGAGCAATTCTATTGATAAATCATTTCATTTCCATTTTGTCTTTCAAATTTTGGAAGAGTTTATGATTATGTCCTCGGTGTTTGCCGTAACTTTGTTTAATTATTCAAAGATTAACATGTATCTTTCTGAAAGAGGTCATTCTTGTGAAATTTGTTTGATTCCACTTTGCCTTTTCTTTATTTCCAAACAAGAAGCTTTGGCGCCCCCATAACTAACTCTTTTAAGTATCACCTTCACCGCCAATAGCGGCTAGCTGCCGGCGCTTAAACGCTTGCTCGACCTCATTCTCATGCGACCACACCACTTCTCATTGCATTGTTAGCAAAGCAGGGTATATCTGTTATTTGAAGGACAATATTGATGCCTTGCGGACACAGTTGCAAAATTTAATTGAAGCAAGAAATGATGTGCGGATAAGGGTAATTATTTGAAATTAATGGGCGGAAGCTCTTTAATTAATTAAGAGTTGATTTTGTACCTCTTAATTAAGAGTTGATTTTGTACCTCTATAACGAACTTCATTATCTGAAATTAATTATATGACAATAACAAAATACTATATACATTGAAGTGCCTTTAAAGACGAATATTAATGACATTAATTAAAGATCTAGAACTGAAATATAAATAAATTAGCTCATAATGAAAATAATACCATGATTACATTGATTATATAGTCAACCACCTTTTGCTTCAGAAGTGATCAATTTTTCACCTTGTTATAATGGTGCAACGTGGGAGTTAAGAGATATTCTTAGACTAAGTTCAACTATGATATATCGAGATAACCAGTAATAGAATAAGTTTCAATTAGGGGCGGAGTCCAAAATATATTTTGTAGGCGCAACTTAATTATAAATTCAATATAAAGGGTCGCAACTTCAACTTAACAAAACATTTCAATTAAGTTTACAAAAGCGGAAGCTTAAATAACGGACGCAATTTAAGGAATATTTTTATCAAGTTGAGGCAACAGACTTCTTATCCATGATAGTTTTATAATGTAGTGTGTAATGTGATATACAAAATAAATTTGGGCTAGATTATTTTAATCTATATTTTTTATTTAAAAATTTTGATCAATTAATCTCAAGTAGTTTAATGGTAAATGAATTGAGATAATTAAATAGTTCTTTATTTAAAATTTATTGGGAGTTAACGAAATTTAACAACATAAATACACCGATAACTTCCGAACAAAATCCTACCGACACCTATTTATAAAAATTTTAAAAATCAGAAAAATAAATTATAAATTTTATATTTCATTTTTATATTTTCCATTGAAGATGAAATGAGAGGCGGTATGGTTCCTTCAGAAAACAAAGCCAAATTTGCAGCAAAACCCCAAGAGAAAAATTTTAAAAAGAAAAAAAAATGTCACAAAGAAAAAAAAACCCTCTTCGTATGATCTCATGGGTGCCACGATGCTGTTTTTCGCTACCCTGTTTGCCAATAGCAGTTAGTCGTTGGTGCTTAAATTTTACGTACCAAACTTCAACAATTGATTTTCCCAGATAAGCTTAATTATGATGCTACAAAATAACCAGTTTCCTAAATACTAAATTCAAATTAGAGACATCGTCTGACGACTATATAATTCCTGCGCGCGCATTAGACAGCTATATAAGTGCCCCCAACGTAACAAATGCCGCCTTCACACACACAACGCAATCGCAACACTACTTGATTAGTAAGTAACTGAGAGAGTTTCCAAATCCTATGTTTTTCAATTTCTAAATTCTTTCACTCATTCATCAACCAAAACCTACATACTAAAAATCTTCTTAAACCCATCCGATTCAATCTCGATTTCTGATTTCGTCGATCACTTTTTGTTTCCCAGAACACCAACACAATGCCTCCTCATGTTGGATTAAGATTTTATCCAACATAACAGAAACAGATGGAGTTCTATCTCCTTCACAAAATTACTCAAAATCCTAATCTCTACCAAGCCGGCGATGATATTCTAGTGAAAGATTGCGATCTTTATGGCCCTCATGGGATTTGTACGGAGGAGACCAATTAATGGCGGGTCAAACACTTTACTTCTTCACTCAGTTAAAGAAGGCGTCTCCTAAGGGTTCGAGATTCATCAGAAAGATTGGCTTCGACATTTGGTAGGGTGAGGACATAGCCAAGCATATTCTCTCTGTTGGCTTCGATGATCAAATTCTAGGGTTCAAGAAAAGGTTTAAGTATGAAAGTCATAAAAACCTGGAACAAAATGGGAAGTGGATTATGCATGAATTCACCATTAATCCAGCCTTGTTGGGTGATCAATACTCGCATCGAGCACTCGATTTTGTTCTCTGCTGCGTCAAAAAGCATGAATCGAAAAACCTCTCCAAGAAAGAATTGACGTTGAAGGATATATGGCTAGTCTTGTCCAAATCCTGCAGTCAAAATGGTCAACAGAGGGTTGAAGCAGAGGCAGTTTGTATTCAATAGAACCAAACAAATGACATCCCATGCTCTAGTTGTTAGATTAATTCTTTCATTAATCTAATATTTGGGGCCACACATAAAACAAATAAAATGTGTATGCTATTATTTAATTAGCCAACAATTAAGTGATCTATTTAATGTTAATTAAATGGCTAAGGGTATAATTATTATGGGTTAAATACATAGATACTAGAGTTTTAATTATTACTTCTATAAGGGGCATAAGTGATAATTAACACAAAATAACTGATAGACGGTTTTAATTAAAACTGTTAGTTAGTTTTCTTATATACGGAGGTTATGGTCCCCATTATGTATCATTCTTTTTTCATTCTCAAAATCTTCTCAGTGAGAATTCTTTGAAAATGATAGAGATTATTTTGGAAGTCCATCACCAAGAATCAAGAATCTCTACACAACAACACTAGATTCAGATACGCTTATGAAATTATATTGCTCAGTAATTTAGTCTGGATTGAAATAAAGTTTTAAAGTTTTTTCAAGTGGTATCAGAGCCTAATCCATGATTAGATTATTGAGATACAATATTTGATTAATGTTAATATTCAAATCAATTTGCTAATCCATGAATAAATTAGCGAGAATAATTAAAAATTTGTATGCTAGTCTTTTGAAACACGAAACCGAAGCATGATCATTTACATTGAGTTTGCAGTGGCCATGTAATCTTGGTTTTAGTTTTCAGTATTTAATATTTAGTTGAATTCAAATTTGGATTCAGTTGTAGTGGCCATACGTCCATATCTCAGTTTCGATTTTAATAATAAATTTAAATTAAATCAATTTAATTTGAGTTTAAGTAGCCACGGTTTCGGTTTTAATGATAATATGTCATTCAAATCAATTAAATTAATTTTGAAGTGGCTTGTTTCAGTTTTGATATAATAATAATATCAATTTGCTTTGAATTTGAATTGGCCATGTTTTAATTGCGGTTTCGGTTTTAATAATAATTAAATCAATTTGATTTAAGTTTACAGTATTTTGGTTCCAGATTTATAATCTTTAAATTAAAATGCTTTATAACATCTATCTTAATTATTGGTCTAACACTGAAAATATACTGATTAAAGCGGGAAGTCACTAAAGTGATGTCTCTCGTGTAAATTAGTTTATTTGGGGTGTTAGAGGTTTGTGTTTGTGTAATTCCTGCGAATGTTAATGGACCCAAAGGAAGTTTGATATTTGGCTTAATTGCACACACACTTATGATGGTAAATTTGTGACGATTATTAAGATAATTTAATGTGAGTAGGGATGGCAAATAGCGGGCCTGGGCCGGACTTTTTCAAGCCCATGTCCAAGCACTTTGTCAGCTAAGTGTACGGGCCTAGGCTGGGCCAGGCCCATTGCGGGCCTGGGCCGGGCTTGGGCTTTATTTATTTATTTTAAAATTTTTAAATTATTATAAATTTGAAATAAATTAATGATCAACAAGTTATTACAATCATAGATAAATTAAAGAAAATTAATATTTCAAATTAAAATAATAAATAAAGCAAATAAAAACTCCTAACTTTAATTTTCTTTAATACTGAATTTTCTAATTCAAACGCTCTCTTAATTAATTGACACAAAAGAGAGAATTTAGTATCATAATTTTAGTTTTTTTGAATCATAATTGATTTATAAGTTAAGAATTTAAGTTTTCTTTTTTATTTTTAAATTACTTTTCAATTTTAATTATATTATTCTAATTTATAAAATTATTTTTTTAAAAAAGTAGTGGGCTTGGGCTTTGTCTGGGCCTTTTTTTAGGCCCTTGTCCAGGCCCTCATGGGTGAGGGTCGGGCCTAAGCCCGCGGGCTTGGGCCGGTCCGAGCTTTTTTGCCACCCCTAAATGTGAGTAATATACCGATCCAAATATAGGTTTATTACTTGACATAACTTATCGTCAAAATATGATCATTACAACAAGAGTACTATTTACAGTTAGTATTATAGTCCAAAGACTTGTTACTAATGTTGTGCTAGGTATCTTGAAATGTTATAATTTGCTTTTAAATTTTTAAAGATTATTAATTAAGTTTTTTAATGTGATCATTATTTGTTTATATATATATATATATGTTCTCTATTTAGCTTTTCTGTCTGCTGCTTCTATATATGCAAATATGAATAGTGTCCCAATTTTTAATTAGACTAACTTTAAGGACTGGAAAGAGAATATGATGATTCTCTTAAGTTGCATGGATATAAACTTATCATTCAAACACCCTAAGCTGGACGAACTCATTGATGATAGTACATCTGAGGATGTGTTATACTATAAAAAGTGGGATCGATCCAATAGGATGAGTCTTATGATCATGAAGCGCGGCATTCCAAAAGTATTTAGGAGTGCTATAAACAATGATGTTACAAGTGCTAGTGAGTTTCTTGCCAAAATTTAGAAACGTTTTACAAAAAACGATAAGGTTGAAATAAGTACACATTTAGCAAGCTTGATTTTGGTGAAGTATAAAGGCAAGGGAAACGTTTGGGAGTATATCATGGAGATGTCTCATCTTACTTCTAAGCTTAAGGCATTAGGGCTCGATCGATCTGATGATTTAGTCGTGCATTTGGTCCTTATCTCTCTCCCAACACAATTTAATTAGTTTAAAGTCAGTTACAACTGTTAGAAAGAGAAATGGAATCTCAATGAACTGATTTCTTTTTGTGTTATACTATGAAAAGTGGGATCAATCCAACAGAATGAGTCTTATAATTATGAAACGTGGCGTTCCAAAAGTATTTAGGAGTGCTATAAATAATGAGGTTACAAGTGCTAGTGAGTTCCTTGCCAAAATTCAAAAATGTTTTACAAAAAACGATAAGGCTGAAACAAATACACATTTTAGCAAGCTTGATTTTGATGAAGTATAAAGGCAAGGGAAACATTCTGGAGTACATCATGGAGATGTCTCATCTTACTTCTAAGGTTAAGGCATTAGGGCTCGACCTATCTGATGATTTAGTCGTGCATTTGGTTCTTATCTCTCTTATTTCTCTCCCAACACAATTTAATCAGTTCAAAATCAGTTACAACTGTTAGAAAGAGAAATGGAATCTCAATGAACTGATTTCCTTTTGTGTGCAAGAAGAAGAGAGATTGAAGCAAGAGAAAACTGAATATGCACATGTGGTAAGCACTTCTAAAGATAAGAGCAAAAGAAAGAAAAAGGGTGAAGTTGCTACTTCTGAGGGTCCACAGCCAAAGAAACCAAAAGCTGAGCATGGTTGTTTCTTTTGCGGCAAGCTTAGACATGTGAAGAAGGAATGTAAAAAATATCATGCATGGCGCGTAAAGAAAGGTATATTCTTACTTTGGTTTGTTCTAAAATTAATTTAGCTTCGGTACCTAGAGACATATAGTGGATAGATTCGAGTGCTATTACTCACATTTGTATTTCAATGCAGGGTTGCCTGGGCTACCGGCCACCAAGTGATGCTAAAAGATGCATTTATGTTGGAAATGGAAAGTCGGTAAAAGTTGAAGTAATTGAGCATTTTAGATTGCTTATGAAAACTTATTGTTATTTGGATTTATTAAATACTTTTGTTGTACCGTCTTTTAGACGGCATTTGATTTCAGTTTCAATTTTGGAAAAATTTAGTTATTCTTGTTCATTTTAAAACAGACAATTTAGTTTATCTATCAATTTTAATGTTTTCAGAACTAGTTTACTTAATGCTTATGACAATCTAAATTAGAGAAAGAAAATTCAGCCTTATTATGGCACAAACGCCTAGGTTATATTTCTAAAGTTAGAATTGAGCGATTAGTGTCTGATGAGATTTTAGGATCTCTTGATTTTTCAAACTTCAAAGTATGTGTTGAGTGTATCAAGGGAAAACAAACTAAAACTAAGAAATTGAGTGCCTACAGAACTTCAGACATCTTAGACTTAATCCATACAGACATATGTGGATTATTCCCTACAGCGACTTGGAATGGTCAACAATATTTCATTACATTCATAGACGACTATTCAAGATATGTCTATATATTCTTGATTCATGAAAAATCACAGTCTTTGAATGTATTCAAAACGTTTAAAGCTGAAATTGAGTTACAACTCAACAAAAAGATTAAAAATGTTAGGTCTAACCATGGTAGTTGTTGAGTGTTAGAAAATGTATATTTATAAAGGAGAAAATCGTCATTTTACATTTTAATTCTTACTAACATTCTTACTTTTATGTATTTAAGGTTCTTGTGATTTAATTATGTGTGTTTTATTTTAATTAAGTATTTTATATATTTTAGGGGCATTATGGTCATTTCACAATGAAGGAGAGATCAGACGACAAAACGGACATCACTTTTGAACTCAGGACGGTCGAAAACCTTAAGAGGAGCATAAAAGGAAAAATGGCACTGTTCACATGTATGGTACTGTCTACGTTACTGTTCATGACACTGTTCACATAGACGGATCGATGACGTGGCATTGACCGATGATGTGGCATTGACTGATGAGGTGTCACGATTCTGTTGGACAAAAATTCTTATGTACTGTTGATTGATGACGTGACAGCATATCAGTGGACCAAAAATCTCGCGTACGGTACATGCACTACACAGGATTATTTTCAACCAAACTGCGTCACTGTTCAAGCCGGGTCAAACCGTGTTACTGTTCAAATCGTGTGGTCAAACTACGTATTGTTAACTGATGACGTGGCACAATCTTGAGCGTCCGAAATGTTTTTGATTCGATGGTCATGATTTACTCAATGTATCTATAAAAAAGGGGCTCTCCCCCTAATTTGATAGCTCTGAATCTATTTTTGGACTCCATTTTTGGTAATTCCTTCTCAATCTTGTATTTTCTACGTATTTTAATAAATTACCATTTTACCCCTAGTTCAATTATGAGTAGCTAATTTTCTTTCAAACTTGAGTTGAAAGTGAAGTCTCAATATTGGTCATGGGCTTTAATTGGTAAATTTACTTTCTCTTCCCCTTTAGTTTTTGTGGATGTTTTGACTTCTCGTCGACAAATAATAATAATCTTGTCTAGATACCGTCTTGGTTTCACCGGCTCCCTAGTACAAGGTTATTATTATTTGGCACGATAAGCCCTTAGCACCATATTGATTATAGTGTGGTTCATGAGGTGTTGATTCCCCCTTATGATTTAATTGGCATTAATAAGGAATATTTAGCCCATGGTGCATGTGGAATATTTAGCCCATGGTGCATATTGATACGGATCTAGATGCCCAAGTACGTTATCTCAATAGATTTCTCTTCAATTTATTCTCGCCATTTCAATTCCAATTTTAGGATAATCTAAGTCACTTTCACCACAAATCCAACCACCCTCATACAAAATTAATTCTACATATAATTAAAATCCACCTCCTCGTGGGATTAACACTCGTCTCCATTAATCTATTCTACAATAGATTCGTGCACTTGCGAGTTCAATAAAATTTGAACAACAGTAGTAAGTACTACGGTAGATATGACAAATCAATTGAACAACGTCCAGGACCATTTGCTAAATACTTAGAGGAATGTGGAATTGTCTCTCAATATATCATGCCAGGGTCGTCTAGCATGAATGGTGTATCTGAGGGACGAAACTGGACTCTTAAGGACATGGTAAGGAGCATGATTAGTCATTCTACTCTACTCAAACCACTCTGGGGTGAAGCACTCAAAATAATAGTTTATATCCTAAATCAATTGTCAACTAAAGCGATTGCTAAAACACCTTATGAGTTTTGGACGGGTCGAAAGCCCAGTTTAAAGCATTATCATGTTTTGGGATGCTCAGTTGAGGCGAGGCCTTATAGTCCTCATAAAAAGAAATTGGACTCCAAAACTGTAAGCAACTACTTTGTTGGCTATGTGGAGCGATCAAGGGGCTTTAAGTTTTATGATCCAAGAACAAGATCAATTTTTAAGACGAGAACTGTAATTTTTTTTAAGGATGTTGAGTTTTGGAGGAGAAATCTAGTAAGAAACATTTGTCTTTGAAGAGGAAGAGGGATCCATTGTTTCTTTTGATAATGTACAAGTTTTAATACATGTTATTGATCAAGAAGTAAATTTGGATCCTCAACCATTTGACAATGTTGTTCAACCTCTCATTCAAAATGAGATAATTGTTCTTGAGGAACAAACTCAACAAACTCAACAACCTCAAGAGCCTGTGCAATTAAGTCGACCCACGAGAGAAAAGAGAAATGCAATTTCGGATGATTATATTATGTTTCTTTCGGAACATGAGGATGAAATTGGAGTGATGGAAGCTAATCCAATCAACTTCCATTAAGCTATGCAAGCTTTCAACTCTCAGAAATGGATTGAAGCCATGAATGAAGAGTACAAGTCTATGCAAGATAATAAAGTTTGGGAACTTATCTCATTACCTTTCGGTACGAAGCCCATTGGTTGTGAATGAACATTTAAAACTAAAAGGGAATCAAATGGTAATGTGGAGAGATATAAAGCACGTCTTGTAGCTAAAGGCTTTGCTTAAAAGGAATGAATTGACTATAAAGAGATTTTCTCTCCAATTTCTACAAAAGACTCTTTTAGAACAATTATGATACTTGCTGCATATTTTGACCTTGAGTTACATCAGATGAATGTTAAGACAACGTTCCTCAATGGTGACATTGATGAAACTGTTAGTGATATGCCCTAAAGGCTAATCGAATGGTGTTTGCTTTTAGGAAATTATTGTATTTGATTAGTATTTTGATATTTATAAAATGGCAAAGTTATCAACATTCATAAATTAATTTAATAAATATAGTCCAAGAAGTAAAATAGTTAAAGAATACATTCTCGAGTTTGTTGAGAATATGAAACGTGTATCCTTTGTACTATACTTCTAAAATAGTTCCTAGTGGTGGATTTATGATTGGACGTCATAAATTCCTATAAACATTAGTATATGTTATGACTCATTTATGGTATGTGATACTAAAATGGATGGTGAGTTTCATACCATTGACATGAGATGTCAAGTTAAACACATAGGTACTTGTTGCAAGAACGAGTTTATTGAACTTGACCAAATATAATAAGCCATATAGTTTTGAATGTTAATGGCTTATTATACATTGCGATAGACACTATGTTTAGTAATGGTCTTTAGACCTAAGGCATCACAGATATCTTGTACATAGACATCTCTGATATGTGAAAGCATAAGGATTGATTCATAATCAAGGAAGAGATCTAGCAATAGCTGTCATGGTTGGCTGTGTATGGAGACAAGTGTATGGCCAGTATGGAATTTATCACTTTGTAATATACAAAAAGGATGTCTGTGTGAGATAATATGAATGGGTATGAGAAATCCTCGGCCAAGGTGAAATATATTTGAAGGAGTTCAAATTAGATTTTCATGTCAAGTTCATTTAGATTTATTTTGAGATAAAGTATAAATGCTTAACACACTAAACCATAAGCCGTGTTTTTTTTTTGGACATGGATGATGAAGAGACCAAGATATAGAGATACAATGGAATAGGTTCTATAGATCCATCAATTCTTGTTATTTGAGTGGTTGTGAAATAATGCTAGGTGTCACTCATGACTTGTAGAAACCTTAAGATCATTATTAGTAAAGCGTATTAGCAATGCGTCTTAAGGTCATTAGAAAAGTTATAATTGATGACTAAAGAGTTTAGCATCATCTAATGAATAAAGAATTATCATTAAAATAGTTCTACTACCTTATAATAAAAAACCTAAAAGGTCACACACCTAATAGAAATGAAAAAAGGAGTTACTAGAAGATGAGAAGTTAAATTTCCTAATTTTAGGAAAATCAATATTTATATTATAATTCATTAAGAATGACTATATATAAATATATCTTAAATATGATTTAAGATAGAAATTTAGATGTTCCATAAATAGTTTAAGGAACAAAATAAATTTCATAAATCCTCAATGAAACATTATGTATAAGATCGAGCACGTAAAATGATCATATTGGACATGTTTTTAGTTCATAAATAATTATGGACTTCTAAACCAATTTTGGGCTTTTATTGGACCTAAATAGATCAGAAAAAGGCATAAGAACATGTCACAAAAGAAGCCCAATATTAACCATTTGATTTGATCAAATTTGGCTTAATCAATTAATTTAGTTATTTATTTATTTAAAATTAATTTGATTAAATAAATTATTGAAGTGATAAGATCACATTCAATAAAAAATAGCTTAGTGGGTGGGTCTAACTCATGATAATGTTTGGTGCCATTATTGAAAAGATAATTGTGGCTTTATTTGATGGAATGAATGATTATGAACTAGCATTCATGTTCTTCATTATCTCTCTCATTTCTAAAGAAAATTTGGTGATTTCAAATCCTATGAACTCCTGGAACATTTCTAAGTGTCGATTAATTACAGGCATCACAATTGGGGTGCATTTAAGGATCTCAAATCGTGCTAAAATAGAAGCTGTTCGTGCAGTGGTATATTTCCTGGATAGTGTTCGTAGCTTGCTGTTTTCAGTCATTTTCTCCTACCTCACAAAGTCTTTTTTTAAACTACAAGTGAGGTAATTAAACTTCAATCTTTCCTCTTGATTTTTTTTTATGAGTCGATCTGAAGTTTCTAGAGCTTTCGCCATCCGTATTAATTTTACAGCACAAAAGTTGCATTTTTAGAAATCTCATGGACAAATGTTATCATTCAGAAACAATTTATATGGTACAACCAAAAAACTGTGTCAGGAGATCTAAAGAATATGATTTGTAAGCTAACCAAATCCATCTATGGGCTCAAACAAGCTTCTCGTCAGTGGTGCATTAAGTTTCATCTCAAAATGTTTTGATAGAAAACTCTTAGTGATGCTTCCTTTATTTTAGGAATCAAGATACATTGGGATTGTTCTCAGGGTATTCTAGGATTATCACAAAGGAACTATATCGATAAAGTTTTGAAGAGGTTTGACATGCAAAACAGTAAACCAGGTGACACCCTGTCACCAAAGGAGATAAATTCAGCTTTAGTCAATGCCCTAAGACCAATCTTGAAATTAAGAAAATGCAAAAGATTCCTTATTCTTCAGCTATAGGGAGTCTTATGCATGCTCAAGTATGTACGTGTCCAAATATTGAGTTTATAGTTGGCATATTAGGCAGATATTTGAGCAATCCCGACATGGATAATTGGAAAGCAGCCAAGCGGGTTATGAGGTACTTACAGAGGACAAAAGAGTACATGCTCACATATAGGAGATCAGATCAAATAGAGATCATTGGGTATTCCGACTTTGATTTTATTGGATGTAAAGACAGTAGAAGATCCACATCAAGCTATATTTACCTCTTGGCTGGTGGAGCAATTTCTTGGAGATCTACTAAGCAGACACTCGTAGCTTCATCGACTATCGCAACAGAGTTTGTAGCATGTTATGAGGCATCCAATCAAGGAATATGGCTGCAGAATTTTGTCACTGAGCTGCGCATTCTAGAGGGTGTTGAAAGACTACTCAAAATATTTTGTGACAATAAGTCAGCAGTTTTATATTCCAACAACAACATGGGCTCTACAAAGTCAAAACACATTGACATCAAGTTCCTTGTTGTAAAGGAAAGAGTGCAGGGTGGACAAATATTTATTGAGCACATTGGGACAAACTCCATGATAGCGGATCCGCTCACTAAAGGATTACCACCTAAGGTCTTTCATGAGCACATTGCTCGTATGAGTTTGATTTTACTTGAGGATATTCAGATTTCGTGGAAGTTTGTATTATTGTAGTTTATTACTATGTGTGGCTTTTGGATTTTATTTTTGGATTTATTTCTGTAGAAATAAAGTATTTCAATTCATTACACTCTGTTAAAATAGTTTAAGTTTTGATCTTAATAAAGTAAAGTAGGACCAGCTAGGAATAGACATATTTAGATCATGTTGCATGTAATTTCCATGCTATGTATCCACAATTGATCTATGTCAAGTAAATGTATTGATATATGTGACCATGGATGGATTGGGTTACAATTGATGTAACAAAGGCCACTATGATCCTATATTTATGTAGTTATTGGACGAGATTGTTCAGATATACTCTAAGGACATAATAGCAATTTTTATGAGCTCATTCAGTTAAACGCATTTTAGATTTCATTTGTGGCCCAGTGGGAGATTGTTAGATTAATTCTTTAATTAATCTAATATTTGGGGCCACACATGAAACAAATAAAATATGTGTTATTATTTAATTAGTCAACAATTAAGTGATCTATTTAATGTTAATTAAACGACTAAGGGTGTAATTGTTGTAGGCCTAATACATAGATACTAGAGTTACTTCTATGAGGGGCAGAAGTGATAATTAACACAAAATAACTGCTAGACAGTTTTAATTGAAATTGTTAGTTAGTTGTCTTATATACGGAGGTTATGGTCCCCATTCTATATCAATATCCTTTCATTCTCAAAATCCTCTTAGTGAGAATTCTTTAAAAATGATAGAGATTAGTTTGGAAGTCTATCACCAAGAATCAAGACTCTCTACACAACAATAATGGATTCAGTACGCTTCCGAAATTATATTACTCAGTAATTTAGTATGCATTCAAATAAGTTTTAGAGTTTTTTCACCAATAACAAACAATGTGCAGACTGTGGATTTTGAAGGGAGATGGAGTACTCATTGTCTGA
>NW_006261964.1:21137950-21143121 GCF_000493195.1 Citrus x clementina
GACTTGTTTTTGATGTGCAAGAGTTTTTGTTTTGAACTCGATCAAATTGTGAACCTAGGGATGAGAAAAATGGGAAATAGCAAGCTGTGGCATGGAAAGAGGAAATGGGACCACTGCCTATGGAGTTTCTATCGAGGGTCAATCAAGTGCTTAATCGAGTAATGTAATTGCAAGCAATGCACTAGAGAGGAGTGGGAAATTCTAATCTCACTCTTGCTCGCTCTGCTTTGTCATGTGATTTTATGAAATCAATACTTGGATTGCTTGTCTATGTTATGTAAACAATTTGTTTCTTTTTCAATTGTAATATAATCACGTCATATTCCATTTTTCAAATGAAGTTATGGCTATGAAGAGTTGTTTCTATATATTTTCTTTACAAGAGTTGTTTAATAAAGTGATATTCCTTGTGTTGTTATGCTTTGTACATAAATCTAAAATGATGAAGTTGAACAGTAGGGGAAGATGAAAGTAAGTACCACTACGATTGTGATATGATTTTGAAAATTATCAGGAATGTAGAAAATTTTGGTTGGATGAGTTAAAAATTATTCAATTCATCAGTTGGCCATAATTTTTTTTGAGTTGTAGTAATGTAAAATATTGCAAATGATTCATCAATTTGAGTAAAAAAAGGCAGTCTGCAATCTTCATAAATGGTAATGATAGCTTGACTGGAGATAGAACTTGACGGTAAGACCTAGAAAAAATTGGTAGCATAATTTTGAAAGGCTGTACGATTATCAACAGTATTAGCATGGCCCCTGGCAAGTATCAGAATTGAAATATTAATGTTTTACTCTACAGTCAATATCAACCCTTGATATTCCCTGATTCTAGGAACTTCAAGAGCTTTCCATCCCATGCCTTGCTAATGTCTTTCCTGCTTCAAAAGTCAAATATGAGCTTTCCCGCCAAATTATTTCTTTGTTGGGACATTTTGTCGAACAGTTTTATACTTCCATCAAACACTTCTGTTTTAACTAACAAAGACCCAGACCCTGAGTTGACAAGGTTGACAAAAATAAGAAGGGTAAGTCTTTGGTTGCGGAACAATTTTACTAGTCAAGTGAATCATCGCAGACATTTTTTTTCATCATTCGTGTAGATAGATACAAAGTTGTTTTAATAAATACATGCATCATCAGCCACTATTGATCAAAGTTGAAGCTCTCAAGAGTCTATTAATTAACTAACTTATTTTAGTTCTATGCTTGAGTGAAAACTTATTGCTCAATGTTTATAGCCGAACACAATTAGAAAACTCGATGTACTTGATGATCAAAATGTTCGAAAATGCTTGAACAACTACCATGTGATATTTGGATTGGGTACTTGATCCATTGTTTGTGTTAAAATAAAACAACCTGCATCATAACAATGACTAGCTAGATAAAATTGTCATTTCCGGCGTTAATTATTGATAATAGCAATAATATTAATTAATTATTTTGAAATAACTGAGAAAAATATCTTGAGGCAGCATAAAATATATATGAATGTGTTTTGAGTAAATATATACATAACTACAGCTAGGTGCCAAAGGGATAGGACAAGCTGTTAGTGTTATTATCTCAGTGGAAGCTGAGAAAACCATTGCAGGACCAGGACAATAAAGAGAAAAGACCTCTTATGCCGGAAAAGGCACACTCTGCGCCTAATTTGGCTTCTCATTGGATTGAGTCTATCTCAGAATCTATGTAGGTTCGGCAAGATGATGAGTTGTTTCCATGGTAAATTAATGCATATAGGTTAGGCATATAAAAGTAGTTAGTCACTCACACACATTGCTCGCATGCTGCAACAAATATTAAGGTTTTAACAGAGGGGTCCCCTTCCCCTAGTTATGGGGTTCTTGGAGAGACTACAGTGAATATAACAGGAGAAAGATGAATGTCTGCCGAGAGCTCAAGCCCTTGAAGCAAATTGCACTTGGAAAATGAAGACAGATAGAATCAGACAGAGTCCAACATTCAACATAAAAAAGGCAGCATTTTAAAGCTTGTGTTGCTCAATTCTCTTTTTCCCTTTGTCCCAATACGGGGTGATAGTGGCTATGAAATTCAAAAAGAAACTTCTCTGATAGCTAAAGTTGATCCTTTTCTCAAAGATTCGGTTGTAGGAACCTAAGCTAGCCAAAACTATGGAAGCCAATAGCATGTATAAACCCCAGCACAAGAGGTGAATATCAGTTTAAAAGTAAAATAATGTTTATATAACATGAGTACTACAATTACACTTGTAATGTGCAAACATGAAGCAAATGACATATCATAGGCAAGGACATCAGTGTCGGTGGCATATGCCTTACTGCCTGAAGAATTTCACACTTATCTGTTTCAGTTCTAAAATTACGCACGCAAATACAAGAAAATCAACAGCTAAAGGTGAAGTTGAAACAATAGAAAAGTTTGAATGCATAAAATCATCACTAGAGCCGGTCGAAAGAGAGATTCACGACCGCTATCTCCAGATCAGACTAAAATATGCTAAGGTCGAAGCTCAGCTTAAGGAACTTGTCACGAACCTTAAGACAGCCAAGAATTGAAGGAAGTGGTTACAGTGACATCTCAAACAATCCCTTTTGTTTCAACAACCATTTCTATTTCATGTTCCTTTATCAAAGAACCATTTACTGTATTAAAAGTTTCAATTTCCATTGATATTCATGACTTGATATTTTTGGAAGAGAATAACAGAGAAACTACTCCAGTGTATAAATTATGAATTAACTAAGAGGAGTGTCTATGTGGTTGAATCACTTCCCAGGATTGAGCTGAATTTGATTAGTGATATAGTTGAATGAACCAGTCAATCCAGATAATGTAGCTTAGCAGTTAGGATTTTGTGCAAAGAATTGGATAACTGTTTCTGAATTAGCAGTTAGGATTTTGTGCAAAGAATTGGATAATTGTTTCTGAATTAGAGTAGTAAACCAAGCATCAACAGCACATTGAGCGAATAATCATTTTTTTTTCATAACACAGCTTAGCACACCTCCATTTGTAGTTAACATATGATTTTTTTTCCTTCTTCCATTGTAAAGTCTCAAACCCTCCAATGGAGAAGACAACAAGCCCTGCACAAGAATCTGAGATTTCCTCTAGTTCTGTCACAAAGCAGGACATTTCTTCAGTCTCCTCAGGTACCAGAAACCCAACATTGTAATGGCATTCCTTTATATTTTCTCTTTTTTAATATCTTTAGCCCAAAAAAAAAAGAAAGAAAAAGCTACCTGGACAATTTTTTTAAAATTTTTTTTCTTCAGTAAGATGTATAATATAGTTTCCCTTGTTTAAAGGCCGAAATACGAAAATTAAGAATTAAAGAAGTGACTAGGGAAACATGTTAGCACAACAAAGAGAATCTTGAACGGATTATTTTTCTTAATAATTGTAGTACATTATTCATTAGATTTATTTTTATTTTTTATTTTCTTTGGGTTTGGGATTAAGAATTTTGTTTAATTGTTACCACTAATTGCTTGATGCCATTCTAATGATATTGCGGTTGCTTATGGGGGATGAAATAATAAATCCACTGAATATATTATTTTTGTCTATTGTAAGTGCAAAATAAGCATTATAGCATGTTTGTACATCTATACAACAATTTACTGTTGTAGTCCTTTTGTTTCTAACAGTCCTATTATTTCTTGGCCTCTTTTTGTAATTGAATCAATTAGTGTTTCTATGATCAATCAATTGAAGCATTTTCAATATCTCATGTGCACAGTTGAAGACAAGTCGCAAAAGTACCAAAAGCTTATGCTATGTTTTAAAATTGTGGGCCATCAAACAATAGGTAAACTTGTTAGCTGCATGATTTTTCCTGAACTTGCTTCCTGGATGCCAACAAGATGAATGTATAAATTGATTTTTATTTTTAAAATAAAGAATGGTTGTCAATTTGGGCAAAACTATGTGGAAGTCAGTATGCTGCAATCATTGTGGAATCAAGTTAGTTATATTCGGTTATAATAGCTGAGCTGGAAAGCTGAGTCAGCAAGGGTGGGTCCCCAGGTGGTTTTAGTTAGTTGTTAAAACCAGCTGTAAACTGATAGCTATATAAGCTTCAGTGAGAGAGAGAGCTGATCAGTTAGTAAGCGAGATAATTTTTAAGTTGAGGAAGATTCTCTGTGTGAGTTTTAGTTTCTTGCTCTTAGTGGATTCCGTTGTAATCTTGATATCTCTTAATAAAGCTTTAGCTCTACTGTTCCAGATCGTGGATGTAAGTACTCATGGTACTAAACCACGTTAACCTCTGTTTTGTGACTCTTGTTTAAGTTTGTTTCTTATTCCTGGTTACTTATCTGTATCCTCTGGTTTTCTGGGTTCTTGCTTGTTTGTAAAAATTGATTAATTATTTCAGCTGGGTTACGAATTTGGTCTGTTACACAACAAATTGGTATCAGAGCTTGGTCTCTTTGAAATTCTTCAATGGCATCTACAAGATTCGATTAGGAGAAGTTTAATGGGGACAATGACTTCTATTTGTGGAGTCTCAAAATGAGGGCAATCTTGATTCAACAAGGATTGGATGCTGCTCTTGAAGATGATGAAGATTCAAAGGCCAAGAAAGGGAAGAAAGAAGGATCATCAATCTCTGGCAGAAACATGAAGACTATCAACAACAAAACTCATAGCACTATCATCCTGCATCTCTCGGATGAAGTGCTGAGAGAGGTGTCCAAAAAGAAGACTGCTTCTGGTCTGTGGGAGAAACTGGAAGAATTATTTCTAAAGAAATCCTTAGCCAAGAGACTGTACATGAAGAGAAAGCTATACACGTTTTCAATGAATGATGGAACAACTTTGAAAGATCATGTGGATGAATTTAATAAGTTGATCCTAGACCTTGAAAATGTGAATATAGTTCTTGAGGATGAAGATAGAGCCCTAATCCTATTAAGCTCACTTCCAGACTCTTATGAGCATTTTGTTGATACATTGCTTTATGGAAAGACAAACACTTACATTAAAAGATGTAAAAAAAATGCCCTGAATCAAAGGGACTTGAAGAGAAGAATAGATGGAAAGGATCAAAACCCTTCAGAAAGCTTAGTTGCAAGAGCAAAACCAGATAGAAATTCTGCAAGACAGAAGACAGCACCCAGAAAGATAACTAGACAGAAGAAAAAGAGAGAAAATTGTTTATTTTTTTGCCAAAAA
>NW_006261964.1:21147602-21164992 GCF_000493195.1 Citrus x clementina
CCATCCCAAGTTCCCTCTCATGGTGGAGCTAGGTACTTCATCACATTCATAAATGATTACTCTAGAAGAGTGTGGGTCTATGTGCTGAAGCATAAGAGTGAAGCATTTGAAAGGTTTAAGGAGTGGAATGCACTTATGGAAACCCAAACAGAAAAGAGGCTTAAAAGGATGAGGACTGATAATGGCCTAGAATTCTGCAGCAGTGACTTTGAAAAATTTTGTAAGTCAAAGGGCATTGCAAGACATAGGACAGTGAGACATACTCCCTAGCAAAATGGCTTGGCTGAAAGAATGAATAGGACTTTAATTGAAAAGGTTAAATGCATGCTGTTTAATGCAAATATGTCAAAATATTTTTAGGCTGAGGCAGTTAATACAGCTGCATATCTAATAAATAGGAGCTCCTCATCAGCTTTAGGATTCAAAACACCACAGGAAGCATGGTCAGGGAAGCCACCAAATCTTAGTAACCTCAAGGTGTTGGTTGTCCAACTTATGCTCATATAAGTCAGGGCAAGCTAGAACCAAGGGCTGTGAAAGGGTACTTCATTGGGTATCCTGAAGGCATAAAAGGGGTACAAAATCTGGTGCATTGATGGCAAGCCATCCAGAACCTTGGTCAGTAGAGATGTAGTGTTTAATGAGGAAGCTATGTTGCAGCAGAAGGTTGGAACAGAAGTTGAAATCTCTGAACCTCTAAATAGATCTAAGTTGAAGGTGAAGTCCAGAGACAGTTTGAAAGAAAGTAAAGAGATGATTGAGCACCATCAAGAAAGTGCCACAACATCATAACTTGATAATTATCAGCTTACAAGAGATAGAGAAATGAGGGTAGTTAAACTGCCCAAAAGATATGGAATTGCTGACTTAATATCTTATGCACTGATGGTTGCTGATGAGGTGACTGGAGATGAACCTAAAAGCTACAAGCAAGCTATGAATGGCAGAGATAAAATAAAGTGGCTAAGTGTTATGGAAGAAGAAATGGCATCACTCAAGAAAAATAACATTTGGGTTTTAGTTCAGAAGCCTGCTGGGAGAAGATTGGTAGGCTGCAAATGGATCTTTAAACTCAATGAGGGAGTTTTTAAAAGTAAAACAGTAGGGTACAAGGCCAGGCTTGTGGCAAAGGGGTTCACACAAAAGAAAGGGATAGACTTCAATGAAGTCTTCTCACCTATAGTTAAACACTCTTCTATAAGGGTTCTATTAGCCATCACAGCTTTCTGTGATTTAGAATTGGACCAGATGGATGTGAAGACTGCCTTCTTACATGGAACCTTAGAAGAAGAAATTCTGATGGCTCAGCCAGAGGGTTTTGTTGAAGAAGGAACTGAAGACATGGTTTGCTTACTCAAGAAAAGCTTGTATGGGTTGAAGCTGTCTCGTCGACAATGGTACTTAAAGTTTGATGAATTTATGCTTAATCACAACTTCAGTAGAAGTGAATATGACAATTGTGAGTATTTTAGAAAGCTGAACTCAGGTGATCAAATCAGTCTACTCCTCTATGTTGATCACATGCTTATAGCATGTAAACATAGAGCAGAAGTTGAGAAGCTCAAGACTGAACTAATGGCAGTGTTTAAAATGAAGGATTTGGGTCCTGCTGCTAAGATATTGGGAATGCAAATAAAAAGGGACAGACATGCCAAGACTCTATTTCTCACACAATCTGGATATTTGAAAAAGGTTGTCAGTAGATTTGGGATGGTAAAATCAAAGCATGTCACTACCCCAGTAGCAGTACACTTCAAACTCTCAAAACAACAGGAACCAGAAGAAGAAGCAGACATTAATCACATGAGGAGAATTCTCTACTCTAGTGCAGTTGGTAGCATTATGTATGCTATGGTCTGTACTAGACCAGATGTTGCCTATGGGATTGGCCTAGTCAGCAGGTGCATGGGGAATCCAGGCAAGGAACATTGGGAAGCTGTTAAATGGCTGCTGAGTTATCTTAAAGGTACTGAAGAGTATGGAGTTATGTTTGGACAAGTCAGCAATGCCTCAAGCAAGGTCTTGGGATATGTTGATTCTGACTTTGCAGGAGATTTAGACAGGAGAAGGTCAGTCACTGGTCTTGTGTTTACTCCCTGTGGTGGAGCTGTGAGCTGGAAGTCAACATTACAATCAGTAGTTGCTCTCTCAACAACAGAGGCAGAATACATTGCCTTAACAGAGGCTGTAAAGGAAGCAATATGGTTAAAAGGGTTAGTTACAGAGCTGGGTTTGGAACAAGAATCAGTCACTATCAATTGTGATAGCTCAAGTGCTATACAGTTGAGTAAAAACCCCAAGTACCATGAAAGAACTAAGCACGTGGATGTGAGGATGCACTTTATCATAGAAGAAATTCGAAGTGGTGTGATTAATGTCATTAAAATTCCTACTGAAGTGAATCCAGCAGATATGCTAACAAAACCTTTGCCAACAGTTAAGTTTAGGAACTCCTTGGACTTGATTGGGGTTATTAACTTGTAAGACAAGTAATATGGAGCAGTGATGAGTAAAGCTATAACCGAGTAAACTAAGGTGGAGATTTGTGGAATCAAGTTAGTTATATTCGGTTATAATAGCTGAGTTGGAAAGCTAAGTCAGCAAGGGTGGGTCCCCAGGTGGTTTTAGTTAGTTGTTAAAACCAGCTGTAAACGGATAGTTGTATAAGCTTCAGTGAGAGAGAGAGCTGATCAGTTAGTAAGCGAGATAGTTTTTGAGTTGAGGAAGATTCTCTGTGTGAGTTTTAGTTTCTTGCTCTTAGTGGATTCCGTTGTAATCTTGATATCTCTTAATAAAGCTTTAGCTCTACTGTTCCAGATCGTGGATGTAAGTACTCATGGTACTAAACCACGTTAACCTCTATTTTGTGACTCTTGTTTAAGTTTGTTTCTTATTCCTGGTTGCTTATCTATATCCTCTAGTTTTCTGGGTTTTTGCTTGTTTGTAAAAATTGATTAATTGCTTCAGCTGGGTTACGAATTTGCTCTGTTACACAACAATCATGTTTCCCCATGAAATACAAGTATGCAACCCAAGAGGGGGGTGAATTAGGTTTCTAAAAATTATTCAATTTATAAAGAAAAACTTAATGCAAATATAATCCAAATTCAAAACAATAACACTTAAGTTGATCACAATATAAAAAGATAAGGGAAGAGGGATTCAAACACAGAGATTTTTACGTGGTTCGGCCAACCTCGCCTACGTCCACGCCTCCAAGTTTTCCGGGCTTGAGGATTCCACTAAGCAAGCCTCCAACGCTTCAAATGCTTACACTTGACTTCCAAGGTGTCAATAAACCTTTACAACAAGAGATTATCCACAATCTCTTAACCCAAGTGTATCCCAACACTTACAATCACTCAAAGTAAAAGATTACAAATTGATTTGCCTCTCACAATATATAGGATTACACAATGATGCTTAATATGTGAATAGATGAAGCAAGAATCTGTTATAAGCTCTATGAAGATTGTATTCTCGAATATTAGCTCAATGGTCGTGTTGTGATCAATCTTCTTTGAATTTGAATGAGCTTATTTATATTTGGAGCTGAAAAACTAGTCATTACAAACTGTCGGCCTGAAAACGGTTCGCCGTTAACTATGAACGGTTAACCGTTTAGGCTGGTCAAAAGTAACCGTTAGGCCAAATTTCAAATAAACGGTTTGCCGTTTAGGATTAACCTTTCGCCGTCAATTTCCAGGGACCTGCAAGATGAACATCAGTTATCCGTTTACACTAAACGGTTAAGGATTTGCATGAAGTGACTTCTCTGGATGTTATCGGTTAACCGTTTGTAATAAATGGTTCGCCGTTTGTAATAAACGGTTCGCCGTTTGTAATAAACGGTTCGCCATTTGTTTCCAGTAACCTGTAAAATAATTCAGTCTTAATATCCGTTTATATTAAACGGTTAAGGATTTGCATGAAGTGACTTCTCTGGATGTTATCGGTTAACCGTTTGTAATAAACGGTTCACCGTTAAGTTCCAGTAGTCTTTCCATCTTTTGTGTTTTCCGTTTTTCATAAACGGTTAGAGCTTTAGGCAATATGTTACTCTCTGGTATTAATCGGTTAACCGTTTAAAGGAAAACGGTTTACCGTTTATTTCTAGAATTACATTTTAAACCAAATTCTGTGGAGAATTTTTTTCTAAGTTGAAAGTCCATCTTTTATGAAAAAATGAATGGAATGATTATTAAGGGTTTTGTTTATTAAGGAATAGCTCCAACATTTTTATCAAAGAACCATTTAAAGTTTGTTATCATCAAAATCAATATTATTAACATATTCATGTTAACACCCCATTTGTGGAGTCTCGCTTTGAACTGTTTATAGGTATTGAAATTTATAGGTTTTGAATTATTTGGGGGAGGAGGAGGGGGGTGATTTTTTTCTTTCCAAAGTTTTGTCCTTTGATAAAAAATTCTTGTTAATAAAGTGTAAGTTTGTGGTGCAGAAATGAGCATTTCTAGTTTTATCTACTGCGTTGAGAGTTTAGTGTACGGTCATAAGTATCCTCAGTGGGAAACATGCTTTGAGAAATTGGCATTGGATCCGAAACCAATTGGTGATTGCTATACCAGTGGCTATGGAACTCAGGTCAGCCTTGCGATTTTGTAATATCTGCTCAAGTTATCTGTTAATTTACATTTTCTAGCTCTTGTCTAACCAATACAAATACTAAATCAGTATGGCTATCATCTCAAGAACTGCCATTAGGTTGCAGTAATTTATAGCATATATATGCGCTTGGGTACATGAACATAGAAGAATATTACTGGAGTTATATTTTAGATTGCCTTGGGTTGTTGACGTACAGCCACTCTAAGGGGGTACGTTCTTGATTTTCTTATGCCCCTAATTTTATAATCGGAATAGAATTTGCTCAACAAAAATGTACAATTCTTGAAATTTGAAGTAGAAGATTATTATATCAAATATTTTGATAATCTTTTGCATTAGAAATATTGAACCTGGGGATCTTCAGGAAAATGAAATATTTCTCCTGCTGCAGGACTACGAAATCTTTATAGGCTATATCTGCATGGCTTACGAAGGCAATCTCGTCCCTAAGGCATGCGGCAACCTAGTCCTTATCCCCAACCGCTATGGGGTCAAACAAGAGCCTGTCTTTCCAGCTATCCATAATAAGGAGATAACAACATTACCCACAAGAATTAAATCAGCCATAACAATGTGGATACGCAAGATCAGCATGGTAGCTTCGTTGTAGATGCCTCGTGCTTTCATATTGGCTTTTCCAATGTGTTTGTGACTGTTGATGAGTCCCCAGAAGGCAGAAGGTGGTGATGATTTGATTACAGGTTGTTAGTTGTTGCCTAAATGGGTAGTTTTAATTTATGACTTTGTTGAATGGTGTTTGTGTAGAGAGCTATTGGTTGTTGCATATGTAACGTGTGAGCTTTCAATTTTCACGTGTATGAAAAAAATGAGTTGAACTATTTCATAGGTTATATGTTTGGGAATTAATGAAAAATAAATGTTATGCTGTCGAAAATTTTAAAATTTGTTAGTTTTACACTTGTTTTATGAAGAACTATGATTTTTTTAATTTAAACAAAAAAAGAATTGATGTAAAAATTCTAAAATTTAAAACTTCTATATTTAATATTTTTTAAGTACTAATAAATTATATATTTTTTAAATATATAATTTAAATTAATCATTAAAAAAATTAATACAGTACAATGTAACACTAAACATAATATAACTATAAATTAATATAGTATAGTGTACCAAACACACTTGTATAATCAACCACGTCTTACTTTAGCACTGACCAAATTTTTACCTCTTTATAATGGTGCAGCGTGGAAGTTGAGATATTTTTAGATTAAGTTCAACTATGACATATCAAGATTGCCAATAATAGAATAGGTTTCAATCAGCGCTGTAGTTAGAAATATATTTTATAAGAGCAACCTAATAATAAATTCAATATAAAAGGTCGCAACTTCAACTTATGGGAAAATTTCAATTAAGTTTTAAAAAGCAGAAGCTTAAAAAATGGACGCAACGCAATTTAAGGAATTTTTTCTTTAATCAAGTTGAGGCAGCGAACTTCATATCCATGATAGTTTTATAATGTATCATGTAATACAATGTACTAAATAAATTTGAGTTAGTTTATTTTAATCTATTTTGTTATCGAAAAATTGATCAATTAATCTCAAGCACTTTAATGGTGAGTGAATTAAGATAATTAAATAGACCTTTATTTAAAATTTATTGTAGTTAACTAAATTTAACAACAAAAATAAACCTAACCACTTTGGACCAAAATCCCATCGACACCGATTTATAAAAGTTAAAAAAATATAGAAAAAATAAAAATAAATTTTATATTTCATTTTTATATTTTCCATTGAAGATGAAAAGAGAGACAGGTTAATCAAGCTATGGATGCCACGACGCCGTTTTTCGCTACCTTATTTACCAATAGCGGTTAGTTGCCGGCGCTTAAATTTTACGCACTAAGTTTCAACGGCTACTTTTCACGGATAAGTTTAATTATGATGCAACAAAATAACCAATTTCATAAACGCTAAATTCAAATTAGAGATATCGTCCAACAACTTTCCCACGCACGCATCAACCGACTATACATATATATTGGGGAAATTTACAAAAATGACCCTAAAACTTTGGTAATTTTTTAATTTAACCAAACCAATTTTTTTCCTATCATTATTAGGCAAAAAATAATTGTTTGCCCTAAACTACCCTCTACATTTCCGCACTCTAAACTCTCTCCAACCATATTACAAATTTGTGGTGTTGAATGACGACCGGCGACGGCGACAACAACAGTGACGGAGACGGCGACAGTGAAGTAAAAATTGAAAGAATCCAAGAAATTGAACCGCAAAACGAATCCAAGAAGTTGAAAAGAGTCCAAACCCTAGGTGAGCAAACTTCAACATTTAATAATGATTTGAGTGCATTTGATTGTGATTTTAGATGATTATAGGTTGTTGGAGTGATTTAATGAAAAAAATATGTAGTTGAAATTATGAGTTATAAATATCGCATATTAGGTGTTTGATAAAATTCCTCTAAGATAGTTTATATATAATTTTTGATTAGTTGAGTTGCGTCCATTCTTTGACATATACCAAATGCGATGACGTGAAAATTTGGCAATGGGTTAGGGTAATGGATGTGTAGGACCTAGCGAGGGCACATCGGGCGCAGGTGAGATGCGCGCGACAAGCGCGTTGCGCGTGTGGGTGCACTTGTGTCACGCACTGCGCTCACACGACATGCGCATCTCGTGCACGCGGGCGCTTGTCACACGCATCTCGCGAGCGTGGGCGAGCGCCTATTGCACACATCACACGTGTTCGACATGCGCATCTCGTGCGCAAGCCTATCACATGCATCGCGCGCGCAAGGTCAAGCGCTTGTCGCCTTCATCGTGCGTGACAGTCGCATGCTAGCGCCTGCGCTTTCTTGGTGCAACCACGGCACCTTTTGGGGCCTATTGCACTAAGAGGCAGCTTGTCTCTTTGTGTGCCACAATACCTTTTGGTGCTTGTCGCACCAAGAGGCACTGCCTTTTGATGCGACAGGCACCCCGTCGCACCAAGAGGCTATTATTTGTCTCTTGGTGCGACAGTCACCATGTCGCACCAATCGACATTTTTTTTTACTATTGTTGAGAATTTATTAACATATAATATTTTGTAACTTGTACCAGATAAATGGCAAAATCAAAAATAACATTACATAATCTACCCGGACTGACGAAAGAACCGGGAATGATGAAGATACCTTATGGCAATCACTTTCCTGGGTGTATCATGAGTATGTGCAAATTAGATGCAGTTTTTAATGTCATCCAAGAAAAATTAACAAAGCAGCTGTTGAAACTGCTCAAGGATGATATATTTGGGAAAATTATTCAAGCATCAGTTTCTTATTTCGTGATAATAATTAAGGACAAAGTTCCACAATGATTATCTCACTCAACAAATGGACAGATTAGAGTGTTCCATTCACGAATTGAGGTCGGAACTTCAGGCAGAACGCATAGAAGCACAAAAGTATAGAGATGCAGTTATGAGGTTTATGGCTTCGTTTAGTGAGGGTTCTTCTAAGCACACATACGTTGATTCTCCGCTTGGACGCTCATACACGGTGAGCAAGTTTCACATGCTCCGGTTATGTTCTTTTGGTTTCCAAACCGATATTAGTATAATATATTCATCTCCTTGAATCAAAAGGCCCCGGATGACCATGGTCCGAACACTGTTGTTGGCTATGGTTTAAACACTGATGCTGGTAATGATGATGATCACACCACAATGTCGTTGTACAGTCTTTATGGGGACATAATTGGTGACAATGTACAGATCTTCATAGAGGCACCTCCTGGCATTAGAAAATTTGGACGTCTGTATAGACCGTCGTATGTCTTTAGCAGACCTTACTTGATTCCTCCTTTCAAGAGAGTTAGAAATGTCAAGCCTCTACACACACTCAAAATAGCGGACTGTGAGATTGATGAAAGAATGAGCGTGGATATAAATCTGCTTAAAGGCCTAGAAGATCCAAGGCTATATGAGAAGTTTGATAAGTGGTTTGTTGATATAATCACCGTAGATCGCCTGGTCCAACAGTCCCAAAAAAATTTCAAAATTCTTAGTGGTCAAAACTATTGTTCATCTTTCTTCTAGCAAAAATTCTACTCTATATTGACTTGTTTTTATCCCTCCACAGCATATTCATGCATTTTTCTGCTTGATCAGTGAAAAGCAACGACAGTTTCCAAATGCATTACCTCAACGCATCACACATACGAATACATATTTTTGGGTAACGAGTTTACGAACTTAATAATCATTTACTATAATTTCGATGCTTATAATATCTCGAAGTCTTGTTAATTTCTTAATCACCGTGCAATAGGTGTTCCTAAAGCAATTATGGAACAATGGTAATTGTGATGTCCATTTATTACAATATGGCAACAACTTGAACAACTATATGGGTGGGCGGGAAGACATCACGTCGAAACGGTTTACGGACATCGATGTGGTTCGTATTGTCACTCAATCTTGTGGACTATATTTTTTAACCGAGTTTAGATGTACAAAATATGATAATTTTATATTTTTTGTATCTAGACATTTATCCTTGTGAATCTGAGCGGCAATCATTGGACACTAGCCCGAGCGAACCTTCGCGCGAAGAGGGTACGAATTTACGACTCGTTGGTTATCTTTCACGACGTCAAAACATATTTCCGTCAATTCAAGCCACTTAAAGTCATCTTCCCTCAATGGCTTCAAGATGTTAGATTTTACAACATCCGGCCTAAGCTGCAAAGTGTCAACTCTTGGAAAGTAAAAATCATTAAATATGTGCCCCAACAAGAGCTTGGAAGTGGTGATTGCGGCATTTTTATGTTGATGTTTATAATGTATTTGATGTTCGGGCTCAAACGTGATTTTGATGGTCGCCACGGGCAATATTTCAGGAAGAAAATTAGATATATTTAATGGCGATATTGGTTTGTAAACCATTATAGTGCGTTGAGTCTTGATGTATGGATGTAGAATATTCTAATAGATGTAAATTTTTGTTATATTGATATGTTTAGTCATAAATAATTGTTGATCTATTTTACTAGTTAATATGCAATTGTACATGAAATAAAATAACTTATTATATATAATTGTTAAATACACCAAAATAAGAGGTCCATAATTATTTAGAATGATGGAATTAGTTTAAATTCGACGTAATGAGATTTTGACATCTTTTGTGGTTATGACTTGGTTTGTTGCACCGCCCGCATCTCACAGTCCTTCAGTTTACATTCTCACCGATAGAAGGTATTTTGAGCTCTAGACGACGACTAGGTGGTGGTGCTTCGATCGGTGGGTTAACTTTCATTTCCTGAATTTCTGCTGGAATGTCCCAATTTGTCATGTCGCCAACTGGCTCTATTGGTTGTGAATATGCCACGACCAATGATTCTTTAGAGTAATGATTAGAGTAAAGACTAATGTAATCCACACAAATGGTTAGAAAATCAGTAATTGCATGCGCACATACAAGCTGATCGAGTTGGAATACTCTATAGGAGTAAATTCTGTCATGAATGTCAACTATCACTTCATTTATACCACCACCCAAAACATGGAATCAATGCTAAGACACTGGATGAATGGTCATTCTTTCAGACAAAATTCTTCTTTCACCCATTATCTTATCTGCCCACGTTGTTAGACGAGTGCTCATCGATTCAGCCACAATTTTCCTATCATAAAATCATTGCTGCAATGTTTTTCTAAAGTGATCAACAAGATGAGTAACAAGAAATTTTTACGGTTCCTTCATGAAAGAATTCACGCTTTTTGTGATATTAGTGGTAAGTATAATGTACCTCCTACCTTCAAATTTAGTTCTTGCCCAATTACACGTACCCACATTATTCTCTAAGTAATCAACGGCGCCCGAATGAAGCAGACAACCCTTCAAGTTGCTTTTTAAATTCTTCGTGTCCATATGCCTTTGCTACATTAATAAAGGCTGGCTCAAATTGATCCCAAAGAGCTTTAAACATCCTGAATTTTGACTTAATGTTACCTTTGACATGGTAAAAACAAACACCATGAGCAACAGTGCGCAATGTTTTCAAAACGGCTCTTTTGATGGCAGTGCATCGATCAGAGATAATTACTAACTCTGGCCTATCGTCAATCACTCTGTGTAACTTCGTCATAAACCATTCCCAAGCATCATTATTTTATGAATCTATGACCCCAATAGCTAATAGATACAGTTGATTGTTATCATCTAGACATGTTGCTACGAATATACTTCCACAATATAGCCCATTTAGATAAGTGTCATCTACAGCGATCACAGGCCTGAAGTATTGCATGAAACCCTTGATGGAATATCCAAGCACTACAAAGTAGTTAACAAATTATCATTTCCATCCCACTCGAGGTGTGTGACTATACCCTCATTTGCTTTGGTCAAAATATGAGAGTATTTAGGAAATAAGTTGTATGACCCTGCAGGGTTCCTTCATACTATTTTAAGACCAACTTCTTTAGCCCGATATGTTTGCTGATATGTTAACTGGACACCATATTCTTGCTGCATGTCTGCTCTAATGTCATTCAGAGTATATATTCGTTTATCCTGGATAAATTTATTCGCGATAAGGTGACCAACAATCCAACTCCTTACTTGATGGAGACTACTAGAAAATACTCCATTAGAGCACATGTGTACATTGTTAACTCTTCTCACTACCCAAAGAACATTCTGCTCATTCGAACCTTTCGTTGCGCGAATATGTCATTTACATGATTCCGAAGAACAGTGGGCCTCAAAGCGTGTCGTTGTAAACCGTGCAATCTTTAAATCAAATTTATGTCGTAAGGCCATTTTGCGCAGTTCTAGTATTAACTCATTCTTCTCAGCAAACAACTTACCAACACCAATATCAGTAAAATTACAACTTTTAACTAAGTCTGGAGTAACCAAGTTTGAAAACAAAACTGGAGTAAAACTCACGAAAGGATCAACTGTTATCCTCATCCTCGAACGGGCCATAAGAGGAATAGGTTGGTTGTCTCTACTATTAATAGGAATGTCATACTAATGCTCATTCTCATCATTGATAGGAATATCAGAATGACCAATGCTCCTATCATCAACTTCATTATTGAAGTTCATGCCTTGCATACTATTGAAAGGTTCCAAACAATCATTATGAGCTTCTGTGTTGTTAGTGTCATCAACATGACCATCATCAGTGCGGAAATCATTGTTACGGAATGGAGAGTAATGCTGCCCTAATGATGTCCCTAATGGAAACACCTTTTTTTCAACATTTGCTAATGTAATGTTGTTCTCATCAATAGTGTCATTATTTTCATAGGGTGGAGAGTAACGTTACTACAATAATATTTGTTGTGGTAACACCTCTTCTTCAATATCGGGGACAGAGTCGTTTGCTCTAAACGAAATTTCAGTTTCTACGAGTGGTTCGGGATATTGGGCCGGAACTCGAGTAGATGTGGTGATAAATATAGGGATGCATCCATAATTGATCACATCAAAAGCCATGTGCAACACAACCTTAACCATTTCATCATGAAATATGTCCATAAGTAGTAAACATGCACGATACATTATGTTACTAGACCTCAAAGTTGTCTTCATTGTCATACTATTATTTGTTAGTATTTATTTGTAAAACTTTACACACTCTTGCCAAAAATTGATCAAATGTACAATCTTTTCTAGCTAAAAAGGTTGTATTCTTGGCATTCACGTACTCCATACGACCATCTGCTAACGTCTCCCATCAACCATGGTGATATAATTGAAGTACAACTAAATCCATTAAACCTAAAATTTATTGAAAAAAAAAAAGAAATAAGATTACACGCTACAAAATATGGTAAAGTAAATATGCACCACATTTATATGGATGAAATGGAGTATACGATTTTGGATTTGATTTGTCTCGTCACAAGCTTGAAAATGATATATTATATATCCAAAACGGACACTTGTATCCCAAGTTATGACTTTTAGAAAATATCTAAAATTTAGTGAGACATGCAGTGGGACAAGAGCTTGTCTCACATAAACACTGTGGATTTATGTGTGACAGGCACTTGTCCTACTATCTGTCGCACATAATTTAGTGAGACAAACATGTTGAACAAGTGGGACAAGTGCTTGTTTCACCAAATTATGTGCAACAAGCAGTGGGACAGGTGTCTGTCGCACATAAACCCATTGTTTTTATGTGCAGTAGGTTTATGTGGGACAGGCACCTGTCCCACTGCCTGTCTCACTTGTTCAGGGCTTCATTTTTTGACTGACTTTTTAGTGTTTTCAATTATTTATTTTGATTTCTCAACTCAAACTAAGTACTTTAACAAATCACATTGTTTTATGAATAAAAAATAATAACATATACAATAAAGCCCACTTTAATTTTGAATTTAGTTGATAAAATCAATAGATTAAAAGTTTATATTGTGTAAGAGCATACACTAACCTTAAGAAACTCTCCAATTGATGATTATATCTTCAATTATGCAAAGCTTGTTTGATGGAATTTGTTGGTTTATTGAGAGTGATGAAGCTTGTTGAGAGTGATGAAGGTTTGTTAAGTTGTTGAGGGTTGAGAGCATTTACTTGTGTTGGAATTTCTCAAGTGGCATACTTTTGTAAATTGTTGAAAGTGGTGAGGGTAATTTAGTCCAAAAATAAGGTGTTTGACTAGTTATGATAAAAAAATTAGGTGGGTTAAATTAAAAAATTACAAAAATTTTAAGGCTATTTTTATAAATTTCTCTATATAATTGCCCCAACATAACATACGCCGCCTTATCGCAACACTACTTGATTAGCAAGTAACTGAGAGAGTTTCCAAATCCTACATTTTTTAGTTTACAAATTCTTCTCTCATTCATCAACCAAATCCTAGCCACCAAAAATCTTCTTAAACTCATCTGATTAAATCTCGATTTCTGATTTCGTCGATCGCTTTTTGATTCCCAGAACACCAACACAATGCCTCCTCACGTTGGATTAAAATTTTATCCAACAGAACAGGAACTATTGGAGTTTTATCTCTTTTACAAAATTATGCAAAACCCTAATCTCTATCAACCCGGCTATAAATTATGCAAAACCCTAATCCCTCATATGCCGAACTTAATTTGAGATTTGTACGGAGGAGATTAATTAATGGCGGGTCAAACACTCTACTTCTTCACCCAGTTAAAAAAGGTGTCTCCTAAGGGTTTGAGGTTCAACAGAAAGATTGGCTTTAGTGCTTGGCAAGGTGAGGATAGAGCCAAGCCTGTTCTCGCTGTTGGCTCTAAAGATCAAATTCTAGGGTTCAAGAAAAGGTTTAGGTACGAAAGTTGTAAAAACCTGGAACAAAGTAGGAGGTGGATTATGCATGAATTTACCATTAATCCAGCCTTGTTGGGTGATCAATACTCGCATAGAGCACTCGATTTTGTTCTCTGCCGCATCATAAAGAATGAATCGAAAAACCACTCGGAGAAAGCCAATTTGGGAGGAAAGAGATCTTCTGGTTCCAAGAGAAAGCTGAAAGAAGTAGTGACCTCCAGCAGCCACTTTAATCATGATGATGAATGCTTTTAGAGCAAGCGCTTAAAGGCTGAAAAAAAATCAGTTTTGATAGGACAAAGCCACTTACCATGCTCGAGTAACAGTCTGAACACAGTAGAGCACTATGGGGAGATCATAAATTCAGTGCTTGAATATTCAACTCTCTTTGACGTTGAAGGATATACGGCTAGTACGGATCAGATTTTACAGAGTGAGAGGACTGAGGGTCATAGTGATGAGGCAGCCCTGAACAAGCAGCAAGAGGCTGTTGAAGAAGAGGCACTTTTGGCTCAACAAGACGATCCAATTGAGTTGTCATGCCTTGATAACATCTTGGAAATTGTGGAATCCGAAGTGGAGATTGATTCGTTACCTGACAAACTTGTTTTTGATGTGCAAGAGTTTTTGTCTGAACTCGATCAAATTGATGAACCTAGGGATGAATATGGTGGAAAACTGCAAGCTGTGGCATGGGAAAAGGAGATGGGGCCGCTGCCTGTAGAGTTTCTATTGAGGGTCAATCAAGTGCTTAATCGAGTAATGTAATGCAAGTAATGCACTAGAGAGGAGTGGAAAATTCTGATTTCACTTTTGCTCTCTCTGCTTTGTCATCTGATTTTGTGAAAGCAATACTTGGATTGCTTGTCTATGTTATGTAAACAGCTTGTTTCTTTTTCAATTGTAATATAATCACGTCATATTCCATTTTTCAAATGAAGTTAATTCTCTGAAGAGCTATTTCTATATATGTTCTTTACAAGAGTTGTTTAATAAAGTGATATTCCTTGTGTTGTTATGCTTTTTACATAAATCTAAATTGATTAACTTGAATAGTAGGGAAAGATGAAAGTAAGTACCACTATGATTGTAGCATGATTTGAAAACTAACCAGGAATGTAGAAATTTTTGGTTGTATGGGTTGGAAATTGTTCAATTCATCAGTTGGCCATGATTTGTTTCTCGTTAAAACAAGTAGCTTTTGAAATTTATTTGTGAAATTTGTTTGATTCTATTTGCTTGGCTCTACTTCGCCTTTTCTATTTTACTGAGTGATGTAAAATAACATTCGCATACAAGGGATTATGATTTTGATTTTTAGAGTACCAAAGGCCAATCATTGAGATGTAGTTACAATTACCCAATTACCAAACCAAACAGAGAACAGAGCCTAATTGTATATGTTAATATGTTTTCATTAGCAGTCACTTTACACCCTAAAAATTATCATTGAGATAATCTTCGACTCCAGTTGTATGGATCACCAGTATCACATGGTCAGGCAACATATTGACCTACTTAAATGCAAAGTAATCTACCCAAACCGTGCGAATAAGATTATGATCATTCCGACACATATAATTGAAAGTGGCATTCATCATTTTATTAACCATCATGTAATCCCAAATAAGTGATGGGGCCAAAAGAAAAATAAACCCCTAGTTGATTACAATATTGTAACATTAATTTTCCTTAATGCGATCGTCTATAGTACTTGTAAATACTAACCAAAGGAACAATTGTGTGTATAAACTGTGTTTCTTCGCGTGCGTTGAATATATGGCAAAATCCAAGTCTTTCTTCTATATTGAGAACCAGCTGATGGGCAGAGATGCACTGAGAAAGGCAAATCTCTCTCAGCATTTGATTTACTCGATAAATATTTGCCGAGCAACATCCACTTCAAACCAAAGCTCTCGTGCCAAATCTCTTCATTTCATCTATGTATGTCGAGCAAATTTCCCATACAAAACGTATGCAATATCTGCATCTGCAGAGAGGGAGCCCAATGGCAGTCACTTCCATTGTACGGCTGTCAATTATTGGACCTTAACAGAGGTCGGCAGTCACTTCTGTTTATCCATCAGAGAACTTATGCCACTTAAAAGCTGACCTAACTCCTCGATTCAGACAATGTCAACAATGTGACTCCACATAGAACTAGTTACTACTTTTCTTGTTTCTTACCATCGAGAATATGAATTTCCATATGTCTTCCAGTTATCCTGCCGACTTTGTCTTCTGGAACTCCTATCCGCATAACCGTATGCATCTGATGATCTTCCATAATGGCTATTTCGTGGACTTTCCTTTGTTGCCTTTCTTATTTCCTGTTCCTGATCATACTCTGATCGCTGTAAGGAGAAGAAAGGGTCATCAAAGTAGTAAGGGAGAAGCTATAGTCAAATTAAAAATGAACTACCAAGAATGCAAAAATGATAACCCTTTCAAGGCATCTTGTTGACTTGCTCAATATCAACAAAGTTATATTGCGGTGAAGTTCTGACATTTTTAGCTTGCAAATGTAGGCAGACTATTTTTCAAAATAGGCAGTGAGGCATGTGATGTGCTCACCCTATCACTATTAAGTCTCAAACAGGTGACTGTGAGTTAAATTTAGGTATTAGAACAAGTTCAATCCTTCAGATTTGAAGAATTTCCCAGGTTGAAGTTAAAGTCATCCATATTTCCAGTTTCAATTAATTATGTATTGTGAAAAAGTTATCCTGTGCAGAACTATGATAAAAGCTTTGTATGTCTTGTCCAGATCCATGAATAGATTAGTCCAATTTTCATTCCCACATGCTGCTACATAAACTCTCATGGAGGCTAAAGCAACTGGATATAATGTTTTGACGAAATGCTTACCTATTGAACAATTAATATGTTAAAGGCTCAGAAACAGAAAAAGAACAAAAATCTACATTAAGAAATTTTAAGACTAACAACTAAAAGTGAAATGCAGATAACAAGGTGGAGGTCGATGACATACATGATTAGTGTTTAATACCCACAATATATCATCACACATCAAAAGCTCTCATGTTGTAATCAAAGGGAAAGCAAACCTTAGTGGGGTCTGAAAGTACTGCATATGCCTCTCCAATCATTTTAAAAAGCCTGTCAGCATCCTTGTGAACCTCATGAGCAATTTCTTTCCAAAGTCGTCCTTCATCTCCATTCTCAGTCCTTACCAGGAACTGTCCAGCCTGTATCAAGCAGCAGACAAGCAGTCATCAGAAACAAGTTAAAAACAGTATGATCGTACATTATAAATAAGTTAAAAAGGGCAGGTACGAAGATGTGGAACCTTGTCTGGGTGATGTTTGAGTGCTGCCTTTCGGTATGCCTTTTTTATATCAGCTGCTGTATCAGAAGCTTTAACTCCCCTGGTATCACAATAAGAAATGGTAAACAACTTAAAGGTCCGTTTAGTTTAAAATTTCACCTAAGAACCT
>NW_006261964.1:21165092-21192382 GCF_000493195.1 Citrus x clementina
TCGATTTGCTTCTGACAGGGAAAAGCATCCAAATAACACAAAACATGTCAAGACAACTGATTTTGAGCTGTTGGAAAAATAGAAAAAAAGAAGCATCCCCAAAGAAAACAATTTTGCACATCAAGATCATGACTTCTAAAGCATAGAAGGACTAATAATAATAACATAATTATTATTTCTTTTATTCACAGGACATTGCCGATCCACTTTGAGTCAGTAATTCTGATAGAACATGTTTGATAAAGGTTATACAGAAAATATAAGTTCAAAAGAATCCAACGGAATAGACTTACAAGATTAGGTAGAAATCCAGCAGCTCTCCCTTCTTCGCATCTTCTTCCATTGAAGACATATGTCGACAAGCTTGCCTTAAGTCTCTGCTGTTAATGGTCCTACCTGGTGATCTTGACTGTTTGGCCTTTTCAGCAGATTGATTTTCAAGAATTGATACAAGCCTCTGAAGGTCATTAGTTGCTTGTGTGTAGTCTCTGATCATCTCATGTAAGGCAGCTCTTCTAGAAACAGCCTGAAAGGGGATGAATAGTCAGACACTGAGATAAAATAGTATGAAGATAAAGGCTAATGCAAGCACAAAACTAAGCAGCAAGGACAGTCAAAATGTATATTGACAAGAAAATAGTGGACATTAATTTGGACAAGAAAGTAATCAAAATTAAGTCTCAAATGAAATTGAAAAGGTTGATAGCTGCCTGGTAATTCTCAAATCAATAGAAACTGACACTTTCATGTCTCATCACATTTTGAGCAAACAAACCTAGTGGATTTGCCTTTTAAAGAAAAGGGGAAAAAATGGAAATATTCAAAATTCTATTGATCAAATACATGTACGGGTAATTAGTCAGGCAACAGTAACTTGTATTTAGATTGTTTCCAGAATTGAGAAACACTCATTTACCACATCCAAGATTTAACTAATAGACTACTTCAAGAAACTTCTTCTGCTAAACAACTGGCAGCTTCACTTCAGTGGGTAGGTTTAACAATTTGAAAAAAGTACACATCACATGATCCAACAGCATAATTTGAAAGACAGACAAAGACACACACACACACACACACACACAGAGGAAAATGGAAAACATCATCTGACAAATCATCCTCATAGAATCCAAGTGAGCTACTGTGCCACCAAGAAGCACCAAAGATAAATTATAGAGGCAAACCTTAGTGTAATTTTCATCGAGGGCCATTGCTAGACTACAATCTGCGATAGCATCAGCTATTTGGCCCAAAGCTTGAAGTGCAGCAGCACGGTTGCAGAAACAGATAGCTGCAAAAGGGCGAGATTCGATATTGGTTGATAAAGCAACAGTGTAATGCTCCACTGCTTCTGTATACCTTCCTGATTTAAATGCTTCATTCCCAGCACTCTGAAATTCAAAAGTGTAGTAAAATAAATTATCAGAAAAATTAATATTCATACCATTTAACTCTCAACCCCATTCAAAAATTAAAGGACAGACAAAATAAAGCACTGAATCCAGAAAAAAGGACAGGTTTCACTTGATTTTATGCGACAGGATTTGAATTCACGATACAGAAGATTTCGCGAAAATGAAACCATGCGGCAAACTTCTGGATTTTCTGATTCCCAACCTAATTAATTCTATCAATTCTGTGCAATCTTCTACAACGTGCACATGCACTTAAGTTCGTCCAAAAATCACACATAACCATTCATATGCCGTACATTTGAGCCACAAATAATACTTAGTTTGTGAAAAACAATAACCCAGAAAAGCTTGCCCTACAAGCTTAAGAGATTACAAATACTGAATCTAATTAGTGTAGATGACAAGACGCTGAAGCAAAAACTGGAGGTAAGAAACAAGGAAAATCCAAGGCATTGTCTAAACTAAATATAGGTTTGATTGGAGTCACAAATAGCTGTTTCTATTTAATATTGATCACATTATCAGGCTTTATCAAATTAATATCCAGGTGGATTTTTTTTTTTTTATAACTTAGTTGTATTTTGCTAAATTTTAGGTTTGCTGTGGCTTAGGATACAGGCTACTACTTTTGGCTTAGATATTATATTGATTTTCCACAAGAAATCTCCATATGATTTTCTCATCGATAAAGTTTTGAATTTTCTTTCTTAGTTTCTTATTAAGGAAACAAAATTCTCACAGCATTCGGAAAACTCAAATTAAGTTAAGCTCTCTATCATTGATGAAATTTTAGTTTTGGTTAAGTTTTACACATCCTTTTACAGCCAACCTGATTTCTTGTACCAGAACCGAGTTTTCATATTGCTGTCAAGTGTTTCTAGCAGCAACATCTGGGTTATCTTTTCTCTCCAAAATCACTATTTTTATATATAAATGACTTGCCTTGTAAATTCCAAAAACTTACAATTTCAAAGAAAAGGCCAGAGGAGATGAGAAGAAACTTAAAAATAAAACTACAAGCAACAAAGGATATTGTAAACAAAACTACATAAAACAGCACACATCTCTTCAAAGTTCTTTTTTCCATAATATAAATCCTACTTCTTAAGCATCAACGACTGCTATTGCTTTGAAGGATTACCGCTTCTTAAGCATCAACGACTACTATTGCTTTGAAGGATTACCGCTTCTTAAGCATCAACGACTACTATTGATTTGAAGGATTACCTTTCCCTTCAACTCTCTAGAAATAAATGAACAGCTGTTTATCTATTATGCTAAGTGTTTACTTAGTATAGTATTGACACCAGATTGACTATGTGGTCTTCTGTTCAATTCACTCCATCATACAAATAGAATTTGAATACGTTGTAGTTGTGGTAGTGTATGACCATGTGTCTTGCACATGAAAGAGTGCCTTAGAGCCTAAACTTTTGGAGAAATGGTGGCTTAACAAATACAAATGAAGACAACAAATAAACAAATCAAGGCAACAATAGGTAAGCCCGACCAGATCCCAAAGTCCTGTTAATATACAAAGCTAACTATCAAGGCTCCGAAAATGCCATCGGTCCTCTGCAAGAACCATTCTGCATTGGATTCTGTCTAGCTATTAATTTTCAAAGGATTGATAAATTTGTTTCTGTGATGATCCATGAAAAGTAAAACACATTGTGTTTCTCCCACATTCCTCCCAGTTACATACACCACCAAGTTTTGCACTCATGATTTTCCAAAAATGGAGATGCCCTATTTCTTTATCTATTTCATAACACAAATCAGGCTAATAGAGATTAAGCGCATCCAATTTATTAAGTACATCCAAATAAGGACCGCAGAGGCATTCTAATGACTATTTTCTCAAAAATACAGGCAAAGAAATAACTTAAGAGCAATAAATAGGTACCTTGTGATGTAGAAGTGCACGAATAGTGCCAGCTAATGACATTGATGATTCCAATATCTCACTTCCATACCTATATAGTTGAAATAATGATAACAAAGAAATTCCCTAATGCAATTGGACATAGAAAATTCAAGAATTATTTATGCATGATAAAAGTTCTGCATTACCTGTCACTAATGGATCCAACTTGCTCTAGCTTCTGAAGTAAATCCAGTGCCACCTCAAGCTTTCCTATGCAGAAGTAGGACTTGGATATGAGGCGCCACCTCCACAGCCTTGCAAGAGAGTAAGTTACACTTCCATTATCAGTGAGCACTGCAGCAAAATTCTTCTCCGCTACAGGAAGAGTCTGTTCACACAGTTGAATAGCTTCCTCATATTTCCGCAACTGCAGATGCCAACTACCATGTTAGGATCAAACTTAATGACGTACAAATAAAATAATTCACACAAATAACAATCTACACCCATACAATAAATCAGAAAATTCAATATTTCTTCAAAAGGGAATTAGATAAATCAGCAGGGTTACATGTTAACGAAAACAAACCATGTACAGAGCATCTGCTTTCATTTCAAGTAACTTTTCTGAGCATGAACTAATAGACAAGGCCTCATTAATTCTTTCTAAAGCACTAGATGCTGCTTCTGATGTTTTCTGCTCCAATAGTTTTCCGGAACAATTAATATACTCAGTCACTTTCTGCAAGGAAAACCACACAATTAGTCATCAACAAAGTTACATCAATCTCTAAAGGTGCAATAGAGAAAGAGAGAGGCAAAAAAGAAAGGACAACAAGTTTAGAGACAGAAAAGTATAGGATAATTCCATTCATGAGGATCTGTACCATAGTAATAACTGGATCAGCTCACTAAAGCAGAAATACAGTTAGTAATTTCAAAGAGAAACATATGCTAACTAGAACTTCACATAATCAATTATAATAAAAAACATGGCTTTCAAGATTAAATTTGAGGGCATTGAGCTTGGTGTGCATAAATATACATGTGTTCTTCAATGAACTTCATTTCCTTGTCTATCACATTCAATTTGGTTTCATTCTCTTCTTATACTATCTTTTGGGGTGCTTTTGATTGAAGGAAAGCTACAGGTAGAGACTGAGAGAATAGAGAAGCTCTTTCTCTTGCATGCTTCCCATGCTTCTCAAACTTTCAGTGAATCATATAATAATCCAAAAGAACCAACTCATAAAATTGACACTAAAAGAGAAGCAGTATCTTGTATTCCATTGGTAAGAAAATCTTTATACTTTGTTCCTTTCTTATTCCATTTCTCTGTTGCCTCTTGGCTTAACAATTCACATAAATTCCTTGTACAGATATCAAACCCACAGCCAATGAACAGATGCTCACCTGAGCCTTTTGTAGGCCATCAGCAGCTTCGATTGTAATTCTGCGATCCAAACACACAGCAGCCACTGAATTCAAGAGCTTGTGGTAATAGTGCTGTGCATTTTCAATTTCCCCAAGCACAAGATGGCAACTGGAAAGAAAAGATAAACATGTTTAGGAATGCAAAACAGCGATGCATGCACCAATTAGCATTATATAATTAACATGCAAAGACCACAGGAAGCCTCAATGCAAGGGGCACTAAACCTCTCTCCTTCAGATGACATTCCTGCTATTGAAATTTATCCCTCTAGATTTCAATTACCTTGCCCATTCAGCACATAATATTAAACCATGTCAATCTAAAATTGTCAGGAGTAATATTCTAGGATTGCTAACAAAATCCACTATGAGCACAAAAATACGATTTCCTGATTGAACAGCTGCAAACGAATATCAGTACTGAATTTAAACAAATGATTGCATATGCAGTTAAATATCTCAGTTAAAGAAGATTGAACATTGAAGCATAGCATAATTTTAAAGTACAACTAGCTTGATACATTCAACATTTTAGATAATCATTGACCAACTCGAAAGATCAATATTCTAAAAAGTATTCTCCTGGTAAAAGAGAGAATCACCGAATCTAGGATTACCCACACTATGCAATAAGTATGTTAACGAAATCTCAGATCTCACACGCTATAGAATCAAGTATGGAATTAACACCAAGTGGCTGTGTTTGGTTGTTCGGCAATTAACCAAATTATTGACAAATCAGAACAAAAGTGTAATTGTACACATTTATCACAGTACAAACAAACGCCTTACTTTGCAGCTCTCATGTAAACTTTGAGAAAGTTGGGGTCCACTGTGGCAGCCATCATGCAGTCCTCTAAAGCTTCCCTCATCCTCCCAAGAGAGATCCTTGTAGCTGCACGATTGCTATAGCAAAGAACAAGAGGTTTGATGCAGCATCCTGCAGTCTCACTCAAAGGGACAGAGTTGATCCCCTGTGTGTAAAAGTCCTCAGCTTCAGTCAAATTATTGTTTTTATAAGCTTGATTTCCCCTAATACAGACAAAAGATTAGAACATTAGATACGTAATTGATGTTATAGGAGGCAACATGGAATTAAGAAATTAATGTCATAATATATAATGACTCAAGCAACCTTAGATAATAACCAAATCAGTTATCGGATACCTGAGTCGCCACATCTCGCAGGTTTCCTGGAAAGCAGCAGTGGGCGAGACAGTTCTCTGCTTGACCTCTTCAGCTGCTTCGAACTTATTCTGCACTTTGTCTTCATATTTATTTTCTTCTTCACCATTGACTGTTTTGCAAAGCGAAGAACTGGCTTGATGTGAAAAGCTCACCTTATCATTCGGACTTGGAGAGATCACAAAAGAATTATTACCAACTTTCTTCTTACTTTTCTTTCGGAGTTTACATTTTCTCAAAGTTAGACCCCCATCAGCAGATGATAAAGAAGAAAAGGTAAAATATTTGCAACCATCTACTTCTGAAGCAAAACAATATTTTCCACTTTCATGACTATCAGTGTTCATGCCATCTGCATGCTCTGCAGAAGCAACAGCATTGCCACTGCCCCTCTGCAACTGCTCTTGCTTGAAACTGGGGCAAGCAGTTTCAGATCTAAAAACAAACTCTTTCCAAGGACTCTCCTTATTTGATTCTGTAAACTTTTGATTAGCTACCTCATCATCACCTTTTTGAGCAGTGGCAAAGCTTTTATCGTCCAGGTCAGTAGTAACAGCAGCGTGAGAAGTGGAGGGTGCAAGACCATTGTCTGGATACAAGGGCTCTTTTGATGTCACACATTTTTCCTGTGAAGGTTGATCATTCACTGTAGTTTCCATATAGGGAGAAAAATCCATGGGTGAGTAACAATCGGGGGTACTTGGGCTTTCCTGTGAACTGCTTTGCCTTGGCATATGAACCTGCTTCTGCCCTTGCTTAAGAGAAGGTTGCTTCGACTTTCCCCCCGTTTTCTTTGATCTTTTGTCCTTTATTGATTTACTCTTTACACTAAATTCCAGTTTCTTGTTCGGTTCAGTATACAGACTTGCTTTAAAACATGACGGATCCCAGTTGGGTATTACAAATTCTGTAAAGCTCATCCCTAATTCATGTTGAGTATTTGTAGGACTACTCTCATCCTTCTGAGCTCCCACCATAGAAGGCATCTCAGAAACATTATCATTTTGCTGGGATTCAAAACTGTCTGATGACAATGAAGCCCTTCCAGTAGCCACATTATTCTGCGTCTCAGAATTTACTTTGGAACTCTTAGGAAGTCCTGCCTGACTCATAAATGACTGATAATTCTGATCACTATTACAATTGCCAAAATTATCTCTAGCCATTTGGTCAACAGCTGCAGTGTGACCTAATATGTGCTCATCAGCACGACCTGAACTTCCATCAGAAGAACTAGAAGGCTTTATACCACCACTAAACACAAAAATAGTGTCAGCATTAGAGCATGAATTCTTATTTGATTCATTTTTCGTTTCAGTGCTATCATCATTCTCATCCTCATTAATGTTCAGTTTCTGCATCTCCCCAGGGAGTTTAAATTCTGGATCTGTAGTAGAAGCACTGCCCAGAACATTACTACTACAGCTTTCAGATGCAATGTTGCTTTTCTTATTGACATCAAAATCAAGATTACCATTTTCAGCCTTTCCAATGTTATCGGCATTTCCAAAACTTTTGCTGTCCAACTTCACATCATTTGAACAATTCAATATACCACAATCATCAGAACAGGAACTTTTCTTCTTGCCACCGCCAAATACAAAAATACCCTCACCATAACCCTCACAGCAGCTGAAACCTCCATTACCATCAAATCCAGCTTCACTAGCTTTCACTTTCTGGGACTCCATCTTACTTTCTACTTCCTTTTTCCCCTGATTGTCAGAAACTTTTTTTCCATTATTTTCAATAAAATCACTCCCTTGTGGAGTCAAGTTCGAGGCTGAGATATTACACCAATTAGCACCAAACACAAAACCCAAACCAGAATCACTAACATTCCCATTACAATTACTCTTTTTGCAATTTGAACTTGACCCCAAATCATTATGAGTAACACCAAACTGTTGGTTGGAAGCAGACTTTTTCAGAGTCTCAACGACTTCTTTCTTCGAATTTAAATTCAAACATGAATCATCTCCTAAGCCCGACTTTGCTGTACATTCACCACTAGTGCTTCTCTTTTCAAAGTTCAAGTCTGCTCCAACACTACTACTAAAATTAGCACCAAATACAAAACCCCCATTCTCATTATTCACAAAACAATATTCATTCGATACCCTGGCTTCATCACTCACCCCATTATTAGACAATGACGAATCAAAACTACAACTATTACTATTTATTGGACCCGCATCCTCACCTGTTGATTGAAACGGGTTAAAACCCAGCCCGGCCTCTGTCTCAGTGGCACTAGCCCTCGACCTCCGTATCTGCTTCTTCGCTTTCATGATCCTCGGCCTCCTAACCGACCCGACTCTCGACCCGTTACTAGAAACGAAGCGGTTTCCATCACCGACATGGAATTCTTTCGCGTCATGCAAACCCGGAGAAGAGTTAGTGTTAATAGCATTGTGCGATTGATTCTGCGTCTGCAAACGACCATTTGTACAAGAAAATGGATTAAAAATATTAGGGTTAGCCGATGAAGATGAAGAGGGTTTAACAGTGAATGGAGATTGGAAATCCGCCTCCACCGCCGCCGCCGCCGCCGCCGGCGACATTTCTGGCGAAATTGGGATGCGTATGGGCTAGGGTTTTGCTAAAATAAATTCAAAACTCTTTGTTCTTTCCTTGTGTATGTAATTTCAACGGTAAACAAAATGTCACCAAGTTTTTGTTAACTGTCTGAGGCTCTGGCCTTTTGCCTTGCTTTGAAGTAACAGAAGAAGAAGAAAGTGTAGACTCGAGAATCAATCAATGAGGTGGGGTGGCATCACTTGTAGCGCTGGAAGTTAAATTCGTGGGCGGCGTAGTTGTACCTGTACGGCTGGCTGTACCTGGTTATTTTTTCTACGTGTACGCAATTTTTTTTTTTAATATTACTATGAATTTGAAAAAAATACTTTTTAAATACATCAAAATATTTTATTTCAAATAAGGATATTTTCATTGAGACCCCCTTAAGTATGGCTGAATGTGAAAATAATATTAAAAGTTAAAAATGTAGACAATAACAATGTTGGCGGTCTTTTTATATATGTATAATTACCATCTACTAATTTTACAACTAAAGATTTATTAGAACAATTTAAATTAAGTCTACTTTTAGTACAGTCCAAATTTTTATTCCAATAAATTCTTAAGAAGTTGTTTAATACGACGACCGCAATTAAATTTTTCTATGATTGGCATTCAAATTTCTGACATAAGATAAAATTCAAGACTTGTACGAATGAATTTAATTAATAGAGGTCAAGCATAGTGTTTCTTAAGAGGGTATCCATAAAAAATCTTTTTTTTAATTGTAATTTTAGGTTAATCAAATAATTTTGACAGTTTCATTAGGTATCTACCGCAATTATCTGGTTATTTTGTTGGAGGGTTTACATAGCAATATTGCGCTGAGAATTAGGGTTCACTAAGAAATTATCTAGTAACTGTGTCAGGCTTTTTATTTAAATATACCCCATTTGCCCCTAAATATCAATTTTATACCTTATTACATACAAATATCTCATGAAGGTAGAAAAAGTCAAAAATATCCTTAAAAAACTATTTATCTACATCTTCTTCCTCTCACTATTTATTTCTCACGATTTCCTCTTCTCACCATTTTCTTCCTCTCTCATCATTTCATCTCTTACCTCCAATACAATTTTTTTTGATAAATATAAACTATTCAAAAGGTGCATTATCTAGTAATGGATAATGTATGTTTGAAATGTAAACATTTTGTATGCTTAGAGTTTGATTTGATTTCATTACAAGTATATTTACTAATGATTTATGAGTTTAATTATACATTATTCATCTTTATGCTTACACATCCATACACACTATTCCATAAAGTGTAGGGATTTAAGGCATTAATTTAAGTTATGAGTGATTGAAACATCATTTCAAGAAGAAGTCGAGTACAAAGTCAAGTATTTAGTCAAGCAAAAAGTGAAGTAAGTGAGTTGAGTAAGTCGAGTATCTAGTCAAGCGAGAAATCAAGTAAGGAAGTGAAGTAAGTCGAGTTAGTTATGATTTAAGTTGAGTATTAAGTCGAGAAATATATCGAGTAAGAGTAAGCCTAGTAGTAAAGTATCATTGACTCTTTACCCGACTTAATTAAAGGGAATTTTTTTTTCAATTTAAGTCGAGTGTTCTCGATTAATTACCAGACTTTCACGAAAAGTCGAGAATTTTTGCAGATTGAATACTTAGATAAGGTTAAATTAAGGTTGAGTATTCTCGACTTTTTACCTGACTTAATTAAAAGAGATTTTTTTACTTCAATTTAAGTTGAATATTCTCCACTAGTTACTAGACTTTCATGAAAAGTTTGAGAATTTTTGCTAAATTAATACTTGGGCAAGGTTAATTTAAGGTCGAGTATTCTCGACTCTTTACTCAACTTATGTAAAAAGTTGAGAATTCTCTAAATATTTTTTTTAGAAGCTCTAAATAATTTTTTATTTCAATTGAAGTTGAGTATTCTTGATTTTTTACCTGACTAACATGGAAAAGTAGAGAATTTATATTGAATTACTAATTGTGCATGGTTCGGTTGAAGTTGAGTATTCTCGACTATTTATCCGACTTCGAGGATATGAGTTCAGTTCTATAAATATTTAATTGAGATTATTTTTGTACTTTCTCTAGTTTTTTAAATTATATATGTGTAAAATTCAACAATATTATAATTTAAGGCATATATTGGGTATTTTGGAGAAAATGAGGTATATCCACGCAATTCTCCCAATTGTGTCGGTTCATACTCTGTAGCTAAAAGAATACGCAAACAAATCGGAATAAGTTTTTTATTTAAATATACCCTATTTGTTTCTAAATATCAAATCTATACCTTATTACATACATATGTCTCATGAAAGTGAGAAAAGTCAAAAATACCCTTAAAAAAACTATGAATCTATACCATTTCTTCTTCTCATGGTTTCTTTCTCTTACCATTCTTTTCTCATAGTTTTCTCTTCTCACCATTTTTCTTTCTAACGGTTTCATTCTCTCTCACCATTTCATTTCTTATCTCCAATACCAAGGTTTTTGATAAAAATAAATCGTTCAAAAGGTGCATTGTCAAGTGATAGATAAGTTATGTTTGAAATGCAACATTTGTGTATGCTTAGGGTTTGATTTGATTTCATTACAAGTATAATTGCTAATGATTTATGAGTTTTAATAGTATACTATTCATTTTTGTGGTTGCACACACACTGTTGCATAAAATGTAGGGATTTAAGACTCAATTTAAGTTATAAGTGTGAAAAATTAGTCCAGGAAGAAGTTGAGTATGAAGTCAGGTAAGTCAAAAATTTAGTCGAGTAAAAAATAAAGGAGATGAGTTAGTCAAGTATTTGGTCTAGTTGGAAGTCAAGTAAGTATATTAAACGAGTCGATTAATAAGTGGAGTAATTTTTAAAATAAATTGAGTAAAAGTCGAGTAAATTTTTTTAACAAGTCGAGTAAGAGATATGTAATTTTTAAAGAGATCAAGTACAAAGTCCGGTAAGTCTAGTATTTTGTCGAGTAAGAAGTGAAAGAGATGAGTAAGTCGAGTATTAATAATTTTTAAAATAAATTGAGTAAAAGTCGAGTAACAGTCATGTTATTTTTTAAAGAAGTCAAGTTCGAAATCGGGTAAGTAGAGCATTCAGTCGAGTAAGAAGTTAAGTAAGCGAGTTGAGTAAGTCGAATATCTAGTCGAGTAAGTAAATTGAATAAGTCGAATATTAAGTAAAAAAAAAAGATGAGTAATTTTTTAAACAAGTCGAATAAACGTCAAATAAGTTTTTGAACACATCGAGTAAGAGTTAAGTAATAATGTTGAGTAATAAGTCATTTGATCAAGTTAAGTAAGTATATTGAATGACCAAGTATTAAGTAGAGTAATATTTAAAACAAATCAAGTAAAAGTCGAGCAAGTTTTTTGAACAAGTCGAGTAACAATTATGTTATTTTTTTAGAGGCTGAGTACGAAGTTGAGTAAGTCGAATATTCAATCGAGTAAGAAGTGAAGTAAGGGAGTTGAGTAAATCAAGCATCTAGTTGAGTAGAAAGTGGAGTAAATATATTGAATGAGTCGAGTATCAAGTTGAATAATTTTTTAAATAAGTTGAGTAAATATTGAAATTATTTTTTAATTTCTTTTGAGAGTTTGACTATGTTGGAATTGCTGTAAGGTAGAGCACTTCTTCATAACCACACAATCAAAATTATAATAAATTTTTTAATATTTATTATTTTATGTGTATGGTTAAGATTCGTACTCCACTGTAAATTTGCCCCAACATAGCCATATCATTTTTTTAATTTTACTCGACTTTGTGATTGAGGAATCAGTTAAGTTTTGTTATAATTTTATTAAGATTATGTTTGTACTTTCCCTATATTTTGGGTATTTGGGGGAATATGGGTATATCCCACGCAATTCCCTCAATCGGAATCTTGCCAGGGTTTTGGGGCAAAATGTCGACGGGGAGACCCAAGGACGGGGAGTTAAAACTGGCTGCAGTGGCCGATAAGTCGAAGCAGGGGGCGTCGTCTACGGCGCTTGTGGAGTATACGCCGCCAGTTTCTAAGGAGGAGGAGGAGGAGGACCTGGATATCAAGCTCCGTCGCATCATGGAACACGAGCCTGTTCGCGTTAACAACACGTCGGGAAGTTCCGCTGGTTCCGGCTCCGGTGACTTTCACCAGGTAACTGTTTATTAGCCTCTTTTTTTTTTTAATCCCTTTTTTATGCATTTGTGTTTAAGCTTGGCGAAGTCATATTAAAATTCACTTTTTTTGTTTTTTGTTTTACTTTACTGAATTGATTGGGATTGTTTTATTTTGGATATGGTATAAGAACTTTAGTCTGGTGGCATGGTGATGGACTGATGGTTAGCCAAATTATAATGCGATAGCGAGTCCATGTTATCGGTTGTTATTGACAAGTTTCCATTATTGTGAATGCACCATTAAAGAAAATAGACTGAAAACTCCTGGTACAACTTTAGGCTCTGGTGAATTGTTGTTGACGCTACAGACATTGCTGGCAACTCTATGCCGGCCTGACTATAGGTTTGCAAACATGTTCTTGATGTGTATGTATTTGTTAGTGACTGGGTGGTATCTACATTTAAAACTGTTTTCAGAAGGAATTGATTAGGCTGAAAGTAAAGACTGAGGACTAAGGGGTATGCGGGGATAAGTCAGTTCCTGCTCGCATGAATTTATTGTGGACTGATTGCAGACAATTCACGGAATTTTTGTTGCTGACATTATTTAGACTAGCAGTGCTAACTTAACGTTGGTGGCCATTGATGGCTTCTACATTTGAATGTTAGGCTGCTTAGTGATTAGGCAATTATAAATACAACAAAGTGCCGATAAAAAGTGTAGGTGTGTGATTTGTCCATGGTCTATGTTTTTAGAGTTAATATCATGAAGAGCTTTAGTGTAGTTTGGGGAAAAGGTCACAGTTTTTTGGGAAGTTCAAGCTTTCAGATATGTTTGCTACTTATTCTTCGAAGTGGAATTTGTTATAGGGTGCTTATATTGTGGAGAGGAATTCACCTGTCTTTAAAGAGTTAAATGTCTGCAGCTTGAGGGAGACGTAGATTCTTTTCCAAAGTAAAGATTGTACACTAGGTGTTACACATTTCCCTCGTATCACTTGGCACTGGCCATATGATGCAGATGGTTTAATGCAGCTGTTGTTCTGTCATTGATTAGTTTGGTTCTTCTCTGCTGAGGAGCTGTTCTAATAATCATTTTCTTCTGGATAGCTTGTAAATTCTGATGCCTGTGAGAAAGGTCACAACCTTTCTATTTTACTAGTTGCTGAAGCACTCACAGTAATTGCACTTGATTTCTTTCTATTTGCATTCGACTGCTCTTCTTAATGTTAGGTGTATAATGGTGAAACTAAATTCTCCATTTATGCTTTCCTACACATGTGAATGATGTCATTTTGTTTAAACTAGAGGACTTGCTTTTACACACACACACACACACACACACATGCATATTGGTACATGGTTTCTAACTTCTATGTCTGTTTGCTACAGTATCGGCGGATGAGACAGAAGGAGCAAGACCGGTTTTCTAGGATGGATGATGACTACCAGAAACGAAAAGAATTGCAGAGTTTAGTATGAAAAGGGAGGAAAGAATGAAAGCAGCAGAGGAACGAACAGCAAAGAAGCGGTTGAAACGCCAAAAGAAAAAGCCAAACAGAATGCCGGTGGAGAAGAGCATCGGAAAGAAGAGGCCTTAAGTAATGATGATAGTGGGGATTCCGATAATGGTGATGAAGCAGCAAAATGAGAATCAAGTTTTGCCATGAGCATAACAATGGCAGCATGCCCCTTTACAGCTATAGAACAGAGAGTTTCATGCTTTTGGGAAACCATATCCTTAATCATGCTTTCTAAATACGAGAGTTGAGGATCTTTATCTCCACTTTGCACACCTTTGGGTATTCTGATTACACTATAACAAAATGGTGGCAGTTGGGAGTCCTTGACTCAACTACATTTGTTTTCCTCTTAGCTGTTAGTTAATGAATTGCATACTCAACCTAATTTATTGACATCAACTTCCCAGGTGAAGAATTACTTGGAAGATTGATTATGAAGAACTTGTTGTGGATGATGTTACAATACTTACTGGAATACTCAGACAAACGGCAGCTTTCAGATGATATTTTTGGCAATACTACAAGATTATTTTCAATCGCCTAGTGTGGCCATCACATGGAATTGAAGTTTTGATAGTTGAAGGAAGCATAGTTCAAAGTTAATTTTATGTTTCATTTCATGTTCATTTTTCCATGATTTGGTAGAACACAAGTTTCACTTTTATGGACTTACTTTAGTCAAATTTGGCGTACTCTTTTGTCTGCCGTTTGGTCCTTGGTTGCAATGTTCTCAGAGCTATCCCAAAGGTGTAATAACACGTGAAACATCTTCTAGTCTTCTTTTATACTCACAATTCACATTCTTTTTATTCCTTCTTATTAACAGAGAAATGTTTTTGTTTTCCCTTAAATATGATAATATAATAAATTGATGTTACAATATTTTTGCAATTTCAATATTAGGATCCAAATCCAACATGGGTTAAGTATAACAATCTAAATGAGAATATCATAAGCTCACAGACGCAGTGAGTTCTGTATAAGGGTTTTTATCATTTGGTATCGGCTATTCAAAACGGCACCGGGTCCAGTGTGGATACTTGGGAAAAAAGGAATAATTTGTAATGATGTTGCTTGAAAAAAAGGTGCTTTGGAAAACCTAATTTTGCACAAATAATTTGATTTTCCCAAATATTTTGAAGGAAAATTTTTTACCTTACTGAGAAGCAGTGGATTGACAAATTTTTCACACATGGTAAAGGAACTAGGAAAGTAAGAAGAACCAGCAGAAACCAGGGGATCAAAGTGAGAATTACGAAAGTGACCCGTGTTTTGTCTCCAGCCACGTGGTCCAATGATGGTTCGACAACAGCATTGCAAAGTAAACGCACGTCAACGTCCGTAGATTCGTGTCAAACAGGTGTCACCACAATGTAAAGCACACGCACAGGCCCAAGGCCCAGCTCGGTTCCGTGCGTATCATTTAAAACAAAACAAAATGCAGCATAAAGGTGGCAAGGAATGCAGAAAGCTTCAAGATCAGGCAGATCAAAGCAGCAAGCAATCAGAGCTGAGAGTATAACTCTGCTTGCTCATTCTCTTTCTCAGTCTCAGGTAAATATTGTTTGTACTCTTTCTTTCTTTCTTTATTTGATAAGAACATTTGAGTGGCCGTGAAGTCAATGAAGTTATGAGGCTTTTTATTTTTGTGGGTTCTGAAACTTGAGTAGTAGGGCATGTCTGTTATGGTATTTGTATGTGATATTTCTATAACGCTACGTTGCCCTTCTTCATTTTATAATTTACTTTATTGGCAATGGGTAATATGGCCCTTTTCTTGATGTTCTGATTGAGAAGGCTTCTTCCATTAATATTTTTATGTACATTAGCATTAAGTACAGGAAGTTTAAGTAAGCTTAATTTTGATGATGGCAAATAGGGATTCAGGGCACTGATCTAGAAGCACATTTAACATGATGGATATAAATGATTTAGGAGATTAACATGGTAAATTTTTAGTGATAGGGATACTTGATACGGAAAGGTGAATGAAATCTGCTATTTTCTTCAAACATTGAATTGGTCGTCTTATTCTATCAGTTTCGTTAATGAAGAGGACTGCATGCTTTAATTTAAGGGAGACGATCAGTGTTAGGTCCAATGACATTTTGAAAAACATTCAGGATTTGATATGACTTGAGGAAGTTTTATGACTACAATGTGCGGTATCTTAAATGTGGAGATTATCACGTCACTAATAAGAAACGAAGACGAAATAGAGAGAAAGAGGATAACAGTTTTGAGTAATGGTGGCACAAATGGAGGACATGGAGGGGGGGATTTTTTCGTCTATAATTAGCTTGTTGGGTCTGTGGAGTGAAAGGTGAATTTTTTGGGATTGAATTTTACTCCCAATGGACTCTAAATTTAGAATAATTACTTTTTATGACTTGAATATCCTATGCATCTCCAACCTCAATATTCAAAGGCTTTGTTTAAATGAAAGTGCCATGCTTGAGAACTGTTGGAGGGTCCCTTATGTTTGTATCAAGGATTTGCATTTGTCTCACATAAATTTTAAGTGTCAAGGTCTGTGACAATGACTTTAGATGTGAATATCACAATTATGAGTTTATCCCTTATGTTTGTACCAAGGTTGTGTATTTGTGTGGGATAAATTTAAAAAGTGTCAGGTGACACTGACTTTGGATGTGAATGTCACAATTATGAGATTGTAACATTGTAACACTTTCCCACACTTCTGTTTTACAGCCCTATGTGCATTTTGAAATTGAAAATTAAACGTTGTCACATCATTTGACAATCTTTTCTTGCTTTGATGTTCTAGATGCTCCTAAATGCTTTATTTTCATTTTCATGATAGAAACTGACATATTCAGTAACATTTTGTAGAGAGGATTTCAGAAGTATGTTGCAAGTGGGACTCGAGAAGTCGAATTTTATTTTATTAATTTTCAACATCCAAAAACATCTCTGTTAGCATAAATAGAAAAATGGTTGTCCAAGCTAAATATGTTGGTCATTAATCTAAATGTATACAAAATTGCTTATGAGACCTATTAATGGGCCAAATATTTCCTGCATACATGGGATTGAAAACATCTGTGTGATGTTTGAGGGTATAGATTGGCTTTGAAGACTTGTATTTTATGTGTTTTAAGAATTATATTCCAACTACAATCATCGAATGTGTTTTATTTGGATTTGTGAGATGAACTGTTTTGTTGAATGAGAAGTGACGTATTCTGAACTACTAAAACATGTAGTCTATAGCCTGTTTGTCATTTTGTATGTTATTTACATGTTCTCATTATTTTCCTGGAACATTTTTCTCTTCACCGCATCTCCCATGGGGGATCATATTTCATAACTAGCATTTTAATCTATAAAAGGAAGGTTTTCACCCCTGGACATACCTTAGCCTGCTGTGAATGTGCTGTTATCTGAGTTTGAGTGACAATAGGGGCAAGGGTTGTTGTTTAGTGGGTGAGATTTCTCATCTCTGTCCAAGCCAATTAAAAATTTTTGGGGGTGGGAGGGTGGGGGAAGGCTTGGAAGGGAGTTTATAGGCCAATTAATTGAGTGCTGCTTGATTTGAAAGCCTGTGATTTTATTGGGAAACCAATCTATCTTAAAAAAAAAACTTTGTGCTTCTGCTATACAATGTAATCACTAGGATGTGTATGCATTAGTTACAACTTGGCAAGTATTACTTCTTTTTTTTTTTTTTTTCAATGGAATGTTGGTTATTGGTGACCAATCATATTCAGTTATTTCTTGAAGTTTTCACTGTCGTATAGGCTTATCAATTGTGTTAAAGACGTCTTAAGGTTATAGAAGCAATTAATCATTCTGCTCCCCTCTCTCTGCAAAAGTTTTACTCAAACATCTTAGTGGAGGTCTGGAGCATACAATATGTAATTTAATCATGTGTTACTGTGGAAAATACTTTTCCCGAGTGAATTTTTTTTTATTTTAAGTACAAAGTCTCTTCAAAATATTGTTAATTTCAGAACACATAATTTGTTAATTCCCAAAATGCATAATTAAATCATTCTACAAAGTTCCTTAGTATGACAGTTTAAAGCCAGAGCTAAAACTCAAAAGAGTCAATTAGAAATCTTGCAAGTGTTTGGATAATTCATTCATTTCGAAGAAACTTAAATTTGACTGAACCAACATGGAAATGCGGATATACTGCTATTGACAGATAGATGGTTATGCTTCGCTCTGGGGGGATTCTGGTCTCTTGTGAAGAATCAGTAAAAATTTCAATTTTATGGAAAGAAGTTGTCTTTCAATTATTCTTCTAAAATCCTCCACGTGCAGAAAGAAGTTATTGGACCCTGTATAAATGTAAATAAGTGGTTTTTCTTTCTTCCCCCCCCTCCCCCCTCTCTCTGACGAAAATAACAAAATATTCTTATAAATAGCCAAATGATCATGATTTTCAGGATCATGATTTGTAACTTCTGGAGAAGAAAATAGGGTTCCCTACCCACATGAGATTTCTTGGGAGATATGTGTATGTAGCTTTGTACTTCTATTTTGTTTATGAAGCTTTACATTGGCCTTTAATATTTTCTTTCGGGTGAACAAAAGACATTCCCAATATCCATAGCTAATTTTTCCTGCTTTGTTTATTATATTGTTTAAGAGGTCATGTTAAACTGAGCCACAGTCATGATTCTGAAACTGTATATCACTCTCAAGGGTAATGTGTATTATGATCATAGCTAATTGGCATTCTTTTGTAGATTTAAAGATATCTTTGGCAGTAGTTTGTTTTGTGCCACAGGAAATTTCACTTTGCATTTTATTGCTAAAACATAATATACAAAACAATATCTAAATTTTAGATACTGTTGCTTTCTTATGTATTTATTCCATGTCGTATTGCAGAAATTTTTCTTGTTATAACCAACTGTTTTCTTGGATCCGTTTTGCATAGATTGAATAGTACGTCAATTGATAATAATTTGTTTTATTTTGTACATATATTCTTACAATATTTTTGTTCTGTTGGATCCATTCTGAAGATCTGCAAAGAATCTTATTTCTGACAGAAGAGAGATAATTTACTGGAACTTCTGTGTTGTTTCACATCTGCAATTTCCGATCTGTCATGGATTATCAGTCCGTCGGAGTTTTGCACGGTACTATCTTCATATGTCTTATGTTTTATCAGTCTGCTTAACTTTAATTAGTTTTTCATTAGTATGGACAACCATACCGAATACAGAAATAAGAATATCAGGAGTATAGATAATACCAATGCCATATGTGGAATGTTATAACAGGCAATCTTGGTTTTCCATACGTTGATAACTTTCCCTTTGAATATATGAGCTGTTGATGTGTCATCTTTTCTCCTTGACCTTGTGCTCAGAATTTTATTGAAGCTTGGCTGGAAGTTGTTTGGTCTTTCAATGCCTAAATGACTGGTCGTATTTCTGCTATTAAATGTCTGTAAATGTTGTTCCAATATTTTGTGGGTGCCAGCTAGTGCAGTAGGTAAACTTTCTTAAGCGAAATCAATGTCTGGGGTTCGAATCCTATCACATGGTTGGGGAGGGAATTGGGTTGTCTTTAGACTGTAAAATTTAAAAAAAAAAAAAATTGTAGTTCAATATGAAAAAATAAAATAAAATAAAGTCAAATGTTTGTGCACCAAAGGAGACTAAAAGAACAAAACTTTTGTATAAGATGATGTTTACCAGCAGCTTGCCGGACTTTAACGAATGTTAGCTGGACAAATATGAGCCATTGATCGGACATTTCTTTTCATTATACTTTAATCTATAGTCGAAATAGATATTTTGCTCCTGTTGATGCACAAGTTTTTCAGTGCTTAAAAGTGTAACAATTTATTTTCTTACTTAGTAGGAACTTCTTTTTACTGTGCATGAACTTTAATATTGTCTGTCTTAAAAAGAAAAATCTTTTCCTGTTCAACTAAAACAGGCATTAAGCTCTATTTAAAGGTAAGTCAAAAGTAAAAGAGTTCCAAGTATTAGACTACTAACTACAAAGGCCAACCTATTTGAGAACAAAGTCATGAAATTTACTTCAAGTCCAAAGCTTTACCATGGATCCACAAACAGGAGGATGAATTGTTTTATTTTGGATATAATTGCTGGAGCTAGTCTTGAAATATGTGAACAACAGAAAAAAGGCAACATGGAATCGGTTCAACATATTTCTTTGTGCACTCATATAACTGCTGGAAAATACAAGATTGAGTGAGAACACTACAGTGATATGTGTTTCAGGACACCCATGTCCAACCATAAAATTATTTGCAGGGTCCAGCAATAGATGCATTCTTGGAATTTCACAGTGAGCATTTTCCATTTAGGATTTTCTAGTTTTGCCCATGATGAAGATTTCCTGACATGTAATTTGACATTCAATAGTTAAATTAATGAGATATATTTACAGTTGTTAGTTAAACATCGATGGAATGTTGCCGATCACGTTATTGTAGTGGAGTGGATGCAACCCAATTGCCATGTGCATTTTCTAATGATTTTGTTGAATTCTTTGAGAGACTTCTTTGTCATTTTAGTTTCACTTCTTATCGTAAAGCCCTTGATAGAAATATTTTGAGTGATTGTAATTCATACTCCTCTCACATCAAATTAGTTCTTAAAATGTTTTTGCGCACCAACACATTATCTGCATATGGTGGTTTCGGTTTGTCATATTGATGTTCTGAGCTTGGATTCCCCAGATAAAGACGGAAAAGACACAAGGAACAAAGCAACACAGTCTAATCTCGCCAAGACGGATGAGAAAGATATTTCAAAACCCTCTCCTGGATCCCAGAGAGAGCATGAACAAGTTGATGCAGTTGATAGGGATATCAGGGAAACTGTTCCACAAGATGCAGTTTTGGGAAATGCGGACACTTCTGGTGAACTAAACATGGAGGCTACAATAACACCTGATGATGTTGTAAGGGCAGGGGGATTTGGAGCTAGAGATGATATCAGTAGTTTTCTTCCTGTTGCGAGTGATTCAACTGATTTTGAAGCTTCAATCCGTGATGCCCAAGATTATGAACAACCACGGGAAGAAGTACGTAGGCCAGGACTTGGGTGGAGAGAGGTACCCTAAAAAGAGTAGTCTGTTGTCATTGCAATCAACGTTTTTGACATTTTCTGCTTCTTGAGATTGTGTGATTTTGAATAACATATCATTATATACTTTGGCTTATGAAATTTTATATTCCCAATAGCATTTCTTAGTATCTTTAAAGGATGGGTACATAACATCTAGTCCATGATAATAACATGTATAGTTTACTTTATTGAGTTAAAAAACATACTTTATGAAGCTTAATTTATGAGAACTTTTCTTAAGATAATAATAATGGTATAACTGTGAATAGCAGAAACCAACTGCACGTAGCTCTCTGTATTGAATGTTTGGAAACACATCATCAGAGGCGGTCTAATTGCAGAATTACAATTCCAGTTATCAACAAAATTTTAAAAGAGCTTATTACTTTATCTATTGTTATTATGGTTCTGGTGGAGACCCAATAATGTATGGAAAGTGGAAATTAACTATTAGTAATGTACAATTATGCTAAATAACGGTTCCATATGACTTAAGGTCCCTCTTTAATATTGGCTCGTGCAAGAGAGTAGTGTCATAAGAAGGGTATTGCTTTTTGGAAGATTCTCTGCCCAGGAGCAAGGATTGCCAAAGGGTCATAGGCATATTTCCTCTGTACAAAAAGTTTCCACTGAGGGCCAAAGTGAGCTTGCCACTCTTTTTGGGTGCTGTAATGAGGCAAATATTGCTTAATCCCAAGATTGGCCCTAGTACTGACGTCCAGAATCCTTTGATTTTGGTTATTTATGTGTTCTAACCCATCTGTCCCCCTTGATGATGGTAATGCAGATGATAGGAATGCCACTAGGTAGAAAATATCTTCATCTGGGGTGACAAAAGATGTTTTCCTGTTCCACCTGCAACCAGAGGGCAAACAAGGTTTAAAAGGTGAACTTAAAAAGATTAATAAAGAATTCTATGACCTGTTGATTAATTACTTGGACTTGTTGACTGGGTAGATGAGGACAGGTCCATTGCTGTTGTCTTTAAGAATTTCACCAAAGACCTGTTGAGCAAAGTCTGAGATTTTGCTTTTGGGTATGAGAAGATTCAGCCATGGATGAGGAACTTCCCATAATCCTTTTTCTCGGAGTTTTATCTCGGACACGTGCACTCTATCCAGGAAGTCTACATAAGAAACATCCGATTGGAAGAGTGTGGATGGTATGAAACTCAGTTTTGATAGTAGGCTTTCAGTTTTCTGCATCATGATGTATAGAGGTTAGCAATGAATTCTCTGCTAGCAAAGACTGTTGTTTGCATTGGAGTAGTTTTTTTGGCAAGTCATACCTTGTCCATGATACCAGCCTCATCTGGGTTGAAGTGTTTGGCCATTTCTAGACAATAAAGAACTTTTCCATCTGAATTGAACTTACTGGCTTGAAGTGGGTCTCTTGGATTGAAGGATGATCTCCAGTTATTTAGGAGGCCTGTTCTGTTTATTATTACAAATCCTTCAATGTAGTCGAATGAACTCTCTGATGATATTAAATGCTCTTGGTCCTTGGTAAAAATGGAGAATTCTGAATAGAGCACTCTAATCCATCTCACCTGTGAAAATTGATAAACAATGTTAGAAAGGGAGTTACACTTCCATAGAGATTTATGTTTTTTACCATTTTCGGAGCTGGTTCGAGAGATATTCTAGCCCGGGTGATGATGCCAAACTGTCCTAGTCCTCCAAGAACACCATGAAAGAGGTCGGCATTCTGCTGCTCCGAACAGGTAAGCACATCTCCCTTTCCTGCAACCAAACTCTTAAATAAGATTTTTACTTGATGCCTATTATCTCTGTTTTGCTATTGCATCTTCTTCTAGGTAGTCAAATTAGAAACAATTATATTAGGTTCAGTTCACGGTAAAGGTTTCCCATAGCTTGATAGGATAGTGCAGTTGTCATTTTACCACATTCAAAATAATTAAATTGCCATGCCACCCTCATCTTTGGCAAAGTGAACTCGTACCATGTTCTAGCGGGGTGTATTTTTGGCGATCGTGGCTAATAATATATAGTTTGCTTGAACGTACCTGTGACAACTTCCAGCTGGTAAACGTTATTAATCTGGGGTCCATGCAAAAATGCCTGACCACTAATTCCGGCATTAGATAAAGTTCCCCCGACGGTAAGGTGGAGGTAGTCTGTCCAAGACTTTGGTGCAAGTCCATGTTTAAGAGTCTCATGCAGAATATTGATCCACAACTCACCACCAGAAACGTCCACATAAGGCAGCTCACCTGTGTGGACTTTCATAACTGGTTTTTGGAGTGAAGGCATGTTGATGACTACTCCTTGGTGAGCTTGTGCTTGACCTTGGAGGGAGTGACCATGGCCTCTAGCAGCAACAGTTAGCTGTGAAGCAGTACCGATATTGAAAATATGCTTTATTGTGGAGGAAATATCCGAAATTGATTTAGGGTATAATACGGCTGATGGATGGAAATGGTAAGTGTTGCCGAAGTCCTTGGCTGCATAATGAATATTCTCAAAGCTGAAATGCCCATCTAGAGTTAGTTTCTTCAATGAGAAATGGTTATCAGAGGAAGCAGAATGAGTTTGAACTGCCGTGGTGGCTAAAGAGAGATTAGAACAAAGGTTGGCTGTATCAGGTATACAACTGAAAAACAAGATAAAAAAGATCCTGAAGAATAAAGGCTTGTTTTGTCTGAGAAAACTAGAAAGTGGTGACCCCATTTTCTCCGGCATATCCTAAGAGAGGGAGAAGAGAAGAGAGATTCTGTATGTTATTCTTTGTTGGGGGAAAGCAAAAGGAGAGGTGTAGAAGATGCATGGAAGCGAAAGGCAGAGGAGAGAATTTAAAGAGAAGGGCTTTAGGCGCGCCAGAGTCAATACTCTCACATGTTCACTGCAGAGCCCCCATAAAGATTGTTCATTACTTGGGCTTTGGGTATGCGTATGTGTTTGGGGATCTTTTTGGTACTAAAAGTTGAGGAGATAAAAAGTCACTAGAAAAGTTCATGAGAAGATTTTACATATCTTTGGTACTTTCCCCAACAGTTACAACCGCGCCATATATAATTGTTTTCTTTTATGTATTCTTATCAACCTTTCAGAGATGATATCATTAAAGAACAAAAAAAAATCCAACAGACCATGTATAGAATTGAGTTATGTTTGTAGTATATGATGACAATATACGTCAGTTTTCCTTGGAAGTTAATTTCAATAAATTATATATGTTGTATGTCTCTACTGTTGTCAGAGTTTGTGCATATGAGTATATTTTCTGATATAACCAGGCCGGCCCCTACCAGGTTGGATACTTCCTAGTCCTGGACCTGAGTGTGAAGAAGGAGGGGGGTGGGGGGGGGGGTGTGGTGGGGCATTCGTGGGTCCCTTAGCACATGAACTTCATGAGGTTTTGCTTGTGGGAAACTTGGCAAGCCTTGACTCTGGTACAACGACATGAACTGCAAGCATTTATCATAAGATTTTAGTCTAGTTGAAGCATGCGGATTAGCTTCTTTACACTGAATAAGACTTACTTGTTGCAAGTGCAATATCATCGAGTATTAGTGTTTAGGAAGTCTCTGTCCAAAATCGGTAGATGCTAGATTCTTTCACATGTTAATCTTATCCATAGGTAAAATCTGGAGTCAGGTTATTATTATTATTTTGAGGTAAGTGCAGAAGGAGGTCCATCTGCCCTCACTGGTTTTTCCAAGATTTTGCTTTAATGGGATCTTCTTTAGGTGCTGATGGTGTAGGGGCCGGGGGTGCTTGTTTCTGAGCCATGAGCAAGATTTCTTCTTCTTTTTTTTTTTTTTTTTCCCCAATTGTTAGAATATACATTTTTACAATGTAAAAATTTTCTCCCGAGTTCTGATACATTCATCTTGTAGTACATCCTCCAAATAAATACCTCTACAGAATTTTAGGGAAACACTAAAAAAGGGCCTTTGAGTCTCTGTGCTTTAGACTCCAGCATTGGGACATCCTAGAATGATTCTCTTTCACATAATATATATACATATTATTTAATTAAGTCATTGATTTGTGCCCAACAATGTGCTGTTGTGGACATTATTATTGCACCATTCGCCTTTTGACATTGGTTGGTGACGGATTTCAGCAACAAATCTTTTGGGAAACCATTCGGATTGCCACAAAATTTTTCACATTATAGTATTATTATTAGTTTCACTTATTCATCGCTGTGTTTCTAGTGTTTGCCATTAGTCTTTCCCACTTTTGGTGTATTGACATAATTGCCTTGTCCCAATTATTAGAGTCACTGACGAATTATTTATTGTGTTATAAAGAGTTAAAATGTCTATCCAATACTTCTCCAAAAAAATAATAATAATAAAGACAGAAAGAAGAAAGAAAAAGTCTATCCAATAAGCATACTGTTTTCAAAAAAATGAAAGTGTTTTTCTTTTTGTAAGATTTTATAAATTGTGAGTGCCTCCTTGGATGTAAATTCTTCTGCAGCGTAATTATGGAGTAGCATGTGGGGACATAATAACTCTTCTTGTCTTCTTATTCAAAGTTTTTTGACTTATACAAGTCTACTGAAATATTTCTCGATGTCTGAAACTTAGATAAGTGGTTTTTCTTTTCTTTCTTTTTTTTTTTTTTGATAATTCAATTTTTGGTAGATCTTCTGTCATGATATAAGATGAGATATAACTATTTATATTATCGGTCTCCTAAAGTTTTATGTTCATTAATATTCGTTGGATTTAAGGTAACTCAATAGATGAGATGTATTAAAATTAAATATTTAAAAATTTTAATATTTTTTTAGTGTGTTTAAAAGTGAAGTGTTTTATTTTTTAAGCTGTAGTTGTAGTGGAGTAAAAACTATAACTATGAATCAAAATTTAAAAAAAAAAATGACTACTAAGCTGTCAAAGTTTAGTTGTCAAGGTGTTTGATAACACTTTTATAAAGTTGGCTTTGGCGGTCCAACTGCAACGCGTCACTTCCAAATGCACTCTTTCTGTCTCACTTTTAATCTTTTTCTCCCAATATATTCTCTCTGCCCCTGCCGTGTTCTCTCTCTCCCTCCCTCTTCTTTTCTCTTCAAGTTCTTAATCTCGGCGACAACAAGATAAAGGACACATTAATTCCGACATTTGCTGGGAACTCTTCGGGAGCCTGAGGTTCTTATTCTACCTTCGAATAAATTTTATGGTCCTTTAAAGGATTATAAGGACTGATTAATTTTTCTCTACGTTGCCTAGAACAACAATTTTATTGGTTCATTCCCAGCAATGTATGTAACTTATGAAAATATGAAAGCTATGATGGATATTGGTGACCCAGCAGATGAAAATGAGTCGAAGCATATGGGGAAACTTATTATTATATGAGAGATTTAAAAAAACAAGAGAAAAGAAGGGAGAGGGGAGAGGGGAGAGAGAGAAAATATTAATAAATTTCATTCATCTCAATTTTTTTTTTTATTACATAAGTCTATTGCTCAAGAATACAAATCATATTATATAAGATTACAACTGATATTTATAAATCGGACTATTATTGAGACTAATTTACATTAATTCTTATGAAACACCGTCTAAATTTTTATCTTCTCTAATATTCGAGATATATTTATTCCACTCACATTTTTAATATTCGAGAGACATCTACTTCATTCGCATTTTGAAAGAAAGAAAATTGTCTTCTCTCAAATTGAGAAAGAAAATTAAACACTCACAACGAACCCATGACCTCACAATTGTGAAGTTTGGGTTCTACCCACTAGCCTTAGCCTAGTGGCTTTAATTCATCTCAAATCATTTTAGTGGATATTAATGGGAGTAAAAAATTAAAGGTATATCTAGGGTCCGCTCCATTATTAGTCACATTTTTTTTAAAAGGTCACTATAAAATTTAAGTTTGTTAACGAAATCTTTGTCCGTATAGAAGTATCGTAATTGAAGTTAAAATTACTCTCGATGATGAATGAGAAAATCTGCTTTCATAACACTCGTGAGGAAGAGGAAGCCGGGAGGTGCCCACAATCGGTTTAAATATTATATTATGATGACTTGTATTCCCTTTAATCTTATTTAATAGCGTAAATTTTAGGGATTGTGATTAATTATTATATTCCGTTAGTCTCTGAGATTTTCGATTTTCAAATTG
>NW_006261964.1:21192470-21215437 GCF_000493195.1 Citrus x clementina
TGAAATGTTGAACAACTCTTGTCTTTTTGTAATTTAATTGTAAAGAACTAGATGCTCGAAATTTCTACGTATAAGTCCTGCTTGGGATAAAATGACTTTTGAAAAGGGTCTTTAAACTGCCGATAACATTTGACTTTTGAGCGACGATGAGCAGAGAAGGACGCCAATAAGTCATCGAGCATTTATTTAATTACTACGAGAAATATGGCTTTTATCGATGGCTAATCACCATCGCAACACAGCTGGCTGCGACGGTCGCAGGATAATAATACATAAAATTATTGTTGCAGGGAAAATGTTTTTCAATGAGTCTGCGAAAAATAATCTACATTTGAAAGACTATATAGGAAGGAACTGATTAATTTATTATTTAGTCATTTTTATTCAAGAGTAAAATATTACTATAAGGATTTGGAAGTCCAAATTTTTAAAATATGGACACTTCTCAAGAAACATTAGGTTTAGAAGCTTTTTTGAATTATCTAAAAGGGACAAAAATTCAAACTAATTTCTTTTTTTTTTCTTAATTCGAAAGAACTTTAATCTAGTATCTTTTTATGTTATTTTTTTTATCTTTCTTTTAGAGGGCCACAAAAGAAATTTAAAATGACTTCTTTAAATTTTAAAAGGCAATGTCGGTATTTTGTAGATAAGCCAACAAGTTGCATGTATGGATAAATTAACTTGTCAACTAATACTGAAAAGAAAAATTTGATGATAAAGTTTTGTAACAGTAAAATGATAAACTGTTGCTGCTTAATATGCTTTTGTTTCTACACTTTTTTATTTCACTATTTTCTTTAATAACTCATATTTTTAATACATATTCAATTTTATTTATTCTATACTAAATGTATATTATATAACAAAAAAAGTTGTTTATGTGCTATTATATTGTTGTTTTAATACCGTCACTCATTTTTACGGTCATATTAGGTTAATGGACCAAAGTTTAACAATTCAAAATAATATGATTTATAAGTCTAAATATTTTAAAAACTTTTGGCATTTATGATTTTAATAAACAACAGAGACTACAATAGTAATAACAAACTAAATGAATCTTCTGCAATGAACAATTTTTCCATTAGGTTATGTTTGGCACGCAAGATTAGATTGATTAAGAATTAAGAACGGAGTAGATTAGGTTGGATTATAAATAGTGCTAATTTATGTTTGGTATAGTATTGGATGGATTATATTAAATTAAATTTAAATGAAACAAAATAGTATTTAAGTTAATATTTGAAATTCAAATATCAACTATTTATGGATATTTAGTAAGAAGTTTTATAACTAATTAAAAATAAAAATAGTAAGAAAATATATTCAAATTAGTTATTGAGAAGTAAAAATTATAACAAAGAAATATAAATTATATAAATTTCTATGTGAGATATATCTATGCATTAAATAAAATAAATGAAAATATTTGAATAATAAATTAATTAATATTTTTTAAGTAAATCATGAATAAAATAAATAAATTACTTAGTAAATAAATAATTTTAAGTTATGAAAAATAATGTAATAAATAATAAAGATGTTTTAAATGGACAATTTTTTTCTTTTTCTCATTGTTTAATTCTAACTAAACCCACATGAGAATTGAGATTATTAATATTTTATAAATTAAAATTTCAATTTAGTTCATTAATCCAATCCGAATAAGCATGTGAAACATGGGATTAACATTCTCAATCTTACACTTAACCCTAACTTTCAAACATAATCTTAGATCACTGGCTGAATAAAAAAAGACAAAGTTGTGTTACCTTACAGTTGTTGCAAGCTAGCTGGATATATGGATATATATTTTGAAAAGCAGTTTAAAAGGACCTTTAAAGACAAAATGCTACCTGTCAACTATATAAGGACTTTGGTGTCTTAGATCCCAGCAACAAAACAACACAAAAAACGTACATTGGCTTTTTAGACCATATTTGTATCCATGGTAAAGTCACAACTTCCCTGTTGTTAAGCACTTGATGTGCTTTCATTTCAATTGGCAACCTTTTGATGTCTTTTTAGATTTTTAATATTATTAATTAGTGGGTCTGATTATATTGAATCCGCTCTAAAGTAGAGTATTTTTTCATATCCATACGATCAAAGTTACAATGAGTTTTTTTTTTTTACTATTTATTACTTTACGTGTGCGGCTGTGATTCGTGTTTTATCTTATAGCAACTCCAAGTTAACAATAAACTTAATTAGTTTGTGAAACATATTTTATTAAAGACATTTTTTTAAAGGTCATGCTATGTAAATGTAATCTAAAAGTGCTACCTAAAAGTTCAAGTATGGTTTGATTGCGGACCATCTTGAGTTATTGTTTGCAATTCTTAGTCATATTATGTAATTTAGTTATGTATAATAGTTAGGGATATTGTCAATTTCTTCTCCATTAAAAAAAAATATTTATCGCTTATTCTTTGCTATTTTTATAATATCCGACAACTTTTTTAACACTTTAATTTTACAGTATTACTATTTTTTTATTTGAAATGCACTTTTGTTTATATTTATAATAAATAAATAAAATAAAAAATAAATATTAAAAATAAAAAATATAGATTTCAGTGTAACTAAAAATTATAATAAGATATTTTTCTTTTGTTATTTTAATAATTTTGTTGTAATAAATATATATTTTATATCCCCAAGATGAATATCACGATATTGATTTAACAACACTTTAATAATTTTGCTAAATATTCAAAATGACTAATAGAAATTTAAATTATCACTATATTGTTTTATATTGTGTTTGTCTATTTTATAAAAATTTTAACTCATTTTTTTGTTGTTATAATCTAAGGGCATGATAATTAAAAAGGAATCTACATGATGATTCACAAAATTAGAGGAACTGTATGGGACTATTGTATATTATAAAAACAGCAAGGGGTAAGTTTGGTATATATTGATTTCAGTATGAAAATTTGAAAAAATTCCTCGACTAACAATATTTAAATAATTTTGCTCAATATTTAAAGTAATTAATACAAATATATATTATTATATTTATTATATTGTTTTTATATTATGTTTGTCCATTTTAGCACAAAAAAAAGTCATTTTTTTGCTGTTATAATCCGAGCACATAATTGTAGAAAAGGAATCTGTTTGATTGTTTATGAAAATAGATGAGCTATGTGACTGTTTAGATAAATTTTGGGGTTTCGGTGTCTTTTTTCTCAATGTTAATAAAAAAAAAATTGGATAAAAATACATCTATATACAATGCTTAAAAAATGCCACCATGCAAATTCTTTTATTTTAAATAATTAACGGATAGTATTATTATATTCTAAAGGAAAAACAAAAAGAAATCGGAATGTCTCAATATATTTTTGATGATTGATATAATTGATATATTTGTCCTTTTTTTTAAAGCATTCTATGATAGAAAGTAAATTTTCTCACCCCTCGTGTGGACAATAATTCTATTTATTGTCGTGATCGATATAATTTCTTATTATGTTTTCTTTTCATGACCTGATAGAAAGTAAATTTCTACTTTCTTCACGTAAAGAGCGTTCGAACTCCAAATCTTTTGTGCCAATAAAATTTTACCGACTAGATTAACTAACCTCTATAATGGTGTTATACCATCTCTCTCTTTATATATATATGGACATAGATACAGATATAGATATATATAATGGATTGCATTTGGTACAAAATGTTGGCAAGTTTCAAGATTCTATAGAACATATTTCATTTTGAACGGACATATTCGAATATCTTTACTTCCAAGAAATGTACGAGCATTTTGCTTTGTTCCATCTTCCATGTGATCTTCATGTATGAACAAATTTATAGATCTTCACCGAAAAAACCAAAAACCTTTCACGTGAATTAATTATTTATTACATGATTGTTCATCCAAAAGAAATTGGAATAAATCAACGTTGCTCTAGACAAAATTCTATCTTTAAAATAGTTAGCTGTTTGTTTCAAGAAATCTCAATTAACCCTATCGATTTATGCTGTTTGAAAGATGAAAAATTGAACATATTCTTCCTCATTATTAAAAAAAAATTAACAATTAAATGAAGCACAAGTTTTAATTTTCTATTTGGCTTCCAAGCTAATTTAATTTAACATATTTAGCTTTTAACACAAATATCAACGGATCTTTAATTTCAGTTTTGTGTTGATGATGCACAAGATATTGATATGTATTGTTCCAATTATGTGATCTTTGAAGTGCAATTTCTTGCTTCCTAGATGGAGAGAAAAATGTTAAAATATTTTGAAAACTTATAATTTGGTTTCCAAAATTGCATTCAAGAGATCCTATAGATGAAATATAATATAAGGTAGGCAAAATCAATTTAGAAATAAAAAATCCCAGGTATGCTCTTTAGAAGGAGACCAAGAGGGACCAATATGTAATCAAACGACAAAGTTAGGCCAAGCATAATTATATGATTAATGACACCAATAGCCCCAAATCAAGCAGCATATCTAGTGGATTATCGATTAATAATTGGTTGATAGAGTAAAAGTGATAGGAAATGAATCGATGGTATGTGTTGAATTAGCCACTTTGTACATGTTAGATTTGGCAAATATTCAATACACAAATAGCATAATCAAGTGATGACGTTTTCTTGGTCAAGTGATGACACTTTCTGATCATTTTATTCTGGAGGTGGTGAAGAATAATTTCTCTAAATTGATATTTTTTATGTTGGGTTTCTAGGTGATGTATTGAAGCAGGTCCCGACGAATGAATGATGCTTAAATTTCGGACTAGACTTCAAATATAATACTTTTCGACTTTCTATTATATTATGTGATGATATATTATTTGTAATGTTTAATATTAAAAAATAAATCTGTAATAATCTTTAAATCGAAAAAACTGTTGAAATTCAATTACGATACATTGAAGCATATCCCAACTAACCGCAATGCATAGATTTTTCAAACTGGACTTCAATAATAATACTTCAAGGCAAGTTTCAGTTTTGTAGTGTGGTATGTGATGATATTTTTTTTTTGTAATATTTAATATTGAACAAAAAAAAAATAATGTGTAATAATATTTGAATTGCAAAGATTGTTGAGCATATTTTCAAAAAGATTCAACTTTTACATAGTATTAATGGAGTATATAACTTCAAACACCTAATAGATTTAAGAGATTGTAATATCTATAGCTTGCAATAATTTTTTCTTTTTTTTTTTTTCAAAGAATGACACTGCTCATTTTATGGAATACAACAAAACAATATTTTATTTTTATTTTTTTAAAAAAAAGAGCAACATCACTCATTTTGTAGAATACAACTACACTTGGAGTTATATATGTGAATTAATGAGATAATGTGACATGATAGTGTATTGATTTGTATAACATGTATAAAATCATCAAGATCCTAAATGCTAGATAAATTTACATAAGAAAGGCTTACTACCTCAACATATTGAGGTGGTGAGCCTGTCTAATGATATTCTGTCATGTGGCATAGTAGTGGTTCTAAAATGAAATCATTGTAAGACTACTACTAAATTTATTATTTAAAAAATTAATCGAACCGATTATGAGATTTATAATTCTACCACATGATAGAGCACCATTGGACGAGCTCACCACCTCAATATCTCATGTGAGTTTCTCTCGTAAAATGCCACCCATCAAGGATGTGATGGTGCTTGCCATGATGCTGCAATTGGAATTTATAGAGTGGTGGCTACATTTTGGAGATCTACTAGTGTAGATTACTACAACATCGATCATCTCTAAGCCCTTGCGCATATGTATAGAAACCTAGAGATAGTATATGCTTATGTTCACCCCCCGTTACTACTACTATTACTACTAATACTATTATTATTATTATTATTATTTTGTTCCTTCTCTCTGTTTAATAGATCTCATCATGTGGTTCATGCCACTTTCTTCTTTGCCTTTGTTGCCAACAGTTGATGTTCTTTACTGTTTGTCAGATTGGAGGTCAAATATTTTCTCAAATGCTTTGCGTTATTATGGGGAGTAACAAGCAAACTTGTAATGGTATGTTTTAATAACCACGACAACTTGACAACTTTGGTCATTGATTAATAATAACTCTTTCTTACTCGTCAGTGTTTAACGTACAAAGCAAAATTTGATAAGTACGATGAAAACTAAACTTGTGACTAGTAACCCAAAAAAAAGGAAAATTATCATTCATATACCCTATATTTGCTCTGTTATAAAAAATACTACAACACTTTGAGGGTGTATCAATCATCCACCCTTAGTTGACAAAATGTATCAGCCGACCACCAAACCGTTAGTTGCCGTTTGAAAGTTAACGGAATTACAGTGAATTAACGATTTTACCTTTGAAAATTATCACTTGTATACCCTTAAATTCTCTTTTTATCACATGTATATCCTTAAATTATCACTTGTATCATATGAAAAGACCAAATTACTCTTTTGACATCATCATACTTAAACAGCAACTAACGGTTTGGTGGTCAGCCGATACATTTTGTTAATTTAGGGTGGACGATTGATACACCCTCAAAATGTTGTAGTATTTTTGATAATTGAGTAAACTAAGGGTATACAAATGATAATTTTCCAAAAAACAATTTAGAATTGAAACACGAATCAATGTTATTTTTAAACTGTAAAAGTTAAAAATTTGTTAAGCTGTGAATGATGAAATCAACTTTTGATTGATTCACCGCATGGTAATTGAGTACTTTAAGGAGCTCCATAGGGGTGACTTGACTTGGAGAGCTCAGAGGAAAGAAACTCTTTGGAAAGCTCAAAGAGCTCATAAATTAATCCCGGGCCAATCTTTTTGTGGAGATCATGAGAGCTCAGGGAGCTTAGATATGTAGTTTATCGTGTCAAAGCCTAGTGACAAGAGTTGTCTAAATGTCGCACTAGTGTACTACATAAAATACTCAATTCATGCATCAGATAAATATAGAGTAACATGAGTTGTTATGTAAGATACATTTTAAATCTTTATTAAGAATATCAAGTTTATTCTTTTTTAGGTTTTATCTTTTTAGTGATTCGACATTTTCTTTATTTGAGAATTATTTTTTGCCTGTGGAGCAAAAAATGACATTTACTGTCGCTTTTATACTACATTACAATCTTTGTTTGAAGGTTTCCCATCTTAGAAGGAATTTTAAAATATATCAAAGGTGTATTATATCTAATTAATTTCATGTATGACATGTGTAATTAAATTTAATATAACTACTATTTTCATTATAATTTTTTAAATAAATACATATATATTATAATAATATCATTTGTATATTATATGTTGGTACCTCTAGAATTTCTCTTTATCTTTTAGAGGTAGGAACCATTTCTCTCTCCTTTGCGGACAGGTGGCGGCCGTAGGTTTGCAGGAATCACGTGCTTTTATATTGCACGGACATGTAGAGACATCCCCCACATTGACATTCTAATTAAAATATGGGGTACAACATAAATTCTTTTACCTTTCTGCCCTTATTGCTTCCTCAGTTACAAAGGCATTCTAGAAGGATCTAATGAACCTTCCACCCTTTCTCCAATTGAGTTGTCACGTGGCGGCATACTATTCGTCCTCGGAAAATCACCTACCAACTATTTTTTTTGTTCTGTTTTTCCTTTTGGGTTTTTTCTACAGCAATTCTCTTGTTCCTCCAAGATTATCATCAAGACATTGATTGATTTATGTATTTATTTATATTTTCAAAAATTCGATTTGCAATCGAGGAGTAAATGTAATGGCGGAGGACTCAACCATCCACTAGAGCGAGAAAGATGATATCTTTTGTATTAAAGATCGAATTGATGATGTACAGCGACCAAATTGTCAATCGAGCCATGTCTTTCAGACAACGGACTTGGATACGAAAGCGACGGGACATTGGTGAAAAAAATAAAACACATTTTCAAGTGGTTAGACTCCAAAATCAAATGGGTTCCACTTGACTTGATTAAATTTACGAACAAAACAGCCATCAAGAAACTATTGGTTTAGTGAGTAAACCCACATGTGGATCGTGTGAAACAGAGGTCCATCCTGGGCCCACAAAATTCCCATCAACCCCAACCATTGATTTTGTGGGCCAAAAACATGTGATTAGATTGATAATGATCGATTTAACATGCCAAATCTCTCACTCTTTTTTTCTTTTTTTTTGGGAAACTCAATTAAGCCAAATGGGCTTTTACTCAAAAGGCCCAAAGAAGTCAGTTTTGCTTGAGATAAATATGCTGTTGTTGTAGTTTATTTTTATTTACTAATCAGTAATCATACACAAATAAGCAGTAAAATTTGTGCACAATGATGATGTCACAATAATGATGTCGCGGCGATAAAGATGATTAAGGTTGTTATTCTAGAAAAGATTAGCAATGCATCAGTAAGTGCTTATATTTAAATATAAGATACGGTCATAAAATTCATCATGAATGCCTTGATCTATAAATATTTTTTTAACTGAGTTCAATGAATGATAATGCAAACATTGCCCTTGAAAAGAGTGGCGCTCCATATAAATTGGTCCATTGCTTAGAAAGTGATACTTATTATATATCAATATTCTTTCTGTTGTTACTATCATACATGCTCTAGATGATTATAAATTTGTGATAAGGATTTTTAGATGATTATAAATTTGCATTCATCATTTAGAAGAGATTTTTTTTTTCTTTTTTATTGGGAAAATTGCTTCGAATTTGATTGATTGATCTACTACGCCAAATACTTTTCATGAAAGTTATTAAACTATAGAGGGTTTTATTATACCTATATTTTTACGAAACTTGACTCTATAACATAAACGAATGGGACCCCAAGTCTAAGAACTCATGTCCAATAATATATTCTAATCTAAACAAGATAAAATAACACATATCATGATTCTTACTAAATTCGAATCCCATAAGATAAGAGATAAGTTTTCCTAACTTAATTATAGTTTTGATTATTTATCTTCTATAAAAAAAAGTCACTGCTCAAGGCCTCAAATGTAGGATAACGAGAAAATGGTATGTTGAAGGAGAGGCAAGCCTTTTTCACTCACTCTCTCTTCTTTCTCTTCTTATTTTATTTGTTATCCTACCACTCCTTATATCTAACTTAAGTATCGAATGATCTTCGTTGATAACATCCCTAAGGACCCTCTAATAAGTTATTATTTTGCAAGATTCTGGTCACCAAGCTCTTTATTCTCAATAATGGCAAATTCTGAAGACATCAAGTACTTTCACTGTCCATTCTCTAAGTAAAACAACTCTTTCTCAACTCCAAGTATGTAGCCAAATTTTTGGTATCGAGATTTTTAAATATAGGGTCTTAAACTTATATATTTACATTATGTTGTATTTGAATATCAGGTTGTGCGATAGCAAAGCTATCTAAGCAAGGGTTAATAAATTTTAGGTGTTAAATGGTAACAGGATAGCAACACTCTTATAATTTCGATGAAATAGCCATATAGGTATCATCTTGTTTTATGTAATAGCAAGTCACATATAACCCCTTTGTAGACAAACTTTAAGTATTTATGTAACAATTTTTTTTAATATAGAAAGGAGTCTGTGTGTTTAAAAAAACAACGTTGTGATTATTTTTTAAAATAAGAAGATTTTTATGCCTAGTTCATCAAATCACATGTGTCACTAACCTTTTTTTTTCACGTAAATATCAATATATCTTGACAAAGAAGAAGAAGATCCTTGTGCTTATTGTTAATAAAAATATGTGATGGCCTTAACGGGGTAGTTACTACCCTCAGGACTACAAAGGGATGAAGTTAAATGGTTTAATATCTATTCTTTGATTAATAATTGGTTTTAAGAAGAATATAGCAACCTTTATTTCAAAATTTCATAGTTAAGCATGCTGAAACTGGAGAAATTAAATGATGGCAACCTTTTAGGAAGTTGAAACAAGTACCTTGATCCATTGTGGATGTTGGAGGCAAAACTCTGTAGTTAAGCATGCTAAAGCTAGTTATGTTGAAACGTAGGCACAGAGTAGATCAGGTTCTAGAGAATCATTAATTAAGGAGAAGATTATTGGACTTATGGGTCATCATGCTAAAGCTAGTTATGTTGAAACGTGGACACATAATAGATTGAGCTCCAGGGTGTCATTGAGGAGGAGATTACTGGCCTTATGGGGGGCCAACATGTTGAATCTAGTTATGTTGGTACAAAATAGATTGAGTTCTATTGTGTCGTTAAAGAGAGGCCATTAGCCTTATGGGGAGATTATTGCAAACGTATTAAACATTATTTTAAAATTATTGCAAGAATATTATTGTAAAAGCCAAAAAAAAAAAAAAAAGAGTATGAGTATCGCATATTTAACAGTAAGAGTGTTTTCAGACATTTTTCAAAATAAAAAGATTAACCGAGTACTTAACATGAAATATAGGAACTAAATGAATGTTTACTCAAAATATAATGTTTTATATTTTACAGTTGCTTGCTTAATTAATCCAGTGGCTATCAATTTCTAAAAGGAAATATCATTGCATGAAATTGAAATCAAAGGCTTTCCAAGAAGCATGTACAGAAGAAATTGACGGGAATGAGCTAGTAGTGATGAAAGTGCTCTATTTCTTAGCTAAATTATTAACAATATCTATATATAGATGTTTGGGAGATGTCAATATTAGGGTTTTGATTGACTACATCCATTAACGCCATTATTTCTTAATATCCATCATAGAGATTTTATCATATTCTGAGTTTATAATGTAAATTTCATGGACAACAATGGGCACCAACACTCCATGTGCATTAGCATGCTGATAGTCATTATCACAAAAAAGAAAGATTCTTAGATACGTTTTCAAGACTTTAAAATCTATGCTAAAAAGACTTTTAAAGAGCATGCTTTTTAACTTGTTTTGTTTGGTATATTGTTGATTTGTTGGATGACTTTTATTTGTGGGCATCAAATTTCTCCAAAAGCACTTTTTTTTTCACTTCCAAATCAATTTTCGCGTATTTGTAGATTTTGTTTTATTTGTAATTATATATCTCTGGCATTAATGGTGGTAGAGATTTGCCCTATCTCAATTCTCAAATGTGGAAAATTTTGAGTAGTGATCTAGATGCTTTGAATAATATTAGACATTAAGTTGGGGTCCCCAGACAAAGAAGCAAGTTTGGTGATTCGCTTGCACCTCATGGACAAGTATTCTGTACAAGATCGATTCTCAAGCTTTTGTTTTCTAAAAGACAAGCATGCAACTTTTCGTTAATGGCAGATCTAAAAAATGATTCATCGAGATCTAAATTATGCATTATTTAATATTCCATTATTTTGAAGGTGTAAGGGGTTTTCCATTTTCATTGATATTGTTTTCTTTACAATCCATTTCTTTCATTTAATTGATGAATTAGTTTGAATTGAGTACATCGTTTTTGAATGGAGTATATATTAGAAAAGAATTAATTAAGTTTGGGTATGAAGTGATAAGAAAGGGGGAAAAGTAGAGGGTCTACAAAAAACAAAAAAAAAAGTTTATTTAAATTAATAAACTCGGTCCATGTGGAGGTCTTTTAAGAACATAATTCCACTAGATTAAAAAACTACATTGAAATTATAAATTTATCAAATTATTATACACATTTTACAGTGGAAGGATCTATCTACATATATGCATTAGGTTGAGCAAATTAAATGAAAATGGTGACTGAACAAAGAGAATATAATTGATTAGATCACCAAATGGCAATAAGTGGTTAATTTGTATATTGGATGAGAGATGGTTGAAATATGGTTTGGAATTTCACCACTATTAGAAATGTTTCAACTTTTGTAGGCATGATTTGTCATTGACTCGAAGGACAGGTTTATCTTTAACTATACCCCAAAAGTAGATGCTTTGGGCAAACTGTTGTTTCATGTCCATTCATGTTCATGCATGATCCTCTTAGCAAGTTGAGAACTTTATGAGGGTGGTCATACTCCTATGTCCTAAGCCTAAGGGAAGGTTCCCTAGAAATTTAGATTATAGTTGTGTAATCATCTCTTTGTTGTAATTGTAGGTGAAAATTTCACATAGTGGAATATTGGTTGCATTTTGAATATGGGGGCTTCTAATAACACTTACAAGTTGCAACTTGTAACAAAATTGTTGAAAGTTATGATTTTGTTGTATTAAATCTTCAAATTTGCCAATGGGGTTGTGATGCAACCAGTTCGAGGATTATATTCCCTCTCCATAAAATATGATATAAAGGTAAATTTATGTTTTTAATGCTAGTAAAAATGTATTTCTAAGTTAATCTTTGTAGATTTTGAGATGTATTATATGTATCCGAATTCCCAAAAACGTTAGTTTTAGACTTTTAGTATATCAAAAAAATAATAACATTAAGTTTCATGCCACTTAGATCGTGCTCTAATTGTGGGATAATGCCCTCAACTTTGTTAAAGGTGCCAATTTGAATCCCCTCACAGGAGACTAGCTCTATAACAAATCTCCATTATTAACAAATCCCCTCGTGAGTGATAGTTTCTCTGTCGATGATATTTTAAGATATAGTTTCTCTGTCGATGATATTTTAAGATTCCAAATCACATGTGAAATTCACCTTAATCTTCAGTAAACATCGTAAGATTTGTTCACATGCAGTGACAAGCAGACAACAATACTTCATCATGATTGTGGAGAAGAAAAAATAAAAGGAAAGAAAAGGCTAGTAACTGATCAACAAATTGAAGAAGTTGCTTTAAAGTGGAGACTGCAGAGTAGAGTGGAGAATAAGTCAAGACTTTCTAAAAAAAGAAACAACTTCGTGAGGTGCAAATCTGATGAGGGTTTCAACTTGTTGAGAGAAACAACCACTAAATTTAGCTGTTGTCAGCAGCATCATACATTTTCATTTCACATCACGAAAGGGGAATTGAGAGATACATAGAAAAGATTTTGAGCCACTTGAGTAAGTGGTCATTAATAACCCTAGTAAGTGGCACATTTGTCATGGAATCAGGTCATTTGACTGCAATAGACCTTGGACCATCCCTTTGTTAGTTAGGATTGACAAGTGGAATGGGTTCAATAATTTATTCGAAAATTTTTATATATATTTAATTTTTTTTAAAAATTATGGATCATGATACTAAATAACATAAATGAAATAAAAATTGTTAAAAGTAAGATTTTATGAACCAATAATGATCCAGGTACAAATAAACAATTTTATTAGCACCCTTACTTACATGAGATAAAGGGATTGATTGAAAAGTAAAAGCAATTAATAGAAATATTTTGTGAACTTTGTGATACTTTCATTCAATCAACTCCTCTATGTAAGTTGCTAATTGAATTTGTACAAAAATATTTTATGTCGCGTACGTCTATCACATGATACATTCATTCCTAAAGATTTATTCATCGTTTAAAATCCATCTTCAACGAATGTTGTCCCTCGAAGGGATTGTCTCATTAGAAGGGTTTGAATTTCCCTCGAGCCAGCTTTAGTGAGAAATTTACTTAATTTGGAGCGGGATTAGCAATGAGTTAGAGCTTGCATGTATGGAAAATTCATGCAAATTTTGACAAGTTTGCCAAATGGCCATAATTTCCCATGCCATGCCTAAACCAATAATATTTTGAAGCCCAAAGGGTTTGCATCTAGAAAAAGAAATAGGCTAGATTGGAATTGGAACTTGCCATTTTCTTAAACTATCTTCTACACATCTTATTTATTGAAATAACATACTGCTGTAAATGCTAGCTAGCTCCTCTCTTGAGTCTAACGAGAAGCAAGAACAAATGAAGCGGAAATGAAACATTAATATGTTTTACAACATGGAACCACATATAAAAATGCTTAACTCATAGCCAACCGACGGCAGTTCCTGTAAATGACATGCACCTAATACAAGAAAACTCCTGTAGAAGAGTCTAATTGCCCTGGTCCTCAGAAATCTCTTTACGACGCGGCAGCAGCAGATGACTTCAACTTATTTGGAGGGGGATTCCCGCCGGAAGCAACCACATATGAATAGAAACACAGCATTGAGGCCCTGCAAAAGGTGACAAACAACAAAAATACTTGTATTGAGTAACAGCATCAATTTGTCATCGGTTAACGAAAAAAGATAAACCACGTATAAATTACCTAATGGCAGCATAAAACCCTGTTGGAAATAGCTTCTTTGTCTGCACTACATGAGATTATATGGTTAGCAAGAAAAATTTCATGTACATAAAAAATAAGATTAAAAAAGGAAAAATAGCTAGCCTAAGAATGAAGAGTAATATTGCTATTATGAGATTACTACCAATGAGCAGGGTTCCAAGTTCTGCTTTAAGAGGACTGCTGAGAGCACTGCAAGATCACTGAGATGAGATGCCGTAAGATAAGCTTTGAAGGATGTACACATCTATTTCAAACACACGTTAAAGCAAAAATGGATTTCTAACATCTTAATTTACATAAGAGGTAAGGCAAATAAGTGAGCTATCGTAAACAGAATGCTAATTGTTCACAAACTAAATATCGAGTGTGAAATATCATTAGAACCACGATCTTTTGTCTCTTAGTAAAAATTGGCTCAAAGGGTGATATTAATTCATCTTCTTTGGGAAAGGAAAAGAACTGGTGGAAACAATAGTACTGTAGGTTCAGTGATGCTCAAGAAGTTTCAAGCTTTCAGAAACGCATGTGCCGACCTTTTCAAAATGTAACGCAACAAATCCCCCTTAAATGAAAAACATTGTTTCACTTGCCAGAATTGTATGTCCCAATTCAATTCAAGCTACATATATGGATAGAAATCCATTTTGTCAATTCTTTGTTACTTCGAGAATCCAATGACATTAACCATCCATCAGCTTTACTGATTTAGATTCGTCTGTCATTAGGAAAGGTGAAAAACTGGTGGAAATACTATCACTTTATAGTCATTGATGCTTAAAAAGCTTCAGGCATCAAGAAAAGCACGTCCAAACACTTTAGCTTGATGATAAGCCAATCCCCTTTCCACCCATGTGAGTGAGGTTACAAACCCGTATATATTTTTCCAGTTGAACCACCTAGTATGCCCATCTTAGGTGCTAGTTGTTTCAAATCTCCCATGCTGTATGAAAATATTGTTTCACTTGCCATAAGTGAAAGTCCCAATTCAATTCAAGCTACACATGTTCTCAGTCATTAGTGCATCAGGAATCTAATGAATATATTGAACATCTATCAGCTTGAACTATAACAGAAATTCAAATCCTCACTCGCAAGACAGATGAATCATCTTGTAAGGCAATGGGTAAATATCAAACACATGTTATCGTCTCCATCACATACACATACTCATCGAATGAAACCTAAGGGAAAATGAAAACTTATTCAATAAAATCCTAAGAGCAACTACTCAGATCTACTTTAAACAGTAACAGTATTTTTTTTTAAAAAAAAAGAGCTGCATCGCTCATTTTATGGAATACAACTACACTTAGAGTTACATATGTGAATTAAAAGGATAATGTGACATGATAGTGTATTGATTTATATAACATGAACAACATTACCAATGAGTTCTTATATATTCATGGAATCTATTATTTTAACACTAGTGCAATGGCGTACAATTTGAGTTTTTGATTAACAGTGAAAAGTTTGCTTAAGAAAAGCCTGCTACCTGAGCATATGAGATGGTGAGTCTGTTCAACGATATTCTGTCATGCGCCAGGATAGTGGCTCTAAAATGGGACCACTGTAACACTATTACTGAATTTATTATTTAAAAAATTGATGGAACCCATTGTGAGATTCACAGCTCTTCCAAATGACAGAGCACTATTGGACGGGTTTACCACCTTACTACCTCATGTGAGTTTCTCTGGTAAAATGCCTCACGTCGAGGACATGATGGTGTTTGTAATGATGCTGCAATTGGAATGTAGATTGGTGGCTGCATTTTGGAGAGCTACTAGTGTATACTACTACAACATCGATCATCTCTAAGCCCTTACGCATATATGCAAAACCCTAGAGAAAATATATTTTTGTGTTCACCCCCCGTTACTATTACTATTATTATTATTATTAATATTTTCGTTCCCTCTCTTTAACACATCTTACTTTTTTATTGTGTCTCATGCCCTTTTCTTCTTTGCCTTTGTTGCCAACATTTTGATGGTCTTTATTGTTTGCAAGATTGGAGGTGAAATATTTTCTCAAATGCTTTGTGTTATCTTATTAAGAGGAGTAACAACCAAACTTGTAATGGTATGTCATAATAACCATGACAAGTTTGGTCATTGATTAGTAATAATAACTCTTTATCTGTGTTTGATGTACAAAGCAAAATTGGATAAGCACAATGAAAATTAAACTTGTGATTAGTAACTCAAAAGAAAAGAAAAGAAAAATTATATAAGAATTGAAACACCAATATTATTTTAAAACCGCAAAAATTAAAGATTTGTTAAGTTGTGAATGGTGAAATTAACTTTTGATTGATTCAATGCGTAGTAATTGAATATTTCAGGGAGCTCCGGACCGGAGGGGTGACTTAGAGAGCTCAGTGAAAAGAAACTCTTTGGAAAAGTTCAAGGAGCTCATAATTTAAGTTCAAGGGATCTTATGTGGAGCTCATGAGAGCTCAAGAATCTTAGGTATTTATCGCTTATTATGTCAAAGTACAACACCGAGAGTTGTCTAAATGTTGCATTGGTGTGCTATGTAAAATACTCATCCTTTGAGATTACGATCTATTAAAGCAATGTGGAGTAACGTGGGTTGTTATGCAAGATACCTTTTAAATCTTTATTAATAATATCAACTTTATATTCTTTTTTTAGTTCATCCTTTTTGTGATTCAACATTTTCTTTCTTTGAGAATTATCTTTTTTTCGTGGAGCCCAAGCAACATCTAATATCGCTTCTATATACTATATCACAATCGTTGTTTGGAGGTTTACTACTTTAGGAGGAATTCTAGAATCGTCATAAGTAATACAACTAATTAATGCATGTATGACTTTTGTAATTGAATTTAATATAATCATTATTTACATGATAATTTTTTTAAAATAAATATATATATATATCATAATATCATTTGTTTATTATATGAGTAATATGATACACTCAATGTATTCTAAAGTTTCTTCAACCTTGGAAAGAAATATGCTAGTCAAAGGAACCTTCTCTCCCCTTCGTGGGCAGGTGGCGGCTGTATGTGTGGATCGTGTGCTTTTATACTTTATGGACATGTAGAGACATCCCACATTGACCATCTACATAAAATAAGGTGTAATACTATAAATTCGTATGCTTTTACCCTTCTTCCCTTATTGCTTCCTTAGCTCCAAAGGCATTCTAGGAGGATCTAATGAACATTCCAGCCTTTCTCCAATTGAGTTGTCACGTGGCGACATACTATTCGCCCACTCCAAATCACCTACCCACTATTTTTTTGGGGGGGTTTTTTCTACAGCAATTCTCTTGTTCTTTCAAGATTATCATCAAGTCATTGGTTGATTGATTTTTTTTTTTCAAAAATTCGATTTGCAATCAAGGATTAATGGCCGAGGACTCAACCATCCACTAGAACAAGAAAGGTGATATCTTTGTATTAAAGATCGAATTGATGATGTACAGCGACCAAATTGTCAGTCAAGCCATGTTTTTCAGACAAAGGACATGAAGAAATGAAATGAAAGGGACGGGACATTGGTGAAAAAAATAAAACACATTTTTAGGTGGTTAGACTGCAAAATCAAAAGGGTCCCGCTTGATTAAATTTACGAACAAAACACCTATCACGAAACTATTGGTCAGCGAATAAATCCACATGTGGATCATGTGAAACAGAGGTCCATCCTGGGTCCACGAAGTTCCCATCAACCCTAACCATTGATTTTGTGGGCCAAAATCATGTGATTAGATTGATAATGATCGATTTAACATGCCAAATCTCTCTCTCTCTCTCTCTCTCTCTCAATTAAGCCAAATTGGGTCTTTATCACGATTTTACTCGGAAAGGGCCGAAGGAGTCAGTTTTGCTCGCCGAGTTCAATGGGAAACCAAATGAAGCTCGTTGAAATTATATAATATAGTCAGCCACGACGCCCACCAGATGATTAATTTAATTTAATTTAATTTAATTTTTAATTTTTATTTACCTAATCATACACAATAAGCAGTAATTTGAGCACAATGACGATGTCAGGGCAATAAAGATGATTAACGTTGTTATTCTAGAAAATAAAACAACTTTTAATTAGATTAGCAATGCACTAATAAGTGCTTATATTTAATATCATACATGGTCATAAAAACAATCATGAATGCCATGATCTATAAATGATTTTATTACGAAGAAGTTCAATGAATGATGCTGTAAACATTGCCCTTGAAAAGAGTGGCGCTCCATAAAAATTGGTCCATTGCTTAGAAAGTGATACTCATTGTATGTCAATATTATTACTGTTGTTCCTGTTATATACATGCTCTAGAAAATAATAATAATAATGACAAATTTCGAGTTTGTGATAAGGATTTGAGATGATTATAAATTTGTATTCATTCTTTTAGAAGATTTTTTTTTTTATTGGGAAAACTGCTTCGAATTTGATTAATTGACCTACTGCATCAAATTCTTTTCATGAAAATTATTAAAATATAAAGGGTTTTCTTATACCTATATTTTCATGAAACTCAACCTTACAACATAAATGAATGGACCTCTAAAAAGATCATCACTTAAAGGTAGGATTAGGATAAAATAATATATTAGAAGAGAAAGTACAATATCCTTTAAGTTTTTTTTTCTTACTCTTTTTTCTCTCTCTTATTATTTTATTTATTATGATGCCACTCTTGATCTTCAACTTAAGCATCAAAGGATCTTTGCTGGTAACATCCCCAAGGACCCCCCTAAGGACATTAAGGTCTCTCACAGTCCATTCTCCAAGCAATTAAAACAACTCTTCCTCAACTCCAAATGTATAACCAAACTTTTATTATCAACATGTTTAAATACAGGATCTTGCTACTTTTCATTTACTATAAGATATAATTAGACTGAAAATCAATAACTAACTCACCTAGCTTTACAACCATACTAGACCCCTAAATATAAGTTATGGGAGGGATTTAAGTGGAAGTGCGTGCGTACGCACACGTGTATTTACTAAATATTTGGAGGTAAATTTGTTCTATATTCTAAACTTATATCTTTACATTGTGTTGGACGGGCATAGACCTACATAACTATTTATGGTGGACCTGAATATCAGGTTGTGCCATAGCAAAGCTCTCTAAAAAAGGGTTAATAAATTTTATATGGTAAATAGTAATAGGATAGCAATACTCCTATGATTTGACGAAATAGTCATGTAGGTACCATCTTGTTTTCTGTAATAGCAAGTCACATAGAGCCCCTTTTTAGACAAACTTCGAGGATTTATGCAACTATTTTTTAATATAGAAGGGAGCCTGTTTTCCCAAAAACAAAATTGGGATTATTTCTTAAAATAAGAAGATTTTTATGCCAATTACTTAAATCATAGGTGCCGCTAACTTTTTTATATAAATATTGATAAATCTTGACAAAAAAGAAGAAAATCCTTGCGCTTAAAATAGATAAACAAAAATGCAAATCGAATACTAGCTACTTTATGTATAATGTGTATACATACTCATTTAGATTAAACAATAGTTATTATTAAAAAAAAGTATGTGATGGCCTTAGGGGGGCAACGCCCACTCTTAGGATTATGGAAGAATGAAGTTAAATGGTTTAATATATATTCTTTAACTAATAATTGGTTTTCAGAAGAATATAGCAATCTTTACTTCAAAGCTCCACAGTTAAGCATGTTGAAATCGGAGAAATCAAATGATAGTAACCTATTAGGAAGCTGCAATAAGCACCTTGATCCATTATGGATGGTGGAGGCCAAACTCCAAAATTAAGCATGCTGAAAGCTAGTTATGTTGAAATGTGGGTGTGGAATAGATCGAGTTTTAAGGTGTCGAGGGGGAGATTGTTGGCCTTATGGGGGGCTTGCATGTTGAAGCTAATCATGTTGAAATGTGCGCGCAAAATAGATCGAGTTCTATGCTGAAACAAGGGGTTCAAAATAAATTGAGTTCTAGAGTGTCGCGGAGGGGGAGACTGTTGTCTTATGGCGGCCAACATGCTAAAGCTAGTTATGTTGAAACGTAGGCATAGAATAGATGAGTTCTAGGGTGTCTTGAGGGGCAGATTGTTGGCCTTATGGAGGGGCGAGCATGCTGAAGCTAGTTATGTTGAAACATGAGCACAAAATAGATTGAGTTCTAGCGCGTCATTGAGGGGGAGATTGTTGGCCTTATGGGGAGATTATTGTAAATGTATTAAACATTATTTTAAAATTATTGCAAGGGTGTTATTGTAAAAGTAAAAAAAGAAATAAGAGTTTTGAGTATCACATATTCAATAACAAGGGTATCTTGAGGTATTTTTCAAAATAAAATGATTAACTAGACACTGAATTCAAAATATAGGGATTAAATGAACATTTATCCCAAAACAATTGCTTGCTTAATTAATCTTGTGGCTATCAATTTCTGAAAGGCAATAGCATTGCACGAAATTGGAATCAAAGGTTTCCAAAGAGCAAATACAGAAGAAATTTATGGGATCTAGCAAGTGGTGATGAGAATGCCCTATTTCTTAGCTAAATTATTAACAATTTCTATATGGCACATGTCAATATTAGGGTTTTGATTGAGAACGTTAAGGCCATTATTTCTCAATACCTATCATAGAGATTCAATCATATTCTAAGTTTATAACGTAAATTTCATGGACAACAACGGGCACCAACACTCCATGTGCCTTGGCACGCTAATAGTCATTATCACAAAAAGAAAGATTCTTATGTTTCCGCAGACTTTAAAATCTATGCTAAAAAGACTTTTAAAGAGCATGCTTGAAGCCTGTCTTGTTTGGTATATTGTTAATTCGTTGGATGGATTTTATTTGTGGATATCAAATTTCTCCAAAAGCACTTGTTTTTTCTTCTTCCAAATCAATTTCTCTGTATGTATGGATTTTTTTATTTATTTGTAATTTATATATCTCTGACACTGATGGTGGTAGAGATTTGCCCTATCTCAGTTCTCAAATGTGGAAAATTTTGAGTAGTGATCTAGATGATTTGAATCATGTTATAAGTTAAGTTGGGGTCCCCAGAAAAAGAAGCAATTTTGGTGACTAGCATGCACCTCATGAACAAATATTCTGTATAAGATCGATTCTCAAGCTTTTTTTTTTCCCCCAAAAGACAAGCACGCAAGGACAAGCATGGAAGGGTTCATGGATAAAAATTATTTGCAAGAAACTAAATTATATAAAGACAAGATGTGAAAATTAAAATTTTATGGATTAATGAGTTTGTAGTGATTATTTTAATAGATTTAATGGGTCTAAATTAAATAACAGTATAATTACTCATATGATTTATTGTGGGCTTTTATTTTTTAATTAAAGTGTGAGCTTTAATAATTGTCATGGTTAAAGATTAAATATTAAAGGTTTATGTGGCTATTTTTAAAATTAATGGGGCTACTTTAATAAATTTAATGGGATTAATTAGTAATTCAAGTAACCTTTTCTTTAATTTTTTTAAAAATTATTTTCTCCAACCAGCGCTTGAGTCCCCACTAATCATGAGGTTGGATCCACACTTTTGGAGCCCTATCATATCAAGAATTGGTTAATATTCCATAATTTTAAAGAATTAATGAAGTTTTGGTATAGTGTGCTGCCTTCTTTCTTTATAAGGTGCTTCAGCTAGATTCATGTTCCCAAGCTTAGCTCGGACAAAATAATATTAAGGGAAAAAAGTGTCTACAAAAAAAAGTTATTTAAGTAAATAAATTCGTTCCATGTGTAGATCTTTAAGAAGATAATCCCATTAGATTAAAGAACCACATTGTAATTATAAATTTAGCAAATTATAATCCATATTTTACTGTTGGATGTAATTAATCTATCTATGTATGCTTAGGGTTGAGCAAATTAAATGAAAATATTGGTTACTAAACAAAGGGAATATAATTGATTGGATCACCAAATGGCAGTGAGTGGTTAATTTATATATGGATGAGATGAGTACTAATCTGATCCAAGATTTTAGACTTTATTAAAATCTGAAAAAGTTATTAAATCATATGCCTTAATATCTTTCTCGAACATTACACTATCGAACTATATAGTTTAATAATTTTCCTCAACTTTAACAGATTTAAAATGCTAAATTGAAACATTTCTATCGATGAGAGAAGGTTAAATATGATTTGAAATTTCAAAATTATGAGAAATGATTCAACTTTTATACGCATGATTTGTTATTGACTCGAAGGACAGGTTGATCCTTAACTGCCAAAAGGAGATGCTTTGGGTAAACTGTTGTTATATGTCTAGTCGTGCTCACGCATGACCATCTTAGCAAGCTGACAACTTTAGAGAGGTGGTCATACTCCTATGCCCTAAGCCTAAGGGAAGGTTCCCTAGAAACCTAGAATATAGTTGTGTAATCATCTCTTTGCTGTATTTCTGGGTGAAAATTCCACATAATGGATTAACGGTTGCATTTTGAAAATAAGAGCTTGTAATGATACTTACAAGTTGCAACTTGTAAAAGTTATGATTTTGTTGTATTAAATCTTCAGGTTTGCCATTGGGGTTGCAAGCCAACCAGTTCGAGGATTCTATTCCCTTTTCATAAAATGTGATATAAAGGTAGATTTATCTTATTAATACTAGTAAAAATATATTTCTAAGTTAGTCTTTGTAGATTTTGTGATGTATTACAAGTGTATGTATCTAAATTTCTCATTAGAATTTAGTATATCTATAGATTTCAACACTTCAAAACTAAAGTCATTAAGCTTCATGTCGCTTAGATCATAGGCTAGTAGTGGGATAATGGCCTAGCTGTTTCTAAGCACGGTCCATAGGAGGCAATCTTCAGCA
>NW_006261964.1:21215537-21310880 GCF_000493195.1 Citrus x clementina
TAGTGGGATAATGGCCTCTACTTTGTTAAAGGCGCCAATGGAATCCCTTCATGGGAGATTAGCTCTGCGACAAATCTTGATTATTAACAAATCTCCTCATGAGTGTTAGTTTCTCCATTAATGTCGTTTTAAGTTAGTTTCTCTGTTCATGTTGTTTTAAAGATTCCAAATTCACATATGAAATTCGACTTTATCTTCAATAAACATCATATGATTTGTTCACATGCAGCGATAGGTAGACAATAATACTTCATCATGATTGTTGAGAAGAAAAAATAAACGGAAAGAAAAGGCTAGTAATTGATCAACAAATTGAAGAAGTTGCTTAAAGTGGAGAGTAGAGTGGAGAACAAGACAACAATTACTAAAATAAGAAACAACTTTATGAGGTGCATATCTGATGAGGGCTTCAACTCGTTGAGAGAAACGGGCACTAAATTTAGCTGTTGTCAGCAGCATCATTTATTTTCATTTCACATCATGAAAGGGATTGATTGAGTAAGTGGTCATTTACAACCCTAATAAGTGGCACATTTGTAATGGAATCAAGCCATTTTGACTGCAATATACTTTGGACCATCCCTTTGTTTGTTCGGATCATTGACAAGTGGCATGGGTTCAATAATTTATTAGAAAATTTTTAGATATATTTAATTTTTTAAAAGATATGGACCGTGATAAATAATGATACAAACACAAGCAAATAATTTTACAAATATCCTTATACATACTGAGTTGGACGTGATATGAAGGGATTGATTGAAAAGTAAAAGTAATTAATAGAAATATTATGCGAGCCTTGTGATGCTTTCATTTAATCAACTTCTCTAGTAAGTTGTCAATTCAGTTTGTATAAAAATATCTTGTGACATGTATATCACCTATACGTTCATTCCAAACTATTTATTCATCATTTGGAATCTATCTTCAATGAATGTTGTCTTCGAAGGGATTGTCTAATTAGAAAGGTTTGAATTACCCTCGAACCAAATTTAGTGAGAAATTTATTTAATTTGGTGTGGGATGAGTAATGTGCTAGAGCTTGCATGGTTGCATGTATGAAAATTCATGCAAATTTCGACAAGCTTGCCAATGACCATAATTTCCCATGCCCCGCCTAAACCAAAAACATTCTGAAGCCCAAAGGGTTTGGATAAAAAAAAATTAAAAAAAAGTGGGCTAGTTTGGAATTGGAACTTGCCATTTTCTTACACAAACTATCTTCAACTCATCTTATTAATGCAATAATATATTGTTGGTAAATGCTAGCTAGCTCTTTAAGTCTGAACAAGAAACAAAAATAAATGAAGTGGAAATTCTTTGAGCTTAAAAAAAAAAGGAAAAAAGGAAGGAAATATTAATATGTTTTCACTATTGCCTTCATTTTCTCTACAATTTTGGTTTTAAGAAGTTCACTCATCTCAATCGTGCATTATTGCTGTAAAATGACCTCAATTGACTGCTTCTCCCATATTGTATGCAACATGGAACCACATGTAAAAATGCTTAACTCATAGCCAAACGACGGCAGTTCCTATAACTGACATGCACCTAATACAAGAAAACTCCTGTAAAAGAGTCTAATTGCCCTGGTCCTTCAGAAATCTCTTTATGACACGGCAGCAGCAGATGACTTCAACTTCTTTGGAGGGGGATTGCCTCCGGAAGCAACCACATACGAATAGAAACACAGCATTGCGGCACTGCAATAGGTAACAAACAACAAAAATACTTGTATTGAGTACCAGCATCAATTTATCATCTGTTAACAAAAATAGAGAAACCACGTATAAATTACCTAATGGCAGCATAAAACCCTGTTGGAAATAGCTTCTTTGTCTGCATCCACATAACATTATATGGTTAGCAAGAAAAATTTAATATGCATAAAAATAAAATAAGAATAAAAAAAAAATAGCTAGCTTAAGGAAGAAGAGTAATATTGCTATTATGAGATTACTACCAATGAGTAGGCTTCAAAGTTCTGCCTTAAGAGGACTGCTGAGAGCACTGCAAGATCACAGAGATGAGATACCGTAAGATAAGCTTTGAAGAATGTACAAATCTTTTTCAAACACACGGTAAAGCAAAAATGGATTTCTAACATCTTCATTTACATAAGAGTAAGGCAAATAATTAAGCTATCATAAACAGAATGCTAATTGTTCACAAACTAAATATTGAGATTAGAAGCACGATCTATTGTCTTTGAGAGAAAATTGGCTTACATATTAAGAGTGATATGAATTCATCCTATTTGGGAAAGGAAAAGAACTGGTGGAAACACTAGTACTCTATGATCATTGATGCTCAAGAAGTTTCAAGCTTCAGAAAGGCATATGCCCATCTTTTCAAAATGTAATCCAAAAAGTCCCCCTTAAATGAAAAAATTGTTTCACTTGCCAAGAATTGTATCCCACTTCAATTCAATCGATATATAAGGATAGAAATCCATTTTATCAATTCTTTAGTACATCAGGAATCCAATGACATTGACCATCCATCAGCTTTACTGATTTGGATTCATCTATCATTAGGAAAGGTAAAAAACTGGTGGAAACACTATCACTTTACAGTTATTGATGCTTAAAAAGCTTCACGCATTAAGAAAAACATCCCCACTTTAGCATGATGATGAGCCAATCCCCTTTCCACCCATGTCAGTGGGGTTAGAAACCCATACAACCACAGATATTATTCCAGTTGAACCAACTAGTATGCTCTTAGGTGCTAGTTGGTTCAAATCACCCATCTTGTACAAATATATCGTTTCACTTGTCATAACTGAAAGTCCCAATTCAATTCAAGCTATCTATATGGATAGGCATACATGCTCCTAATCATTAGTGCATCAGGAATCTAATGACATTGACCATCCACCAGCTTGATCCATAACAGAAATTCCAATTCTCACTCGCAAGACAGATGAATCATCTTGTAAGGCAATGAGTAAATATCAAACACATGATATTGTCTCCATCACATACACATACTCTTTGAATGGAGCCTAAGGGAAAATGAAAACTTCTTCAATAAAATCCTAGGAGCAACTGCTCAAGTCTAATTTGAACAGAATAACAATATCAAAGGCTCAAAAATCATGCAGACACAGACTTTCTTCCTGCTCTAATTTTCACCAGTATGTTTGTTTCTAACTTTGCCCATCCATGAAAGAAACAAATAGCTAACAAACGATGGAGAAGAAAGAAATCTCGAACATCGAAATTTTCAAAAAGAAAATGGTTGACATTAGTGCAAGTTCTTACCAGCTTGTCCTAGTATGAATGGTAAACTTGATTTTCCTTGCCTCCAGATCTTGAGGCTGAAGGTGCTGAGGGCTAGCAACGCACCCCCAATCAAGGCAGTTCTTAAAGTTGCAGGATTTCTTGAGAAAATAAGACCAAAAAGTCCTCCACCTAGTACAAGACCACCTGTGACAAAGTAGAATTGAAGATTTTGCAGTAGCAAGCCCAACTGCATTATTTTACTAAAAAATTAAGGGATAAATAAATACAGATATCGACATAATAATGGACTAAAGACACACCAACAGCATTGTTTACTTGTATTTGTACAGATCAAAAAGGCAAAAGTATAAATACAATTTAAAAAAAAAAATTCCAAAAGATAAATGGAGATATACTACAATGGGCGGCAAGCCTAACACAATGGAATTATACAAAAAAGCAAAGTTTGAAAGAAGCCAGTAGAAACAGATCCTAATCCATAACGGGCACAAAAGTCGATCTAGTTCTCAAATGGCTCTCAGTTGAGGTTTGATCTTGATGCTGTGACGTAGTAAATTTCCTGGGTTCAAGATTTAGAAAAGAAAATATTACAAATCCTCATCACAAGGGCTTATTATAGAAAATCTCTGAGTCACTGCCCCCAAAGTTGTCCAAACACAGCTAGACAACTTCAGGAGACAAAATGCCTACTTTGAATGTGCTCTTAGCATGGCTTTCCAATGTACTTTCTTTCCCTTTTGGTGTTAATCAAAGGCAAGGAATATCCCTTCACATGACTGGCAAAAGGTGAAAAAACTCCAAAATGAAACACGCAGACTGATATTCAATCATATGCTTCCATCACTTAAATATAATTTACATTTTATTGTCAAATCTTTCTTTCTTTTTCACACTGAACATTTACCAAAGGAACAAGAGAAAAGAAAACACATAAAACTAAAAACCAACTTCGTATAATCTTGCAAACTTTTCTAAGATATTTCAAAATAAAACAAGCAAGGGCTAAGTCATATTTTAATGCCTACCAATGGGCTTGTTTCTGAAACATATTTTTAATCCATATTTTAAAACACCTTAAGAATTTTACAGCTAGATAGCAGAATTTAAAGTACTCAATCAATACAAGCATTTCCACAAGTAAAATACAAAAAACTGTCACGAATGATTTTTTAACATAAGACAAAAAAAAGAGAGTTATAGTTACATTCTCATGCATGTGTATACAGAGTCATATTTACGATTGACCTTTGATAAAACAATGTCAATGGCAATCGCAATGGCATTTGAGGTACCATAGTTTATGTAATGCTTAAATGATCCAAATAAATTATCTAGTCAAGCCACAGAAATCGAGTTTAGAGATTCTTTCAACAAGCATAACAAAATGAGGGTGCATGAACAAGATTTACCTTCACTTCATGTCTCTCCAATACCAAACATAAAATAATTAAAAATTCCAACAAAACAAAGCATACTCACCATAAGGAATCCCAAAACAGAAATCATGGATTTTTGCTGCCTTTTTTGGTTGTGTGGCGCAATCTTCTGGTACCGGTTCAGTTTTCCCCATTTCTCCAGAGGAATTTTCTTCTTCTACGGTCGGGTACGACTTTGTTGTCCCTTCAACATATGGTTTTGATTGATTATCAGAAGTATAACTTACAGTAGTTTTAATCTCGGAACTTGTCATGTTTGTGCCCCTGTCATCAAGACTCATACAAACCCAAGACTGCAAAAGTACCAGCAGTTAGCACCACTTGCACGGCATTAAACTGCTTAAAAATAAATAAATTATGCACTTTCAACACAGACCCACATGTTGTTTCAACATTTCATGGATTAAGCACAACATGCTTAGTACCAATGTATCTATATCTAAAATGATTAATCTTATTAGACAGTCATAATCAATACAATGACCATCAATTGAAATTTTCCAAAAGGATAAATTCTTAGTCTAAAATGGGCCTTTACTAGTATCTGGGTGAGAAATTTATAGACTAAATAACCTATATGTAAATACAAAGGCGGCTTAAAAAAAGCACTAAACGAATGCAAATCAATAGAAAATAAACAAACAAAGCCAAATTCTTTTAGGGCGAGTAAAGAGGTACCTTGGAGGAGCGAAAGCCCGGTAACAAAACGAAGCGTCGTTGAAAGCGAAGTTTGCGGTTGATTGAAGAGAAGCACGAGAGCTGAGACTGAGAACATGCCGTTGCCATTATTGATCTGATCCGCTGCTTTTCCGAACTAAAATCAACGAAAAAAATGATAAATAAATAAATAATGAAGTTTCAAAAACAGTGTTCGTGCTTTTTTTTTTCCTTCGGTGCTTTAAACTCCACCGTTGAACATTGACTTTTTGTATGCGTAGAGTAATTTTCAAAAACCTCCCCTGAGGTTTGGAGTCTTCTCGCTTAAATAGAATGTTTTCTCTTAATTTCAAGGTTCCCCTCGACGTTTATAGTTGGCAAAATTTGACAACATTTGTTTTCTCGACACAAATAAATGAGCTCGAATTATGAAAATTGACATGATTATTAAATAGATCTGGTTTGGGATCAACATGAATTTTTTTTTTTTGTGTCAGGTCAAGGTTCAATTTTTTATCTTATTTACATGATTAATGACACAATTATCAAATTATTAACCAAAATTAATAGAATGTTCTTGTCATCAAAAGTTAAATATTAAATTTATTCTCTTTTTTATGTGAAGGGTGAATATTTATATAATGTTTTATTAAATTTCTATTTTTTAAAATTTAATGGGTATAAATGTATAATATTTATATATATATTATAATATTTATGCAAAATATTATTTAAAGAGGTAATGATACAACCACAAACTCTTGTACAAACTTTATTTTTGTACAAACTGGATGTGGCATGGATAAGGTTGGTTGAAATTAATATTCACTTGGACCTACATAGGTTTGGTTTTAATAGTTGCTAGAAGTTCGACACCTGCGGCTCGGAAGGCCACGTCAGGTTTTGTACAAAATAAGTTTGTATAAGAGTTTGTGGCTGTATCATTACTCTTATTTAAATACATAAAAGAGTATCATTTGTGTCAAATAAGTGCACAAATTTTTATGTAAATCGTGTTAAATTAGTTTAAGCAAGTTATTGAATTATGCTATGTTGGGTTATGTGATTATCTCACTATTAAATAGGTACGTCAAGTCACCCATTTATTATTCAGATCGGGAATTTTGATATTTTAACACAATTATTAAATAGATCGTGTTTATATCAATCTAAATTTAACATGACATAATACAGTAATACACAATCCAGTGATCTTGCGTGATGATCGTTACTTGACTGCTAAAATACCAAATTACCCCTGTCGTCAAAACCAAACACTGGTATGATACTAGCCAAGTTCGGCAGTGACGGTGCTTAGTTGTGGCATGAGATTGGTTTGGAAACAGTGAGTTTGATTTTTGGGAGTAGCTTTGATGTTAAATTCCAATATGTATTATTTATATCGATATATTTCCTACGAGAATGTGAGCCTAAGTGTAAACTTTAGTTTTGATTTTCCTCTCAAATAACTTACCCAAGAAGTAGCTTAGATAGGGATGGCTATGGAGCATATATGGATTGGATCTATATTGCTTCAGATCCAGATCCGTAATAAAATTTAAGATCCGTATCTACTCCAGATTAGTTATGGATCTATATTTTTCGCTCCATATCTAGATCTGAAACAAAAAATAAAGATTTATATCTGCTCCAAATCCAAATTGAAAAATTAAAATCCAAATCTACTCTAGATCCATCATGAATTCTAAATCTCAATAATAAGAGAACAATTTTTTTTAGAAAGAAAATTTAAGACTAAAATGCATTGGTAACAATTAAATTATATAATTTGTACAAAAAATCTAATAAGTATTGTAGCTTCTACTTTTACACCAAAATAAACAAATAAGAAAGATAATAAAATATCGATAAAAAGTAATTGCATAATAAAATCATTATAATATTCTAATGTCTCCTTTATTATTTTGATATCCATTGCACACCATCATCATTCCTATATCATTAAATAATAACATATAAGTTAAAAATGATTTATTATATTCGGTGTTTTATTATTTTTATTATGATCATATTTAACTAAATATATGATTAACATAATTATTTTATAGTTAATAGCCACCATTGATTAGTGATTATACAAAATAAATAAGATTATGAGAAAATAATAGAAAAATAAACTCAAGTCTATGGATTTTTCTAACAATTAAATAACTAATCCAAGCATTCAAATGAAGTGGAGAAGTAAGAGTAGATTAAATTATAGAGTGACTAAATTATAGAGACTAAATTATAAAGTGAAAAAACTTAAAAAAAATTAGGGCATACTATCCTAATTTTATTTTACACTTGATAAATTTTTGTCTTATTATCAATTAAGTACCTTTAAGATTTAAGATTCTTAAATACATGCTAATAAATAAATTTTATCATCATTTATAATTACATAATTATTAAGAATTTTTTAAAATAAAATTACATTAAATGGTGAGTAAATATAGATTTAGATATTGATATTAAAATAAAGGAATATTATCATTTTCCCACCAAAGGTATTCTAACATATCATGTCAGTACCATGGTTTGGTAAAATTATCATTTTACTACCAAACGTTTAAACTGTTAGCATTTTTCCACCATTCCGTTAACTGAATAAAAGCTATGCTGACGTCATAAGGGTATTTTGGACATATCACGTGAGGCGAAAACGTTGCGTTTTGCAATTGTAAAGAAAGCGGGCAATTTGGACATGGAGCCCTAGAAATCGAAATCAACCCCCCTCACTCTCAATTGTAAAGAAAGCGGGCAATTCCATCTCCGCCCTCTCTCGCTCATTGTAACTGACGCATATCCCTCTCACTCTCGCAGCAGTGTTCTTCCATCTCTACTGTCTTCTATTCTGTCCATTGTAAGTAGGATTACTACTTGGTTATTGTTAATGAATTTTTGCCATTTTATTTGTAATCATCAAGCTTACATGCATTTGCCGTTTTGCTGTAATTTTGGTTATTAGGCATAATTTTGGTTATTGTTCGTTACTTTTTACCTAATTAAATTGCTTTGAGTTGTGATTAGCACTTGAATTTAATAGATTAGGACTATTAGTTGCCTACTGTTAATTAATTTTTGCTTACTGTTAATTAATTTTTTATTTGTAACCATCAAGCTTACATGCATTTGCCGTTTTACTGAAATTTTGGTTATTGGCCATACTTTTAGTTATTTTTCATTACTTTTTACCTAATTAAATTGCTTTGAGTTATGTTGTAATTTCAGTTATTCAAAATGTTTCCTCGTTTTTAATCTTGTAGATGATGTTACCATTACAACTACATTTACTTTACAAAGGTGAAAGACATCGTATAGGGTTGATTGAACCTGAAGAATATACCCTGTAGCAGATGAAGAATGAAGCATTGAAGATTACCAGGGAGCATGGGTTGACGACTCCTGAAAGTGTGCAGTTATCGGTTACCAACCCAAGGAACAAGCTTTTGATTATTGTAGATTCTGAGGCAGTCTTGCAGGCTCAGTTCGCTGTACATGATTCAATGGAAGTGGCAGTGTTTAAAGCCACAATTTTGCCAACCCTATGTCCTGATTTACCGCTTTGTGGGGTGTTACAAGCGATGCTACATAACTGTGGAGTGTAGTTATCTGCAGAGCAAATTACATGGGTGAATGATGGTGGAAATGAACCACCACCTAGGACTGGAGGCATACAAGGGCCACCAATAGAGCTGAATGAGAATGATGATGATGATGTAGTATATTCAACTGATGGGAGTCGTATAGATGACACTGATGATGATGATACTGATGACGATGACCAAAATGAAGATAATGGTGCAGATATTATGGATGATGCTAGGGGTTCTAGTTCTGACGATGAAACAACTAAAGTATATCCTCAGCTGTTAGCAGACACATCAGATTCAGATTATGATTTGGGTACCACTCAGCTGAAGGATTATATTGAAGTGCATGCATGTAAGTCAGGGCGTAATGGTAAACATAGGCTGAGGTTAGGAGATGTATTTGATGATGTTGAGCATTTTAGATATGTGTTAGGTGAAGTGATGGTGGATAAAGGCTTTGAAATTACAAAGGTGTACAATGAGCCTAGGAGATTTTACGGAAAATGCAAGATTAGTGAGTGTCCATGGTATGTGATGAGAGGTAAAATAAAGGGCAATGGTGGATTTGCAATCAAAGAGTTGCAAAAGAAGCATGAATGTAGACAGACTGGAAAGTCAGTGGCAGTGAACAATAAATGGATAGCAGAGAAAATTAAAAGGAAAGTTGTTGTAGATCCTCATGTGAAGATTTCTGTTCTTCGTGAGTTTATGTTGGAGACTTATGGTGTGCGGATAGGGGATTTAAAACTATATAGGGGTAGAGAGAGGGCAAGAAAAGACATTAATGGAGATCATGCAAGGGGATACGAAGATTTGTTTCAATATGCTGCAGTGATTCACAAGTATGATCCTGGTGCAATTTGTAAAGTGCTTTGTGATGTTGTAACTAGGCCTAAGAAAGTGCTCTTTCAGAGATTCTTTATGGCATTTCCAACTCAAAAAAATGCCCTTAACAATGGCTGTAGGCCATATATCGGGTTGGATGGGTGTCACTTGAAATCAAAATATGGTGGAGTTCTATTAGCTGCTGTGGGTATGGATGCTAATAATGGAATGGTCCCATTAGCATTAGCAGTGTGTGAGATAGAGAATACTGAAACTTGGTCGTGGTTTTTAGAAATTCTGCATTCGTATTTTGATAATGGCTTAGAGCAGATTACATTTTGCTTAGATAGGGAAAAGGGTTTGTTGGGGGTCATTGAGATTACATGGCCTACTGCATATCACAGACCATGTGCTAGGCACGTATATGCTAACTTCTGCAAAGAACATCTTGGTGTTAGTTTGAGAAATCTGTTTTGGAGGGCTGTCAGTAGCACTAACAAGTTTGATTACGCTATTGCAATGGAAAAGCTCAAAAAAGAGAAGTTAGAGGCATGGCAGTGGCTGGAGACTGAGCTTGCTGGGTTTACTTGGTCAAGACATGAGTATGACAAGAATTGTAACGTAGACCGTACAACTAACAACACTTCAAAGTGTTTTAATAGTTGGATATTACCCCACAGAGAGAAGCCTTGCTTGACCATGCTTGAAGAAATTAGATGCATGTTCATGACACTCTTCACAGAAAGGAAAAAAGAAGCACAATCTTGGACCAACGTTCCACCTAGAGTGAAAAAAAAATTGGATGCTGCATATGAATGTGGAAGCAAGATGAATGTAATGGCTTCTGGGGATCTTCACTTTCAAGTATAATTCTAACTTATGTTCCTTATAATTATTTTTTTCCTAAACCTGAATGTTTGTTAGGTTAATCAATTTTTTTTCATCAACCTTATAATTATTATTTAATCATTATGTAATTTTTGTTAGGTTAAAGACAAGGGTTATTATCCAGCAAGGAGGTTCATTGTCGATCTCATGAGCAGGTCCTGTGATTGTGGCTATTGGGACCTAGCTGGAATCCCATGTACTCATGCTATGGCTGCAATTAGTCAAGCTAGACACACAGCAACAGAGTATCTACCAAAATACTTCAGCAAAGAGGCGTACTTGAACACATATGTAGTGATGTTCAAGCCAATTCCTGACAAAGTTACATGGGACCCTTGTGATAGGCCCAAGCTCTTCCCACCTGAGATTACCAAGAAGATTGGAAGACCAAAAAAGTCAAGGAAAAGGGCAGCCACTGAGCCAATAAAAAAAAAAAACAGATCATTTTATATCTGCTGCTCCTTTTGTGGTGGGATGAACCACAATGTCAGGAAATGTCCATTAAGGCCATCGATAGCAAGAGAATTAAGAGCCCAGCAGGTAACAGCCACTGAACCTAATGTTTTAATTGTTTTTATGTGTATTGAAATTAATTTTTTATTGTTATCTATGTAATTTTAAATAGGGAGTTAGTGGGCCGGGAGAAAGTTCTAATGCAGCACGTACTTCAAAGAGGACAAAGAAAGTGGTAATTCGTTTATTGTTATTCATTGAGTAATTTTTAGTTTGTTATAAATATTGATGATTTTATTATTTATATATTTCAATTTAAATAGGCTGTAGGTGGTTCACAAGAGAGCTTTATTGCTCATAGAGGAAGATGAGGTACTGGTAATAGAGGAAGAGGAGGGAATAGAGGCTGAAGGGGCCAACGGGGTAATAGAGTAAGAGCAAGAGGCGATGGAGTAAGAGGACGTAACAGAGGTATGTTATTGTTTCAAATTAATGTTTGATGTCTGCAAATAGCTATTGCTGGTCTTAGATAATGAGGTAATAATTTTTTTGTCCAGGCCAATATGAAGCTGATAATGTTTCCTTGAATCCAACTCAAGGCTCACAAGCTTCACAGATATTAGATGTTGTATGAAATATTACCATTAAGGTGTTGTTATGTATTTTAGATGCACAAAACTTTATATTAGTGCATTAAGTTGCTGTTATGTATTTTGGATGCACAAACTTTATATTAGTGCATTAAGTTGCTGTTATGTTTTTGGAATCCACAAACTGTTTTGATTACTTTCCAGTTGCATTACATCTTAAACTATAATACTTCATTACATCTTCAGCTACAATGATTGATTGATTACTTTCCAGTTGCATTACTTTTCATGTTTATTACATTACTTCCTCATAAATAAGCCTATCACAATGCCACAAATAAAAACTATGACCAATTTCAGTTTCGCTTTAATGCATCGTAGTCGTTCACTTATCTTCATCACATCTTCATTTAGGTTCATGCCATGACCGGATGTAATGTTACGCATTTTCACATCTTCTTTTGCTGTCCATTGCCAAAAATTACACTTTTTAAACCTGCATGTCCAAAAGAGCTTATTAGGGTTTTCCGAGGTTGTAGATACCATCGCACATACCTGCACTCCACAATTGCAATATTTAGGGTAGCAGGTAACTTCGGCATGTTTCTTAGCTCGAACCCTGGTATTAACACTTAAGTTACTACTGGAGGCCATTGTTTTGTTTGAATTTATGTGTATGAAGGCTGAAACTATGTTTGGTTTTGAGTGAAGATTAAGAAGAGCTAGATTTTTTGAGCTTGGATGAAATGTAGTGTTTACAATGGCTTATTGTTGCTGTCTTTGAATGATAAAGTATGTTTGGTTTTGCTGTCTTTGAGCTGGGCATGTCATTTTCTGGGTTGTTGGGGCTGAAATGGGGTTGCTAGTTGAGGTTGAAATGGCCTGATTGCTAGTAATAAAATGAGCTTGCTAGTGTTTAAAAATGGCTTGGGCTTGCTGGTGCAGTGGTATTGAAATGTTTACTGTGGCTTGTAGTTGTGCGTTAGAAATTGAGTTGCTGGGTTGCCATTTTCTTTCTTTTTCAGTTGGGTTGTTGGTGCTTAAATGGGGTTGCTGGTTGTTGGTTGAAATGGCAACCACCAGCAGCTTTTATAAACATAAAAATAGCCGCTATTTGAATGTAACAGCTACTTTTGGGATTATTTTTGTAATTTAATCATCACTTGCTGCTGTTCATTCTTAAAGGACAAAATCGTCTTTTACGCTCCAGAAGTAAAATTGACCTTTTAAAATTTTTCCGTTAAATATTAACTGAATTTTAACGAAATTGTGAGAAAATACTAATAGTTTAAACGTTTGGTGATAAAATGATAGTTTTACCAAACCATGGTACTAACATAATGTGTCAAAATACCTTTGGTGGAAAAATGATAATATCCCTAAAATAAATCCAAATTTACTCCGGATCCGCCATAATCCACGCATCGATATCCAAATCCAATCCAAATCCAATCTGATTAGATTTAGATCACATGGATCTTGAGTCAAATCCGATCCGTTGCCATCCATCCTTAAGCTTGGATTAAATTCCAAGCGGACAAAATATTGTATGTATTAGTTGTTATCAAATCCCATTAGATACCGCGTCCAATCCTGGTGTCCATAAAAGAGAATACCGAATTGATAAAGGCAACCGCAATTCATTGAAAAAAAAAAAAAGTTCAGCATTCAACAATTAAAATAAACAGAATATCTAATTGCCAAAATCTGTTACATGCCATCAAAACCAAAATGGGGGGTCTCCCCCAGTCCAAAGAGCACTCAATCAAAATTACCTCAACCTACTAGAAGTATTCAGCCCTGACTATACTTAGTTGTTGACCAAAAAGCCACCCTTGTTTCATATCTAAGCCGCAGCAGTAGATGGCTTAGAAGCAGCAGAGAGCCTGGATCTCTTCTTTGCCAAACTCTCACTGCGACGTTCACGCTGTTCCTTCAACCGGGTAGCAAGGAGCTTCTGGTATTCAGCAGCCTCTGCTTTGGCCTTGGCAATTCTCTGCTTCTTCTCAGCAATTCTGGCGCGCTTCCTCTGCAAAGTCAAAGGAGTCACCAGCCTCTGAATTTTAGGAGCCTTGCTAACCTTTTTACCTGCCAACAAGGAAGACAAAAAACGGGTTTATTCCCATTATCATGTCAAAGTCTTGACATATTTGGTTGAAATCATAAGAATGTCACCACATTTGCATATATATAAAAAGAATGCACAAATGACTCACCAGTTTTGGTTGTAAAGGTCCGACGGTATGTGTTGACATACTTCCGAACATCATCTTCTTTGGAAAGGTTAAACAACTTCCTGATCTTTGAGGCTCTCTTCGGACCTCTCATCCTGGGCTTCTCAGTGTCAGTAAGTCCAGGAAGGTCATGTTCTCCCTTTTTCACGATGACCAAGTTCAACACTGAGAGATCTGGACTAACAATGCATCCACGAACAGATTTCCTCCGACGCTCTCCATCTCTCCTTCCATATCCACGGAAGCAAGGAGTACCTGTAAAAACAAGCATTAATACTATAATCAGTTTCATCTCGCAAACATAGCTTCAAAAACAATCTCAGAAAAACAGAGAAAAAACACACGCACATGAGCATATTTCAAACGAAACATAGCAAAAATACATTCGGGCAATAAACAATAAAGACAAAGGCACACAGATTACAAACCTCTGTGGAGCAGAAGACGAACACGTCCAGGAGTCAACACTCCTTGCTTCATTGGGAAACCTTGCTTGTCACAGCCTCCCATTATCTTAAAGACATAACCTTTGAACTCCTGTCAAAAGAATTGAAATGTGTCAATTTAGGCAAATAGGAACAAAGCAAAAGCCTTCTCCTTAAAAGGATAAAAATTTATGAGCATCTGAATTCAGAACCCATGCTATGCTAATAAAAGGACAGCAACTGCAAGCATATCTACTCGACAGGAATATTGGCAATTAAAAGGACCGATTGCACTACTATAAGCACATCAGTGACATGCTCTGCAATAATAAAAAAGAAAAAAATTTACGAGCATCTGAATTCAGATGCCATAATAATAAAAAGGATGGCAACTGCAAGCATATCTGCTCAACATGAGTGTCGGCAACTAAAAGGACCGATTGCACTACTAGAAGCACATCAGTGATGCGTTGCCTTTCTTCCATTTTCACACGAAATGGTTAAGTAACATCAATAGCCTAGCTTTCAACAAATCAATTCCAATAAAATAGCTCAAACATAGGAAAAAAAAACTATGATAATAAAAGAACTGAGCTGTAGTTGAAGAATCAGTGCATCTATTGTATCTTTTCCACAGATAAGACAGAACAAGGCAAAGATTAAATTCGACATTCCACAATAAAGAAATTCTTAATGCAAAACGTACCTCCCCAAGAGCATCACCACTAACTTCTTGTGAGATCCTCTTGTCGAAAAATGCTCGGCTGCATCATTAAATATAATCATAAGAAAATTTTTGCAATCAAAACAACACAGCATCAGAGAACTGGAGATTGATTCTAAATCAAACAATGATAACACTGTAAACGCTAATCACAGCATCAAACTACACACTCTTAAGTTGTTTTGGAACTTCCCATTATATCACAAGTAAAATGTGAAAAAAAAATTATCCCAAAACTGCTTCAGCATTCAACATGTCAAAATCATATATTTTCTTTCACTTTCTCATCACCCAAACAGAACCCCCAAAAAATACAAAAATTCCCCAAAAATACAAAATTTAGGACGTAAAGATACATACAGTTTCTGGTCATCGTCGATTTCGAGCTTCTTTTGGCACCCAGTGGTGGGATTTGCAATATTGAACTGAAACAAAAATAAAAACAAAAAAAAACAAAAGAATTACCATTAGAAAATTTGAAGACAAAATGTGTGCATTATGATTAAATGCAAAGCTTTTTCAAAATATTTTTTCATCAAATAAAACGAATGGGTACCTTCATTTTGTTCTGCAGCTATCAGACTAACCCAGTGGAGTTCTTCGGCTCTCTCGCTGCTGCTGCACAAATGCTCCTTATTATGAACTAGGGTTTTCGAGAGAACGAATATATATCTAATAGATTAATCACCGTCCAGCTGGGGCTGGTGTGTTTTTGGGCTAGGGTACTAAACAAAAGGGCACTTTTGGGCCTCCATGAATGTGGGCAAGTGGTCCGCTGACTCAGATTATGGGCCATATAAGGCGACCCATGACCCGTATTGTCATAACAAATGTTTTCGAAATGTTAAAAGGTACATTTTCTAAGTAAATTTTGAAAAAGAATTATCAAGTAATTTTATAAACTGAAATGACTAGTTTTCATTTGACATAATAAACATTACGTTTCATAACAGACACTTATCAATTAACAAAGTAATTTATTAGAGTGATAGTTGTCGAACAAACGAATAAGACCTTCTAACGTGCATATAAAACAAGCCAGTGCATTAGAATATCTCTGTCATTGTGCACACAACAACTTACGAGCTTTATTTTGGAGTATTGTGTTCTTAACTTTACATTACCCTTTACCACTTCAATAGACTATGAGTCTATTTGAAATTAAAGTTAGGTAGCTGTAATTTACGGCACTAAAGTATTTGATAAATATTAACTACTATGTTGAAAATTGATTAAAAAAAAAAAAGGTGGCTTCAAATTTGATGTCTCACCTAACTTTGACATGAATAAGTGTTGAATGGTGGCTATTTTGAATGTTGAATGGTGGCTATTGAATGTTGAAAAATGGTTTGATTTTAGGCAAAATTTTACCTATAAAAGGAAGCTCTCATTTGAGAGCTTGGTATCCAATTGAGAGCATTCAATTGGTGGATGCAAGAATCCCATATAAGCAATCCAAATTGAGAAAGAGAAATATTCTTAAGCATGTAGTTATATTGAAGGAGCATTCAGCTCCTTAATATGGGTATTACGGATTTGCTTTGTTAGGAAATATTTATAGGAATCATGTATTTGGGGCTTGGGTGAGAGAAAATTATTTATGAGAAAGTGGTTGTAAAAATTTTTCACACAATGAATATTTTTTCTCTAGTTATCTTTTTAACAATGACCGTAGTTTTTCTTTAGATTTGAAGTTTTCCACGTAAATCTTGTGTTGTATAATTGGCATATTCTTCATTTAATTTTTTCTGTTAATTTGTTACTTGACAAATTGCTTGGAGTGATCTTGGGAGGAAACTCAAGTTCCTAACATACTGTAGTTTGAAAATTATGTTAATATGATTTTCACTTGTATGATGAAAAATCTATTTAAAGTTTATATTTACTATATACTATTAACTTTTATTTTATAATTACAATTTTTTTCTACAGCAGCTGTAGTTTAAAAGGTATAGTACCTCAATTCCAAACATGATATATACCAATTGATTCAAGTGTAAATCTCCTAAAAAAATTGATCTATTGTTTGTAAATCTCCACTTTGAAAACTCTAAGTTTTAAATTAACAAAAAAAATGGCATAAAAAGATTAAACAGACGAATAACCCAAACTATAGATTTGACGTAGATCTAGATGGAAAGAAAAGCCACCATATGTATTAAATTGAAGAAGACCTTTACATAGAAGGATTTTTTTAATTAAAAAAAAAGGAAAAAGGGTATTTCCAATGCATTTGTATTTCATATCATGTGGATGACAAAATGTGCAGTTGGTTACAGCCTAACTATTTGGCTGTAATCCTTCGCATTTTAAGTTGATGAAGAGAGTGGCAGTAACCGGGTTGTGATGGCTCCATGCTTCCAAGGGAACACTTACTTGTTAGTGCCACAGGTCAAATTAACTAGAAGTCTCTTAAAAGGAAATTAAAAATTAAAAAACTTAAAAAACAAAAGTCTCTAGGGGATTAGCCTAAATTTTGGGAGGAAATAATTATCATTTGTTTGGCATGCATACTTGAGATTATATAGATCAAGTGGATTAAATTCAAAAATTTAGTCTTAAAATCATCATGGGATTAACAATCCCAATTTCACTGCAGTTTTATTGGGATTAGGCTAAAAAAATATTTTGTCATTTATCACAGTCTTCTTCTTTTATTTAATACCTAAAAATTTATTCATTTATTTATTAGTTAATTAATTAATTTTTCATTGGTTGATTATTTTATAAAACATTATTAAAAATAATTGATAAGTAATTAATTTAATCTTTTTTATATAGTTTCAATTATTTTATGTAAGAGACGCTGATATATCTCATATGTAAAAACATATAATTTAAATAACTTAAATTTGTGTATATTATTAACTACCCAATAACTAGTTTATTATATATTTATTTTTTTAATTAGTAGTTGTTGATGCATATTTTTGCTCAATGTACAATAATTGACTGGTGTTTTCCCAACTTTCTCTTATATAAAGCTTTGTAGCCTATTTTCTCGTTGATCCGAATGTTTTCAATCACATGTTTTTGTAATTAATTGTGTTGCAAAAAAAAAAATAATTATCAAGGGAGGCAAACGTGCTGAGGATAACCTTCCAACGATCAAGTCAATATTTTTTTATTTAATTCCTAGAGAGAGAGAGTTTTTAGAGTGATATGAGTAACATTTTGCACCTCTTTTTCATCTTACCTTTGAATGGAAAGGTGAGTCTTGACCTTTATATAAGCAACTTGAATCGGTTGAAGGGATTTTGTGGCACTTTTCTAATGACAAGTGTCGGTCAATGCTCATGCATGGAGACACACAACTACATATTTTAATATTTGCTCATGACAAGTATTATTTGAACACTTGTATATTCTTTTGGACTTTTGACATTTAATGGGCTTGAGCTTGATTTTGACCCTTATTTTTGTTTCTCATAAATAGGTTGATTTTGCGGCATTTCAACTGCAGGCACATTTAGCAAAATGTTTGTTGGCTAGTAGGCTTATTTTCTAGAATGTATATTTATCCTTAGACATATTTTGAGAATGTTTATTAGCCCATTGGCTCATTTCGAAGAATTTTTATTTGCTTGAGGTGCATTATGTAAAATGTATATTTATTCATAGGTATATGTCGTAGAATGTTTAATACCTGTAAGTGCATTCTGTATAATTTTTATTGGCCCACAGACTCATTCTGTGGAATGTACTTTTGTCTTGTTGGCTCATTTTCAGTAGAAGGCCTGTTTGCCCAAGGGTACATTCCATAGAATGTACTTTGGGGCCAATATCTCATTCCATGGAACGGATGTTTGTCCCTAGGCATATTCTATAAAATGTTTGTGGCCTTTAGGCTTATTCTTTAGAATGTTGCTCTTAGGCACTTTTTTAAAAGTATTTTTATAAAGAATACACCTAGGTCATTTTTGTGGAATTACACCTTTAGATACTTTGTTGATTCCTGCTTTTGGACATTTCACTTAAAAGTATTTTATAAATACTTAGGTTAGTTTTCGTAAGATACACCATTAGCACTTTATCGAAAACTCACTCTTTAGGCATTTTATTTAGAAATATTTTTAAATTCCTAAGTCATTGTTTGTAAGGAGTAGATTTAGGCAATTCTTTGTGAAAAATGGACCTAAGTCATTATTCTTTTAGGTAAAATCACGACTTTATCACTTTGTCGAAACATTACCTTTAGGTTTTTTATTTAAAAATATTTTCTAAGTGCATAGGTTATTTTTAATTGAATTTTTATTTTTCATAGGCTTTGGGTCTTCGTAATTTGGTCTAGCAGTTGTATTTTTAAAATTATTTTTAATTATTATTATTATACATCCATGATTAATTTTAATTGTTCTTACTAAATATCCATGGTAGTTGGTATTTAAATATCAGCAAGAGTAGTATTTAATTTCACTAAAATTTAATTTATTACAATCTAATCTGATATATATATCTATATATATATATAAAGCTTGGATTTGAGGAGGTGATGTGGCATCACCATTTCTTATCTTTGTATATTCTCTATTATCTAATAAATAGAAAAATTTTCTTTTAGATTTGGCTTTTCATCTTCTCATAATTAATTTGATTGTTATTACACAATAACAATTATGTAAAGATTTTAATGAGGCATATTCTTTGTAATGAACATCCAAGGGGGAGTGTTATGAATTTATTAAAATAAATGTAGATGTTCATAACATATATCTCTTAGTCTCCCCACTATCTCTCATTAGCAACCTTTAGCTTCCCTATAACTTCCACTATCTTACAAGGAATTATGATCCATAATTTTTCATTAATTTCATGGAGTGATTATGTAACTATAAAAGGAGAGCTCATCTTTTTGTTTTGTACACACACAATTGGAATGAATAAAATCACTCTACAATATATTCTCTCATTTTATTTTTTATCTTGAATTGCTTCTTTCTTTGTATTGCTGGCTAATAGTTTTTTTTTTGTTTTTTATAAGGCTGCCTCATATTAAAAAAAATCAATTCATATTTTTTTATCAGTTTCATCAAGTGTAAAGTAAGAAAAAAAGATAATACTAATTTTTTTTTTCAAAGCCGCGTGAAACGCGGTTCTTTTTTATAGTATATATATAAAACTGAGACTTGAGGAGGTGATGTGGCATCAGCATTTCTCATCTTTGTATATTCTCTATTATCTAATAAATAGAGAAATTTTCTTTTAGATTTGGCTTTTCATCTTCTCATAATTAATTTGATTGTTATTACACAATAACAATTATGTAAAGATTTTAATGAGACATATTTTTTGTAATGAACATCCAAGGGGGAGTGTTATGAATTTATTAAAATAAATGTAAATGTTATAACATATATCTCTTAGTCTCCCAACTATCTCCCATTAGCAACTTTTAGCTTCCCTATAACTCCCACTATCTCACAAGGAATTATGATTCATAATTTTTCATTAATTTCATGGAGTGATTATGTAACTATAAAAGGAGAGCTCATCTTTTTGTTTTATACACACACAATTAGAATGAATAAAATCACTCTGCAATATATTCTCTCATTTTATTTTTTATCTTACGTTGCTTCTTTCTTTGTATTGCTGGCTAATAGCTTTTTTTTTGTTTTTTATAAGGCTGCCTCATATTAAAAAAAAATCAATTTATATTTTTTATCAGTTTCTTCAAGTGTAAAGTAAGAAAAAATAATAATATTAAATTTTTTTTTTAAAGCCGCGTGAAGCGCGGTTTTATTTTCTAGTTTTATAATAAAGGAAGAGAATATTATAGATAAGCTAGATTAATTTAATCTAATGCAAACTAATTCTGCATGCGGCATGCCAAAGACGAAATAGCCTAAGATGAGGTAAGATGGTCAGCATAGGGATAGTTATGAAACAAATATAAAAACTCTTGTCCAAATATAATAAATGTAAACATAGAGGGACCATCATAGCAAACTTTTGACATTTCCCAATTCCCGGCGCCCCCTAAAGACCAATTTTCCCTCGCATTTTTCTTCCTCCTTTAATGAAAAACCCTAAACTACCAAATAGATTCCGAGCAAAACAGTGCGCGAAGAACCCAAAAGAATGGTACAATTGCTGCAGCCTTTCCGGTTCAGTTCCATAGCACCACGTCGTTTCTTCTCTCTCTTTCCTTCTTTCTCTCAGGTCTGTCTCTTTCTTAATCTCTTTTCGTTTTTTTGTTCTTGTGTTAGTTCTTACACCAGCTGATTTTCATTTTTAATTTACTTACCTTATGCGTATGTAGATATGTATGTGTGCCAGTGTATGTGCACATGTATGCTTATGTAAACTCCAGCTAGTGCTTCTGTCTCGATGCCTTTAATGATGTTGTGAGCAGTGGGCTGGAGATTTTTGTGGTATTATTAGGATTAAAAGAATTTTAAGGTCGATTCGCTGTTATTAGGATTTGTCGGTAATTATCGTGTGAAATGTAACTAAAGTGGATGAGCACATGGTTTGCAAGAAGATAGTTTTGTAGTCATATGAAGGGGCATTTAACAAAATTTGACAAAAATATGAGTGACGTGTCTGATGAATTTCTGGTTGGTTTCTTGCAAATTTCGAAGCCGCATGGATATACTTGTTTTTAAGTCTAAACACAGAAGGAGGTCAATGGTATTGGCCGTAATTAGTTTAAGTTGCAATGTAGGACATGCCTTTACTGCTTTGAGTTTTGGCTTCATGAAGCTTTTGAAAGAACCTGAAAGAATCTTAACTTCCTTCCTCATTTTTCTCTGCAAATAATGATCTTTAAATATCGTTGTACCTTGAAATGTGACATGTGACGGATTTTTATGTACCTCATTTGACTTGTGGTCATTGCTGCTTTCTTTCAGAATGGAAGAAGAGATGCAATTACTTGTATTGGAATGAACATCCATAGTCTTTCTTCTGCAGGTAATCAACAACAAATCATCCCTCTCTCTTCTGTTGTCATACAAAGTTGTTGTGGATTTCTTCACCACGATGTGGATAAGAGCAATCATTATAATACAAATTTGTCATGGGATGGTGTTGTGGATTGAGGAACACATCATTGAAATGGATATTCATTGTTAAATATAAGTATGATTTCAGTAGCGACTGATTGTAATAGTCCCTATTGTGGATGGTGTTTTCTTGAGTCGAATGCTTGGCATTGAATTGCCGGCAAGTGATTTCATTTTAGATTAGAAACTATATTCGTGTTAGTCTTGAAAGATTAGCTATGAGAATAAGGACGGACTGATCTCCTGACACATGCATGTGAAATTTATAAAATATTCAGCATTTAATATTTTCTTTTTCTCACCTACAGTTATCTCTTATTATATCTAATTCAGTGAATCTGTTGTGACTACCGTAGTATTTGCTGCTCTTCATTAATTGTTAGTTTGTTCATTCAAAAGCAGCACAATGTTACATAGCTGTATCCTATTTTTATTAGCCTAGGATTAGTAATGATCTGACTTTGAGCAGTTACTCCATTTGTACTTTCAGCTGAAGTTCCAGAATTTGCTGATGAACCGCATGATGATGCCAAAATAATGCAGAAAGATAATGCTCTACGTCTGGCACTCTCACAGCTTGCCAATGATTTTGGTAAAGAGTCTATGTTATCTTTGAAGCGGTTTTTTAGCTCAAGGCGTGGGCCTGTAATATCTACAGGTTCATTAAAGCTTGATCTAGCACTTGGTATTGGAGGATTACCAAAGGTGATTAGATGAAAAATCATTGTCTCATTGCGCTTTGTTCCTCAATAAGCATATCTTGCACGAATAGACATGGAATAGGTTATCGGCGAATGACACATCAAGGATTTATGATACCTATTTGTAGCTTCTCATGAAACAAATAAAAAATTAGAGAGAGTTCTGCTGTTTCATACTTCCATATATCATTACATTCATAAACTAGTTCGTTACTGACAGCTGACACTCTTAGGATTTTTTTTAATTATTATTTTTTTAACTTAACTTCGATAAGTTTGTATATTTGATGTGGCTGAAGGAAATGTCTCAGAAATTTTTAAATCTCATGAGCCAGACCAATAGAATCATTGCAAAAAGGTTTCTTTTGCCATAATTACATGAAAGTAAAGTTTGCAATACTTGTGCATCTTGTTGACACTATTATTTTAGCCAAAAGCTGATGCCAAGACCAAATATTGGAAAATATGCCTTTTTACATCTAACACACCTCATGTTTGATGTGGGATGGAAATATTCAATGAATTAGTTCCTTTCCTCCTTTTCCTTTAATGATTTATCTGCCATTTCTAGTTATAGCTTAAACTTTCATTGATTTCTAGTTTGATGTTGGATGTCCAGGAATTGAATGATTGCAGGTGTATCAATGCTTAACTCTTAACTTTAGTTATTTATTTATTATTATTATTATTTTTGCATGGGAATTTGATACAGAGTCAGTTCATAGTCATGCTTTATTGTTTTCTATTTATGTAGTACTTGCTTTTATTTGAAGATTTTTCTGTGAGAGCTGCTGCATCCTCTTCATTTTACTTCTGTTGCTATTAGAAATGAAAGACGCCTAACTTCGGTGAGAGATCCCTTTGCAGGGAAGAATTGTAGAAATATATGGGCGTGAAGCATCTGGCAAAACAACACTAGCACTTCATGTTATCAAGGAAGCTCAAAAGCTTGGAGGTGCATATTGATTTTGGCTTCTTAAAATTTGGTTTAACCAAATTAGTATTAGCAGTGTGTGTGTGTGTTTTCTTTTTTCCCCAAATGATTGGCAATAGTTTCCAAGTACTCCATATTAATGTATTATCTCGTTAACTTGGGATAACTCATATCTCATGTCAGCTTATGCTCCAGTAAAACTGTAGCCAGGCTTCAAAAAGCATGTTCAGTTTAGAACTGATCATAAAATTTGGAGATTCTTTCCTTCAGTTGCGTAAGTGCAGGACAGTTCATTCTTCCATAAGTTGATTATTATATATGTGACTAAGGCCATTCTTCTGTAAGTAGATATCATGTGCATCTGGTGCTAATAGTCTAGAGAACCCCAATCCGCCAAAATGATTGATTGCTTGAAATGAATAATAACTTGTTGATGCACCTTACTGTAGTTTTTGCAAGAAGTTATGCTGCTTCCTGCTAAATAGTTGGTGTTACTGAAAGTTTTAACTTAATGATATTTATGCAGTTAAATTCTGTCATTTTTCTTGTGGTGGATCGCAAAACTCATTTGAATGAATCTTGACCATTTACAAAGATTGAAGACTGCGCCATATTGCATGAAATTTGGCTTATATATTACCAATGGCGTTAGTTTCCTGCTGTCTTGTGATTGAATCCCACGCTACACACTTCCCCTGTTTTTAATGCATGATCCAATTCATTTTGTGAATCATATGACCATTGATATCGAGTCATCTTAGAGTTTATTTGTTAAATATTTGAAGTCTAAATACGGCTTAATGTAAGTCATTAAGATATTTTGTTTTGTCTATTTCTTGACTTAACCACCATTTATTTTGAAGACATTATCAGAATTAAAAAAAGTCAATTCTTGTGTCTTTTATGAAAAAAAAAAAAAATGATTGGATATGAGTTAGCCTGGAAAGTACACATCTTGGTTACAGGAAGATAAAAAATGGTCTTTATCCTCAGTGGTAAATGATGATGATGGATCATAGCCATTTAAAGGACATCACATTGCCTCTTCAAGAACTTGGCAATTATAGATGCAAAAGAAATATGTCTGTTGCAAATAGTTTTGCAATGGATCATTTAAGCTATCTGTTTACTTATTTGATATCTGTGCATTCTATGACTTGTTTGCAGTCATGTGAAAGGGATGTTATTTCTGCCTAATAATTATTTCCATTTGGTATTATGTATGTCTTTTGCATGAAGTTTGACTTTTTATTTCTTTTCTGAATTGTATCATTTTTTCAGGATACTGTGCTTATCTTGATGTAGAGAATGCATTAGACCCTTCCCTCGCTGAAGCAATGGGTATAGACGTGGAAAATCTTCTGATTGCTCAACCAGATTCTGCTGAAAATTTGCTGAGTGTGGTTGATACACTGACCAAAAGTGGATCCATTGATGTAATTGTGGTTGATAGTGTAAGTGATTCATTCTTTAGTTAACATTTTTATTTATTTATGTAATTTTGAAAGAATTCTGAAATTTCATCGGTAAAGATAAAATATACAAAAGCTGGACAGGAAATCCACAACGATAAATATAAAAACTAAAGCTTACCCATCTATGTATGAAGCTGAAGCGTATAACTAGAAACTAGAAACAATTCCCAAAAGTAGTCCAATTCAGAAGAATCATTACCGCCTTCAAAAAAATAAACCCCAAAACAACATTTAGCCAAAACCAAACATCAAGTAAATTGCTCCTTTCCAATTTTGGAAAATGTAGAAAGAAATACATTCTATATATGAGCCTTTTTTTCATTTATTTATTTATTTAGGTGAACCTTTTAGAGTATAACTGCCACAATGTAGTTTTTGCTTGATGCAATCTTAGTTTCCAACAGTGTCTGTTGTCTCGTTTACGTCTATTGCTCTGTATTTGTACCTATTGTCTCTTCTACTATTGCCAAAAACTGTTCCTCTTTCTTGTCAGTATATTTCCTTCAAGGAAATATAATTTTATATAGAAAAATAGATCTTGAAGTCAAATACAAGACGATAAAATAGTGTTGGACCAGAGCTTATTAAAGAAGCTTATGAGATGAAAGTTAACATTTAAATCTCTTTTTGTTTATGATCCCGTGTCTCTTTCTGTCTGTGTATGTATTGTTAGTGGTTTTGGGGTCAAATTGATCAATTTTGCCGCCCCAGATATACAGCTTGTTTGCCATCTAAAAAATTTGAGACAATGCCATTCGTGATGTGTATGTTTCATCTCTCCTTAATCACCAAGAACGAAAAATATTGTGTTTTCTTTTGCAAGATGCAGTCATTGTCAGCAAGTGAAAGTGCCCTCTCATCTTTAGTTGATTAAGGGTATCATTGTTGTACACTTCTGCTAAACTGCATTTACGATGTAGGATGTTAAAATTATCCTACATGCACACAGTTTTACAATTATGTAGTGAATAGTTTTACAACTGTATAGTGAATATACAGTATTTAGTGTATTGGGTCACAACAAAAGGGTCAGTATCCCTTATCAATGGTTATCTTTAGTTGGCTGTTGGAAAAATGTTGTAATCATGAATAATGTGTATTGGGAAGTAAGAGGAAAATGAAAGGAAGAGGAGATTATTTTGTGTTGCTGTTTTTCTACTTTGGCACTGGACTTTGCACTTGCCTATGGTCACTTTCTGTAATTGGCATTGACATTGTGATCAAGTTTACTTCCTTCCATTTCTTCAAACTTAATAATGTTCTACATGTGTGGTTTTCACAGGTTGCTGCCCTCATCCCTAAATGTGAAATTGGTGTTCCCATAAATGGCATGTACAGTGATGCACAATCAAGAATAATGACACAAGCACTTCGAAAAATTCATTATTCATTGTGCCAGTCCCATACCCTTATCATTTTCCTCAATCAGGTTAAAGTGCTGTTACTAAAACATTTTTGAATTTTTTTAAATACACACTATGATAGAATATGTGGCATAACAGTTCCAATTATGTTCAATATCTAGGTTAGGTTTAGTGCAAAATCAGGTCAGGGTTTAGGACGTATGGATGAGGTCACTTCTGGTGGAAATGCTTTGAAATTTTATGCAGCTCTTCGTTTAAGAATGATGAGGACGAGATTGTTCAAGATTGCAGATAAGGTAAACATTCTAGAAGTAGTGAACATAGGGAGCATGATTAGATTATAGGGCTCTTGGAGATATGTTTTAATTAAGCAGAATTAATAATATCAATTGCCCTAATGCTTCATTCTTCATTTGTTTGTCAGATAATGTGGAAGTAGCTATGTGGTTTTTTGTGAAAATCTTCCAGCTCTATTCCTTTCATCCTCGTAAATTGTCTTATCATAATTTAGTTGCTGCTTTAAATTTTTTTTTTTTCCCCTTACTACTTAAAATTGAATATCCTTAATTACATGCTTGGTCTTCCCATGGTATTATAAAAAACTTAAATAGTGAGGGAGATTTATGGTTGTCTCAACATAAAGTCACTGTTGCCGTACTGGTAGTCTGATCACTGGCTTACTGATTCAAGGAAAAACATACTGCTTTTTTAGGGGCTGTTTTGAGGGTATGATATATAATTCTTGACCGGCCCTTTCGAAGTTATGGTACCATGGTTGAAGAAGTAGATGAATCGAGAAAGAAAATTGATATTACCATAAGCCATGCCAGTCTGAATAAGAAGGAAAGAAGAGATGGTACAGAACTGTCCTTAACTATAGCATTTTATTGTATTTCAAAATGCAATATGCACCATCAGCAGTGTCTTTTTGATTCATGCTTAGGAAATAGTTCTTATTTTCCATGGAAGATCAACAAGAACTCAATATTGTTTCTTGTGCTTTTTGCATAAAATATTTGATGTCTTGAAAGACAATGTGGCCTTATTCAGGTCATTAGTTTGACACCTTCGTAGAATGTGATAGTTTAGCTCCTTGATGCATCTTAATCTTAAATTAGGACTTAATTACATCTCATTTAAAATTGGGATTAAATATGAATATGTATTTGCATATACTATTTAATTTATGTTTTTATGTGCTTGGATTGATGGATTTTTTTTTTCTTTAAATTCTATTCTGCTATCATCATTCTTTTTCTACCCCTTCTATTTATTTATTTATCTTTTATTATGATCTTTCTTTAGCTTTAAGTTCTCATTGGGTTTAACTTTATGTAATCGTCCCTGGAGTCATTGAGGTTCATATTTTTTATTGTCTTGTTCTTCAGATAACCGGGCTGGAGGTTAGCGTCCAAGTGGTGAAAAATAAATTGGCACCTGCAATGAAGAAAGCTGACCTCATGATAGAGTTTGGCAAAGGCTTCTACTGTGTGCCCGAAATTTTTGAATTGGCATCTGAACATGGAATCATTCAGAAGGAAGAAAATAAGTACATCATAAAACGGGAGGTTTTCAATGAGAGACATCAAGCTGAACAGTATTTGATTGAAAATAATGAGGTTCTCAACAAGATAATCATGATCTTGAGGAAACATTTGTTTGAAAGGCATTGACTGTATGAGGTATTCTGAGATTATCAAGCGAGTCAGGTCAATGCAAATATCGGGTCAATACAAATAGGAGAGGACTCGAAAGTTGTGTTATGCCAACAATCGGAGAATTTGACTGCACATAAAGCGGTTTCTGGAGATTTGTCCATACCAACGCCAAATGAAATTCGGTGTTGTTGATGCTCTTTGTGGGGACTCAAAATTATTCTGCTGAGTTCTGAGATTGAGGGATTTGTGCTAGTCTTCATGCTCTTCTAATGGGCTTTTCCATTGCCTTGATTGTCTTAAAGTGTTAGGCTGCTTAGGTTCCATAATTACCGTCCCCCCAAAAATTGTGATCATTTAGGCATTGTACATAAGCGGTGTAACTCAAAAATACTTTATTCTAGTTCTTGTAGTTCATAACTTTTGGGGCAGGCATGTTAAGTGGTCATTTTCTTCTTTCTTTTGTGTTTTGGGCTCCCTTTGGTACTGCTGCTGGTAGGGGTGAACATGTTTCTGTTTGGGGAAATTAAAATGACCCGTAAATTCCCTTACTTCAGCACATACCATCCCCTTGAAATTTTATTATGAGAAAATATCATTTCTTTGGTTGTAGGTTTTAATTTTGCTCTAAATTACAGGCTTATCTTGTCAGTTTTACAGTAATAGAAAAAGAGGGATCTTGGATCATTATCTTTATGAAAAAAAATTAATAACAAAAATCAACCAAAGAGATGTAAAACAGACAGAAAATTACCATCAGGAATTGTGTTTGAAGCACAAAATTAAGAACTGGTTTTATATATCATTGAATTTTATTGTACAAAAAATATTTTGCAGTAATCATTAGTGTGAATCTAGTTTTAGTTTTCGAAGATGACTCAAACCCAATGCTTGATCTTGAGCATGGAAGTGAGATTACTTACAATGGAAATATTGTTTATTCAGAAAAATGGTATTTTTGGCATTAACGGGGTGTAATTTGAAAAAGGGGTTTAAGAGAATTTTGGAGGGTCCCAATGGTTCAACTCCTAATTTAATTGTAATATTTTCAAAGCCACCGTATCATGTTTTTTTTTTCTTTGTAAATTCTGTAATCTTCAAAAATTTGCCATCCGACCTGAATTTGTGAACCAAATCGATTTAAACTTTATTGAAACCAGCCAGACAATGGATCGCTTTCATAAATTGAAACTAAACGGTTACCCTAATCAGACAGAATTGACGCCGGAATTTTAGTTTGGTTTGGGGCAAATTGATCCATATGCCCAGCCTATACCTCTCTCAAGATTTGATTTTGAGTAGTCAGTTAAAAAAGAAAAATGTTTGAAATTTATTCATTCAAGTCTCTAAAGACAAGTTTTAGCCATACTTATTTAATTAAAAATACATTATACTTTCCTTTCAAAAAAAGAAAAAACAATATACTTTTAATTAGTTTAAGTAATTTAAAAATCATATTTATGCAACACCCCTAACTTCACATAAATCCTTGTATATCATTATTAAGACTATTTGTCGAGTTCCGCAGACAGAGACAGATATCTAATTGTAACACAACCCAGTTTTGACTTGAGTCTTCTTGATTAATATTTAATAGCATGATTTGCGGTTGTGATCTCCCAGTCTAAACTCTAGAAACCGTAGCGAAGCGGCCTGCTGACTGAGTGAAATTTAGTTTTTGCTTGACTTTGACATTAGCACATCCACATAATGAGATGATGAATTGATGACATCAATAAATTTGAGTTCCATCTTCCACATAACAAGTTAGCACTCAATTGGGATTCAGCTGCCCCATTGAGCACGTTTCTGCAAAAATATACAAGTACAATGAAAGTGGCAATTTGGCATTATTTGTCACAGCTGATAAGAAAGACTTATGGTGTGTTTACTTATCAATAATTGGAATGGATTGCAATTGAAATGAAGTGGAATTAGAATGTTGAAATCGGAATAAGGAATGAAAATAAGAATAAATAGTTTACTTTAACTGTAAGAATTAGAATCGAAATGAATTGTATTGTCATTAATGCGTTCACTTTACCTTAGAATCGGAAGGGATTGTTATAAGTTATTAAACTGATCTCTGTCGATTATTGTCATTATTTATAATAATAATAGTAGTATTAGTAATAATAATTATTATAATAGTAATACTATTATAATTATTAATCATTATAATTATATTAATAATAAAAGTATTACTATAATAATAATAATAATAATAATAATAATATCCCATTCCACCTCTCATTTAAGCAATTAAATGAATTATTCATTCTCATTCTTCGATTCCCCTTCCCATTCCTATTAAATATTATTCATTCTCATTCTTCGATTCTCATTCCCATTCCTATTAAAAAAATACACCATTAAATAACTTCTATCTTCTATGACTCCAATTGATTTTGGTATATTTTATATATTCCGGATATTCCTCAATGAAAAATATGAAAATATGTAAAAATTAAATTATGAAAATTAAATGTTGATCCTCTACTTATTTATTTCCAAAAATTGCAAGAATCCCATTTAGAGAGGGATTAGCATGTCATCATGACCATAGAGAGGTGCAACTCTTTTCCTAGCCCTAAAAGTTGAGAAATTTAATGTTTTATTTTTTATTACATTTTGATACATTAATTAATCATGTGGACACCAATAAGCAATATTATATTAATTATCGAAGCAAGTAGTATGAGGTTTGAATCCCGTTCACATAGGGTGGAAAGAGAATTTGGGGGGAAAAAATTCAAACTGTAGAAGCCATGAGAATCAATCTGTTGATCAATGTCCTTCTCAAGCTCAACAAGTTATATTACAAGGCAGCATCGGCATGCATAGGCAATTAGGCATGCATGCTTTTGTGTAGCATATGTACCAGATAAATCACATCAAGTAGCAAATTATTTTTTGATAGCACTCGATCGGTGTATATGATCTTAAACCAAACAAAGTCAACCGGGTAAGGGCTCAATGTCGCGGATTGCTCAAATTCTAGACCAAAGAGACTAAATGCACGAGCCAAGATGTACTAGTTTGGCTTGATTCTAGAAGAGCAAACTCTAGCACTTTCTTTACACTTGTGCATACTTAGGAATTCTCAAGAGACGTGGTAGAATGTAGGCTCTCTAGCTAGCATATTGTATATAGAAATTTCCAGGTCTTACAAGCAATGAGGAGTTCTCCAAGCCATAAGAACTCTATACTTAGAATATTTTAGAACTAGGTAAGTCTCCTTATAAATAGGGCATGACACTTAGCATTTGTATAGCAAGTAAGAGCAACAAGCAACTCAAACAATTTGCAAGCAAGCTCTCAAAGCTCTCTTGTACACAGACACTCTTGGGAATACAAACTCTCTTTGACTCAATTGCTCACTCTCCTCTCTAGTTTTCAACAAACAACTTAGCTTAGCTAGTTGAGAAGCTCAAGGCTTACTTTGCAACTTTCGAACAATAATTATCCAAGTGCTGCATAGATTGGCTGTGCAAAATACTCATCCCGTGATATCAAGCTCATGAACATGCATAATGGCAGCTTAAGTGGAGAACAAATTAATATTAAAGGCACGAAGACATTTCCAAAACGAGAACGTCTACATATTTTGTAATTCAGTATATCAATCCTTTAGTTACAAGTTGTTAATTACATATGTCTCTGCTTATTTTTTTTTTAAATTATCAACATACAAATACAATATAAATTAAAATAAAGTAAATGAATACACACGAATAAGATATATAACAATTATATGAAATTATACAATTGGATAGATGCATGACCACGGCGAGTCCTCAACAATACAATTAATATTGAAGACTTGTTCCGTTTTTTGAACACCATATTAAAAAAGAATCTTGTTGTTGAGTAATTAAATGTCTCCAAATATGAACACCACAAATATGGAGGAAGTTGCAGTAGGCCCCAGCCGACGAACCTATGGAGAGTGACATGCATGCTCAAGAAAATTATTAACGTCAGGACTTTTCAAAGAACCCAGCAAGTTGTCCGATTAATTTGTTTTGAACATTCAAGTTGTCATTATTATCAGTGTAGAAGATCTTTTTTTTTTTTTCCTTCCACTATGGTTCATAGTCATGGTGATTTTCCTCTATAAATGGGCTGGCAAGAATTGGTGTTAGTATAACACATTTTGCAATTTCGTTTTTCTCTATGGCTAAGTTCTTTTCCTCTCTCAATACCCCTTCAATGGCTCCCGTCGCCTTGTTTCTTCTTGGACTGCTAATGGCTATCTTAGACACAGCAAGTATGTATCTTCATTTCTCGAGAAAATGATTAAAACCTTTTTGTTGTTCGTAAAAAAATAATTTTTTTTTTTCATATTTCAAAATCCATCAAAATTGCTTCAGGAACTTGATCACGTCGCTTTTATGCAATTTTTTTTTTCCCGTCAGTGATCGAATATGAAAAACAGAGTTTGTGATATAAAGCACGAAATGATTACTTCACTGAAGCCCAACTTGCCCATTTGATCATTTTCCCGATCCATCTTTCTAGCCATGGATTAATATTATTCATTAATTACTATAAGTTTCTTAATAATTTGTTGATTCTGTACATATTTCATTTTACGGGTGCTCAAATAGGTGTTTGCTATGGAATGCTTGGTAACAACTTACCATCAAATGAGATGTCATAGCTCTCTACAACCAAAACAACATCAGAAGAATGAGACTCTATGATCCAAACAGAGAAGCACTCGAAGCTCTCAGAGGCTCCAACATTGAAGTCACGTTGGGCCTTCCCAATGACGACCTCCGAAGAATCGCTTCCAATCAAGCCGAAGCAAACACTTGGGTCCAAAACAACGTCCGAAATTTTGCTAACAATGTCAAGTTCAAATACATTGCTGTAGGAAATGAAGCAAAACCTGGAGATAACTTCGCTCAGTACCTTGTTCCCGCCATGAGAAACATACAAAGCGCCGTCAACGGAGCCGGCCTTGGCAACCAAATCAAGGTTTCCACTGCCATCGAAACCGGAGCTCTTGGTGAATCTTTCCCGCCGTCAAGAGGCTCATTTAAGCAAGATTACAGACCCATTCTTGATCCCCTCATTCGCTTCCTCAACGAAAACAGATCCCCGTTGCTTGTCAACTTGTACCCTTACTTCGCAATTGCTGATAACCGCCAAATATCTCTCGATTATGCACTATTTAGGTCACAACAGACGGTTGTTTCCGACGGGTCGTTAAGTTACCTGAGTCTTTTTGATGCCATGTTGGATGCTGTTTACGCCGCGTTGGAGAAAACCGGCGGGGGGTCGCTGGACATCGTGATATCGGAGAGCGGGTGGCCGACGGCTGGTGGGGACGGGCGTTAACGAATGTTGATAATGCAAGGACTTATAATAATAACTTGATACAACATGTGAAGCGAAGGTCACCAAAGAAGCCTGGAAGGCCTATTGAGACTTACATATTTGCTATGTTTGATGAGAATGGCAAAAAGGGGCCCGAGACTGAGAGGCACTGGGGACTTTTTGCTCCAAATAGGCAGCCTAGATACCAAATTAATTTTAATTAATTAACTAAACTAAAGCAGCTGCATGCACCGACAGGATTTGAGGTGATATTTATAATGGAATAATTCTACCATATGTACTAGTGAATAAGAGTTTGTATTACCACCATGCATGCGTGCATGAGGGCAAATTTCATGAACAATAATGTCAATGGTTAAGGTATTTAATTATATCATAATATCTTTCGTTTTTGCAAAGTTTAATTTAAATGCATATTTGACTTTAAAATACTACGTTCGATCTTCTTTCGTAAACTACATGTCCGACACATCTGAAGGGATGGTTGATCTTAAATACCAATGTTATTTATAGACTTAAATTAAAACCAAATGGTTGTCATATTGAAAATCAAACTGAATTAAAATTTTAGTTTGGTTCGGAGTAAATTGAACTACGTGTCCAGTCGTCTATCTCTCCAAAATTTAAATTTGCATGGCCAACTGAAGTAATTAAACTATTTGAAAATCACTTAGTCAAGTTCCTAAGGAGAGTTATATCTTGTAATTCTTTAATTAAAAACATGTAATATAGTTGTTTGATTAAGAACACATAAGATACTTTTAATTATGACTTAAAAGTAAATCATAATTTATCGAATACTTTAGAGCTTGACACCGCAATATAGCGTAGTCTAATATGCAATGAAATAATTTGTTGAATGTAGACGGCAAAGACCATCTAATTGTAACACAACCCGCTTTGTCCTTGCTTGTTGATTAATAATTTAATAATATGATTTGTGCTTGCCATCGCCTAATAAGAATCATACGAAGATGATGCATATATAGTAAGGATCAAGATCATAATTTGATGCAAATGTTGATGTCAAAATGTAATGTTAATGCCAACATTTGAATTTATATGTGGGAAGACAATTTGCTAATATCCTTATCCCTTATCAGAAAACTGTGACCACGAGAAGATTCTCCACGAGCATATAATTTTCAACATAATAAAAAATGCAGAATATAAATATGAGAGAGTATTATGATTATAATTTGAATAACAAGAGTGGATCCCATAACCTTTAACACTTTTATTTTGATTTAGACTATTCCTTCTTATCTTCTTTAACTATTATTATTTTCATTTAATAATTGAATACCATATTTAAATTTCTTGTGGTTCGATATCGAATTCACCAGGTTATATTATAACTAAACAATCTTATATTTGGGTTAATCAACTACTTTTCAGTTGGGTCACTTAGCACAATATTGTTGTTCCCATTATATTATGCTAGGACATTAGACAAGTCAGAAGCTAGATCGCAGACGCATAGAGAAAGAGGAGTAACACCAGTCCTTCAAAGCTTTTCATAGCTTGTTATATTAATTCTGTTGCCTGCTATTCAAGTATGTCTAGCTAATTTTCTTATATTGAGGCTAAGGATGGAATCCTCTTCAATGAAATAATTGTCTTTTTATTTAATAAATTCCCTACATGTGTTCTTTGATAATTTTGATTCTTTTTTCACATGATTGATTGAGTAATTATCTTTTCATCTTTAATATCATGTATTCTTGATAGCTAAGAGATTATTTGAGTAAATCCAAGCTTGATGAAATAATGATTAATGTGATTCGCTTTGAATATTTGTTTTCTAGTAAATTGGATACATAAAATGCTTTGGAAACTTTTGATTCTTTGTTTTCCAATAGGATACATTAATAACTGGAAATCCCACCTTCAATAAAAAAAGAACCTACATTAGATTCAATTACTTGGGCTTAATTGTTATATCCATGAGATAAGATTGATTGATTTCGAGTTGTCACTCTAAATTGAGAATTAATTGATAATTAGATAATTATTAGTTGAATTGTGGTAGATTATGAAATATTGGTAACCTTTGTCTTATTGAATCTTTTTATTTAATGGTGCGTTTACTTCATGGAATGAGAATGAGCTGGAATGGGAATGAGTAGTGAATGTGAATGGGCTGGAATGAGAATGTGGAATGAAAATGAGATTATAATGTTTATTTGACAAAAATAAATGGGAATAGGAATGTGCTAGAATGCTATTGATGTGTTTACTTCGCAAAATAAATGGAAACAATGAATGAGAATGAAAATCAATTTACCAACATACCCATAATATTAAATAATGTAATTTTTATTATTTAGATACACGTATAAATATTGTAATAAAAATGATATTAATTAAAAATAAAATTAATAATAAAAAATGTTAATAATGATAATATTAATAAAATAATAATAACAATAATTAATAATAACTAAAATAATAAAGTTAATAAAATTTAATAATAATAAAATAAATGTTAATAATGATAATATTAATAAAAATAATAATAACAATAATTAATAGTAACTAAAATAACAAAGTTAATAAAATTTAATAATAATAATAATAATAATAATAAATTTTAATAATGATAATATTAATAAAATAATAATAAAAATAATTAATAATAACTAAAATAATAAAGTTAATAATTTTTTTAATAATAATAATAAATGTTAATAATGATAATATTAATAAAAATAACATTAACATTAATTAATAATAACTAAAATAATAAAGTTAATAAAATAATAATAATAATAATAATAATAATAAATGTTAATAATGATAATATTAATAAAAATAATAATACCAATAATTAATAATAACAATAATTAATAATAACTAAAATAATAAAGTTATAAAATTTAATAATAATAATAATAGTAATAAATGTTAATAATGGTAATATTAATAAAAATAATACTAACAATAATTAATAATAACTAAAATAATAAAGTTAATAAAATTTAATAATAATAATAATAAATATTATTAATGACATTTAAAATAATAAAATTAATTGTGATTTGAATGAGGGTAATTTGTGAAATAAGAAAAAATTAGAGAGATACAAAAGTAAATATATATTCATTCTCATTCCCTCATTTTTATTCTCAACCCCCTATGACAATGAGATTCCCATTCCTTATTTCTAAATTGTGTGGAACCCACACATTTTATTCTTATTCACAAATTACATTTTTCTAAGTAAACATGAGTTTCATTCCTATTCCCTAAACCCTCAAGTAAACACACCATAATTGTTTTCTTAGTTTAGTTAGTTTAATTTCCTTTAAAACTCAATTTGCTCAACTAGGTTAGGATTAATATTGATTTAGATTTAAGTTAGACCTCCCAATTTCTAGCAATCCCTATAGGTTCGACCTCATTACCACTATTATATTTCCAAAGATTTGTACGTTAGCGAGTATATTAAAATTTTGCACAATAAAAAGACTTGTTGAAATGTCAACGATGCTTGTTGAAATGTCAACGATGATTGTTGAAATGTCATGTTTTAGATGGTTGCTGATGCATTTTTGGAAAATTGAGCTGTTGTAACTCAAATTGAACCCAAACTGAAATTTAGACTTGAGTTTTGAAACCGAACCGATTTGAAAGACAAATCTAAATTAAACTGAACCAAATTTAATTTGGTTTAATTCAATTTGGATTCAAGGTTTGAACTAAATAGGGTTGCAACCAAATTAAAACCTAGAGTTAAACCCGATTTGCCCAATCCTAATTATCTGTGTAGTTTTTTTTTCCCTTCCCACTATGGTTCATGGTGGAGAAGATATTTTGTTTCTTCCACTATGGTTTATGGTGGAGAAGATTTATTTTTCTTCCACTCTGTTTCATAGTCATTAATAATTTTCTTCCACCATGGTTCATAGTCACCAATTTTCTTCCATTATGGTTCATGGAAATGATGATTTTCCTTTATACATGGGTTGCTAAGAAATGGTGTTGGTATAACACTTCAATATTGCGTTTATCTCCATGACTAAATTCTGTACTGTTGAAAATATGAGTCAATATTACTTATTTGAATTCCAAAGCTAGCCAAAACAATAATTTTAAGATGAGAATAGAACTCTATGAATAGTAGTTGTTAGTAGTGTTCACATTACTGTTCATGGATACTATTCATGATACTGTTCATGTACTAGCAATTATAAAATTCGTCAAGGCGTGTGTGATGCGCTATCTAAGACCAATATTCACTCATCCAGAAAGACTTCTTGATGCAATAGGGACACAAATAATGTGGATTAATCTTCAGGATTTAGTGACGCCATCAATGTGAGGTTACCCTCCGAGCACAATAGTTTACAACAGAAAGAATATTTTATGAAGAAAAATATGAGCTACAAGAGAGGTAATAGAGGTCGTTATAACTTGTAGGCTGTTTATGTCTTCTTTATATAGAGAGATCCTCTATAATCATTTTTTTAATTCTATTTAAATTAGTTACCCACTTTCCTTATTTAATTTGAATTAGTCATCTTTGTGCCTCATAGTTTAATTCAAATTAAATAATCCAAGTCACATCTAGATTTCACTTATTCAACTCTAATTTGTAATTAAATCAAACACATGACTAACTTCAAATCAAACATAAAAGTGATTGCTCTTCCCTCAAACATGGGACATTAGTATTTTGAAATACTAATAAAATTCCAACAATCCCTATATATTTCAAAATACTTCAATTTCTTTCATCATAAAGTTTAATGCATATGAACTGATGCCTTTTAGGGTCAACCATTGACAACTAATCGTGTCTCATGGAAACTTGATGAAACTTATAGTTTCTATGAACCAATATTTCTTTTGTGTAAGGTAGAGGACTAGAAGCTCACATTAAACTCTCTCAGTATTTGTTGTTCTATGGTTTGCCACTTTAATGGCCTTATCCTCTATGGATTCATGAGTACTTTAGAGAAGCCTATTTCATTTTTAGAGGAACCAACCCAGTTTTACACTTTAATGGCCCTAGGCTCCCTGGATTTATGAGTACTCTAGCAAAGCCTATCTCATTTTCAGAGGAACTGACCAAGTTCTACACTTATATAGGTGAACCTCCATTAACCGTGTCATGCAGTTTGCTACCATATGCAAAATGTGGGCTATAAAGTGCATTAAGAGCTCAATTGATCAGGCTAAATCATTGCAATAGGTGACTATGTCGCATAGGGAGGATTCAAATCAATAGAATGATAGTGCCACAAGATAATAATTGACTTTTTATTACCCTCATGAACCTACTTTATAGGATTTCCAATTACATATGTAGGTTTACTCAATCTTGTCTTTTGTTATGGATAGAAGTCTCATCGCCCGTAACGTAATTACCACTAACCTCATGTTTAATAGTTTTTAGTTAGAGAAATGGTCAAATTTGACTCTAACATCATAATCTACACTCACAATCCCAGGTTCTAGTAGTTATTCAAGAATATTATATCTCAAATGAATTTAGATACTTTTCCCGTTATATATCTTATCTCTTTGCCCATGGCGATGTGACAATCGCAATATAATCACATATAAATATAAGGATAAATGTTAATGAGAAGATTTGTTGAGAGGTTTCTTAGCTATTCAGCCTTACTACATGCTTTCTCTAAAGCAACTAACTCGGACTCCATGGTAGAATGAGCTAAACACATTAATTTGTTTGGAAGATTTTCAAGACACAACTCCTCTATCAAGGGTAAATATAAAACCACTAGTGGATTTGATTTCATTTTATCTTCAAACTGAATTCGCATTATTATACCCTTCTAACACAGATGGAGAGCTACTATAATTAAATCCAAAATCAATGGTGCCTCTCAAATAGTCTGTCTATGGCAGTCAAATAATCCTTACTAGGATTTTAAGTATAATTATTTAATATGCCTATATCATATGCAACATTAGGCTTTACTATTCATCAACTATATTAAGCTACTAATGATTTAGATATATCTCAATTTATTTACACTATATTCTATATTTTAATTAAGGTGTTTATTTGCATCATATGGTGTAATAATCAATTTCTCATCGCAATATCTAAACCTTTTCAACATAATATTCTTGTGACAATATCAGACCATTATTAGTCTTAGTGATTTTGATGCCTACTATAACATCTATTTCTCCCATATTCATCAAATCGAAGTTAGAAGCAGGCATCCTCTCAGTCTCATTTGCATATCCATTTGATATTTAATACTTTATCAAACTTCTCATGCCACTGTTTTGGTGTTTCTTTTAAGCCATATACTGACTTAACTAATTTGCATACCTTTTTGCTCAATACTTGGAACTACACAACCCTCTGGTAGACTCATGTAGATTTTTACATTTATATCTACTTTTAGATAAGTTGTTTTGATATTCATCTAATAAACATGTAAGTTATAAATTGCAATTAGTGTAATTGAATTCTAATGGATGCAATCTATATCATAAGAGCATGGGTATCAAAATAACGTATGTCTTTTTTTTATCAGATCTTTTGACAACTAATATTACCTATTATTTATCAATTGATCCATTGACTTTCAATTTTCTTTGAAAATCCATTTGTAACCAATAGGTTTTGTACCTAAAAGTAAATTAACTAATTCTTATACATAATTGCTCATGATGAAATCTAACTCACTGTTGATTGCCTCTCTCTCAGATGTGCATCTCGAGAAGCCATAACTTTTTTAGAAGTTTGAGGATCATTCTAAATAAGAAAAACATAGAAGTCTCCACCAAAACTAATGATCATTTTCATCTTTTTACTTCTCCTATATTGAACATCTGAACTCTTAGGAGGATCATTTAATTGACTCTTTCAAGGGTGTGTAACTAGTGTTGGCTTTCTTAAGAAAAAAATCAAAGAATTCAACAATCTTAGACTTAATGATGGTATCTGCCTCAATGGATGTCCTTCATTTTAAAGTACCAAGAATCTGTAAGTACAACTGTTGTGGGCATACCCTATAAAAAAAAAGTCAATAGTTTAAGGTCCTAACCTAATCCTTTTGAGATCAAGTATAAGAACCTTTGCTAAGTAACCCACATTTTGAGGAATGATAAGTTAGTCTTATAGCCTCTCCATAACTCATAGGGTGTCTTTCTTATTTTCTTTTAGGATATTCTAATATGAATACGACAAGCTAACAATATATCTTCCCCTTGCAAGTTCAGTAGTGCTCCAAAACTTATGACCGTGGTATTTACCATGTTCGTCAATGTTCTATTTTTCTTTCAACTATATCAATTGATTCAATGAATGGGGAGATGTCACTTCATGGATTTCACTCTTATACATTAAGAACTTTTCACCTGCCTCATCTTTATTTCTCAATACATTGTGAACAAAATTGAGAAATTCAGTTTCTCTACTCAAAAGTCGTTCCTATGTCCTCTTTGTGGATTTTGATTCCATACACATATCACATTTTCTTATTTGACAAGCTCAAATTAGATAGTAAACTAAGTTATTTTATTATCTAAATTTAACTTATTCAACTCTAATTTGTTATTAAATCAAACAATGACTAATTTCAAATCAAACATAATAGTGATTGCTCTCACTTCCCTCAAATGTGGGGATAATAGTAGTTTGAAATACTAGTAAGATTCCAACATATACCTCTCTCAATAGCCCTTCAATGGCTTCAATCGCCTTGTTACTTGCTAGGTTTTTAATGGCTACCTTAGACCAAAACAATATATATCTTAATTTCTCTAGAAAATGATCAAAACTTCTCTGTTGTTTGTAAAAAATTAAATTTTTTCGCGTTTCAAAATCCATCAAAATTGCTTCAGGCACTTGACTAATTAGTTTTTAAACAATTTTTTTTTTGGCTAATCATCCTGGTTTAAGTATGAGAGAGATAGAACTTAAAAAAAATGATTTTTAGCTTTGTCCACTCCCTACCCATTTTTTTTTCAAAATCCATCAAAACATACCCATAGGTTAAAAAAATTCTGGTAACTTTCAATTTTTCTATCTTTTAGTGCTACTTTAGTTGTATAGCTTTTATTGATAAACAATGAGTTTTTATTAATATTTTACCACATCAAGGAAAAATTAGTAAAAGACACAAAACAAGTTAGAAGTTAACATATATATTTTTTTCAAAAGACAAGATTTTTTGAAATATACGGTACGAAATGACTACTTTACTGAAACCCAACGTACCCATTTGATCATTTACCCTATCCATATCTCTATCCATGGATTAATGTTACTCATTAATTAATATAGGTTTCTTAATTATTTGTTGATTTTGTATATATCGCATTTTGCAGTTCCTAAAATATGTGTTTGCAATGGAATGCTTGGTGACAACTTACCATCTAAGCAGATGTCATAGCTCTTTACAGCCAAAACAACATCAGACCCATTCTTGATCTTGGTGAATCTTTCCTGCTATATAAAATGCCATTTAATTAAGCATCATGGCCTTGTACATTATTGTTATTTGTCATGATAATTAAATAATGTGATAAGGTTTGCTCTAAATTGTCATGATGAAGAGAATATAATAGACAGGTAAGTACATTTTCCACCTTTTTTTAGAAATAGCTGATAAGTAAGGTAGAAGACACTAGATAAGGAGAGTTTTGATTTTGAGATGCATGTGTTGCAAGACAGGTTTGGTTGGGTCAAAGTTGGCATGGATTTTTGAGAAGAAATTCAGTTTGGGGAAGGAGACTATGTTGGCCAATGACATGTTTCTGATTTGTGGAAAAAAAAGTCACACGTCCAACTGATTTGGATGTTTATTACTTACTGATAACTCTATGAAATAAGAGTTATCATAACACTTTTAGACTTAAATCAATAATACTTAGAGAGTAAATAATGTGTTTTCATTGCATTTTTATTATATTTTGCATAAACATTCATATTAGTTTATTCGTAATAAATTTTGTTTGATTTAGAATAATTTGTGTGCTAAATCATATTCATAATTGTAGGTGTCTGGAAGCCCAAATTTCAAAAAAGGAATGCTGATGCTATAAACTTGCAATAGATGGAAAAGAACTTAGCTACAAAAGCATTGAAACAAATCTAGAATAGTGCAGTTGCTGTAGCAACCATTGTTGTAGCAAACCTGGGACAACGACAGAGAAAATTCTGCGCGGGATACTTGCAGAATTGCGATCTGTAGTTTCCTACATCATACCAAATAAGGAGGGCTGTCACCCAAGGAGAAAAACCACAAAGAAACAAAAGAAAAACAAGATTCAAGAGAGAGATTAAGGGCTGCACAAGAGGAGAAATTGCAGAGATCAATTGGGAGCTTAGTCATTCTTATTCTTCTCTTGTTTTCTATTTATTCATGGGGATGTGTTTCATGGCCGAAACCTTGTTCTTTATTTTTATTTTACAAATCAGGACTAAATTTATTTATAGTTGAGTGATAAACAATCTTGATGGTTTATTGACTGAATATATGTGTTGCTGCATGTTTGCTGTGGCATTTTGTTTTAATAGAATTTATTTTATTCATTATTTCGGCTGATTACCCATTTAATGATACTAGCTAAGGAAGAGCCGCAAAAGGGTCTATCTTAGTGGAAAATATCAAAGCAATACTTGATCTTAAATTGGATTTCCTGGATTGAGTTTTACTTGAGTCTCAAAAGGGCCATACTTGATTTAAGATCAGTGATGAACTAGACATATGGATTCACCTTGTAGGGTAAATAGAACCTATACGTGTAATGATATATCTTATGTTGGCATAACAACTGATCACTGTTAGGTTGCATATAGATATAAGATATACAACATGTGACAACTGAGGATGCATAAGGATTCTGCCTAGTGCTGTAGCAGATACTACAGCAACTGAGCCAACCATTAGAAAATAATTAAGACCATTAGGAGAGTTTATTCACTCAACTATTCTATATTCCCATTGGTTTTATCCTTGAGTTTGATGTGATAATATACTTTGTTGCATTTTATTTTAGTTAGTATATTAGTTTCATTAATTGTTTTATTTTAATTTAGAACAAAATTTGCACTGTTAAAATTGCTGTAGCAAGTCTGATAACATCAATTCATGTGGATACGATCTTGAATACTTATAATTATATTACTTGTTGTGTACACTTGCACATTGACACTAATAGTATTAGAATATACACCAACACTTACTATCAATCTTTTATCAGTTTTTTGTATTGTGGTTCTCCTTCTTGAGAAATATGTTCACAGACTCACAGTATGTATGATCAGTTTGCAACAAGGATTATCAGTTTGCAACAAGGATTATGACTATGAATATGTAATTCAAAAAATGATAACATTCTGAGTTATGAAGCAGGGTTTATTTAATTGTGAAATATTTGAGGAAAATGGGAAATTGACAAACTCTGCTTGGAAGTGGAATGTTCAAATTTCAAAACTTTGGAAGCAACTTTTCTTTTTTTCACTTTCCGTTATGAAACATGCATTGTGTTATTAAAAACTAAAAAGGTTAGATAATAGCCGATCTTTGCAAATCTCTATTGTATATGTTGAAAATTTGAAATTAGTGTTAGTCTTTCTTCATTTCTGGAGTTATCATGTATGCCTTTGCCTTTTTCCTAAAATGAATGCGGTTATGTCTTTCGCATATTTTATGATCATAATTGCTAGTGATATTTATTGATGCCATGTTGGATGCTACTTATGCTGCTTTGGAGGAAGACGGTAGGGGCTCGCTGGATATTGTGATATCGGAAAGTGGGTGGCCGATGACCGGTGGTAACGGAGCATAAACGAATGTTGATAATGTATGGACTTATAATAATAACTTGATACGACATGTGAATCAAGGGTCACCAAAGAAGCCTGGACGACCTATTGAGACTTGCATATTTGCTATGTTTGATAAGAATCGCAAGACGGGAGATGTGATTCAAAAGCATTGGGGACATTTAGCTCCAAATACATAGCCCATATACCAAGTCAATTTTAATTAATTAACTAAAACTAAAGCAGTTGCATGCACCAAGAGGATTGTTGTGCAAATTTTATTGAACTCATAAGCGCACGAATCTATTGTAGTATAGATCAATGGTGACGAGTGTCGATCCCACGAGGAGGTGGATTTTAATTGTGTGTAGAATTAATTTTGTAAATGGGTGATTGGATTTGTAGTGAAAATGATTTGGAATATGCTAAAACTTAAATTAAAATGGCGAGAATAAATTCTAAAATTGGAATTGAAATGGCAAGAATAAATTGAAGAGAATTCTATTGAAATGACATACTTGGGTATCTGGATCCGTATCAACATGCATCATGGGCTAAATAATCCTTATTAATGTCAATTAAATCATGAGGGGGGAATCCACATCTCATGAACCACGCTCTAATCAATATGGTGCTAAGGGCTTATCGTGCTAAATAATAATAACCTTGTACTAGGGGGCCGGTGAAACCAAGGCGGTACTAGACAAGATTAGTATTATTTGTCAACGAGAAGTCAAAACATCTACAAAAATTAGAGGAGAAGAGAAAGTAAATTTACCAAATAAAGCCCATGACACATATTGAGACTTCACCTTCAACCCAAGCTTGAAAGAAAATTAGCTACTCATAATTGAACTAGGGGCAAAATGGAAATTTATTAAAATACATAGAAAATACAAGATGGAGAAGGAATTATAGAAAATAGATCCCAAAAATGGATTCAGAGCCCTCAAATTAGGGGGGAGAGGCCCCCTTTTTATAGATACATGGAGTAAATCATGACCATCGGATTAAAAACAGTTTAGACGCTCAGGATTGCGCTACGTCATCAGTCAACAGTATGCGGTTTGACCACGTGGATGAACAGTAACACGGTTTGACCTGGGTTGAACAGTAACGCAGTTTGGTTGAAAATAATCCTATGTGATGCATGTACCGTACGCGAGATTTTTGGTCCACTGATATGCTGCCACGTCACCATCAATAGTACATAAGAATTTTAGTCCAACAGGATCGTGACACCTCATCAGTCAATGCCACGTCATCGTCCATCTATGTGAACAGTGTCGTGAACAGTAACGTATACAGTACCGTACACGTGAATAATATCGTACATGTGAACAGTGCCATTTTTCCTTTTATGCTCTTCCTAAGGTTTTCGACCGTCCTGAGTTCAAAAGTGATGTCCGTTTTGCCATCTGATTTCTCGTTTATTGTGAAATGACTATGATGCCCCTAAAATACATAAAATACTTAATTAAAATAAAACACACGGAATTAAATCAAAAGAAGGTTAAATTCATAAAAGTAAAGGTGTTGCTAAAACTTGTAGTGTAAAATGACGATTTTTTCCTTTATAAATATACATTTTCTAACACTCAACACACCCCCCAACCGGCTTTTTGCTAGTCCCTAGCAAATAAAGCGAAAACAAAATTCAAAACCAAAGTGATTTTTTTTAAATTTTATTTAGAAACACTCGTGTTTATTCAATCAGATTAATGATAGCAATCAAATAAAAGTATAAGCATTATCTTCAGTCTAAAGCAACATCACACCCACATCAACCATCCACATGAATAAGCCCAGTAGACTTTGTTATAGCTACTTTCAAGAATGACATGTCAAACCCCAAAAATCTCATTGGAAGTAGTGACACTCTCACAAAGAAATTAAACCCAATAAAAATAGTCACTCCAATGAATGGTAATTGAGAGAAAATAATAAAGAAGTGATATCACATGCTCTCACCAAGATGAAATAAATATGCCTTCAGCTTAGAAATAATACGATCTCAAGTCAAATAAAAAATGATAGTCAACCCAATTTATTTATTTTTTTTATATGCACCACTACATCTTTTTAGCCCATATAACTAGCTTCTACTTCAAACTATAGTTTCCTAAAATCAAGAAGGACTTTTATTAGGACGTAACGTAGGCTAGGGATATGGCTAACAAAGAAAGGAAATAAGGAAAATAAAGTGTATGTTTGAGAAAAATGCAGAGAAATGTTTTTTTGTTTTTGGAAGTTGCAAGGTGGATTTCACCTATTATTGTTATTTTTATTCTTTTGAAACAACAACTTTTGTTTTTGTTTTTTTTTTGCTTTTATTTGGCATAACTTCACTGAACAGTATAATTATTTACATTTTCTCAAACATAAATAGGTGATGGAACTTATAAGACATCGGGTAATACTCCAAATCGGAGTAGGTCAAGATGATAAGTTGACAAAGAAAATATTTTTTTTTAAAGGCTCAAAAGGGTTAACTATGGATATTTAATAAAAGGGAGTAGGTCAAGATGATAAGTTGACAAAGAAAATATTTTTTTTTAAAGGCTCAAAAGGGTTAACTATGGATATTTAATAAAAGGGATGGCTAGAAAGGCTCAAACGGATCAAAGATGACATTTCCATCGTCTTTTAGGGCTCTAAATAATCATCCATATCTACTAGTTAGACGGGCCTCCCAATGTAGCAACACACATTTTTTTTTCTTTTTTTTTATTTTACCATTTTTTTTAAGGGTTAACTCAAAAGAAATCTAGAGATCGTGTATAAAATAATAAACTGCTAAGCTGTATAGAGAATGGGCAAAAGGGTTACTCTCCAAGAAAATGATAGGCTCAACAACTCACTTGGCACTTATTTATGACATGTTCATTCCTTCAAGCAACTCATATTTGTCTTCGACATCAACATGTAAAGTAGCAAACATAGCGTAACATCACTTAAGACCAAAGATAATACAAATACTAAAATTTGAAATTAATCATGTCATCCAATGTTAAAACAAATCACACAAATATATATATATATATATATATATATTTTAAACAACATTCTACCCCCCAACCTATTCTAAGCATGAAAGGAAAATATGCATGCAGAAATGTGAAAATGATGCATAAAAACTAATTAGAAAAGTTACACTTAAAATGATAGAAAACGAAAATGGTTTTTGTTTTTTTTTTGTTTTTTTTTTACGATGAAGATGCATTTCTAGAGTCACTACACTCCATATTCAGCCATCTTCAACACAAATAGTTAGCAACAGTTAGTTTCTACAACAAAAAATCAGTAAAAACTTAACCAAGATTCCACAATTGTCAACTATTCTCTCCCCCCAACCAGAACGAAACATTGTCCTCAATGTTTTAAAGGAAAGAAGTAGAGTTTAGAAGACATCACCTGGGTGATGCAGCACAGAAGAAAATATTTACAGGCAGAGAGTTAAATCTAATTTGTACTTCTTACTGCGGCTACTGTTACCATCATTATTTAGATGCTCCAACACAAAGGTCCAGGGGTCTGGCTCCGGTTTATAAGCTTGTAATAGATCAAGTAGCTCATTAGCAGTGTGAGCACAAATAAAAAGTTTTTTCGCATTGGAAGGAATGAAGTAGTTTTTTATTGCATGGTTAAGAAATGTGATAAAGCCATCATAAAAGTTATTGACATTTAACAAACCGATGAGTTTCTGGTGAATGTGCAGATGGGCCCAAGATGCTAGTGTGATAAGTGCCTCTAGTGTTGCAAGATCTCCTGGAAGGAAAATAAAAGTATCAGCATGATTAAGCATTTCAGTTATTCTTTCTTGTATACCTGAGACGACTAACTCTTCTCCAGTCGATGAGTCAGACAAATTGCCCAAAGGTTTTAGGACTCTTGGGATGATGCCTAACACTTGGCTGCCTCTGAGCTTCTGAGACCATTTTTTATAACTCTCGGTTACCTCCTCCATACACCAAGTGTAATTTTCTCTCTGCTATACTTGGACCAAGATCTATGGCCGCCTCAACAAACTCTTTATGTTTGCCATAGTTAAATCCAGAAAGCACACAAATGTTCTTGAACTGTTTATTTGGAGTAGCTGCCATTGTGATACTTCTCAAAAAATAATTTGTGAGTGCTTGACAAAAAAAATCACATTTAAGAGTCTTGGTGACAGTGGGTCACAGTTGTGTAGGAGGTAACATGTCAGTGTCAAATAACGCGTAAAGCACGTGGCTCTCGAGTAAAAAAGGAAACAGTAAAAAGGAAAAAGCAAACAGTAATAAAGAAAAAGCAAACAGTAATAAAATTATTAAAGACAATAATGCACACAATAAAACAATAGTGAAATAAAATAACAGTAAAGTAAAAGGATATTTACAGGTAGTTGCGACTGTGGCTCACATCTTCCTCTAATTTTACGTCCAGAAACGGTTTGAACGCCCTCTATGGGTCGAGGATAGGCTTCCTATCCAGTTTTCTTATAAACTGGCAAACAGGGTCGTTTATAGTTAGATTCCCGAGACTATATCGTGCATGCTCTTTCTGGAATAGTGGCCATAACTGGAGAATCGCTCCTTGCACATATCCACTGGGATGCGTTTCAAGAGACAGAAGGATATCATCCAATGACTCCTTATTCAAGCCATCCCTAATGAATTGAATCTTATCTTCCCTATTATCAGACACCATTCCTAAAGAACATGGTTTTTTATCGCAACTCATTCTGGCACACTTATGACAAGCAACATAAATTCTTTGAGCTCGTTGTTTTCTTGCATAATTTCCTTTACCACAACCAGGCATGTAAGCAATAAATTTTGGAGGTAACTCACCTATCGATCATACTTTCGCCTCGATTAACCAACGGATATCAGCAGGTATGTTATTCCTCATGAGCAATCGCATGCGTTCGGATCGAGCTTTATAGATTGTAAGGATGGCATTCTGAGGAAGTGAAGGGAATCGCTTGTGAAGCTTTGCTAGAATCTCGTTTTTGTCCATACTTTCGCCTCAAAATATCAGTTATTATGGGAAACTGAAGTAACCGACTTGATTGTCATGGAGTACCGTTATCCGCCACTTCACCGTGGTAACAAACTAAAGCACACAAACAGAAAAACAAATCAAAACACACAAAGAAAATTAAAATCGTCCTCTTATTGAATTTACCTCAAGCTCCAACTAGATGTCGTAAACACTTCTCTCAATGTCTCTGAGTTGGCTTTCTAAATCCTCAACATAGGGTACTAACTCTGGTGGCTGTAGAGCCCAAATGCGATGTGTTTTACAAAATTGAATCTGCCTTTTGAGATGAGTTTTGACAAGTTGAAGTGGTTTAAGAATGTTCAGGAGGAACGGTCTAAGTAAGGTACTCATGATTAAAAATGATAAGAGAAAACTTAATAGTTAAACAAACACACTTATGCAAAAATAATTTCAATTAGCAAAAGAATAATATAAAGAAAGAAAAAAATCAAATCACCGAAAAAAAAAATCAATTCAAATCTGGTGGGTCACTCAAATTTATTTCGGTGTCTTCTCTATGTGGTTGGTACTCTAGATATGGCTTTAATCTTTGACCATTAACTTTAAACATGACACCGTTCTTTGGGTCCTTAATTTCAATTGCCCCATGTGGAAAAACATTATGAACAATAAAGGGACCAGACCATCGAGAACGTAACTTACCTGGGAATAGGTGCAAACGAGAATTGAATAAAAGCACTTTCTGACCTGGAGTGAACGATTTTCTCATAATTTGCTTGTCATGAAAGACTTTCATCCGTTGCTTGTAAATCTTGGCATTTTTGTATGCGTCATTGCGAATTTCTTCAAGTTCTGTCAGTTGTAATATTCTTTCTGAGCTGGCTTGCTGCATGTCAAAGTTGAATTTCTTGATGGCCTAATACGCACGATGCTCGAGTTCCACAGGTAGGTGGCAAGCTTTTTCATACACTAGCCTGTAGGGTGACATCCCAATCGGGGTCTTGAAAGCCGTTCTATATGCCCATAATGCATTATCAAGTCTTAATGAACAACCTTTTCTAATATGTGCTTTATTTCTCGATTGGAGATCTCAACTTGGCCACTGGTTTGCGGATGATACGGGATCGCCACTTTGTGTGTGATTGAATACTTTGTCAAAAGATCCTTGAATGCTTTGTTTCAAAAGTGGGCACCACCATCACTGATTATTGCTCGAGGGAATCCAAAGCGTGAAACAATGTTGCTTTTCAAAAATCCTATCACCACCTTGTGATCATTGGTTCTGCGTGGAATTGCTTCTACCCATTTTGATACGTAGTCAACAGCAGCCAATATGTATTGATGGCCAAAAGATGGGGGAAATGGTCCCATGAAGTCGATACCCTATACGTAAAAAATTTCAACTACTAAAATTGGATTTAATGGCATCATGTTCCTTCATGTAATGCTCCCCATTCGTTGACACCTATCACATGAAGAACAGAAAGTGTAAGCATCTCGAAATATAGTTGGCCAATTGAAACTACATTGTAAAACTTTAGTTGCTGTTTTCTTAGCACTGAAATGGCCTCCACAAGCTTGTTCATGGCAGAATGAAAGGATATTCTGAATTTCACTTTCTGGGACACATCGTCTAACAATTTGGTCTGCACAATACTTAAACAAATACAGGTCATCCCAAAAGAAATTCTTTATTTCCGCAAAGAATTTAGCCTTGTCTTGCTTGGTCCAATGCTTTGGAAGTTTACCTGTGACAAGATAATTAACTATATCAGCATACCAAGGTAATAATTCCACACTCATTAATTGTTCATCTGGAAATGACTTATTCAATATTAATGACTCTGTAATTGTGTCAAAATGGAGACGAGAGAGATGGTCCGCCACAACATTTTCTGTGCCTTTCTTATCTTTGAATTCCAAGCTAAATTCCTGCAAAAGTAACACCCAACGAATTAGTCTAGCTTTTACATATTTCTTTGTGAGAAGATATTTAAGAGCAGCATGATCTGTGAATATAATTATTTTACAACCAATGAGATAAGATCGAAATTTCTTTAATGCAAACACTACTGCTAGCATTTCTTTTTCAGTAGTTGAATAGTTCAACTATGCATCATTTAATGTCATACTAGCATAGTAAATAACATGGGGAATTCGATCAACTCTTTGTCCTAATACTGCTCCTACTGCATAATCAGATGCATCACACATGAGCTCAAATGGTAAGCTCCAGTTTGAGGGCTGAATGATGGGTGATGATTTCAAATGCCACAAGACATGAATCTTTAAAGACAAAAGGTACATCCTTAGCAAGTAGATTGCATTAAGGTCTAGAAATTTTGCTAAAATCTTTAATGAAACGTCTATAGAAACCAGCATGCCCAAGGAAAGATCTTACTTCTCTGACTGTTTTGGGTAGAGGAAGATTAGAAATGAGATCCACCTTGGCTTTGTCAACCTCAATACCTTTGCTCGAAATGATATGACTGAGAACAATACCTTGTTTTACCATAAAATGGCATTTCTCCCAATTTAAGACCAAGTTCTTCTCGATATATCTCTGCAGAACTAGTGTTAGATGATGTAAACATTGATCAAACGAATCACCAAAGATAGAAAATTCATCCATAAAGACTTCAAGAAATCGTTTAATAATATCAGAAAAAATGCTTAGCATGCATCGTTGAAATGTAGCAGGTGCATTACATAATCCAAATGGCATCCTCCTATATGCAAAAGTGCCAAAAGGGCAAGTGAAAGTGATTTTCTCTTGATCTTTTGGTGTTATGGGAATATGATTATATCCTGAGTAGCCATCTAAAAAGCAATAAAATTCATGGCCTGCTAATCTATCAAGCATTTGATCAATAAATGATAAAAGAAAATGGTCTTTATGCGTTACAGAATTCAACTTTCTATAATCAATGCATACACGCCATCCTATAGTTACTCTAGTTGGTATCAATTCATTATCAGCATTGGTAACTACTGTGACTCCTGACATTTTGGGGACAACTTGTACAGGACTGACCCATGAACTATCAGAAATTGGGTAAATGGTACCTGCATCTAATAGCTTAAGGACTTCAGTTCTAACAACTTTTTTTATGTTAGGATTTAACCGACATTGCTTTTCCCTAGTAGGCTTAACATTTTCATCAAGATGAATATAATGCATGCAGTCTACTGGGTTTATACCTTTTATGTCTGCTATGGTCCATCTTAATGCTTCTTTATGCTCTTTTAAAACATCCAACAACTTACCTTTTTGTTCGTCATTTAGGGATGATGAGATGATTACCGGTAGAGTACTTTCTTCTCCCAAAAATGCATATTCCAATGTGTTGGGCAATGGTTTGAGCTCGAGTTTCGGTGGTGATTCAGATGATGAGATGAGTTTCTTTTCTGATGATGCTAGTTGTTCAACTCTTGACTTCCATTTATTAGTGTCCATGGATGGTGCTGAGTCAAGTAGGGTGTTGACATCATCGACCGATCTGTCAACATCAAAATCCAAACCAAAGTGAGTTAAACATGTTTGTAAAGGATCATCACTAAGGTTTGAAAGAAAAGTATTATCAACTATTGTTTCTATTAAATCCACATCCACAATTCCATCATCTGCACTGTGAGGTTGTTTGGCAATGTTGAAAATGTTTAGCTCCATAGTCATATTGCCGAAGGACAACTGCATATTTCCAGTCCTGTATTGAATGTGAGCATCCGCAGTTGCCAAGAAAGGTCGGCCTAGAATAATGGGGATGTGCTTCCTCGAATCCTGTATTGGTTGAGTGTCAATTACAATGCAATTGACAGGAAAATAAAACTTGTCTACCTAGATAAGCACGTCCTCTACAATACCACGAGGTATTTTCGTGGACCGATCTGCAAGCTGTAACACCACTGGAGTTGGGTGTAATTCTCCAAGTTCAAGTTTCAAAAATGCTGAGTAAGGCAACAAATTTACACTAGCTCCTAAATCCAACAAAGCATTCTCAATTGTGTGGTTCCCTATGCTATATGAAATAGTGGGGGAGCCTGGGTTTTTGCATTTTAGAGGAATTTTATGTTGGAGTATAGAACTAACATTTTCTGTTAAAAATGCCTTCTTTTAAACATGAATATTTCTCTTTTTAGTACACAGGTCTTTAAGATACTTGGCATAAGATGGAACTTGCTTTATAGCGTCAAGTAAAGGGATGTTAACACTTACTTGTTTGAAGATTTCGAGAATCTTACATGTGGATATTTCCTTCTTTCCTTTCGCTAACCTCTGAGGAAATGGAGTTTTCGGAACGTATTCTCGTGGGTTGGTTTCTTCTTTCTCCTCCGATGGCGAGTCTTCAACATTCACAGGTACAATTTGATTTTCTTTTGTCACCGGCATCTCCACTTTGTTGTCGACTTCTTTTCCTTTTCGCAAGGTCATGACTGCTTTGACCTCTCCATGCTGCTGTGGTGAACTGGTACTTGCTTCATGCACTCTTTTAGGATTAGGCACTGGTTGACTTGGAAACTTACCTTTCCAACAGTCATTGCCAAGGTCTAAACTGAAGAAGCAAGTTATCCCACCATCTTCTTGAGGCTTGAAACTGATTGAGCTTGTGAGTTGAAGCTTGCTCTAAACTCATTTCGTAATCCATCAATGGTGCGGTTCTGTTGCTCAATCGTGGAGTGAGTAACATTCCTGAAATTTTGGAATGCATCCTCCCATGGTCTAGGTTGAGAATGGTTTTGGTTCTGATTGAATGGTCTAAATGGGGACTGAGAGGCTTGAGGAATTTGAGAAATTTGTTGCATTGGTGGAGCTGGAGATGCTGGTCCATTCTGTTGGAATCCTTGAGACCATGAAAAATTGGGGTGGTCTCTCCATCCAGGATTATATGTGTTGGAGTATGGGTTGTAATTTGATGGCTTTCTCATTACACATATGGCATTGGCTTGATCTGGGTATGAGTCATGATCATGTGGTTCTGTTGATTTAGCAGTCGATAACGATGCTATTTGTCGAGCAAGACCTTCAACCATCTCCTTGACTTCTTTGATTCCCGAAGTTGACTCGCCAATTTGAACCTCATTTACTCCCTTAATTCTTCTAGTATTCCTAAGTGATCGACTCCGTTGTTGGGAATTATTCGCGTGTCGCTGGAAGAATTCCCAAATCTCTGATGCACTTTTTGACATTAGCTCTCCTCTACTTGTTGCCATTAGCCATTCTTGCACATTCGGCAATAATCCCTCCAAAAAGTATTGGCATTGGTGCCATTTCTCGTACCCATGATGTGGACACTTCAAGAGTAGCCCATTGAATTGCTCCCATGTTTCGAAAAACTGTTCGTCTTCTCTCTGGGTAAACTCTGAGATTTCCCTGCGAATAGCATTGGTTTTATGTACTGGGAAATATTTATTCAAAACTTTTGTTACCATTTGTTCCCATAATGCAATGCTATTAGCAGGCAATGTATTAAGCCATGAACGAGCTCTATCTTTTAAAGAAAATGGGAATAATCTGAGTTTAACATCATCGTCTGAAAAATTCTCATATTTAAAAGTTTGACAAATAGCATGAAAATCATTCAGATGATTATATGAGTCCTCATTTTCTAGGCCATAGAATGTTGGGAGACAATTTAGCACACTAGGTTTTAGTTCAAAACTCCTAGCAGCTACATTTGGGTATCTTATGCATGATGTGCTCAAATTAGCTAAGGGACTGAAGTAGTCCTTAAATGGCCTCTCCTGTGGTGCTTGTAAATCCATTCCAAATTTATTTTTAACGTGCCTGTATGTGCGAAGTGTTTTTTCTAATTCAAGATCTATAGGTTCAAGATTAGGTAATAATGACCTTCGACCATGCATGCAAAATAAATAAAAAAAAAGATGGGAACAAAACAAATAAAAATAAAGAAGAGGGAGAAATTACGATACTAACCTTATTGCGCAATTACAACCTTACTATAAAAAATACACAAAAAAATGCGTGAAATAAATTAACTAAAAATAAATTAATAAGATAAACCAAAAAAAAGAATTTACAAAAAAATAAATTGAAAATTAAAATACAGAATTTTAAAGAAGAGACAAAGAAAAGAAATACTAATCTTTAAATGTAGATTCACTTTTTTTTAATTAAAAAAAATTACAAGAAAATAATTAAAAGAAATTATTCACAAAAATTAATTCTATAAATTAAAATTACTTACCTCCCTGGCAACGGCGCCAAAAACTTGTTGTGCAAATTTTATTGAACTCGCAAGCGCACGAATCTATTGTAGTATAGATTAATGGTGACGAGTGTCGATCCCACGAGGAGGTGGATTTTAATTGTGTGTAGAATTAATTTTGTAAATGGGTGATTGGATTTGTAGTGGAAATGATTTGGAATATGCTAAAACTTAAATTAAAATGGCAAGAATAAATTCTAAAATTGGAATTGAAATGGCGAGAATAAATTGAAGAGAATTTATTGAAATGACGTACTTGGGTATCTGGATTTGTATCAACATGCATCATGGGCTAAATAATCCTTATTAATGCAATTAAATCATGAGGGGGGAATCCACACCTCATGAACCACGCTCTAATCAATATGGTGCTAAGGGCTTATCGTGCCAAATAATAATAACCTTGTACTAGGGGGCTGGTGAAACCAAGGCGGTACTAGACAAGATTAGTATTATTTGTCGACGAGAAGTCAAAATATCCACAAAAATTAGAGGGGAAGAGAAAGTAAATTTACTAAATAAAGCCCATGACACATGTTGAGACTTCACCTTCAACCTAAGCTTGAAAGAAAATTAGCTACTCATAATTGAACTAGGGGCAAAATGAGAATTTATTAAAATACGTAGAAAATACAAGATGGAGAAATAATTACAGAAAATGGATCCCAAAAATAGATTCAGAGCCCTCAAATTAGGGGGGAGAGGCCCCTTTTTTATAGATACATGGAGTAAATCATGGCCATCGGATTAAAAACTGTTTGGATGCTCAGGATTGCGCCACGTCATCAGTCAACAGTATGCGGTTTGACCACACGGATGAACAGTAATATGGTTTGACCCGGGTTGAACAGTAACACGGTTTGACCTGGGTTGAACAGTAACGCTGTTTGGTTGAAAATAATCCTGTGTGATGCATGTACCGTACGCGAGATTTTTGGTCCACTGATATGCTGCCACATCACCATCAACAATACATAAGAATTTTAGTCCAACAAGATCGTGACACCTCATCAATCAATGCCACATCATCGGTCAATGCCACGTCATCGTTCGTCTATATGAACAGTGTCGTGAACAGTAACGTATACAGTACCGTACACGTGAATAGTACCGTACATGTGAACAGTGCCATTTTTCTTTTTTTGCTCTTCCTAAGGTTTTCGACCGTCTTGAGTTCAAAAGTGATGTCCGTTTTGCCATCTGATTTCTCGTTTATTGTGAAATGACTATAATGCCCCTAAAATACATAAAATACTTAATTAAAATAAAACACACGAAATTAAATCAAAAGAAGGTTAAATTCATAAAAGTAAAGGTGTTAGTAAAACTTGTAGTGTAAAATGACGATTTTCTCCTTTATAAATATAATTTTTCTAACACTCAACAAGGACCTGAAGTAATATATTTGCAACGGAATAAATTCTACCGTATGTACTAGTGCATGAGGGCAAACTTCATGAACAATAATGTCAATGGTTACGGTATTTAGGTAGCATTTATCGTTTGAATTGGAGTGAAATTCTATGATTGGGAGTGCGGAGTTAGAGTGAGAATAAGTTGTTTACTTACACTAAAATGGAAGTATGGAATCAGAATCAGAATCTAATTTATGTGTTTACTTTATCTTGCATTAAGAGTAAATGGTTTTAAATTAAAGTTTTGCCCTTATCTAAAGAATGCAGTTTCTAAGTACAAAATTAATAAAAAATATACTTGAAAAAAATATTTATTATATTTTTAAATTAATAAAATTATTAATATTCTTAATTATGTAAATAAAAAATTATTGATAATAGTACGAAATTAATATTTTCTTAGAATAAACTATTTATTATTATTAATTATTAATATTAAATAAATATAATACTATTATTTTTAATTAAATATCATAATATTATATTTTCAAATAAACATAATATTCACATTGCTTAAAATATATAAGTAAATACTGGAGTGAAAGGAATTCACACTCCTCACTCCCACTTTTGTCAGTAAACATAACATTAGTTATATCATAATCTCTTTCGTTTTTGCAAAGCTTAATTCATATGCATGTTTGGCTTTAGAATATTACATTCGATCTTCTTTTATAGACTACGTGTAGGACACATTTAAAGAGATGGTTGATCATAAATACCAATGTTATCTATAGGCTTAAATTAAAACTAAATGGTTATCATATTAAAAACTAAATTGATTTGAATTTGAATTTCAGTTTGGTTTGGTGTAAATTGAACTATATGTCCGATCCTCTCTCTCTCCAAAATTTGAATTTGGATGGCCAATTAAAAAATTAAAGCTGCTTGAAAATTATTTGGTTAAGTCTTTAAGAACATATACGATACTTTAATTATGATTTAAAGGTAAATCATAATTTACCGAATATTTAGATCTTATATTACTGCAACACAAACATTGCATAATATAAAAGGGCTTAATTTGTTGAATATATGGTAGAGACTGTATGTAATTGTAACATGACCCATTTTGCACTTGAATTTTGGCCAGTCATCGATCACTTGATAAAAATCGTAAGATGATGATGCATATATAGCAAGGATCAAGATCATAATATGAGGCATATATAACAAGGATGAAGACCATAGTAACATACACACGAGGCAAGCATCAAGAGCATTATATGATGCATAGATGGTAAAACACTTTTGAAAGAAGTTGAGAGGTATATAATCTTTGTTTGATGATTTGTAAAAGAGTACAACTGATATTTATACACAAGGGATTAGTCTAGCTATGGTATTTACATAAGTCTTAGAATGTGATTGAAGGTGGTCACGCACAATAAAGCTGAGAATCATTGATTGATTGGAAATCATTATTTGATTTCCATTGATGGTGCTGTTGAGATGATATTGTTGAAATCCTCTTAGTCAAATATGCAATTACCATATTGGCTTCATTCTTGTCATTCCCCCTCAAGTTAGGAAGTTTTGTTGAAGTGTAAAAAATGGTTGTTTGCTAAGAGACTTGGTAAAAACTTTTGCTATTTGTTGATGAGAGGGAACATATCTGATGTCTAATGAACCTTAAGCTACCTTTTCATAGAGAAAGTGATAGTCTATCTCAATGTGTTTGGTACGGGCATGAAATAATGGATTTTTGGTTAAATGAAGTGCACTCATGTTGTCACCAAGTAGTAAAGGATTTTGAGTTATAGTAAGCCCAATATCCCAAAGTAAATATGTAATTGATAACTCTATGAAATGAGAGTTATTATGACAATTCTAAACTTAAATCAAGAGCACGTAGAGAGTAAATGATGTGTTTTTATTACATTTTTGTTACGTTTTGCAGAAACATTCATTTTAGTTTAGTTTTAATAAGTTTTGCTTGATTTGAAATAATTTGTGCTCAAAATATATGCATAATTGTAGGTTTTCAAAAGTTTATAATTCATGGAAGGGATGCTAATGCAGTAGGCTGGCAAAAAGGAGGAAGAATATGACCACAAGAAAAGTGAAACAAAATCTGGAGTAGTGCAGTGCTGTAGCCGTTGCTGGAGCGACCATTGCTGTAGCAATCCTGGAACAATGACAGAGAAAAATTAGCGCGGGATATCTGCAGAATTGCGATCTGCAGTTTCCTAATCTGACTCATGTGTGCCCTAGGCTTTTATTTACCCTAGTTTTCAGTTATAAAAAGGGGTGCACATCATATAAAATGGCGGCAAGGAATTACCATTTGAGAAATCGAGAGGAAAAAAAAAGAAAACAATCAGAATTCAAGAGAACCAAGTTTGCATCAGTGAAGAATCCATCAGAGTTATTTGGATTCAATCTTCATAGTTCTCTACTTGTTCTTGTCTTTACTCTTTGATTGAACTGATGTATTTCATGACTAATATTTTGCTGTTTGTTTTTCTTTTTCAAAGTATGAACTAAACTTGCTTGTAGTTGAGTGTCAAACACTCTAAATGGGTATTTGACTGTTCTTATGAGTTACTGTACGATTGCTATAGCATGTAACTCTAATAGTTATTATTATAACTGTTATTTCGATTGACCACTCATTTAATGGTTCAAGTTAAGACAGAGCTGCAAAAAGGCATGTCTCAGTGGATATTATTGGAGTCATACTTAATCTTAATTTGAGTTTGCTGGATTAAGTTTTTCTTGAATCCTATAAGGGCTATACTTGAAGTTAAGATTTGTGAAGAACTAGACATAGTCATTCACCTTGTAGGGTAGAGAGAGTAGATGTTCATAATGCCATATTTTAGGTAGAATAACAACTGGTCATTGTTAGGACACTTAAGGGTATGAGAAGTCCAACACGCGACAACTGAGGATGCGAAATGATTCTGCCTAGTGCTGTAGGAATTGCTGTAGCAACTGGTGCTAATTTGATGAAAAACAATCAACCCATAAAGAGAGTTTGATCATTCAAGTACTTCATTCTTATTTGATTCTTTTACGCAATTTATTTAATTTATTTCATTGCTACAGTTAATTATTATTTTTTCTTACAATTGTTAATTTAGGTAGTAATCAACTTTAAATTTGTTCATCTTGAAACAAAGGTAGATTGCACTATTGTGATTGCTGTAGCATTTATAGTAACATCAATTCCTGTGGAGATGATCTTGAATAATCATCACTTTATTACTTGTTGTGTACACTTACACATTGGCATAAATAGCAATTGAGTAAAAATGAACCAACAGTAATCCAAGTCATCTTTGTCGTAGTGGATGATAAGGCGCAATACCTTGCTTCCGTACTCAAATGAGAGATTGTGTTTTGATGTTTAAAACACTAAGAGATCATATTAGCACTAGAAACATGCTGTAGCCAGTTGTACTTCGTCGAGTCACTGAACAACTTGCCCAATCAGAATCAGAGAAACCATAAAGTGTTAGAGAACTTTGAGATAAAAACCGAAGGTCGTAATCAATGGTGCCTCTGAGATATCTTAAGATGCGCTTAACAGCTCGCATATGAGCCTTGGTAGGTGCTTTAAAATTGATATACGCGGTTAATGGTGTAATGTATGGTATTGAAGGCTCCCTACTAAGCCTCGATACTCAGTACCTTCAACCAATTCATCATCGTCAATGCAAGCCGTGGAGCTTGTGGCAATTGGAGTTCGAATCAGTGTGCAATCTTGCATATTTGCCTTTGCCGGAATGTCTTTTGTGTATTTGGATTGTGACAAGAAGAGGCCTTTTCTAAATTTCTTTACTTCAATGATAAGGAAATAACTTAAGACCCTAAGATCTTTTAAACCGAATTAGGAACTTACGCTGTTAATGATTTAAAAAATGATGCCTTCGTGATTTTCTATGACAATAAATAAATTAATATAAGATTAATAACATAAATTTTATGAAAGGTAAAAAGGAAAAAATCAGCCTTGCTGCTTTTGAAGCCAATTCCTAACAAAACTTTAGATAAGCACTCAAGCCATGCTCTAGGAGCCTGTTTAAGGCTGTAGAGTGATTTACGGAGTATGCAAACATAAGTAGGATTTACTGGATCCTTGAAGCCAAGGGGTTGCTCTTTATAAAATGTCTTCTTAAGAGAGCCGTGTCAGAGTTGTTCTATTTATTGACAGATTAACACTTGCATGCGCAAAGACAAATCTGTTGTATTTCAATTTGATCATGAGATTGAAAGGACTGTAAGGAGATTGCAGAGAGAACAAAGAAATTCAAAAACTGTTTCAGACATGGATAATCTGCAAGATGTGGGAACTTGGACCCTATTGGGCCACTACAACCTGTCAATGTTCAAGAGGGGCTAAATGAGCATGTTAATCAGAGACAACCAGGCAACAACAATATCATTTACATGGCAGATGACAGAGATAGGGCTATAAGAGATTATGTTGTGTTAACTCCTTAAGTTATACATCCTAGAATAGTCAGACCTGAGGTAGAAGCCGCAAACTTCGAACTTAAGCCAGTGATGTTTCAAATGTTGCAAACAGTGGGTCAATTCAATGGACTACCAACTGAAGATCCTCACCTCCATCTTAAGCTGTTTTTGGAAGTGAATGATGCTTTTAAAATTGCGGGAGCAACACAAGATGCTTTAATATTAATGTTTTTTCCTTACTTTTTAAGGGATCGAGCAAGAGTATGGTTGAACTCATTACCATCTGATTCCATCACTACAAGTAATGAATTGGCTGATAAATTCTTAATGAAATATTTTCCACCAACCAAGAATGCAAAATTACGGAATAAGATCACTTCTTTTCTTCAACTTGAAGATGAGAGTTTGTATGAGGCTTGAGAGAGATTTAAAGAACTACTTAGAAGATGTTTTCATCATGGCATTTCTTATTGCATACAGTTAGAAACCTTCTATAATGGGTTAAATCCAAGTAAGATTATTTTTTGATGCTTTAGCAAATGAAGCTTTGTTAACTAAATCTTACACTGAAGCTTATTAAATTTTGGAGAGAATTGCCAACAATAATTATCAGTGACCATAAACTAGACAGACAATAGCAAGAGGAGCAGTGGGGGTACATAATATAGATGCAATTACAACATAATTAGCATAAGTAACCTCATTGACTAACATGGTGAAAGCCATGACTTCTGCTCCAGCAATAGTAAAGTAAAATGCTGAACTGTCTTGCGTGTACTGTGGTGAAGAACATGAATTTGATAACTGTCCTGAAAATTCAGCATCAGTAAACTATGTGGATAATTTCAACCGACAGACTCAAAACAACCCGTACTTAAATACTTACAACCTTGGATGGAAGCAACACCCAAATTTCTCATGGAGCAAACAGAATCAAAATGTTCCAGCATTGAGTGGATAGAATAGAAATATTCAACCACCTGATTTTCATTTGCAGAATCAAGGGCAAAAGCACACCAGCCATAATTCTCTCATTTTTTTGGAAACACTGATTAAGGAAAACATTGCGGAGAATGAAGCAATTGTGCAAAGTCAAGCTGTATCTCTAAGAAACATGAAAAATCAAATTGGACAGCTTGCCACATCAATGAGTAGCAGATCTCAGGGAAGCTTGCCCAGCAACACAGAAGATCCAAGAAGAGAATGAAATGAACACTGCAAAGTAATCAACTTAAGATTTGGAAAAAATGTTGATATCCCTATTGATGTGGCTAGAAAAAGGTTGGAACTCAATTCCTCACAAAAACCACCTCAAGATGATAGCATGTTACAGCAACCCAGCTATCAAGATATTGGTGTTAGTGGTCAAGCTGCAGCAACTATGAAAGGAAATAAACCAATAAATGCTGACGAAAACGTTGCAACACCAGTGGTAACAACTTGCAATAAACCAAATGAGTAGAGATTGGTACCTCCTGAAGCTACCCAGTAATTTAGGCATCTACCTCCTTTCCTACAGAGATTCTAGAAACAAAAACAAGACAAGCAGTTTAGTAAATTCTTGGAAGTGCTGAAGTAATTACACATCACCATACCTTTTGTGGAAGCATTGGAACAAATGCTTAATTATGTGAAATTTCTAAAAGACATCCTAGCAAGAAAGAGAAGGTTGAAAGAGTTTGAAACTGTTGCTTTAACACAGAAAAGCAGTCATATGCTCCAAAGTAAGATTCCTCAAAAATTGAAGGATCCAAGAAGTTTCACAATACCATGTTCCATTGAAACTAGGTACAATGGCAGAGCACTCTGTGACTTAGGAGCAAACATTAATCTGATGCCATTATCTGTATTTAAGCAATTATGAGTAGGAGAATGCAGGCCAACAAGAGCCACTCTGCAATTAGCTGACAGATCTCATGCATATCTTAAAGGAAAAATTGAGGAAGTACTAGTGAAGTTTGACAAATTCATCTTTCCAGTGGACTTCATTGTATTAGACTTTGAGGCTGATAAAGAGGTACCCATTATACTTGGAAGACTTTTCCTAGTAACTAGGAAAACTCTGATAAATGTGAAAAAATGAGAGCTAACAATGAGGGTGAATGACCAACAAGTCACATTCAATGTATTAGAAGCTATCAAGAACCCTGATGAGGCAGAAAATTACAATTTCCTAAGTGTTGTGGATTTTTTTGTAGCAGCAAATGCTGCAGTAATGAGGTCATCAAAGTTGCCACCTCTGAGAGCTTTGAAAAAGAAGATATTGCAACAAACTAGATTGATTGGATGGAAGGAAAGCAATCTAACAGACATAGTAGATTTATTAAACATCTATATCTTTCAGACAGGGAAGTAAAGATAACTTTACCATCTATTGAATCACCTCCTATTCTTGAATTAAAATTGTTACCTTCACATTTGAAATATGCTTATCTTAGTCAAAATAACATACTCCTTGTAATCATTTCATCTACTTTAGATGCAGGTCAAGAACAAAGCCTGGTAGATGTGCTTGGTGAATACATAAAAACAATTGAATGGACCATGGCAAACATTAAAGGGATCAATCAATCTATATGCATGCATAAAATTCTGTTAGAAGACTGCTTCAGCAACTCAGTGGAGCAACATAGAAGGCTAAACCCCATTATGAAGGAAGTTGTGAAGAAAGAAATCATCAAATGGTTAGATGCTGGGATCATATACCCAATATCAGACAGCTCATTGGGTAAGCCCAGTTCAATGTGTTCCAAAGAAGTGATGAATAACAATGATAGCAAATGAGAAAAGTGAACTTATTCCTATAAGAACAGTGACTGGATGAAGGGTATGTATGGATTACAAGAAGCTCAACAAAGCCACTTGGAAGGATCACTTCCTACTTCCATTCATAGATCAGATGTTGGATAGACTTGCTCGAAAACAATATTATTGTTTCCTAGATGGGTATTCAGTCTACAACCAAATTGCTATACCTCCAGAGGATTAAGAAAAGACTACACTTACATGTCCTTATGGAACTTTTAGTTTCAGAGGGATGCCCCTTGGTTTATGCAATGCTCCAACAACTTTTCAGAGATGTATGATGTCTATTTTTTCAGATATGGTAGAGCAAACACTGGAAGTCTTCATGGATGATTTCTCAGTCTTTGGAGAGCCATATACTGATTGTTTACATAACTTGGAATAAGTTCTTAAAAGATGTGAGATGACTAACTTAGTACTCAATTAGAAAAATGCCACTTCATGGTGCAAGAAGGCATAGTGTTGGGTCATAAGGTGTCCAAAAAGAGCATAAATGTAGATAAAACAAAGATATAAGTGATAGATAAACTGCCACCTCCCACTTCAATCAAGGGGATTAGAAGTTTTTTGGGTCATGTTGGATTTTACAGAAGATTCATAAAAGACTTTTTCAAGGTAGCTAAACCACTATGCTTATTGCTAGAATATAACAAACCTTTTCATTTTGATAAAGACTGTTTTCAAGCTTTTGGAGAATTAAAGAAAGCTTTGATCACTGCACCAGTGGTTATTTTACCAGATTGGACTTTATCATTTGAACTGATGTGTGATGCCAGTGACCATTCTATTGGGGCAGTGTTGGGGCAGAGGAATGATAAGATTTTCCACTCTATATACTATGCCAGCAAAACTCTTACTTAAACTCAGATTAATTACACCACTACAGAAAAAGAGTTGCTAGTAATAGTATTTGCTTTTGATAAATTTAGAGCTTACTTGGTGGGTACTAAAGTGACAGTGTACACAGACCATGTAACCATCAAGTACCTAATCTCAAAGAAGGATGCTAAACCGAGATTAATAAGATAGATCTTATTGCTTCAGGAGTTTGATTTGGAAATTAAAGTTAGAAAGGGGACTAAGAATCAAGTAGCAGACCATCTGTCTAGGCTAGAAGCAGACACAAGCACATTGACAAAAAAAGACATCATTGAAATTTTCCCTGATGAACAACTATTAGTAAGCATAGATGCTGCAGCAATCAGGACCTCTATGGTATGCAGATTTTGCTAACTACTTAATAAGTGGATTACTACCACCTGAGTTGAAGTTTCAGTAGAAAAAGAAATTTCTTTATGATGTTAGAAGCTACCAGTGGGATAACCCATATTTGTATAAGTTATGCTCAGATCAAGTAATACGAAGATGTGCTTCAGAGGAAGAAATTCCTCACATACTGGAATCCTGCCATGCTGCAGCATATGGAAGACATTTTGGTGGTCACAAAACAGCTGTTAAGGTTATGGAATCAGGTTATTATTGGCTTTCTATTTTTAAAGATGCTTATGAGTTTGCTAAATGTTGTGACAGGTGTCAAAGGACAGGAAACATAACTCAAAGACATCAAATTCCATTGACAAATATTCTGGAAGTGTAAGTTTTTGATGTATGAGGAGTAAACTTCATGGGTCTTTTTCCACCATCCTTTGGGAACTTATATATCTTGATTGTTGTGGATTATGTCTCTAAATGGGTAGAAGCTGCAACATTACCTATCAATGATGCTAGCGCAGTAGTGAACTTCCTTAAGAAAAACATCTTTTCCAGGTTTAACACTTCACGAACAATTATTAGTGATGAGGGTACTCATTTCTACAACAAAGTATTTGCTACAACTATGGTAAAATATAGAGTCAGGTATAAAGTAGTAACAACATATCACCCATAATCCAATGACTAGGTAGAAGTGTCTAATAGAGAGATTAAGAAGATCCTAGAAAAAATGGTGAACCCATCAAGAAAAGATTGGTCCTTGCGCTTATATAACTCCCTATGGACTTACAGAATAACATACAAAACATTACTTGGCATGTCTCCCTACCGAATTATGTATGGGAAAGCTTGTTACTTGCTACTCGAGCTATAGCACAAAGCATACTGGGCACTGAAGCAGTGAAATTGGGATATACATGCTGCAGTATAGCAAAGGAAGCTTCAATTATGTGAGCTTAATGAATTACGCATGTTTTCATATGAAAATGCAAGAGTTTATAAAGAGAGAACAAAACACTAGCATGACAAACATATCCAACATAGGAAATTAATCCCTGATCAACTAGTGCTGCTCCATAATACGAGATTAAGACTATTTCTAGGGAAACTGAAATCTCGATGGTCTGGACCCTTCAAGCTGCTTAGAATCTACCCTCATGGGGCTGTTGATCTCTGAGATGAAAAGACAGATCATGAATTCAAAGTCAATGGGCACAAAGTTAAGCATTACATACATTCAGCTACTGATTGTTCAAAGGAGGTCTCACTCCTTAAAGAACCAAGTTTGTGAGCACTCAAGTAAAGTCAGGCTAAAAGACCTTAAATCAAGCGCTCAATGGGAGGCAACCCATTGCAGAGGCAATCACTTCAATTGAGATGGATTCTCCTTGGTTTTGTTAAATACTGTTTATTTTATTTTATTTTATTTTTTATTATTAGTTATTGTTATTTATTTTTATTTCCCCTTATTTAGGATTGTTTAACTTTTTTGTTGTTGTTTTATTATTTATATATAATTTATGTGCCAAGACACGCACTTATTGAAGTTGGATTCAATACTAACAATTGGGCTGTAATGTTAACAGAACAGAAGCAAGCCACGTGTCAGCAGCTATTTGAGGAGAGTATGTAACCGTTGCTATAGCAAACAATTGGGTGCTGCAGCAAACAATATTACCATTACAGTAACTTAATCATGGAGCCTCTCACTTACCGTTGGAGATAATATGTGACAGATGGGTGGATGGATTTGGATAGAAATTGAGGAAGAATATATTTTAAATTAATGCATTAATTTCTCTTGCCTATTTTTATGGGATATGCTTAATGAATTTAAAAAATATTCTTTCCTAATTTATCTCTTTTTACCAGATTTGTTTTGATTTAATTCCCCATATATAAGGGCGTCACTGTGCACATTAACCTTTAACACTATTCTCTCTCCCCTTTCGTAGTTACAACTCCAGCACTCCATAACCTCTTCTTCTCATTTTACTATTAGCTCTATTACCATCGAATTCTTACTGCTCTAGCAATGCCAAGGTACAAAAGGACAAGCAACCGACTAAAAGACCCTTCACGATTCCAAAGTTACCACATGGAAGAAAAATATGAGGAATTCATTGAACCGCGAAAGATTCTGGAGGAAAAAGGGTTTAAGTTTCCACCTCCACCCACATGAATTGTGAAATCATTATATAATGCTGCAGTAAAGCACGGGTGGCTAGTGTTTTGTAACCTCCTTAAAGACCCTGTGTTGCCAGTAGTAAAAGAATTTTACGCCAATTTGGTAAGCACTGGTTAGCACAATATTTGGGTAAGAAACTCGCTTGTTCCATTAGATTCTCGAGTTATAAATGCTTTATATAATTTACCTGCTGATATTAATTGCAAGTATGCCCAGTTGCTTGACAAATTAACCCCGTAAAGATGGAAAAAAAATTTCACGACACTTACGATAGAGGGTGCATCTTGGGCTAATGAGGAAGGGTGTGTAATTAATAGGATAGATTAAAAACCCATTGTTAAGGTATGCGTGAAATTTTTGAAATCCAGACTTATACCAACCACCCACACCACCACTGTTTCACAAAAAAGGTTGGTATTGTTGTATGTTATTGTTAGAGGGCTTCCCATAGATTTGGGAAGCATTATCGAAAAAGAAATTCGGGACTGTGCCATGAAAAACCACAAAATAACTGCCTTGCTATTTCCTTCACTTATCACCAGCATCTGTGTGATATCGGGAGTTCGTCTTGATGCAAAAGATGAGCATGTCAAGAATGATGGTGCCCTTACTGCACTCACCATCAAGAGAATTGCTGGTGAAGTTGTTGGAGCCCCATCTGAACCAGCTACTGTAACAAGGGCGAGAAGCGCTATTGGGTTAGAACAGACAATCCAAGCATTGAGCACCAGCATCACTCAATGTGTTGAAGCTCAGCAAAGGGAAAACAATCAGTTTTGGAGCTATTTACAGCACCTGGAAAGCCACCTACACCAATTTGCTTTATATATGAAAAGTACCCACTGAAATTTCCCTGATTCATTGCTCCAGCAATACAATTTTGAAACCAACACTACAGAGGCTCCAGCAAAAGTCAGTGAAGAAGCTACTGACATAGATGAACCAAAAGAGGAAATTGCAGCCGAACCACGAGCAGAGGCCGAATTAAATGATGATGACCAGTCAGACCAGCCAGAAGCACATGATGTTAAGTTCACAACCGACAGTTCCCCAACAGAGGCAGAGGAAGAGCTTGAGAAAGAGCTCGAGGAATCCCCAGTCAGGACCTCTTCCAAATCCAGAAAAAAGCACATCGTCTAAGCAGAGGAAGATGAACCTGTAGAGGAGCATCCCATTCCATTCCTTTCTAGAAAAGGCAAGGAAAAGTAATCACCCCTCCTACCTCTGATGATGAAGTCGAGCAAATTGACGCAGAGTTGGAAGCTGCAGCAGCCAGAGTCACTCGTACATCCACAGAGACAAAGCAGCTACTGGATATCATTGCCGCCATCACAGCTGAGGGACATGCAGCTGACGTCCCAACTCCAACTCGTCCACATCAAACTCCCAGCAAACCTATTCATGCTAGTCCTAGAGGAATCAGCAAAAGAAATGAAGGAACTCCTAGAAGATTTGCTACAGCAACCTCACCAGAATAAAAAAGGACCAGATATGTTTCCACCAAGTAGGCTGCCCCAACTGCAACTCTTCCCACTAGCCCATTATCGAAAAAGAAAAAGACGTTACCAGCTGCCTCACTACAAGAATCCCCTAAGGATAGGCTGTGAAGTGCATCCAAAAAGTGCTGAAGTCACTACACCATACTGCAGCAAGTCCCCAATAATAGGGAAGTACCCTCTACCCGCTAGTTTATTTTACTTATTTCTACAAAAAACTTTTCTTTCATTTAGTTCTAATTTTCTGATTCATTCTGCATGTCCTTTTATTTAGTGTATGCATGTTTGATTTATGTGGTTTTGTTTTGTGTGCTTGTGAGGACATAACACCACTTAAGTTTGGGGGGGCGGGGGTTGTGTTTCTTTGTGTTCTGAATGTGTGGGTTTATGTTTGTGTATTGTGAAGCTTTGTTATCTAATATTTGTGTATGGATTTGAAAACTTAATGAAGATAAAATGAGTGTTATTCAGTATTTATCAGAATGCCAAGTGGAGATAGTTATAGATAGAGGTTGAAATTCTATCATGACTCTTAGACTTTGATTGAGTTTTATGAGGATGCTATAGCAAAGCCAAGAAAACAAAAAGGAGTAGAATATCTCAATAAATTGAATTTGGTTCCAATGGCTCAAGTTGCTGAGTAACTAAGGCTGAGTATGTACCTCATATCCAGACTTGAATCCAAAAGTAACAAGAGTTAAGAGCATTACTGTAGCATCTTATGAAAAAAAAAAGAAAAGAAAGGCCCTCTGTCTAGGATATTGAGTAGCCAGGTCTGTTCATGAGCCCATGTTCAACCTTGAGTTAAAGATATCTTTAGATACGACTATGCTACGGATATTGCTACAGCAACTATGATCTACACATTGATTGAGTAATTGGGTGTCATCATTACAAATGATCGACATTCACATGAAAAATGAATGTTGCAGTGAAGAGGGTTGATTACCTTTAAGTTTTTGTTCTTATTATAGCACAGTTTGAGTATGTGTGATTTCTGCTATCCCATATTGGAGTATATTTGGGTTCTACCTTTGAATTATATGCAAAATCTTTGTAATGTTGTAGCACCTTTGGAATTTGATCAACGTGGCACACACACACTTTGGACAGAAGGAAACTTAAGTCTAGAACTGAACCACTAGGGCTATTTTGCGTGATTGAGAGTGTGATCTAAGGGTGGACGAATTCCTGCAAATTTGATGACAGGGCTAAGTTATTTGTTGCATGATTGTGTGCATGAAGTGTTAAGTATATTGTCATTACTTGAGGACAAGTAACGGTTTAAGTTTGGGGGTGTGATAACTCTATGAAATGAGAGTTATTATGGAAATTTTAAACTTAAATCAAGAGCACTTAGAGAGTAAATGATGTGTTTTTATTACATTTTTGTCACGTTTTCTATAAACATTCATTTTAGTTTAGTCTTAATAAGTTTTGCTTGATTTGAAGTAATTTGTGCTCAAAACAAGTGCATAATTGTAGGTTTCCAGAAGTTTATAATTCATGAAAGGGATGCTAATGCAGTAGGCTGGCAAAGAAAAGGAAGAATACAGCCACAAAAGAAATGAAACAAAATCTGGAGTAGTAGTGATGTAGCCGTTGCTGAAGTGACCATTGTTGTAGCAATCCTTGAACAAAGACAGAGAAAACTTAGCGTTGGATATCTGCAGAATTACGATCTACAGTTTCCTAATTTGACTCATGCGCGCCCTAGGGTTTCGTTTACCCTAGTTTTCAGTTATAAAAAAGGGGCTCGCATCACATAAAACAGCGGCAAGGAATTAACATTGGAGAAATCGAGAGGAAAAAAAGAAAACAATCAGAATTCAAGAGAACTAAGTCTGCATCAATGAAGAATCCAGTAGAGTTATTTGGATTCAATCTTCATTGTTCTCTATTTGTTCTTGTCCTTACTCTTTGATTGAATCGATGAATTTCGTGACCAATATTTTGCTGTTTCTTTTTCTTTTTCAAAGTATGAACTAAACTTGCTTGTAGTTGAGTGTCAAACAATTTAAATGGGTATTTGACTGTTCTTTTGAGTTGTTGTACGATTGTTGTAGCATGTTACTCTAATAGTTATTATTATAACTGTTATTTCGGTTGACCACCCATTTAATAGTTCAAGTTAAGATAGAACCGTAAAATGACCTGTCTTAGTGGATATTATTGGAGTAATACTTAATCTTAATTTGAGTTTCTTGAATTAAGTTTTTCTTGAATCTCATAAGGGCTATACTTGAAGTTAAGATTTGTGAAGAACTAGACATAGTCATTCACTTTGTAGGGTAGAGAGAGTAGATGTTCATAATGCCATATTTTAGATAGAATAGCAACTGGTCATTGTTAGGACACTTAAGGGTATGAGAAGTCCAACACGCGACAACTAAGGATGCGAAATGATTCTACCCAGTGCTGTAGGAATTGCTATAGCAACTGGTGCTAATTTGATGAAAAACAATCAACCCATAAAGAGAGTTCGATCATTCAACTACTTCATTCTCATTTGATTCTTTTACGCAATTTATTTAATTTATTTCACTACCACAGTTAATTGTTTTATTTTCTTACAATTGTTAATTTCGGTAGTAATCAACTTTAAATTTGTTCATCTTGAAATAAAGGTAGATTGCACTATTGTAATTGTTGTAGCATTTATAGTAACATCAATTCTTGTGGAGACGATCTTAAATACCAATTACTTTATTACTTGTTTTGTACAGTTGCACATTGGCATCAATAACAATTGAGTAAAAATTAACCAACAGTAATCCGAGTAATCTTTGTCGTAGTGGATGCTAAGGCGCCATACCCTGCTTCTGTACTCAAATAAGAGATTGCGTTTTGATGTTTAAATACTAAGAGATCATATCAGCACTAGAAAGATGGTGTAGCCAGTTGTACTTTGCTGTGTCACTGAACAACCTGCCCAATCAACATCAGAGAAACCATAAAGTGTTAGAGAACTTTGAGATAAAAACCGAAGGTCATAATCAATGGTGCTTTTGAAATATCTTAAGATGCGCTTAATAGCCCGCATATGAGCCTTGGTAGGTGCTTTAAAATTGACATACGTGGTTAATGGTGTAATGTATGGTATTGAAGGCTCCCTACTAAGCCTCGATACTCAGTACCTTCAACCAATTCATTATCGCCAATGCAAGCCGTGGAGCTTATGGCAATTGGAGTTCGAATCAGTGTGCAATCTTGCATATTTGCCTTTGCCGGAATGTCTTTTGTGTATTTGGATTGTGACAAGAAGAGGCCTTTTCTAAATTTCTTTACTTCAATGCTAAGGAAATAACTTAAGACCCTAAGATCTTTTAAACCGAATTAGGAACTTACGCTGTTAATGATTTAAAAAATGATGCCTTCGTGATTTCCTATGACAATAAATAAATTAATATAAGATTAATAACATAAATTTTATGAAAGGTAAAAAGGAAAAAATCAGCCTTGCTGCTTTTGAAGCCAATTCCTAACAAAACTTTAGATAAGCACTCAAACCATGCTCTAGGAGCCTGTTTAAGGCTATAGAGTGATTTATGGAGTATGCAAACATAAGTAGGATTTATTGGATCATTGAATCCAAGGGGTTGCTCTTTATAAAATGTCTTCTTAAGAGAGCCATGTCGGAAAATATTTCAAATATCGAGTTGTCTAATCAACCAATTTTGCTTATTCTTACTGCTAAGATAAGTCTAATGGTTATCGATTTGACAACGGGGTTGAATGTTTCTTCATAGTCTATGCCTCGAACTTGAATAAAAGTTTTGTATCTATCAATAGAGCAACCCTCTTTGTATTTTATCTTATAGAGCCACAATGTTCCTATGATATTAGTATTTTTTTTTAGTTTAAGTACAAGCGTCCATGTGTTGCTGTGATGGAGTGCTTGAAGTTTTTCTTTCATGGCTTGTAACCAAAATGGATTTTTAAAGGCAGTCTTGAAAGTTTTAGACTCAGTATGGCTAGTATGAAAGGCTTGCAAAGCTCGGTTGGGGTTATGTTTAAGTTTAGTTCTAGTGATTATGGGATGCACATTTGTAATAGAGCATATTTTGCAGTTTTATGAGGTAACATAAGGTTAACCACCAAGTTTTTGGAAATATCATGATAGTTATGATGGCTATCTAAAATTGATGTTTCTTTGTTGAAAATGCTTCACTAATGTGTTCTGCAGAGATTTGAGTGACACCATTGGCTACGTATCCATGAGAGGCAAGACTATTATTAGAGATTTCTTGCAAAATAGAACTTTCTGAGTGAGCATCAAAATTTTCATTGTATGGAACATCTTGTGAGGCATTTTGCTTTTGATTATTTAACTCTCCTTTAATCTTCTCACATCTAAAATTTTGTGATTCCTTGTGGATTATTTCTTAAGATAGCGCGTAGTTATTTGGGGTTGAATTACTTGTTGTAATTGAATGCTCCTCAAGTTCTTTATCTTGGCTTGGATCATTTTTTGTAAGCCACTTATTACGAGTTGGGTATGAAATAATCACATCATGTTCCTGCTCGTTAGATGAATGATTATTAGAGGATGAATTGAAGTTGTTTGGAAATACTTTTGTCAAAGACAACGTGTCTTAAATTATAAATGCATCTAGTTTTAGGTTGTAGGCAATGATAACCTTTATGTAATGGATTGTAACCGAAGAAGACACATAGATAAGTTTTATTATCAAACTTATTCTTTCTACAGTCTCTAAGATAAGGGTAGCACATGTGACTGAAAACCTTCAAACCATTATAATCGAGTAATTTTTTGAAAATTGTCTGATATGGGCTCTTTATTCCAAGTGTAGATAATGACATTCTATTGATTAAGTATATAGTAGTGAGAAAGGCTTTTACCCACAAGTGCATTGGTAAGGAAGCATGATACATCATAGTTAAAGCTATCTCTACTATATGGTGATGCTTTCTTTCAACAACCCCATTTTGCTTAGGAGTATAAGGACATAGCACTTGTCTTATAATTCTACATTTTTCAAGGTGATTGATAAATGTTGTTGAACTGAATTCTCCACTACCATCACTTTGGAAGATTTTAATCTTCTTGTCAAACAAATTTTCAACCTGTCTTTGAAACTTCAAAACTCAATCAAGAAAGTCACTTTTAGATTTTAAATGATATAACTATGAAAATCAAGTATTATCATCAATAAATAATGCATAATATCTAAAATTTTGAGATAAATTAATAGTAGAGGGACCCCATAGATCATAATTTATTTCATGCAAAGGAAAGCCTAATTTATTATTAGAGAGACCAAATAGCTGTTTATAGGCTTTGCCTAATTGGCAAGATTCACACACTTGGTATTTTATTCCATCTAAAAAACCAAATAAGGTTATCATTTTTTAAAGCTTGTAGAATTCATGAACTTGGGTGTCCAAGTCGATGGTGCCACAAACTAAACTCTTCAAACTTTCCTTTTATTGCATTTAGGATAGCAGCATGAACCTCTTCCAAAGCACAAAGATTCCCTTTCCTATGCCCCTTGCCAGAACTTGGTTCTCCTTGTTCTTCATAATGAAATCATCAGAATTAAATTCAAAAGAACATTTAGAGCTACTAGTAAGTTTAGGAACATATAATAAGTTCTTTTTTGAACGTGGTACAACAAGAATATTATTCAATTTTAAATTATCGTGTGTTGTTTTTAAAATGGTGCTACCAATATGTGAGATATGTAAGCCTTTTCCATTACCTATATAAATTTTTCATATCCCACATATAGTGAATATTGAACTAAGTTACCTGTTGTGTTGGTTATATGAATAGTGGCCCCTGAATTGTTGATCCGTTACATCCTTGATATTCAAAATAGCTAGAGCTTAAGATATTTCATCTTCAGGCCCATAATAATCATACCTGTGATAATACACAACAACACTATGGTTATTTTTACCACAAATATGACAAAGTATGGTACCTGAATTTTCCTTTTGTTTTTGTTTATTTCATCCGTCGTTGATACTCGAGATGGTTGTTGCGGTGGCTTTTGAAGCCATTGACTATATGCTGACTGAGTTTGATTATTATAGGCCCATTGATATTGATTGTTATTATTTCCTTGACCTCTATTTTTTTGTGAGTGCCCTCTTCTGCGAGCTCCTTTATAATTTTTGCCCCTTTCTCTTTGACCGGTAAAACGTATAATTATGATCATTATGTTTTTTGCCTTCTCCTTCTTTTGGTAGCATCATTGTCTGCTCATGTTTATGAAAGCTACATAAACTCCTTTGTGCTTAGATAAAGAGGTTAGGTAAGCATTGCAGTCTTGAAGTCAGCATACTTTGTTCCCAAGGCACGAGCCAGTTGAAAAACTTTATCTTTTATCATATAAAGATTTTCCAATTGTAGCAAGGTTGTCATATATCCCCTTGAACTTCTTTAGAAAGTCTTTTAACCACGACTCTTGCTTTTTGGTTGCAGGAAGCATCTGTTTCTCTATGGACAACCAAACAGCTTTTGCATTTTGAAGGCCTATGATTAGTGTTAGTACATCTTCATTCATAATTCCTCTTAGCCAAGTCGTGAGTAATCTATCATTGTTTTTCAATTAGAAAACTATAGATTGTTAACTTATTTCCCATAATTAGTTTGTCAACTAGATGGTGTCTCAGCATCGTTAATGTGATGCTGAAGGTCCACGCTCTGTATAAATGGAAGAACCTAGGACTTCCATAAAAGGTAGTTTTAAGAAGTAAGTTTGACATAAACTAGGCCGGAGCATTGGTGGAATGTTTGAATAGAAAGTCTAGGTTTGATTATTTGGGAAATTGAAGCCATAGTTGCTCTGATACCGTAAAACAATTCTGATAGAAGTTGAGAGGTATATAATCTTTATTTGATGATTTGTAAAAGAGTATAATTGATATTAATATACACGTGATTAGTAGGTTTGTGACATATATACACATGTCATGAATTCATGATATATTCGTGACTTAAAATTTAAAGACATAAACATATGATATATATAAGTCATGTTTATGTAATATGGATTTATATGGATTTTGCAATGGTGCCGTTTAAATTAGCTGTAATAAGTATTAAGTTGTTTGTTTTTTTCAACTTAAAAAACTGAAAATATGTACTTTTACATTTGTATCCTTATTAAATTTGAATGTCAAATAAATAATAAATTAAATACCACAATATTTTAACATTTATAAGTAAAACTATATTAAAGTGAATACATAATTATTTTAGAATTTTAATATATAAAATACCATAAATTTTAAATTTTATCTTATATAATATAAGAAAGAAAAAATATGGATATTTTTATGTGGGGTAAATGTCTATGGGTGAGTTTTGGGATAGACATGAAAAATAAATTATAAAACAGGGATATTTTTGACATTAGCAAGTAATTGACTTAATTTAGATTTCTCCATTAAGTAAAAAGCTAAAAAAATTAACTTATTTTATTAAGTCAAAATTATTTAAAAAGTCTTATTAAGTTATAAAAACAAGCACCTTTAATTAACTTAATTAATTAAATTAAGTCACTTTAAATTATTAAGTTAAAAAACAAACGCCACCTAAGTCAATGAACCTGAAACATATCATCATAACAAAATTTACTAACTCCCTCTCTCACTCACGTATCCCTCTCTCTCTCTCTAACACTACATGTTGGGAAAATATGCTCTTTAAAAGCATATGTGTTTATTTAATTGTAATAAATAATTTTCTGATTAATAAAATAAATGAGGTATTTTATTCAAATATCTTAATTGCATTAATATTTGTATTAAAGTTCATTTAATCATATTATATGTATTTATGTGATCACCATGTGGATTCACAGAAGACATAAATACAAGTTATCTTATGATTAAATAAATTTAGTTCGCAGTTGATAAATAAAGTTGGGCACTTTATTTAGGTATAGACTGTAATAAATTCATTGAATGATTTGTCTTAATCATGTATGAATTTATTGATGTAGTGCGACTACATTGAACAGGATCACATATGAGATTTAATTAACTTTGTAATAACTGTCAGACTTATTAAATCTCATAGGCGTTGATTTTACTGTAATCTTAATCTTGAGTTAATTATGATTTCATGATTGTAATTGTTATTCCATTTGAGTTACCAACGGGCACGACACATCCTTGTGGTCAAGATTACCCGGTATCTTGGTGGGAGCAATTATGAGTATTGGAGTTATGGATTAACAATATAGAACTTGTACAACACATCTCTTGATGGGTTTTCGGTACTTGATCATAGAATTCTCTGGCCAGAGTGTGTCAACATATTTAGTATGTTGAAAATGATCATTAGAGAAAACCAGTAAGGATCAAGGAATAAGATGTTATTAAATTGATTGGACAGTTGAGATATCAATTTAATTAACGATGTGGTACAAAGGATTGTGCAGTAAAGAAATCAATGTGGCTTGGGACGAATTATTATTCGAGCATACAATTATGGAAGTCAGTTCCAATCTTTTAGTGGAGTAGATTTGGAATTAAATAATTGGGCTAGTTTAATTACATGCCTAATTATTGTAGCCACTATTGTATGTTCCCAAATGATCCCCGGGTTAGCTCATTTAATTGACTGCACCACTACTGGACTAATAAGCAAGATAACTAGCTATTTGGGTCAAAAGCCTAAATATATCATTTAGTGGGAGGCTCCATTTAATAAGCTTATGTATAAGGGGCCTTATGTTATTTTACATGGTGGGTCCCCTATTAAATGAAAAGTAACGTGAGTTTTATTTTGGGCATTATTTGGAGCCTAGGGTTTTCACTAAAGGGAGATATATAAGGCTTATTTTTCTCAACAGAAAAAAACAAGCAGCCACTTTATACAGATCAGAGAATAAGATTTTTCTCTCCATTATTGAGAGAAAAATTTTCTCGTGCTAGTTGCTTTGGTAGTGATAAAGGCGCCCACACGTCAAGTGCAGATCGAACCTGAGTCATAACCTGGAAGATCATTGGTGACAGTTCGTGATCTAGCAAGCGTGGTGGCGACGGATCGTGATCTAACAGGAGTGGTGGTGGCAGATCGTGATCTAGGAGCCTAAATCACTTCAGCGGAAAAAGCCAACTCGGATTTTCAAGGTACGATTTCTGGATTACGTATTCCTATATATTATATGAGAGCGGTCCTTAAAAGGTTTTATAAAATTTTAAAAACCGAATTTTTCCCCAACAATTGGTATCAGAGCCATCTCATATTAATATATAAGAATTTCGTATGAAATCATTCTTGATATTTATGTATTAGAGTGGCACAATTTATTCAGATATATATTATTTGTTTAATATATGAATAAAGCATGTTTTGGTTTGTCTTAATTCATAGTTAAATTTTCTGTTGTATTTTTCCTTTGGATCTGTAACAAGAGGGGTGGTTTTTTATCACCATGTTTCCCTCTTGATTTATTTTACTGTTATAGAAATTTTGTAAGCCAAAATTGGCATAGGAAATTTGTAATTCATCACTGGAAAATGAGATCGGAGCGACGGAGGTCGGCAATTTTGAAAGCGGCAACCAGCAGCAAGCTGCGCGCGGCTAGCAGCACATGCTGCCAGCAAGCGCGCGCTGCACGCACAGAGGCAGCAGCGCGCGGCTCGCAGCACACGCTGCCAGCAGCAGCGCGCAGCAGCCAGCGCGCGCGGGAAGCTTGGCTTGTGCGCGCAGCACGCGCTGGCACAGGCTGCTCGCGCAGAAAACAGCGTGGCCAGCAGCGCGCACTGCACGAGCAGCAAGTTCCGCGCGCGAGTTTGGTGCGTTTCCGGCGACGTGGCGGCGGGTGGTTTGGCGTCGGAGATGCGTCGGAGATGGCTGGCGTCTCTGAACAGTAGTAGCCTTTGTGATGATGGCGGCTGGGGAAATAAAAATATGGATTTAGGGTTTCATGGCTATTATCATGGAGGTCCCTATGGTTCTATAATTTGTATTTGGGCAGTCAAGTTTTAATTTTTTGCATTTAAGTCTAAAAACAGTTTTGGGCTTAAAGAATCCTAGTTTTAGGCCCAATTGAAATTTGGGCTTAATGGATTAAAAATGCATAGACAAAATTAAATACATTAAATTTATTTTTGGACCAAAAGTTTTATTTTAATAAAAAATAAAAAATAAAATTATTTAAAAATAAAATTATTTATTTATTTCTTTTCAAAATTAAAATTGGACCAATTATAAATTTAAAAGCCCAATTTCCCCTAGTCCATTAACAAAAACAAGATTATGGAAGATGGACATTGACAAGAAGCCCAATGAAGATTAGGCTTAGGGTTAATGTATTTTTCATTATTAGGAAAGCCATGAATTAAGATTATTTAATTGTTTTTCTATATGTTATGTTTTGGATGATAACATGCCATGATAACATGTCATATAGAATAGGTAGTGCCACTCTATGCATAATGATACATGTCATTCATTAATTATGAATTTCATTATATTGTTTGAAATTTGCATATGCTTAATAATATTTGATATCATCTAGATAATATTATAGGAAGCATGCAATTAACAATATGTATGTTTTAAAAAGGAAAAACCAATTTTAAAATATTGAGTGGGAGAGGGAAAATTCAAGATAATTTTCCCACGGGTTCCATTGTTAGTTCAATAATAAAATTATATATATACCTCGACTTCATGATACGGTGATGCTCCCTTCGGAGGGTATATATATTAGATATTTTATTTGATGAACTTCTTCAAAGATAAAATTGAAATATTTTTCAATCGATTGTTCACCCCAACGGTGACTATTGATATGAAAAATACGTAGATTGAAACAATGGTTATACACTCAACTAAAATTTGTTATTAACCTTCCCAACGAAGCTCTGTTAACAAATTTAGGCCCAAAAAGATAACGATAATTATTTATCATGTCTCTACATGAAAGTAAATAATCCAATGGGTAATTGGGTCTAGTAAGTATAGACATGACTTCCCCACCGGATAGCTTGTCAAAGCGGAACTAGATTATCGTTACAATAAATTAAAATGCATTTATGGTTTTATGCATTTTTGTCATTTATTGTGAATATTATTTCAAATTATTTATGCATGGATGTTTTATTTTTCAGAAAATGTCTTCCCTGAGCCCACTTACTATTATTCTGAGTCAAAACAAACTCACTGGAGAGAACTATATAGATTGGAAAAGAAATCTATTCATTGTCCTGACTGCTGAAAATTATAAATATGTCTTAACCCAGCCATGCCCCCCAGTTCCAGCAGATGATGCTCATAGAAATCATAGGAGGCTTTATGAGAAATGGCAAAAGGCCAATGAAATGGCAAAGTGCTACATTTTAGCCTCGATTTCTAATATTCTGCAGACCAAACATCAGAACTTGGAGACTGCCACTGAAATCATGGATAGTCTCCAACAGATGTTCGGGCAGAGTACTCGCTCTGCGAGACAAGCAGCGCTGAAAGGAATTATGAACAGTAAAATGGGGAAGGGCACAAGAGTTCGTGATCATGTCCTCAAAATGATGGACTATTTGAATGAGGCTGAGATTCAGGGAGCACAAATCGATGATAACTCAAAGATTGACATGGTGCTAGAATCTCTGCCAGAAACATTCAAGGAGTTTAAGGTCAATTATAACATGAACAAAAGAAACATGACCTTAACTGAATTGATGAACGAACTCCATTCTGCTGAAGAGATCTATCGTGCTGAGAAATCTCTGGGAAGCATAAATATTACTGAAAAAAGTTCATCTTCTGGGCCTAAGCCGAAAGGCAAAGGTAAGAAGAAAGCTGGGAAAAAGAGACCGTCTACCAAGCAAGATGGCAAGCTGAAAGGCAAATACTTCAAGTGTGGACAGAAAGGTCATTAGAAAAAGGATTGCCCTAAGATTGTGAAATCAGGTATGGGAAATCTTTTTTGTAATTGAGGCCTGTTTAGTTCAGAATCCTATTGACACTTGGGTGTTGGATTCAGGAGCAACTAATCATATTTGTAATTCACTTTATTGGTTTCAGGAAACCAGGAAAATAAGTGAAGGAAGCGTCAAGCTGCAGTTAGGGACAGGACAGTTCGTGTCAGCAGTGAAGACTGGATCTGTTTTATTATCTTTTAATAATGAGACTTTAGTTTTGAATAATTGTCTTTATGTTCCAGACATTAAGAGGAATTTAATTTCAGTAGCTTGTTTGTCAAAGCAAGGGTACACTGTAAATTTTGGATCCTCTGTTTCTATTTTTCATAATAAGAGACTTATTTGTTCTGGTACATTGGAAGATAATTTATATCATTTAAGTCCTATGATCCATTCTATGCATGACACAGTGATAAATAATGATGAGCATACACATTTATCTAAAAAAAAGAAATATTTCTTCCAACCAATGTTACCTCTGGCATTTACGCTTGGGTCATATAAACCAAAATAGGATACAGAGAATGATCAAAGATGGGCTCTTGGGTCCATTAAAAAATGAATCATTGCCACTCTGTGAATCCTGTTTAGAAGGGAAAATGACCAAAAGGCCATTCTCGGCCAAATGAGTACGTGCAACAGTGCCACTTGAATTGGTACATACAGATGTATGTGGACCAATCAATGTACAAGCTCGAGGAGGTTATGAGTATTTCATCACTTTCACTGATGATTACTCAAGATACGGTTATGTTTATCTGATGCGTCATAAGTCTGAAGCTCTTGAGAAATTCAAAGAGTATAGGACTGAGACAGAAAAGCAATTAGATAAGAACATAAAGAAACTTCGATCTGATCGAGGTGGTGAATTTCTCTCAGGAGATTTCAAAGAGTATCTGGTTGAAAATGGGATTATATCTCAATTGACTGCCCCGGGGACACCACAACAAAATGGGGTAGCTGAAAGAAGAAATAGAACTCTTTTGGATATGGTGAGATCTATGCTTAGTTATTCGTCATTACCAATCTCTTTTTGGGGACTAGCACTGGAAACTGCAGTTTACCTTTTGAACTTAGTTCCATCTAAGTCAGTGCCTAAAACCCCAATAGAATTATGGTCAGGTCGCAAACCAAGTTTACGACATTTCCGTATTTGGGGATCACCAGCACATGTGCTGAAACCAAAGGTAGACAAAATGGATTCACGTTCTGAGGTTTGTATGTTTGTGGGGTATCCCAAAGGAACAAGGGGAGGTTTATTTTATAGTCCTCAAGATAGGAAAGTGATCGTGAGCACACATTTCACTTCCCTTGAGGAAGACTATATGAATAACTTCAAACCTAAGAGTAAGGTAATACTTGAAGAACTGTCAGGTGATCAGGTTGATGCTCAGCTTTCAATGCCTGTTACAGAACATGAAGAACAGCAACAACCAGATGATCAACACAGGATTAACCCTGAACAACCATCACTTTTAGAACCTCGTCGTAGTGGGAGGGTAACTAGGTTACCTGCGAGATACATGCTTTTGGGAGAAACCTATACGGCTATCTCAGATGAACATGTACAAGATCCCACTAGTTACAACGAAGCTCTAATAGATAGAGATGTTGAATTTTGGAAAAAGGCCATGAATCAAGAAATGGATTCTATGTATTCCAATAAAGTCTGGGAACTTGTAGAGGCACCAAATGGGGTAAAACCTATAGGGTGCAAGTGGATCTACAAGAGAAAAAGAGGAGTAGACGGAAGGGTGGAAACATTTAAAGCAAGATTAGTAGCCAAAGGGTTTACTCAGAAAGAGGGAATCGATTATGAGGAAACTTTTTCTCCGGTTGCTATGCTTAAATCCATCAGGATTCTGCTCTCCATTGCTGCAATGCTAGATTATGAAATTTGGCAAATGGATGTCAAGACTGCCTTTCTTAACGGGCATCTTGAAGAAAACATCTACATGCAGCAACCAGATGGATTTATACAAAAAGGCCAAGAACACATGGTATGTAAGTTGTAGAAATCCATTTATGGATTGAAACAAGCATCCCGGTCATGGAACATCAGATTTGATCAAGCGATTAAATCGTTTGGATTCATTCAGAACATTGATGAACCATGTGTGTACAAGAAAATTCAAGAAAAATCTGTAGCCTTCCTAATTCTTTATGTAGACGATATTCTCCTAATTGGAAACGATATAGGAGTATTGACTACAATAAAGAGTTGGTTAGCGAAACAATTTGATATGAAAAACCTGGGAGAGGCAAGTTATATTCTTGGTATCGAGTTACTACGAGACCGGAAGAATAAAACTTTAGCCTTGTCTCAAGCGGTCTATATCGATAAAATATTGGCTAGATTTAGCATGGAAAATTCCAAGACTGGTTTATTACCATTCAGACATGGAATTACATTCTCTAAGGATCAATCACCTAAAACATCTGAAGAGATAGAGAGAATGAGACGAGTTCCCTATGCAGAAGCTGTGGGAAGTCTCATGTATGCCATGCTTTGCACTAGGCCAGACATCTGTTTTGCGGTAGGGATGGTTAGTAGATATCAATCTAATCCTGGACCTGAACACTGGACTGCGGTCAAGCATATAATGAAGTATCTGAAAAGAACTAAAAATTATATGCTTGTGTATTCTGGCGATGAACTCATTCCAGTGGGTTATACTGATTCTGACTTTATGTCAGATAAGGATTCCAGAAAATCAACTTCCGGCTATGTGTTTACATTGGGAAGTGGAGCTATTAGTTGGAGGAGTGTGAAACAATCTTGTATCGCAGACTCCACAACTGAAGCTGAATATGTGGCTGCATCCGAAGCTGCAAAAGAAGCTGTATGGCTCCGCAAGTTCCTACAAGATCTTGAGGTGGTACCTGCTGTAACTGCACCCCTTAAACTATTTTGCGATAATAGTGGTGCGGTAGCTCAATCTAAGGAACCAAGGAACCACAAGAAACAAAAACATATTGAGAGGAAGTATCATCTTATAAGGGATATAGTGCAGAGAGGTGATGTGGAGGTTACTCAGATTGCGTCACAGCAAAACTTGGCAGATCCTTTTACTAAGGCCATACCTGGGAAACCTTTTAACTTGCACTTAGAATCCATGGGCATGCGTGAGATGCCAGATATGCTTTGAGAGCTAGTGGGAGATTGTTGGGAAAATATGCTCTTTAAAAGCATATGTGTTTATTTAATTGTAATAAATAATTTTCTGATTAATAAAATAAATGAGGTATTTTATTCAAATATCTTAATTGCATTAATATTTGTATTAAAGTTCATTTAATCATATTATATGTATTTATGTGATCACCATGTGGATTCACAGAAGACATAAATACAAGTTATCTTATGATTAAATAAATTTAGTTCGCAGTTGATAAATAAAGTTGGGCACTTTATTTAGGTATAGACTGTAATAAATTCATTGAATGATTTGTCTTAATCATGTATGAATTTATTGATGTAGTGCGACTACATTGAACAGGATCACATATGAGATTTAATTAACTTTGTAATAACTGTCAGACTTATTAAATCTCATAGGCGTTGATTTTACTGTAATCTTAATCTTGAGTTAATTATGATTTCATGATTGTAATTGTTATTCCATTTGAGTTACCAACGGGCACGACACATCCTTGTGGTCAAGATTACCCGGTATCTTGGTGGGAGCAATTATGAGTATTGGAGTTATGGATTAACAATATAGAACTTGTACAACACATCTCTTGATGGGTTTTCGGTACTTGATCATAGAATTCTCTGGCCAGAGTGTGTCAACATATTTAGTATGTTGAAAATGATCATTAGAGAAAACCAGTAAGGATCAAGGAATAAGATGTTATTAAATTGATTGGACAGTTGAGATATCAATTTAATTAACGATGTGGTACAAAGGATTGTGCAGTAAAGAAATCAATGTGGCTTGGGACGAATTATTATTCGAGCATACAATTATGGAAGTCAGTTCCAATCTTTTAGTGGAGTAGATTTGGAATTAAATAATTGGGCTAGTTTAATTACATGCCTAATTATTGTAGCCACTATTGTATGTTCCCAAATGATCCCCGGGTTAGCTCATTTAATTGACTGCACCACTACTGGACTAATAAGCAAGATAACTAGCTATTTGGGTCAAAAGCCTAAATATATCATTTAGTGGGAGGCTCCATTTAATAAGCTTATGTATAAGGGGCCTTATGTTATTTTACATGGTGGGTCCCCTATTAAATGAAAAGTAACGTGAGTTTTATTTTGGGCATTATTTGGAGCCTAGGGTTTTCACTAAAGGGAGATATATAAGGCTTATTTTTCTCAACAGAAAAAAACAAGCAGCCACTTTATACAAATCAGAGAATAAGATTTTTCTCTCCATTATTGAGAGAAAAATTTTCTCGTGCTAGTTGCTTTGGTAGTGATAAAGGCGCCCACACGTCAAGTGCAGATCGAACCTGAGTCATAACCTAGAAGATCATTGGTGACAGTTCGTGATCTAGCAAGCGTGGTGGCGACGGATCGTGATTTAACAGGAGTGGTGGTGGCAGATCGTGATCTAGGAGCCTAAATCACTTCAGCGGAAAAAGCCAACTCGGATTTTCAAGGTACGATTTCTGGATTACGTATTCCTATATATTATATGAGAGCGGTCCTTAAAAGGTTTTATAAAATTTTAAAAACCGAATTTTTCCCCAACACTACATAGAACCTTCAAGAGCCAATCATGACTGCCTCGATTCCGGTCACCTCACTAGCAATAGGGTACCAATGGAACCTCCAACAACCATCGATCATTCCCCAACCATCATTGTCGTCTAAAAATGGCAAGAGGTCACCGTAAGAAATCCAGAAGGTCGCGGTAATTCCCGTCTCTAGTCGACGTTAATTTTGCCAGATTTATAAGACCCCATCGTCTGGGTTTTGCCCATCACAATACCCTCTTCAAAACCTGACCAGAAATCGGCACAAAAAACAGCCAAATGGCTGCCGATCAACCATTAAAATTTCACGACTGTCGAAGCTCGATTCGGTGTCGTGGCCGTGCATTTGACCACACCACCACCACCGTTGGATTCAGTGTGGCATGAAGCTTCTATCTTGACCTTCCCGGTCACCGTCGCATGAATTCCGGTCATCATTGGTCTATGACCGCATTTTGATAATTTTACACTTCAAACCTTCATCATTTTTTAATATTTCTTAGTACTCAATTTGATTGATATTTTTCAATATATTATCATTATAATGGGGGAATTATGATGGGTGATGATCAACTTTCTATTTATTAATACTATGTCTTTGTCTTTAAGTTTTTATATTTATTGTACTGTTTTAGTAATCTCGTATGTGGTTATGTAACTATGAGTTGAGTAAAGATTGAGATTGGTTTTGGAGTGATGCATTATTGGCTTATTGCAGTGCAAAAAACTTTTTGTTTTTGGTCAGATTTTCATTTTATGACATTAATGCTTGGATCTTGGCAATATTAACTCAGAACTTAAGCTCTATTTTCATTGTTTTGAGATATTTAATTAATGTGTTAAGTTTAATCTATACATTATTTAATTATTATACCGAGGCATTTATAGCATGATAAATGAGTTTTTATTTCAACTATTGAACCATTTATGGTTTTTTTCTAATACAGGTAAGATATATTGGATTGTTCTTTCAAGTTTTTGAGTTGTGTATACTTGGGAGGATATACTCATAACATGCTATAAATTGATCATCTAATGTTATTATGGATTGGGTTTTTGTAATGTGTAACATAGTATCCATAACATTAAACATCAGCTTGCTTATATCTAGTTTTGTTGCATATGTTTTCTTGCATTTTATGGCAGTATCAGTCTGTTTTTGGTTTTGTGGCATTTGATGGTAGTTCAATCTATTCTTGATGTTGATTTAAGATTGTTATTGTTGTGCTGATGTTAATTCCAGTTGCTTGAATCAGCTAATTATGTTGCAGGTTTATGTATATGGTTGACTCAAGCAGCGTTGCTGGTTTTAGGTGGTGTTGTTGGTTGATTGAAGTGGCTGGCTCAAGATTGTTCATTTAAGAATTGTAACTGTAATGTGTTGATGCGAATTAAGAATTAATGAAGTATTCATTTAACTATAACTGTTGTAGGTATTTTATTTCATAACTAAACTATAACCTATGAAACTTGTGGATGGATTTGAGAATTATTATATATGAGTTATATATATATATATAGGTTTTTCTATTTATATAATAATTTAAAGAATATATTTCAATTCCCACAAAAAAAAAATATATAAACAAAACAATTATTTTATTTTATTTACTGCCAAAATATATCTTAAAGAAATTTCAATTATTCCTATTGGATTTTATAAAAATAATTTTAAGGAATTAATATTTAATTAAAATAATTAAATAATTTTATTATTCAAATTAAATATGTCATGTTTATATGACAAACAACAATCGTGAATAGGAAGTGTTTATCACAGATGTTAATCATGCGTGAAAGTTTTTCATCAAAGAAATAATGAAAGAATTGTTATAGATAATACGTCATGCATAACATGACATATAAAAACAGTCATCTTATTTTCTTGACACCGAAATCAATAACGGTTACTCAACTATCATGCCATAAGGTAGATGACGGGTAATAACTGTCATAAAGATTTTTTTTTTTTTTTTAGTAATGTATATTGGCTTCATTCTTGTCAGATGTCAAGAATCAAGACCATGATAACATGCACATATGACAATAATCAAGACCATTATATCATACACATATAAAAAGTACCAAGAATAAAATTAAATTTGAAAGATGAATTCCTTCTTTACAATGTTTGATTATTTTCCTTTTATATTATTATTCAAAATCTCGTATAAATAGGCCATTGAAAATAATAAGAGCGAAATTTTTATTCTCTTAAAAGTTTCAATCAACCGTGTCTAAACTCTAGAAACCTTAGTCAAGCAGCCTGCTGACAGATTGAAGTTTAGTTATCGATTGAAGTTGACATTAATACATATGCAAATACAATATTGAAAGTGAAATCTAGGTCGACGATGATACCGACAAATTTGACTGTTCTAGTTTCCACATAACAGGATAACAAGTAGCACTCAATTGGAATTCAGCTGTCTCATTGAGCACGTATCTGTAAAAAAGTTTAAAATACAGAAATACAATATTGAAAGCGGCAGTCATTATTTGTTACAGCAGACAAAGACTTAATTAACATCTTCTTTGACTTTATTTGATTTTGGTTTATTTTATATATCCTGGATATTCCTCAATGAAGAATACAATATATAAAAGTTAAATTATGAGAAATCAATGCCTATCCTCTGCTAATCTATTTCCAAAAATTGCGGGAATCCCATCTGATGGACTAAAAGTTATCTTCTTATAAATTAACATGTCAGCATGACCATATAAAGGTGCAATTCTTTATTTCCTAATTTTAAAAGTTGAGAACTCTAAACTTTTTTTTATCCTTAATCATGTTTTGAGCAAGAGTAAGAGGTTTGAACGCGTTCATGTAAGTGGGAACAAAATTCAATTATCCTTAGGCTTAAAAAAAAAAATCATGTTGTAGAAGCCGTAACAATAAATTTTTGTTGTCCTTCTCAAGCACTACAAGTTGTTACAAGGCATCATCAGCATGCATGTTTTTGAGTAGCACGTGCACCAGATAAATATCAATATCTAATCAGCAAATTATTTTTGATAGCACCTTGGATCGGTATGATCTTTAACCAAAATGGGTCAATTGGGTAAGGGCTCATGCTCATCAGCTCGTGCACATGGGTGAATGGATATTAATTAAATAACAAATTAAAATTAAAACCACCAAGCCATTTCCAAAATGAGAACGCGAACATATTTTGTAATTGTATATCGATCCTCTGACTTAAAGTTGTCATATTTGTGTTTGCGTATTTCAAAATAACCAATCATACAATACACGAATGATACATATAAATAACGCGTGAAATTATACAATATTGGATTTTTGCATAACCACGTCGATGATAGAATCTAATCAAGTCCTGTTCCACTTTCTAATACCATATTAAAAAAGAACCGTGTTGTTGAGAATTGAATGTTTACAAATATGAACACCACAAAGGGCTTAGCCAATGAGCCAAAAGATAGTGAAATGGTGGATTTTGCAAAGAACCCAAAAGACAAACTGGTTGATTGATTTGTTTTTGAAATACCCAAGACGTCAACATATTATCAACTTGGCAGAAATTTTTTTTTTTTTTTTCTGACAATATGGTTCATGGTTATGGTGACTTTCTCTATAAAAGGGCTGCTCAGAAGTGCTGTTGGTATCCCACTTTTCCATTTGCATTTTTCTCCCTGGCTAAATTCTTATCCTCCCTCAATACCCCTCCAATGGTTTCCGTCGTCTTGCTACTTCTTGGCCTGCTAGTGGCTACTCTAGACACTACAAGTATGTGTGTGTGTGTATATATTTCTCAAGAAAAAGATATAAATCTCCCCGTTGTTCGTAAATTAATCATTTCCTCCATCTTTGAAAATCCATCAAACTTTCCATTCTCCACGGCGATGATCGACTAGTTTTCAAATAGGTTTCACTTATTGGCCACCTAACCTCGAATACTATAAGAGATATAGGGACTAAAAAATTGTGTTGGATTTTGTGCTCACCTGACTTTTTTTTTTTTAGAAAAAAAGAAATCAAAACCCCTTGTGGTTAAGAAATTTCTGTTAACTTTCAATTTTTGTATTTTTTACTATTTGATTCCTAAGATTTTTATTGATAAATAGTGAGATTTAAGGTTTTACACTATCAAAAGTTAAATAGTAAAAAACACAAAACAAGTTAGAAGTTAACAGAAAATTTTAAAAGTTAAGGGTTTTAAACATGAGGTGTGAAATGATTAATTTACTAAATCCAACATTGCCGTTGTTCATTTTCCCTATCTATCTTTCTCCATGTATTGATATTATTCATAACTATAAGTTTTAATTTGTTGATTCTATATATGTCATCACAGGTGCTCAAATAGGTGTTTGTTATGGAATGCTTGGTGACAACTTACCATCAAAACCAGATGTCATAGCTCTCTACAACCAAAACAACATCAGAAGAATGAGACTCTATGATCCAAACAAAGAAGTTCTAGAAGCTCTCCGTGGCTCCAACATTGAAGTTTTGCTAGGCCTTCCCAACGATAAGCTCCAGATAATCGCTTCCAATCAAGCCGAAGCGAACACTTGGGTCCAAGACAACATCCAAAATTTTGTTAACAATGTCAAGTTCAAATACATCGCTGTAGGAAATGAAGCAAAACCAGGAGACAACTTCGCTCAGTATCTTGTTCCCGCCATGAGAAACATACAAAATGCCATTAACGGAGCTAACCTTGGAAGCCAAATCAAAGTTTCCACTGCCATTGAATTCGGAGCTCTTGAAGTATCCTCTCCGCCGTCAGCAGGCTCCTTTAAGCAAGCTTACAGACCAATTCTTGATCCCGTCATTACCTTCCTCAACGAAAACAAATCCCCGTTGCTTGTTAACTTGTACCCTTACTTCGCAATTGATGGCGACCGTCAAATATCTCTTGATTATGCACTGTTTCGGTCCCAACAACCGGTTGTTTCGGACCCTCCGTTGAGTTACCGGAATCTTTTTGATGCCCAGTTGGATGCTACTTATGCTGCGTTGGAGAAAGCCGGTGGGGGCTCGTTGGATATTGTGATATCGGAGAGTGGGTGGCCAACGGCGGGTGGTGACGGAGCGTTAACGAATGTTGATAATGCAAGGACTTATAATAATAACTTGATACAGCATGTGAAGCAAGGGTCACCAAAGAAACCTGGCAGGCCTATTGAGACTTACATTTTTGCTATGTTTGATGAGAAGGATAAACAGGGAGCTGAGATTGAGAGGCATTGGGGACTTTTTGCTCCAGACAAACAGCCTAAATACCAAGTTAATTTTAATTAATTAACCTAATCAGAGCAGCTGCAGATTTGAAGATATATTTGTGATGGAATAAATTATGGCACCATATGTACGTATTAGTAAATAAGAGTTTGTATCATCACCTTGCATCGGTGCATGAGGCCAAATTTCGTTATCAATAAAGTCATGGATTGCGGTATTTAATTATATATCATATTCTCTTGCAATTTTTTGCTTAGCTTAATTAACATTAATGTAATTGTTCTTTGGCTGTTATGCAATGTAAAAACGCGTCCTCATCATCACTCATGAACACTTGGGTAAACAATTACATTTCCCTTTTCTTCAAGGAAATTTTATTGGACCTTTCTATGTATATGGTCTCGTTAAAATAAAAAAGATCAAACTTGTATGGCTGCAGTTTCTGCATACAAAATACCAAAGATCTTTTGACTAATGCAATTTTAGTTTTTACACCTCATTTGTTAGGGTGCTAAAATCTCTTTGATAAATGCCATTTATAATCCATCCATTAATAATGTATGTTGAAAGGTTTATGTAGAGCTCACCTTGGTTGCTCTTTCTTACAAGTTATCACCTCTATATATACCAAATTAACTTCGAGCAACGTGCAAGTAAATTTAGAAGATAAATTCCTCGTTTATGGCACTTGATTATTATTATTTTTATGATATTCAAAATCTTTTATAATAAATCTTTGAGCCCTAAGACAATAATAAGAGTGAAATTTATATTCTCTTAAAAGTTTTCATTACCTATTCTAAACTGCAGTAACTTAGTCAAGCAGCCTGTTGACTGAGTGAAATTTAGTTATTGCTTGACATTGACATTAAGATTCATGTATGCAGAAGGTTGATGATGATACCTAACAAATTCAAGTGTTCCATTTTCCACATAACATGATAACAAGTCGCACTCAATTGGGCTTGAGCTGCCAAACACTTGACATCTTCTCTGACTGCAATTGATTTTGGTCTATTTTATATATCCCGGATATTCCGCAATGAAAAATAAAATATATAAAAAATGAAATTATGAAGAATAAACGTTTATCCTCTGCAAATCCGTCTCTGGAAATTGCAAGAATCCCATCTACGGGCTAAAAGTATAATTTCTTCTTACGAATTAACATGTTATGATGGCCATTATATTGAGCGGTGCAATTATTTTCCAAGATAGAACTGTTGAGAACTTTAAACCTTTATTTTGATTCATTAATCATGTCAACATGCATCTTTTGTGTAGCGTATCATAAAGTAGAATTTATGCCGCCATATAAAGAAATCAATGAGTAAATAATGTGATGAATGTTTTTTCAATCCTTACACTTTGAGTTAATTAGCGGTTAGTTTTTTTAAAAGGTGTCCAAAAAGGTCCATACCGTTACTTCTAGTTAGGGGTGAGTAATTTCGGATTTGGATCGGATTCAGATGATTCCGATCAGATTTTGGATAATTCGGATTGAAAAAAAATCCATCCGATTTCAATCCGATCCTTAAATCCGATCCGATCCGAATTAATTTAGATCCGATGAAAATTTCGGATAAGTTCGGATTTGGATAGGTTTGGATGAGTTTGGATTTCAAATTCTCTTTCGAATTCAGATTAACAGAATTCAAGATCTAGTTTCATGCACCACGCTAATAAATCAGGAAAAAATAAAGATTTATCTGCAACTCAGAATCCAATCATGAAAAGTTAAAATAAAAATAAAAATAAAATAATGCCAAGACAACAATCAAACAACTTATAGATCAAATGCAACGCATTACTTCACTCCCGGAGAGATTCCATTATTGTAAGAATGAAAAAAAAAAAAACGCAAATTTCCCTAAAGCTCTCAAGAATAATTAATATACTGAAACACGGGAACAATACTGGATAAAGAATTTCATTAACCATCTCTAACTGCTAACCAAATTGTAACAACTAATTCCCCAACCATACAAAGTATAAGTAAAATAAAAAAAAAACAATAAAATACGTGTTGCTATATTCTAAGCAACCGAATGACTCGCGGATGATCAAAAGAAGCACAAAATTCAAAGTTTCAAAAGCAAATTGTCGGGAGGAAGTCATGGCGGCTGGACGTCAGTCAAGACACGGTTGGATTCGTTTGGGTTGTGTCATCGTCGGCGTGGGTTGCCGTGTGTGTCAGGTCCCAAGCCGATGGATGTGGTTGGTGGTCGTCGGTTAGCTCATTGTGGTTGCGGCTGGGTTGTTTTGTTTTACTAATTTGGGAATTGGGAATTAGGTTTGGGTTTTTTTTTTATGATTTCTTGCTTTTATTTTTTTAAGTAACAGTGCAATCCGATCGGATTATTCAGGTTGACCCGAATCGGATCCGATCCGATCCGAATCAAATCCGATTGGATTGCACATCGGATTGCACAAATTATATCCGATCAGATTTGAAGCTAAATCTTAATCTGATCCGAATTTATTCGGTTAAATTTCGATTGGATCGGATCTATCCAAATTCGACCCGATGCCTACCCCTACTTCTAGCTAATAGATTTAACTTTTCAGGGAATTTTTATTTGTTGTTTGATATAACTTTAAAATTCCAGCAGTGATGCCACCTCTTTAACTATTATCAAATTCTTCTGAGAGTTCATCTTACTTTCAACTTCAAACTCTCATCCTTTCATATCTCCTCGTCAAAGTTTAAGCCCTTAAAATTAAAATCAAAGAGCAATATTTGAAAAGAAGTAATTTTATATTTATTATATTTCATTAATTAATCTAAATATGTATAATATAGACAGAGTAGAAGCCATCAGGTTCACTTTCAAATACTAGTTAGAATTTCAGAAATTGAAAGTTTAATTAGAATAATTTTTGGGTAGCCTTTGAATTACAATTTTTGGTGTTAAATGTTTGTTATATTAATTTGAATTGTCTTAAAGTTGGTTCATTCTATGCTGTCGTGATATCAATCATAGTATCAATACAGTATTTAAGCATAAATCATGTAAATGAAACATAAGGCATGTAAATTTAACACAAAACTTGTAAATTAACATTATGTGTAAAACAAATTAAATATAAATTATATAAATGAAAATAAGACCTGTAAATGGAAGATAAATTAAGTAAATTAACATAAGAGTGGTAAATTGGTGTATTAATAATAAATAAAACAAAAACTTACAAATATACTATAAAACTTGTTAATCAACAATAAGTATCAAATAAAACATAAATTAAGTAAACAAAAATAAGATATGTAAATGGAAGGTAAAACAACGAAATTAACATAAGAATAGTAAATTAGTGTATTATTAATAAACAAAATAAAAACTTAAAAATATAACATAAAATTTGTAAATCAACATTAAATGTAAAATAAAACACAAATTATGTAAAGAAAACACAATACTTGTAAATAGAGGGTAAAACAAGTATTTTAACATAGAAGTGGTAAATTTGGATATTATTGGTAAACAAAATAAAAACTTACAAATGTAACATAAAACTTGTAAATCAATGGTGAATGTAAAATAAAACATAAATTGTGTAAATGGAATATAAGACTTGTAAATGAAATGTAAAAGAAAAAAAATTAACATAGGAATGGTAAGTTAGTATATCATTGGTAAACAAAACAAAAACTTATAAATATAACAAAAAAACTTATAAATCAGCAATAATTGTAAAATAAGGTATCAATTAAGTAAATGAAACATAAGACTTGTAAATAGAAGATAAAACAAGTAAATTAATATAAGAGTGGTAAATTCGAATATTATTGGTAAACAAAACAAAAACTTACAAATATAATATAAAACTTATAAATCAATAATAAGAGTAAAATAAAAATAAATTATGTAAATGAAACATAAGACTTATAAATAGAAGGTAAAATAAGTAAATTAATATAAGAATTATTTAAAAAATAAAAAATTACAAATGTAAAATAAGGACTCATTATAATAATGATTATCTTATATATTTATTGATTTTGTTTCTAAATAGAATAATGATAGTTTTGGGTTTATGTAATATATATGATGATATATGTGAAATTTTATTAAGGATAAAACTTATTCTCAAAATCAGATTTTGAAAAACTATGCTTTTTATCTTTTTCAAAGCTATTTGTAAGATAAGGTAATATTACTTTTTTCTAAATCTCCTTGACAGAAACTGCAAATGTTTTTTAAGTGCAAGTAAGAAGTAACGTTTAAACTTCATGAAGTATGTATAAAACATAAAATTAGATCTAATTTTATTGATATATCATTTATGTTTCGTAATATAAGAATATATTTTTAATTTTTTTTGCTTGATCCAATCAGGAAGAATAATTTTTCTTACTTAATTTGTGTAGTGACAATACTACGATAGAAAATGAAAAAGGAATTATGAATGTCCTAGAATGGATATAGGAATTTATGA
>NW_006261964.1:21310980-21316485 GCF_000493195.1 Citrus x clementina
ATAAAATAAAATATTTTTAAATGAAAGTTTAATGTTGATTTACAAGTTTTATGTTAATTTACAAATATTTATTTTTTTACAAATTTAAAATACCAATTTACCACTCTTATATTAACTGACTTATTTTATCTTCCATTTACTAGTTTTATGTGTAATTTGTAAAATTTATGTTTATCACGACATTGATGCCATAATTTTAATCACAACATCAAAGAATTTTTCTTTAAAGTTTTTTTTTGTGATATTTGTTTATTTTTTTTCTAAATTATTAATAGCACATTATTGGTGCTTTGATGCTTATGGCAGATGCTCTACTATATATTGTTAAAAGTCCTTTTTTTTTCTTTTTTCACACTACACACTTGCAGATATTATGATATTCATAAAAGTTGTGATAATTGAAAATAGTTTCTTGACTCTTGTCAAGTTAATTTATTATTTATTATTTCATTAATTTTTTAATAAAGTAAAAATAATTCTCTAATTTATTATAATTACAGGATACAATGTCAACAACTAGTCAGCCAAGCCAAGAAAAAAATTTACTTTAAATTTTTAAGAAAATAGGCAATGGTCAACGATTAGTCTCAAATTGATGCTCTTCCAATAAACGACATCCTTCTAAGTCTCAAACGGTTGAAGTTAAAAATTGAAGAAACTAGAATACTTATAAAGAACATGATCCTGGATTACATTGTCAAATAAGGACTTACCCTATTAATCAACTTGATGAAATTCAAAGGGTGCACATCAAAATAGGACCACGTCAACCTAAATTATGAGATTTTCCACTAATTGATGATAATATACAAGAACATAGATATCAATATTCTTGGTGATGTAATATGAACTCAATCTCAAATGACTGACATATCATTTTGAGGGCTCATGCTTGTTTGACGGGTCGTTGCTGGAGCTATAGAGCAAAACTTACATTGTTGAATATGTTGTTTGAAGCTCTTATGTAAGTCACATGTTTAACACATGACACATGGCAAAATCAAGCTAATCTAAACAACGAAATTTAGCGTATGTTAGGCATGTGATGAAGTTGTTAAGTTAGTTGATTTTGGTTGGAAATCTAGCTAACATGTACCAAACTCAGAAACTGAGTATATAAGCTGCTTCTAGCATGTTCTTTGCATCATTCAATCAAGAGATCAGAGTGAATTAAGAAAAGGGAGAGTTTGTTCTTGCACTCTTTGTAATCTCTGTGTAATTTTTGTAACCTTTTGAATTCAATATAGTGAAAGCTTGCGGTTGGTTTTCTCAATGGATGTAGGCATTTGAAACAAGTGTTGAACCACTTAAATCTTGTGTGTGTTTTTTGTTTCTTTGTTTATGATTTTGATCGAGTGTTGAGTTTGTGAGTTTCTTGGATTTATAGTTCTATATTTTGAGTCTAAAATTAGCCTCAGGGGTGGACTTGATCCAGTTCATAAGGGTCAAATTCTTAACAAATTGTATTAGAGCCTTTGATTTTACTTTAAGATTCAATAAATGGCAACCAAGGTAGATATGAAGAAGTTTAGAGGTCAAAATGATTTCAATAGGTTAAAGATCAAGATGAAGGCTCTTTTAATCACTCAAGGTCTAGGGCATGCCATAAACCAACTACCAAGGCTAAAGGAAAAGAGGCTTCATCCTAAAAAAAACACCAGAGCAGGTAGTTGAGATTGACAAAATGGCAAGAATAGAAGAAAATAAGAGAAGTTGCTAAAGAAAAGTTTGTTGCTAGGCTCTGGACTAAACTAAAGCAATGTGCATAACAAATCTCTTGTTAATCAACTCTACATGAAGAAGAAAATATTTTCTTTGAAGATGGTTGAAGGGTCATCACTTGATGATCATATTGATGAATTTAATAAGTTCTGTGATGACCTGGACACAATTGATGAGGGGTTGAGTGATGGGAGTCTTATTGATAAGCTTTTTACTAAAATTATATGAGCATTTTGTGGATGCTTTCTTTATAGGAGACAAACTCTTTCCTTGGAAAAGGTTAAGTTAGCCTTTAGAACTAAGAAGCTGAAAGACAAGCAAGAGAGCTATAAGAATTCAATGAAGGATTAATGGTAAGAAGTAGCCTTAAGAAGAGGGAAAACAAAAAAAGAAACAATGAAGATCAAAGTCAAGACAAAAGCACTTAAAGTGTTTTCATCGCCACAAGGAGAGCATTTTAAAGAGATTGCCCTGAGATAACGACCAAGGTTAAAGGCTCAAACGATAAGTCTAGATATACAGGCCCATAGAAGAAGTTAATTTTGAAGCTGCTAGAGTACTCATTACCTCAAAACAAAAGTATCAAGATCAATGGGTTCTTAACTCGAGCCTTACCTTTCACATATGTCTAAATAGAAGCTATTTTACTTCATATCAGTCATGTGATGGTTGTATAGAATTAATGGGAAAGAACTCACTATGTAAGGTAGTTGGTATTGGAATTGTTTGCCTTAAGATATTTGATGGTGTAATTAGAGAACTAACACAAGTTAGGTATGTTCCTGAACCAAAAAAAGAACCTAATTTATATTGGCATGCTAGATCAAATGTGTTGTATAGTTAAGGATAAAAGAGGTTTTTTTAGGGTTATTAAATTTAAAGGCTCAATGGTGATCATGAAAGGTACAAAAGTTAATTATTTGTATATGTAAAATGGATAAACAACTATGAGGAAGGCAAGCTTAACTGACAATAGAGAGAATAGATCTAACTTGTGGCATTTGAGGTTGGGGCATAGAAGTGAAAGATGCTTATAAGAGCTTCAAAAGCAAGGAGTGTTTGGAAATGATAAGATATGCTCTTTGGGATTCTATGAAGACTGTATTCTAAGCATGCTTTCTAGGTTAAAGTTTGAAAAGATAGTTAATACTACCAAAGACAAATTAAGATATACACACTCTAATTTGTGAGGCCTACCCATGTTACATATCTAGGTGGTTGTAGGTATTTTGTGTCTTTTATTGACGATTACTCTAGGATAGTTTAGGTTTATGTTCTGAAGAATGAGGATGAGGTTCTTGAAAGGTTTAAATGATAGAAAATCTTAGTTGAAAATTATATATATTTGGAAGTGAAAGCACTTAGAACAAACAATGATTTGTAGTTTTGTGACAAGCTATTTAAAGATTATTGTGAAAAGAATGGCATTTTAAAGCATAAGACAATGATTAATACACCTCAACAAAATGCACTTGCTGAGAGGATGAATAGAACATTGATGGACAAAGTGAGGTGTATGCTAATCAACTCAATGTTGCCAAAAACTCTTTAGGCAGAAGCTTTGAACACTGCTTGCTACTTGGTAAATAAAAGCCCATCTAAAGCTATGAGCTATAAAACACTAGTGGATTTGTGGTCAGGAAACATGTTGACTATTGTCAACTTAGAATTTTTAGTTGTTTGGCATATGCACATGTCCAAAAATGTACGGTAGAACCAAGGGTATTGAACTGTAGATTTCTAGATTATCCTGAAGATGTTAAAGGCTATGAGTATGATGTGTTGAATTAAAACCACCTCATTCCATAATCAACACATTTGTAATCTTCAATGAAGCTAAATTTCTGAAACAGCCAAGAAACTCTGTAAACGAAGTACAAAAAACTGAAGAGGAACCTAAAACAATTTAGTTTGAGGTGAAGTTTTATGAACAAAGAAAAGTCTAACCAAATATTTATTGAAAAAAATAGAAAGTGTTACTGATGAACTTGAGGCTGAACAAGAAGTTAAGACAACAGAAAGTGATAGTGACACTTATTAGTTGGCTAGAAATAGAAAAAAGAAGAGCAATTAGACTACCAAGGATATATGCAGAGGTAGATCTGATTCTATATGCACGGATAGCTGCATAGGAGATTAATGATGATGAACTAAGGACTTATCAAGAAGCAATTACAAGTTAGAATAAGCTGCATTGGCAAAAAACAATAGATGCAGAATAACATCCGTTATTAAGAATGAAATTTGGAAATTGATTGAGAAACCAGAAAAAAAGAATATAGCAAGCTGGAAATAGATTTTCATAATAAAAGAGGGGATACTTGGTGCTAAACCAAGAATGTTTAAAGCTAGATTAATGGCAAGAGATTTTACACAGAGAGAAGGAATTGTATTTAATGAAGTTTTTTCTCTAATAGTAAAGCATGCTTTCTTCATAATCATCCTTGCACTTATTGTAGTTCAAGACATGTACCTTGAACAAATGGATGCTAAATCAACTTTTCTACATGGTGAATTGCAAGAAGAAATTATAATGCAACAACCTGAAGGGTATGTGATACTTGAAAGAGACGATCATGTGTGTTTGCTTATAAAGTCTCTGTATGATTTAAAACAATCACCTAGGCAATGGTATTTAAGATTTGGCATCTTCATGATAAAATATACTTGTAGCAAGTTTAGTTATGATTGTTGCATGTACTTCAAAAGGATAAGTGAAGGGAAGATGATATATCTCTTGTTATATGTTGATGATATATTGATTGCATATGATAACTGAGAAACGATTGAACATTTAAAGGGTTTTATGAGGAGTAAGTTTGAAATGAAGGGCCCTGGACTGCAAAGAAGATTCTTTGAATGGAAATAATTAGAGATATAATGACAATGGGGAAGATTATGTTTCTGACTCAGAGAAAATGGTGGTATGTATTATTGCAAACCAGTTTAGACACTATTTGCAAATTATTTTAAGTTGTCTGTTGTCTGCTATACAATGTCCAGAGAATGATTAAGCACAATTAAAAATAACATAACTCCCTTATTCAAATGTTATTGGCCTTATATATGTTATGCTACTTACAGACCAGAAATCTCACATGCTATAAATATGGTAAATGGATTCATGATAAATCCCGCTATTGATCATTGGAGAGCTGTTTAGTAGATAATGAGATACCTGAAGGGCACTTTGGATTGTGCTTGGTTTATGATGGGTCAAATAAAGAAGATCATACATTGTTGGCTATGTGGATTCTAATTCTGCTAGGGATCTTGATAAAAAAAGGTATATAATAGGGTATTTGTTCATTTTAAGGGGTTGTACTGTTAATTGGAAAGCAACATTGTAGAGTGTTGTTCCTTTATCTACAACAAACTGAATACACAGCGGTTGTAATAGCTATTAAGGAAGCCATTTTGTTCAGATGAATGATTAATGAATTAGGATCAAAACATAGGTTAGTACAATGTATTATGATAGCCAAAGCGCAATACATCTTAGCAAGAATCAGACACATCATGAAAAGACTAGACATATTGATGCAAAGCTGCATTTTGTAAAACTTAGTCTCTTGAAAGGTTGTGAAATTGCTGAAGATACACATAGAGGAGAATCCATTTGACATGCTAACCAATGTTATACCATTCTCTACATGAATTTAACAGGAAGTTTTAAGAAATTGCAAATAAAGAGGAAGAAAACTTCAAGGAGCAACTAAAGTATTGAGTTCAAGGTGGAGATTGATGTAATATGAACTCAATCTCAAATGACTGACATGTCAT
>NW_006261964.1:21317287-21359890 GCF_000493195.1 Citrus x clementina
ACTTAGCAAAACCAACATTGTTGAATATGTCGTTTGAAGCTCTTAAATAAGTTACACGTTTAGCATATGACATAAAGCAAAACCAAATTGATCTAGATGATGAAATTTTGTGCTACTTTGAACAATATTAAGTTGGCATGTGTTAAGCATGTGATGAAGCTGTTAAATCAATTGATTTTGTTGGGAAATCCAATTAATGTGTAACAAACCAAGAAATAAATATACAAAATGCTTCTACTGTGTTCTTTGCATCATTCAATCAAGAGATTAGAGTGAACTGAGAAAAGAGAGAGTTTGTTCTTGCATTCTTTATAATCTCTGAGTAGTCTTTGTAACCTTTTGAATTTAATATAATGAAAGCTTGTGGTTGGTTTTCTCAGTGGATGTAGGCATTTAAAACAAGTGTTGAACCACTTAAATCATGTGTGTGCTTTATGTTTCCTTGTTTCTAATCTTGATCGAGTGTTGAGTTTTTGAGTTTCTTGGATTCATAATTTTGTAGTTTAAGTGCGAAATTAGTCTTCAGCATGGATTTGATCCAGTTCATAAGGATCAAATTCTTAAAACTTGGTTTAGAAAATTTATGTGGCTTGAGTACTCTGAGGTGTAAGATAAAGCATTTTATTCTCCATGCCTTCCTTTCAATGAAGTTCTATCGAAATGTCCACACTTTATTATTAAGGGGTTTTTGAGTTTGAAGAAACTCAAATGTGTCACATCATAATGATGCTATTCAAAGTTGGGGTTGCCTAAAGAATCCTACTCAACACATAAATAGACCAATGAATACTCAACTTTATAGAAGTTTTAAAGATAAGCTACGATTGAATACCTCAATTATTGTTGTCAAATGGTTAGCAAAGCAATCTTGTACTTTTAGAGGGCATGATGAATTAGCAAATTTGGAAAATCAAGGAAATTTCGGAGAGATGATAGAGCTTGCGACAAAATATAGTAAAGAAAGTATTGAAGTTTTCTTACAAAATTCTCCATTATATGCTAAGTGTACAACATCTAATATTCAAAAGAAGCTTCTAAATATTCTTGCAAACAAAGTGCGAAACAAGATAAGTGAGGAAGTTTAAGATGATAAGTTTTGTACTTTTATAGATGAAGCTCCTGATGAATCTAATAAAGAGCAAGTGGCTATCATTTTAAGATACGTTGAGTGTGAAAGGTATATTTGAGAGTTTTTTTTAAGTTGTCAATTCCATGCAAAATACATCATCAACTATGAAAGAAGAAATATATATAATGTGCTTGCATGATACAATCGATTATTTAAAGATATATGAGGGCAAGGATATGATGGTGAGCATTGTTTTTGAAAGATTGTCCATTTGCTTATTATATACATTATTTAGCTCATCAACTACAATTTGCATTGATTATAGCATTTGAAGATGTGCTAGACGTGTGCTTTTTTTTTTTCAAGCATTGGGATCAATTGTGAATGTTTTGTCTTCTTCTATTAAACATATTTTTGAGTTAAAATCTATTTGTGAAGCTGATATAGCTTCAAGAGAAGTTCAAATTGGTATAGGGGCCAATCAAATTTAGACTTTGCAAAGTGTTGGAACTACTCAACGGGGCTCTTATTTCCTTTCTATCAATAGATTAATTGATATTTTTAGTGTTGTTTGTAAAGTTCTTGTGAGGCTGGTAGAGTGTGCATCTAACAATGGCATGTGTGGAGAAGCTAAATGTGTGTTTGAAACAATGACATCTTTTAAATTTATATTTATTTTGCATTTATTAAATAAAGTGTTGGGGGTGAGTAATTTACTCTGTCAAACATTATAAGTAAAATCTCAAGATAGGCTTGGCAAAATCCGGGTCCGGTCCGGGTTTTGGTGTTGCCCGGGACCGGACCGAATGAGTGAAATGTAAGACCGGACCCGGGTTAAAACCTAGTTTTTCCGGGTGCGGTCCAGGCTCGAGCCCGACACCTTTAGGGTCCGGGTTTTGATCCGGGCTTCTAAACCCGCATGTGATAACTTCATTTTTTTTTTCTTCAATTTTTTCTTTCATTTCTCTAACAATGTAAATTTTAAAAAAGAAAATAATCAAATAAACTCATTCAATCTCAAGCTTTAAAAAAGAAAATAGTCAAATACAAATATATAACACACTAACAATGCAAATTTTGTACAAATGATAAATAAAAATTATTTCAATCTACTTTCTAATACCTAAATTCATCTAATTTCTAACTTAAACTCATTCAATCTATATATAAAAATAAATAAATTAAATTCAACAACACAATAATCACACAATAAATTTAAATAACATCCAGCATATCATAAATTCATAATTATATATTTATATATTGTTAACATATATGTTTCCATAATGTTGATTTTGATGATAACAAACAAGATTAAGAATGATTAATCTTTTCAGTTCAAATTATTTTCTTTTTAAATAAATCATTATTTTCACATTATAAAGGTTTCATATTTAATGGAAAAATGATGTTATGGAATTAAAGTGTTTTGGACTAAAATGAAAGTATTTTAAAACCTTTGATATTGTTTTTAAAATTTCGGATTTGGACTTATTTGAAATTATTTAAATATTTTGGGTCATTCTATAATTTCACATAGTTTGGGTGAAATCATAATTTCAGAAAGTTTTGGGATTGACAAAGCATTATTTAAAAATTCTGAAATTGGACCTATTTGAAAGCTTTCATAACGTTTTGGGCCATAGTACAGTTTTATAAAATTTTGGGGTCAAACTATAAATTTAGAAAATATTTCACTGTAGCGGTTACTGTAGCAAGCGGCTAACCGGATCCTGACAAACGGTAGACCGGATTCGGGCAGAATGTTTCTGGAACTTAAACGGCTAACCGGATTTCACAAGCGGCATACCAGATGTTCAAAAATTCAAAATTGTGGTTGTAACGGTAACATTAAGCGGCTAACCGGATGTCCATAAATGGTAAGCCGGTTATGACCAAAATATGCTTAACGGCTAGTTTTTTAGCTCAAACTATATAAACTCAAATCCAATTCATTTTTGGTAATCTTTGCAAGCAAAAACAAGTGCACACAACATATATTGAGCTTCAATTTCGTAAATCATCATTTATTAAATCATCTTTGTTCTTCAATTTGTATATCCACTCTTAAAGAGAGTTTCATTGTTGTAATTTTCATTTCTCATCAAATTGTGAGTGTACAAGTGTGAGAAACGCTTGGGGTGAAGAGATTGGAGAGATAATATCTTGTTGTAAAGGTTCATTGACACCTTGAAGTCAATTGTAAACGTTTGAAGCCTTAGAAAGGCTCGGATAGTAAAATCCTCAAGCCCGGTGTGCTTGGAGGCGTGGACGTAGGCGGGGATTGCCGAACCACGTAAAAATCCTTGAGTTTGCTTTCTCTTCCCTTGCTCATTTATTATTGTGCTTTCATTGAATTTATTGTTTTCAAATTTATTAAGGCATTAGATTGGATTGTTGTATGGTTTGCTTAGCTTAATTTTTAAAATCCCAATTCACCCCCCCTCTTGGGTTGCCTAGTTAGTATTTCATTTGGTATCAGAGCGAGGTGCTCTTGTGTAGACTTAACCGTCTTGAGTTAAAGATTAATAGCAACCCAAATTAGTTCAACTTTCATGGAAGGCCAATCCACCGCTAGACCTTCATTCTTTGATGGTAATGACTATCCTTATTGGAAAACTAGGATGAGAGTCTTTTTACAAGCCTTAGATTATGAAATATGGGAAATAGTTTGTGATGGTTCATTCATTCCTAGGAAGAATGTTTTAAGTGAGTTGGATAAGAAAAATAAGTCTTTAAATTCCAAGGCTATGAATGCTTTATTTTGCGCTTTAGATAAAAAGGAATTTCATAGAGTTTCAAATTGTTCTAATGCTTATGAAATTTGGAGAAAACTTGAAATTGTGTATGAGAAGACTACAATCGAGGAGGAATTTCATGAAGTGTCGAATTTGGCACTTATGGCAATTGGAGATGAATCGGATGATGAACTTGATGAGGTAAATGATCTTCCTACTTATGATGAATTACATGATGCTTTTAAAGAATTGCATGATGAGTGGATGAAACTTGGTAAAAAGAATGCATGCCTTAAGAAGAAAATGCTAGAACTTACAAATGAAAAGGATACCATGCAAAAATGCATTGATTCATTGAATGAGAAGATAAAGGAATTAGAATTAGAGAATAAATCATTGCATGATGAAGTTGCATTATCAAATGAGAAATTTAGCACTTCACACAAGCATCTAGAATCACATGTAGATAACTTGAAAAATGAAAAGGATACTTTACAAAAATGTAATGATTCATTAAATGAAAAGATTAAAGGACTAAAGTTAGATAATAAAATGTTGCATGATAGAATTGCATCATTTAAAGTTAAATAAAATATTTCGTATGAGCATGAAAAATCACATGTTGATAAATTAATGAAAGAAAATGATGTGCTTAAGAAAAAGAGTAATGAGCTCAATGAAATTGTGTTAAAATTCACAAATGGTCAAAAGAACTTAGAAAAATTACTAAGCACTCAAAAATGTGTGTTTGATAAAGGAGGACTTGGTATAAGCCTTACTTGAAACAAAAATATTATAAGAACTATTTTGTTAAGGCTACCTCCACAAGTGATCATAAGATTGTTTGTCATTATTGTAATGGAAATGGTCATATGAGTTTTAGATTGTCCAGTTAAGAGAAATGTATATTATGGAGTCAAATGTATTTGGGTTCCAAAAGGAACTAAATCTAACATTCAAGGACCCAAGAGTATTTGGGTACCAAAGCACACAACTTGAATATTTTTTTTGTAGGTTCCACAAACAAGGAATGGTGGAGAGTTCCTTGATGAAGCTTATGAGGATAATCACTTGATCAAGTCTAAGCAAAAATAATGAGGCAAGATGATTTAATTGTTTTGGTAACTATTATTGCCTTATTGATTATAAGTGATGGTCTTTTAATCTTAGTAAATATTTAACATTTCATTTGGTATCATAATATTAAGTGCATTAACATGAAGTGGATAAGTTTATCTTGCCTATTTATTATGTTGAGTGGATCATGATAAATGGATAATAGCTTGAATTTGTTAAAGTATACTTGTATGTTTACATGATTGAATTATCATTGTGTTTAACATTGAGTGCTTTATCATGATGCATGGTTATATATTTATGATGATAGCTTGACAACTCATCATGATAGATTTGTTTGATTTTGATGATTATGTAATGCTTAAGCTTGATAAATGAGTGATATGCTTGAATTATTAATCTTTGAATGCTTATATGTTTCATGATTGTGTAAAATATATACATGATGAATGAATTATATGTGTGAATTCTTGTACCGTTAATTGTGTTATATCATCATTCATTTATAAAATTGACATCATTGTTTGATATGATTTCATATGTTTGGTCTTATATGCATATATGTTTCATGCAGTAATTGGCTTATTGAAAAGTTAAATGATTTTTAAAATTGATCAATTTTTAAGCCAAAAATAAAATGGTGTGTATAATATAAGTTTAAGAGCTTATCAAAATTCAATAAGAGTTAAAATGATTTCCAAGAATTAACCCGTATACCGCTTCCTATCAACCAAAAAACTGTTTGTCTTATTGATTATTCTCTGGATTAAATCTGGATAACCGGATTTAGCAAACCGGCAAGCCGTTTCTCTTATGGTTGCTAACTGAACTCAAACCAAATAACCGGAAAATGAAAAATCGGTAAGCCGCTTTTAATATCTCACTTGCTAGAAATAATCGGTCAACCGGTTATAAAATCCGGAAAAGCCGGATTCGATTTGCTTTTTGCTGGATTCAACCGGATAGCCGGTTATAAAATTCGGAAAACCGGATTTGTGCTACACACTCACTGGTACACAACCGGATAACCGGTTAGGCACATCCGGATAGCTGGATTCGAGCTTTTTAAGGACTATTCATCTTTTTTTTTTCTTCATTCGACAATCCGGTTCTCTCTCTCTCTCTAAAATCCACCATTTTTTATCTAATCAACACCATACATCACCTTAAATCATCTCTACGATCATTGTAATTGATTTAAAATTACCCATTTTACTCAATATCTTGAAAACCCGAATTTGTGAATTTTGAGTATTTTAAATTGCCACTCCATAGTGTGCTCTCCTTATGGATTTTACCATAGTTTTCTATTATATTATGCACTTACATTTTCATATGCATTGTTGCTTTCATTGTGGATTGATGATGATTATTGTTTGATATTTGGATGTTTTATATTTGGATAATGTGGAACTAATGTGCTTATCTTGACTTTTTGATGATCAAGAGGGAGATATGAGATATAAGGGAGAAATACATCTACTTTGAGATTCTTAAGCATATGAGATTTTTTAAGTTATATTGAAATGTCACATTAGATCTTTGATAAGTTTAGTTGTCTTGATTTCTAAAATGTGATTAATAATTATGAAGCTTGGATAGTTGATAATATGTTCTTATAACTTTTGCATGCCAATTTGGTAAACAAATTAAAACCTCTTTGCGAAGAATAATTTTCAAAAATTAGGCATGAACTTGGAATGATGAAATTTATTAATATCTCTAATCATGTTATTAGTACTATTAAAATTGATTTCTTGATGATTTTGATGATTGATGATTATATGTGTGTTGCTTGATGAATTGGTAAAGTTGTTGGTTTGTTATAATTGTTGAAGCTTATATCTTTTTAACCATGTTGTGTATTTTGTGAATTTGTTCATTTTTAAGGGAGACTTTGCCGAAATTTTTGCTCACACAAAATGGGTAATATGTTCATCGAATTATTTTTGATGATCTTGTTTCGATTGCATCTATCTATCTTTTCTTTTTTACGATGAAGGGGGAGATAAATATGATATGTTTTTGGATAAAATCATTTCGGTTAAAATTTTAAATTGGCCATATATTTAGGGGGAGCATATAATATGATTTTGGATAATATGCATTTTGAACTTTTTTGTTGTCCAAAGGGGGAGACAAAGTAATATATCATTTTGATGTTATTAAAAGGAGGAGAATAACATGCACTTTGAGTATTCTTTTGATGATTGATATTTGATTATGGTGATGATTTTGATGATTTTGGGATATAATAATGATTTGATTACATAGTCGTTTTATATGATAAGTTTATGTTGTGAGTTGTTGATTTGGTAATTGATGGAATAATGGTTCATGATATTTTGGTGTGATGATTTGTGTATGGAGTTGGCTTTTATCATGATCTATAATAATTTGGATGTGATATTACTAAACTTGTATTTGAGGTAATGCTTGTTGTTAGGGGGAGAATGTGTTGAAATTTCTACTCGGACAAACATGAGTAATAAATTTGCTACTCTTATTATTTTCCTTTAAGTTTTCTTTTTGATGATGAAGGGGAAGAAGAATACATGTTTTTAAATTTATAAAAATTTACTACTCTTTTTCTTTGCCAATTAAGTTTTCTTTTTGGTGATGAAGGGGGAGAAAAATACATGTATTTAAATATGTTAATTTAGCTAATTGGCAAATTGTAAGAGAAGATTATATTTAGGGGGAGCAATTTGTGGAATCATTCTTTAAATACATGAAATGTTTGTCATCATCAAAAAGGGGGAGATTGTTAACATATATGTTTCCATAATGTTGATTTTGATGATAACAAACAAGATTAAGAATGATTAATCTTTTAAGTTCAAATTATTTTCTTTTTAAATAAATCATTATTTTTACATTACAAAGGTTTCATATTTAATGGAAAAATGATGTTACGGAATTAAAATGTTTTGGACTAAAATGAAAGTATTTTAAAACCTTTGATATTGTTTTTAAAATTTCGGATTTAGACCTATTTGAAACTATTTAAATATTTTGGGTCATTCTATAATTTCACATAGTTTGGGTGAAATAATAATTTCAGAAAGTTTTGGGATTGACAAAGCATTATTTAAAAATTCTAAAATTGGACCTATTTGAAAGCTTTCATAATGTTTTGGGCTATAATACAGTTTTATAAAGTTTTCAGGTCAAACTATAAATTTAGAAAATATTTCACTGTAGCAGTTACTGTAGCAAGCGGCTAACCGGATCCTGACAAACGGTAGACCGGATTTGGGCAGAATGTTTCTGGAACTTAAACGGCCAACCGGATTTCACAAGTGGCATACCGAATGTTCAGAAATTCAAAATTATGGCTATAACGGTAACATTAAGCGGCTAACTAGATGTTCATAAATGGTAAGCCGGTTATGACCAAAATGTGCATAACGGCTAGTTTTTTAGCTCAAATTATATAAACTCAAATCCAATTCATTTTTGGTAATCTTGGCAAGCAAAAACAAGTGCACACAACATATATTGAGCTTCAATTTCGTAAATCATCATTTATTAAATCATCTTTGTTCTTCAATTTGTATATCCACTATTAAAGAGAGTTTCATTATTGTAATTTCATTTCTCATCAAATTGTGAGTGTACAAGTGTGAGAAACGCTTGGGGTGAAGAGATTGGAGAGATAATATCTTGTTGTAAAGGTTCATTGACACCTTGAAGTTAATTGTAAACGTTTGAAGCCTTAGAAAGGCTCGGTTAGTAAAATCCTCAAGCCTGGTGTGCTTGGAGGCGTGGACGTAGGCGGGGATTGCCGAACCACGTAAAAATCCTTGAGTTTGCTTTCTCTTCCCTTGCTCATTTATTATTGTGCTTTCATTGAATTTATTGTTTTCGAATTTATTAAGGTATTAGATTGGATTGTTGTATGGTTTGCTTAGCTTAATTTTTAAAATCCCAATTCACCCCCCCTCTTGGGTTGCCTAGTTAGTATTTCATATAATATATATATATATATATATATATATATATATATATATATATATATATATATATATATATATTAATTTATTAAAAAACCGGGTCTGGTCCGGGTTCCGGGTTTTTGGTGTTGAACCCGGACCTGGGCCTGAAAATGTTCGAGTTTGAGAATTTCAAACCCAGGTCCGGTCCGGGTCTCGTCCGGGCGGGCTTTTTTGACACCTCTACCTCAAGATATTTTAAATGTTATGCGCTTAGTCTCTACAATGAACAAACTTATTCAAAGGCTTTGAGATTGTGGTTGGAAATTTTTAGTGCGAATGTAGTTTTATTTTGTGAAAAAAAAATGAGATAAAGATGCTTGATATGACAGCTCACCATTTGAAAGGCACATGACATTTTTCTCAATAGAATTATTATATTACAATTGGGTATTATTATTAATTTTATTATTTAATGCTGTAAATTTTCAGTTCGTAAAGTTGAATAATAGATTCACTGGACAGATAATGGAACTCCTCACTCTTAATTCAGCTTTAAGTCAAGTTGAGGCATTTAAGTCATTTAAAATTGAAGATATTCGTAGTCTTGTTCAAAGATTTTACCCTCAAGAATTTCACATAAATTGAGCTACAAGCATTGGAAAGACAATCAGAATGCTTTAAGATTGTGTACCTCCTCTTCAAGTGTTACAAAATATTTCTTCCATTTTTGAATTAAGTCAAAGATTAGTTGAGACTAAAAAGTCACAGATTTACTTCTTGATTGGCAAATTGATTCATTTAATATTAACACTGTTAAGAAAAATATTCCATGTGGACTAAGTATTGAACTTGGGTTATGTCTATAAGACTTCAATAATCCTCAACTTTTGAACTACCTTTTAGGCTGAGTTAGGCCCATAGGCTATCATATGGTATTAGAGCCAGACTCATGCATAAGTGAATCCATATTATCTTACCATGTGACAAGGAACGATCAAAAGATCGACTTGCATGTGACGGGGGTCTTAGGAAAAATATTCCACATCGACTAAGTATTAAACTTGGGTCAAGTATATAATACTTTGACAACTCTCAATCTTGACTAGATTTTGGGTTGAATTAGGCCCACAAGCTTTCATAAATACTTCCTGTTTCGACAACAAAAACGGAGAGAGCATTTCTTTTATGGAACTTATTAAGATAATAGATCGAAAAAAGATGGAGAATTAATTTCTTTAAGATTGCATGATTGTCTATATTGGAAGAGAAATTGTTGATAGTATTGACCTAGATTCGATAATAGATGCATTTTTTTTTTGAAGAATTGCATGACACAAGTTCAATAGCACTTTTTTTTATTTACATTATATTCTCATTATTATTATTATTATTATTCTTTTTTTTTTGGCATACACCTTAAATAATTTCATTTGCATAGAATAAAATTTTCTAGGAATAAGACTTATTATGTCCTTTAATAGGTATATCTTTAATTTATTATTAATAAATTCTCTATACAATAGAAAAGCATTTAATTAGAAAAAAATCCAGCCCATACCAGAAGATACCACCAGCTTCACCATTGGGAATCGAAATGGGAAATCAAAATGATTAATTGTGTTTATTTACTAAAAACATAAATAGATTTTGAATGATTAACATATTAGGGAATGGAAATTCCATTCTGATTTCCTTGGGGAAAGTGAGAATGAAAATGGTTATTGGGAATACAGAATAAATTGACATTGTTAGCTTTAAAGAAAATCAAAATTTCTTTTTTCCCCATTTAGATAATAATAATAATAATAATAATTGCAGAGTGTATCCATTATTATTATTGTTGTTGTTGTTGTTATTGTTGGTTATCGTTATTGTTGTTCTTGTTGTTATCATCGTCATTATTAGAAAAAAATTTAGCCCATACCAGAAGATACCATCGGCTTCACCATTGGGAATCGAAATGGGAAATCAAAATGATTAATTGTGTTTATTCACTAAAAACATAAATAGATTTTGAATGATTAACATATTAGGGAATGGAAATTCCATTCCGATTTCCTTGGGGAAAGTGAGAATGAAAATGGTTATTGGGAATAGAGAATAAATTGACATTGTTAGCTTTAAAGAAAATTAAAATTTCTTTTTTCCCCATTTAGATAATAATAATAATAATTGCAGAGTGTATCCATTATTATTATTGTTGTTGTTGTTGTTATTGTTGTTCTTCTTGTTATCATCGTCATTATTAGTACCACCACTACTTCTTGTACCTAAAAAAGGATTGATTAATTAAAATTATGAAAAATGTAGTAGTGAATTACATTCTCATTTTGGAAGTGCCTTGGTGGCTTTAATATATTAATTTGTTGTTTAATTAGTTGGCCATTCAAGCATGTGTATGAGCATGAGTCCTTGCCTTATTGATTTGTTTTAGGTTTAATATGATTCTACCGATCAAATGTGCTATGAAATGTACAAACTGTGAGTTTCATTTTTGGATTCGACATCTGTAGTAATTAAAGTAATTAGAATAGGTTGGAATCAAAATGATTAGACTTAGAATAAGTTGTTAAAAAAAGCTGTATGAACTGAAATAAAATTAATTGTATTATTGTTAATGTGTTTTTTTTGTCTTACAATCAGGATAGATTGTTTTAAGTTATTAAAATGTTCTTAATTAAAATTATGTTTTTGTTCCATAATAAAATGATATGTAATGGTAATTTAAAATGAAATATATGCACCAAATACTTAGAGGTAAATGAAATTTATGTCATTCTGACAATATTTAATAAAGTTTGTTAATATTGTTGCACCAAATACTTAGAAATAAAAATATTGGGAATAATGCTTTCCATTGCCTAAGTTTTAGTTGTTGATACTCCCAATTCTATGATAATTTACACAATATATTATAAATTTTGAGACATAAACGAAAATTTTAAATAGAAATAGTCAATCTTTTTTTTCTTTCAAATGGAATTAGGGATGACAAATTTTTCTAAACTCGACCCAGACTTGGACAAACTTGGTTTGTCTGGTCCAAGTTCAACCCATATTGGATGCATTAATAATGCGGATCCAGATTCATTTTTAAAACCCAGACGTATTTGAATATGGTTTTGGGTTCAGCCGAACCCAGATTTCCGAAACCCGGACCCAGATTACGGTGTTTTATAATTTATTTATTTATTTATTTTATTATTAAATATAAATATAAAAGCAAAAAATTAGGGGAAAAAAAGCAAAGCAAACCCTAAGGCCTCACGCAACTGCTACCTCTATCTTCCTCATAAAGCCTCACACCAGCCACCACATCTGTAACATATACACCTTAATTTTTCCTAATTAAGCGTATTATGTATTTTTCATTTCAGTATTAATTTTAAAGTCATCAGATTGGTTACAAATTACTACGGGTAAACTTGACGCAGCTCGATTTCTTATCATGAATTAATGGATTTGAGTCGAGTTAATAAATGAATCGTGTTTTGAATAAATTTAAATTTGTCACGACATAAATCAATACAAATGGAACGCGATAAAAGGGTCTTGTAGTCGGATTTTATTTCCATCATGGGTCTGGTATTAACTTAATTTGTATTAAGCTTTAAAAAAAAAGAGAGAAAGGGAACCGTTTTTATAAATGGAAAGAGAGATGAGTTGGTTTCCAAAAAATAGAAAGAGAGAGACTCGTTTGACCCGACCCGACCCGACCCGCGAGCTTGAATCGTTCGGATCTCCGTTTTTCGGCCACCACTCCAGATGAGCTTGCTACCAAATCAAAGCTTGTGAACTGGCCATCACATCCCCACCGTGCACGTCACCGGAAACGCTCAGATCACTGCCGTTTTTAGCTTGAAAAGCCACATCCAACAACCCGTTTCATCTCGCCGTGATTTCATCGGAGTTAGGCCGCGCCACCGCTTGGATCTTGTTCCTTACCTCACCCTCATCATTTTCTGACCAACCCCGTCACCTGAAACGTCGGCCACTTGGAAGCTCGCGGCTTGGGAAGCTTGATCCACCGCTGTTGCTGCGCGTGGGCAGTCACCGTTAGCACCATTGGACTCACCAAGGTCAGAACTATTAGACTTGAGCTTACTGATTAGTATTAAAAATTGTTTAATTATGAAGCGATAATAATGTTATTTTGTGCTTATATTATAATTTATATTTTTGTTTATGCAATATATTAGGAATTATTAATTATGTTTTAAATATATCTAATTTTGTGTATTTATTAGGTTAAATATTAACTTCACGTAATTCGAGACTCCAAACAGATAAATGGAGGTCAAATTTGGATTTCGGAGGTCCGAAAACCTTAAGATCAGTCAAGATCGGCTTAAAATTGGGCTTGTGCAAAAAGAGTTGACTTTTTCTATTGACTGAGCACTGATTGGATGATGAAATGAGCTTACAATAGATATGAGTGCATGGGATAGCTGTCAATTTTGACTAAATCTCAACCGTTCATGATTCAATGGTCATGATTGTGCCACGTGGAAATGATTGGTGAAGCAAGTTGTAGGATCCGAATCTTTGTATTCGGGTCAACCCATCCACCCATTAACCCGCCAAATCTCAACCATTTTTTGCCCAAATTGGACGAGTCAAACAATGCCACGTGTGATGTTGACTTTTGAAGTTTGACCAGCTGTTAGATCTGGATCTAATGGTTGTGAGGAGCGCATGCATGAAGCTTATGATGGACCGTAAAACACTAGATTATGATTTATTTTTCTATAAATAGAGCCTCATTTTTATGTTTTCAATCATCTCTCTACATCTCTCTTCTTCTCAAATTCTCTCCATCTCCCTGTAATCTTGATTTTTAGGTGTGTTTTTAATATTTTGTATAATTATTTTTATAAATAAATTTAGTTTTATTTTCAATTTTAGTTGTTTTTATTACTTTTAATTATAAGTAATTTAATTTTAATATTTCTTTTTATTTCAATTATGCTTAACTAAATTATATTAGTTAGGGTAAGGTGAAACTCTTAGGAAATAAATATGATTTAATCAAATTCTATTTTTAATTTTATAAATTAAATTATTTTCTATTTAATTTTATACATATTTTATATTTTGAAATTTTGATTTATTGTAGACAAACAAAGGGGTTTTGGCACAATAAATTCTTAATATCTTAATATAAGGTATGGTAAAATGATATTTTGACTTATTGTAGACAAATTAAATTTTGGCACAATAAATACTTAATCCATCATAAAATTAAAGGGAAAATAATAATAATTTATATAATTAATATTTTGGGCAATAAATCTAAAAAAATGCCAAAAAGAATTTATTAAGTTTTATTTACTACTAAGAGTTGATCCACAACCCTAACTTGTTCAATTTCATAGTTTTATTTAAATTAAGTTGTTTATATTCAAGTTTTAATTCCAATTTTTAGATGAAATAAAATAAACAAATTAAATCTCTTCTCTGTGGATTGACCTCGGACTCACCGAGCTATAATATAACAAGACACTCTTATACTTGGGAGTTAAAAATTACTTTTAAGTTGTGCCACTTACTGTCGCCGTTGATTGAATTCTGGTCATCGTTGACCGACAGTGGCAATTCGGAGGATCCACGAACGAGAATCAACTCGCAGACGTTGACGATACCGAGTTCAAACATCGTTACTGTGAGTGGAATATATAAAACTTATTTTCATAATATGTTCTGATTTTACAATACGGTACAACATATTTTGATAAATGAGTATTTAATGCTTTGATTTAATAATTTTCTTGAAAATGGATATTTATTTACATGTTGATATTTATGATTTTGAAAAATGAGTTTGATTAATGATTTTATTATCGCTTTTGAGTAAATGCATGATAATAGAATTGAGTGGATTTGAAATATGTTAAATAAAAAGGAAATGAGATTTCAGATATGATTATATGTTTATGTACATGTGTATAAAAGGTTGTTTGCAAAATCATTGGACATTACCCTTCCCCTCCAAATACAGTGATACAGATGAGATGAGAGGCCTTTAGGGCCTGTTTGAACACACATAGAGGCTTTGGGCCGTGTGTTTGGGCGCTTTTGCCTTTTGGGGGCATATGCATATGGTATGATGATTATAGAGATGCAGATAGGGATGGCAAAATTCAGATCCGGATTAAACTTTTGGCATCCGGATCCGAAAAAAATATGTGGATCCGGATATCCGATTTATGAAGATTATAGAGTTAATTATGCTTATACATTTAAATAAATAATTTAATTTATATATTTTTCAATTGAAATTTAATTAAATAAATAATTTAATGATAAAAAATACTAATCCGGATATCTGGTTTTCATGATGCACTTGCATCTGGATCCAGATTCGGATTCGCACGGATTGTGATTTTTAAGATCCGGATCCGCATTTTTTAACATGCGGATCCGGATTTTATTGCCAACCCTAGATACAGATATTGAGATACAGATGAGATATTATGATACAGACGAGATATGATGATACATATGAGATATGCTTGGGCGACTTGTCCTTTGGGGATCAGATTATGCATGCACATATATGATGAGATATGAGATAGTACTTCCTCGTCTATCCGTGTAGCTCCGGGGCATGATCGTTCCCTGATTGCTCGTCCATCATGGTTCGAATATGATGAGTTTATTTCTCTGGATACTTGTTTGGTGATAGCTTTTGGTATTCAGTATTTGATTTTATGAATGTTATGATTTCATTAATTTTATGCAGATTTATGTAATATTGTTATTTCAGTGCATGATTTGAATTAAATAAGTTTATTTAAGTTCTTATGATATTTTGATGAAATTGATTTGGGAAAGATTAAATAATTTTAAATAACTTTATTTTTCAAAAACTACTATTTACTCACTGAGCTCACTAAGTTTTTTACTCACTCTGTTTTTATTATATTCCCCCCCCCCCCCAAATTAGAGATTTGTAGATACATCAATCAACCTAACAACGATAGTTAGATTTGAAATTATGGTCACGTGATGATGTTAGGAATCATAGATGTTTTGCTGGGACATTTTAAATTGTATAATTGATTACTTATTTGTGATTAAGGATAAATTATTGTATTCTTGACATTATATGTTTGAAGGATACTGGTATTTGATTGAGGAAGTTGGTTGTGGAGGTTGATTGAACAGTGTATCATTTTTGGGAGTGTTAATTTTATAAATTGCAGGTTTGGGGATGTCATAATTATATAGGAGACTCTGTCGAATTTTTTTTTTTGGTAGAATTCTTTGATATTAGAATTATTATTAATTCGGTTAGGCAAGATATATAGACTCGTCTAGGGATTCGGGGCGAGTCGTTTCAACCTCTCTATCTCCCTCATCCTCAAAATCAATTCAATATTTCATGATTTCATTTTTATCAATACATCATCAATTTAGATCATCGTCACTTCATCATCCATCATCATCAAGAGCACCAACCAAGTTGTGCCGCCGTCAAAGTCGATCTCATCTTTGGCTAAAGAGCAAGCTTTGCTGCTAGTTGCTAACCCCTTCTTTTCTCACTAGAATTAACCACCCATTGTCGCCTTGGCTGCCACTTGATCAATCAAAGTAATTTTTTTTCTTTTTTCAGTATTTTTTTACTTTTGTTTAATTCTAGTAATTAAATTTTTTGTTGTTGTGAATGGCCAAATACTACATTTTAACACATAATTGTAAACTTTATTATTGAAGCAAGTAAATTTAGTTCAAATATATGAATTTGTTATACTTTTTACTTTTTTTGCAAATTCAAAAGAGCCAAAAGTGTGCTGCATGAAGACCTCATCGCTCCTGCCTTCAACCAATTATCCGTGTTCAAAACTTGCAATTCGGATATCTAGATTTTTCTAGGTTGAAGATAAATTGTTATTCCGGTTCGGAACTAGGAAGGCCAAACTTAGACTCAGACCAGATTTTGTCATCCCTAAATGGAATAATAGACATCTCTTTTTCAAATATATAATAACAAACTTCAATTACGTATACCTATATTTGGTTGGAAAAAATGAAAGAAAAGGAGAGGAAAGGACAGGGAAGAGGAGAGAAAAAATCAGAAAAAAAATTGTCAATCTTAATTTTATTATTAGATTTGATATATAATTTATCTTTTTTTCACCTTATTTTTTTCCACTCCTCTTCTTTTCTTTCATATCTTCAAACAAAAAATGCCGACTTCTACTTTACTGTCAGTAACTGATGCAGCGGAAGTTTAATGTTCAAAATATTCCGTTGATTCTAGAGAATACCGGAATAAAAGAACAACTAAATTCACGTTGATTCAAAAGAATACCGCGAACTTAGGGGTTAAGACTCGTTGATTCAGAATACCGAGAATTAACTATTCAAATACTCACAAAGAGATTTGAAAATTGAAATATTATTGAACTCAAAATTCTCTGCTTGTAAAAGTTACAAAAGACACTTATTTATACTAAGTAAGACTTATCCTAATATGATTAGAAAACCTATTTTAATAAGACTTATGCCTAAATTAGGAATATTACCCAAATAAGCAATACCTAAACAATAAGACTCTAAATAGGAAACCAAATTAAATTAGAATACAAATTAATTAAAATATTCCTAAATATTATACATTTAAATATAATTAGGATTTCTTCAATTTCTTGCTCTGCATCATTCCCGCTAGGTTGGAGAAAATTCGTCCTCGAATTTTGTATATTGTAATCTTCAAGAACATCTTCATGTGCATAAGGATTAATTTTTAAAACAGAGCTTTGGCATAGACGACGAACTTTAAATTTTCCAACTTTTGTAATAATGTCCATCCAATCACTCCAATGGCGTAAAATAAATTCTTCTATCAACAACTTCTCCAATAATGTCTTCTCGTATTGTTCGTGTCGAACTTCAACATAGTTAAGGAAAAACGATTTCTTCTTATAATCCACTAACTGTTGAAAAATATCACAACTCTTTTTGTCTTCTTTCGGCAAATCAAGAGAACAATAAGAGATTGTATCAATAACTATCTCTCTCTCCTCCACAAGATCAAAAGATGGATAAACAATTACCTCTCCTTGTCCCACAATATCAAGATACTCATCAAATTTAGACGATTGATCCAAATCAATATTGTCTTTGTGTTGAGGATTTGTTGTAGACATGAATGACCAATTAATATTCTCCTCGGAAGGAATAATATTGTCGAAAGGAACAAAGTTACAATTTTCCTCATTATCTTCATAACAAACATCATCGTGAACAACTTCATCAAATCCATATGCATGCTTTATGTGTAAAGATTTTCTATCTCGAATTTTCTCTAAATCTTGAGAAATTGAACGCAAAATCCTCAACATCTTAACTAAAACATCTCTCAAGATGAAATCTTCACGTCGATATTGTGATTTCATGATATAATTTTTTTCTTTTTTTTTCCTATGCTTTTTTTGGTGTTGTTTGGGTTTTTTTTTTTAAACTAAACGGAAAAAAAAAAGGAAAAAAGGAAAGGTTTGGTGGTAGATGGAGTTAGATTGGTGAGACCAGGTTTTGGCTCTGATACCAAGCTGATGCAGCGGAAGTTTAATGTTCAAAATATTCTGTTGATTCTAGAGAATACCGGAATAAAAGAACAACTAAATTCAGGTTGATTCAAAAGAATACCGCGAACTTAGGGGTTAAGACTCGTTGATTCAGAATACCGAGAATTAACTATTCAAATACTCACAAAGAGATTTGAAAATTGAAATATTATTGAACTCAAAATTCTCTGCTTGTAAAAGTTACAAAAGACACTTATTTATACTAAGTAAGACTTATCCTAATATGATTAGAAAACCTATTTTAATAAGACTTATGCCTAAATTAGGAATATTACCCAAATAAGCAATACCTAAACAATAAGACTCTAAATAGGAAACCAAATTAAATTAGAATACAAATTAATTAAAATATTCCTAAATATTATACATTTAAATATAATTAGGATTTCTTCAATTTCTTGCTCTGCATCAGTAACCACACCCACGATCAAATTAAACTTCAAATTAGGCGAGCAATGGTAGGTAGTTTTGCACGCTTTCTCAAATGTCATGTGTACTGTGGAGGAGTAAGAAACATATGCATATTCGCCACAGATAGCGGCAGAGTCTTCTGACTAGTGATCAAATAACTTTTTTTGTGAGCAACATTAATAAACCTACCAAGAAATCAAGCAAGCACGTACTGTGGGGTCAAAATAAATGAAGTTTAATCCATATTTTTTTAGTTAAGTACTCGCTTAATTTTTATATTTCAAAAAATGTCCTAAGACATCCATACTATTAAATATGTGACACTCTTATCCTTTCTCTAATAGTTTTACAAAAATATTATTGATAACAATAATAAAAATGTTAAATAAAAATTAACACTAAAATTAAAAATAAAAATTAAATTAATTTTTAATTATTATTTTACTTTTAAGATTAATTTGGTAATATTATAAGTATGCCCTTGGTTAATATTATAGTATTAACCTTACTATTATTAGTATGTGTTTACTTTGTCTTGTAATTGGCAAAGATTTTTTCAAGTTATTAAAATGCCCTTAATTAAAATTATGTCTTCATTCCCTAATAAAATGATAAGTAACAGTAATTTTAGAATGAAATATAGGGAAAAAGACAAACACACCCCCAATGTTTAGGCAAAGGGACAAAAATCCCCTAATATTTTAAAAAAGACATTTACACCCCAATTTATTATAATTTTACCATTATACCCTTCTAGCATATAAAAAAATTATTAGATTATCCAATTTGTCTATATATTGTTAATAAAATTATAAATAGACAAATTGGATATTATAAAAAAAATTATAAATATACCCTCATTGTCCAATTCCTCTATTTAAATTTTTATCAATAACCAATTTTCAAAAAAGACATCTATAGACCTAAAAAAATTGTAAATAAATTATAATTTTAAAAATAAAATTAGTTATTAATAACCAATTTTATTTAAACTTTAAACTTGTATATTTAACAATTCTCCATATGTCAATCATTTAAACTTGTACATTGATAACCAATTTTCTATGTTATTTATTATGGTATTAATAACCAACTTTATTTTTAAAATTATAATTTATTTACATTTTTTTAAGTGTGTAGATGTCTTTTTTGAAAATTGGTTATTAATAAAAATTTAAATAGAGGAATGAGGTAATGAGAATATATTTATAATTTTATTAATAATATATAGACAAATTGGATAATCTAATAATTTTTATTTTATATGCTAGAAGGGTATAATGGTAAAATTATAATAAATTGGGGGTGTAAATGTCTTTTTTGAAATATTAGGGGGTTTTTGTCACTTTACCTAAACGTTGGGGGTGTGTTTGTCATTTTCCCTGAAATATATGCATTTTTATTATAATAGTAACCTTAATATTATTATTATTTTTATAAATTAGTTGTTATAAATATAACCAACCATACGAATTACATATAAAAGAAAGCACATTAATAATACACGAATTTATAATTTATTTCTTTATTAATTTATTATTAAATATAAATATAAAAGCAAAAAGTTGGAGCCAAAAAAGGCAAAGCAAACCCTAACGCCTCACACAGCCGCCACCTCTATTTCCTTGTAAAGCCTCACACCAGCCGCCACCTCTCTATCTCCCTCATCCTCAAAATCAATTCAATATTTCATGATTTCATTTTTATCAATACATCATCAATTTAGATCCTCGTCACTTCATCGTCCATCATCATCAAGAGCACCAACCAAGCTGTGCCGCCATGAAATTTGATCTCATCTTTCGCCAAAAAGCAAGCTTTGCTGCTAGCTGCTAAGCCCTTCTCGCCTCTCATTTCTCACTAGAATTAACCACCCATTGTTGCCTTGGCTGCCAATTGATCAATCAAAATAATTTTTTTCTTTTTTTGTTTTTTGGTTTTTTTACTTTTATTTGATTCCAGTAATTAAATTTTTTGTTGTTGCGAATAGCCAAATGAACATTTTAACACATAATATTGATATACAGTAAAAACTCTATATAGTCATATTGTTGGGACCGTAGAAATTTATTCTTATAAAGAGGTTATAACTCAATAAAGGTATAATACAAAAATTATTGTCTTTACTTAATTATCTGGAATGCAAGTGATATAGAGGTAAATTATGTCATGTATTAATAAATTAATAAATGAGTCAAATTCAATATATAAACATTAATAAATTAATTAGTAAGTGAGTCAAATTCAATGGATAGATATTAATAAAAAAGATATATAGTTTAAAAAAACTAATACAAAAAGTTTCATATTAGGAAGCTACAAATATACTTAAGAATGTAGAAATATTTTGGCTTCAACAATAAGATGCCTATGCTGACCAATTAATACATACCCGCAAGTTGAAAGATGTGGCGGCAACTTTAAAAAAAAAAATTTGTTCCATCTTAATTATTTAATGTAACATGACATATTTTTTTGAAATATTATTACTATATGAAGGTAAGTTTATTAACAAGGGACCTACAAAAAAATATAACTTATTACAATGTGGAGTTTATTTCTAATTATAACCGGTTCCAAGTTGAGACCATTATTACTATGAAGAGGTTATTCTTATATGAAGTATTCATATTTGGAGGTTATACTATAACTGTAAACCTTATTATTGAAGCAAGTAAATTTAGTTGAGATCCATGAATTTGTTCTACTTTTTACTGTTTCTGCAAATTCGAAAGAGTCAAAAGTGTGTTGCATGAGACCTCATCGCTCAGGCCTTCAACCAACTATCTAGGTTCAAAACCTCCAATCTGGATATTCTGATTTTTCTAGGTTGAACCTGAACCAGACCGGACCTGGGATTTGAAAATTTGGGTTTTTATTCGGGTCTAGTGAAATAAATTGTCATTCGGGTTTGGAACCAGGAAGGCCAAACCTAGACCCGGATCAGATTTTGCCATCCCTAAATGGAATAATAGACATCTCTTACACAACTATGTAATAAAAAACTTCAATTACACATTGGAAAAAAATGAAAGAAAAGTAGAAGAAAAGATAGGGAAGACGAGAGAAAAAATCAGAAAACAAATTATCAATCTTAAGTTTATTGTTAGATTTGATATAAAATTTATCTTTTTTTCACCTTATTTTTTTCCTCTCTCCACCTTTCCTCGCCTCTTCTTTTCTTTCATATCTTCAAACAAAAAATGTCAACGTCTACATTACTGTCAGTGACCACACCCTCGATCAAATTAAATTTCAAATTAGGCGAGCAATGGTAGCTAGTTTTTGCACGCTTTCTCAAATGTCGTGCTCTGTAGAGGAATTAGAAACATATGCATATTCGCCACCGATAGTGGCAGGGTCTTTTGACTAGTGATCAAATAACTTCTTTTGTGAACAAAATTGATAAACCTACCAAGAAATCAAGCAAGCACGTACTGTGGGGTCAAAACAAATTAATACTCATTTAATCCTTATTTTTTAAGTTAAGTAGTCGTTTAATTCTTATATTTTAAAAAATATCTTAAGACACCGATACTATTAAATATTTGACACTCTTATTCTTTTTATAATAATTTTAGAAAAATATTATTGGTAACAATAATAAAAAATGTTAATTTATCAAATTAACACTAAAATTAAAATAAAAATTAAAGTGATTTTTAATTATTATTTTACTTTTAGGATTAATTTGGTAATATTATAAGTATGTCCTTGGTTAATATTATAATGTTAGCCTTACTATTATTAATATGTGTTTACTTTGTCTTGTAATCGTGATAGGCTTTTTCAAGTTACTAAAATACCCTCAGTTAAATTATGTCTTCATTCCCTAATAAAATGATAAGTAGCAGTAATTTTAGAATGAAATAGATGCACTTTTATTATAATGTTAACCTTATTATTATTATTTTTTATATGAATTAGTTGTTATAAATATAACCAACCATACAAATAACATATAAAATAAAGTCCATTAATAATACACGAATGAGATACATATAACATGTAAAATTATATAATTGGATAGTTGCATGACCACGTCGATGATAAAATCTAATCAAGACGTGTTCCACTTTCTAACCCGTGTTGTATACTTCGGGTAATTAAGTGTCTAAATATGCACACCGCAACTGTAGATAGGAAAAAATTGCAGTTGTAGGGCACAGCCAAAGGATAGTGACATACATCAGGAAATTAAATTAGCCTCAGACTTTTCAAATAACCCGAAAGACAAGCTGTCGGATTAATTTATTTTGAAATGTTCAAGTTTTTATTTGTTATCAATGTGGAATTTTTTGGTTTTTTTTGCCTTCCAATATGGTTCATAGACATGGTCATCATTTTCCTCTATAAAACGGCCGCTACGAAATGTTGTTGGTATATCACACTTTTGCATTTTCATTTTTCTCCACGCATGGCTAAATTCTTTAACTCTCCCAATACCCCTTCAATGGCTTCCGTGATCATCTTACTTCTGGGGATGCTAATCGCTACCCTGGACACAACAAGTATGTATCTTTCTCGAGAAAACGATCAAAATCTCCATGTTCTTCATCAAAAGTTAATTATTTCCTCCATGCTGTAAAATTCATCAGAACCATCCTTGACCGAATGATTTTTTTAAGTTGTTTTTTTTTTTACTAACTACTCCAGTTCGAAACCTAAAAGAAATATATTAGTTTGACTTCTGTCCACGCCTTACATTTAAAAAAGAAGAAAGAGAGGCATCAAAATCAATTTTGAGTTTTAGTGTTTTACCACGTCATGAGTAGTTAGTAAAATAAACAAAACAAGCTAAAAATTAATAGAAATTTTTAAAAGACAGATTTTGAACATGAGGTGCTAAATGATTAATTTACTGAAATCAACACCGTCCTTTGATCATTTTCGCTTTATATATATGAATTAATATTATTCATTACTATATGTTTTTAATTTTTTTTAATAAAAGTTTTTAATTTGTTGATTCTATATGTATATTACATATATATTGCAGGTGCTCAAATAGGTGTTTGTTATGGAATGCTTGGTGACAACTTGCCATCAAAACCAGATGTCATAGCTCTCTATAACCAAAATAACATCAGAAGAATGAGACTCTATGATCCAAACAAAGAAGCTCTCGAAGCTCTCCGTGGCTCCAACATTGAAGTCATGCTGGGCGTTCCCAACGATTTTGACCTCCTCCGAAGAATTGCTTCCAATCAAGCCGAAGCAAATACCTGGGTCCAAGACAACGTCCAAAATTTTGTTAACAATGTCAAGTTCAAATATATTGCTGTAGGAAATGAAGCAAAACCAGGAGACGACTTTGCGCAGTATCTTGTACCCGCCATGAGAAACATACAAAACGCCATTAACGGAGCTAACCTTGGAAGCCAAATCAAAGTTTCCACAGCCATTGCATTCGGAGCTCTTGATAAATCCTCTCCGCCGTCAGCTGGCTCCTTTAATCAAGATTACAGACCAATTCTCGATCCCCTCATTACCTTCCTTAACGAAAACAATTCCCCGTTGCTTGTTAACTTGTACCCTTACTTTGCCATCGTTGGTGACCGTCAAATATCTCTTGATTATGCACTATTTAGGTCCCAACAACCGGTTGTTTCGGACCCTCCGTTGAGTTACCAGAATCTTTTTGATGCCCAGTTGGATGCTACTTACGCTGCGTTGGAGAAAGCCGGTGGGGGCTCGTTGGATATTGTGATATCGGAGAGTGGGTGGCCGACGGCAGGTGGTGACGGAGCGTTAACGAATGTCGATAATGCAAGGACTTATAATAATAACTTGATACAGCATGTGAAGCAAGGATCACCAAAGAAGCCAAGGCCTATTGAGACTTACATTTTTGCTATGTTTGATGAGAAGGATAAAAAGGGAGATGAGATTGAGAGGCATTGGGGACTTTTTTCTCCAGATAAGCAGACTAAATACCAAGTTAATTTTAATTAATTAACCAAATCAGAGTAGCTGCATGCGGCAGCAGATTTGAAGTTAAATTTGTAATGGAATAAATTATTGCACAATATGTATTAGTAATCAAGAGTTTGCATCATCACCTTGCATCGGTGCACGAGGCCAAATTTCATTATCAATAATGTCATGGTTACGGTATTTAATTATATATCACTGCCTCTTTCAATTTTTGAATAGCTTAATTAACATGCAATGTAATTTTTCCTTGGCCATTGTGCAATGTAAAAACGCCCCCACAATACCAAATTAATTTCAACTAGTAAGAGCACAACAGTGAATTAAGCAAAATTAAAGGGCACTTCCTTTTTAAATATTATATGTATGAATCAAAACCATGCACATATTTGAATCTCAAACATCCTGTAGTAGTCCAAGTCTCCAAAAGATCGATATTATTTAGCTAGGAAGAAAAAAAGAACAGAGCAATCCCACTTTGTTTAATATATAAATAAATAAAGTTAATTAAAAAGGACGGCAAAAAAATTTTTCCCTGGGTATTGAAAGCACAGAGACACGTGGCAGTATCCGGAGCCCTTCAAAACGTCAAAGTCAATGAAGTAAACGGGCAACTACCGGGCAACTACAAATGAACCTACCGGGTAGTAAACGAAGTCCAGGCACAAATGAACCTACCGGGCAACTACAAAGTGAGCTCGTTTAACCATCCAATAACCATGCGGTCTATCTTAAAAGTCAACGAGCTTAAATCATAACATTGTACGTTGTACTACACTGAATTGAGATCTGTTCTTTAATCTATTTTAAAGGCCATGTCAAATTTAAACCCGATCACAGGTAACATCCAACCCAAATGGACTTAGCAGTTAGCACGTTGGTTTGGGATCGGCCTGATGTCCCATTGAGTGCTTTTAACACACCTCTATAGTACTTATAACACCCAATTCCAAATTTTAAACCCAAAATTAAAACCAACCATCATGCTATTTAAAAAAAAAAAAAATCAACTATCGTGATATAAAACTTCACCCTAAAAAAATATATTTCTTTTAACTTTTTTTAAAATAATTGATATATAAAAATCCTAAAATTTTAACTAATTTTCTCTTTGTTACCTAATTTTTTATTTCTGTAACTCTAAATTATCATAAGTTTATTACTACAATTATTTTTCAATTAAAATTTAAAATATAAGTATAAATTATAAAATAGAGATGGGTATAAGAAAATTTGTTAGAAGAATAATTTATTTAAATTTTTAATTAAATTTCCTTTCAAGACCAAAACGGGTGTGAAGGGGCCTTCTAGATCTAGAGTGTGAAAAATATTCTCTCGCCAACAAAATTTGATTTATGATTTTCTTGACATGATATAAGATATATATAAGAGTTTGCGGTTCCATATGTATGATGTATCACCTTACATGTAAGGGATCATGTTAGATCATAGACATTCATGACTACATGGTCTCTAATGTTTCTCACACTATATAATATAAGGGTAGAGTTATTTTCACTCTAAAAATTAGTATGAATACTCTATTATTTGAAACACTCATATAATTTTTTAAAAATAATTTTTTTCTTTTTATGTCTGTCAAACCTTTTAAATTAATTATCTTTTATTTACTATATACACCTATAAAAATATTCAATTCACCAAAAAAAAATAATAATAACAAGAAGAAGACATCTTTAATTCTTTTGGTAGAAAATATTTCATGTACTTATTCAAATCCATCAAATTAAAAAAGAACAAAAAAAAAGCTCATTTTCTTGAACAAACAAAGAGGAAATAATTTAAATTCCAAATTTATTATTTATCTAACCCTGACACAGCTTCAATTTTAAAAATTAATTAGTCGTGCAATCAAGCTGCAAGTTAGGTGAAGAAGAAGCTATATGTGAAAGTGCCATAAAAAGATTATTTAAATAGAAGAAGCATAGATGCATGAGATGAAACTAATTTTAGGAAGAAATCATTAACGTTAACGAATCATCACCAGATTTTGCCAACGTAACAGCAGATTGGTAGATGTCATGAAAGCTGAAAATTGATTGGAGTAATTAATAAAAGTTTATTTACTCAATCAAAAGGGTACGTAGTAGCTTCTTCGCAAATATTTATAAAAGTTTAGGATTTAAGGTAGAAGACCGTTTATATGTTAAAAGATTGAATTTACTAATTATATGAGTATCTAAAGTGATTACATTTTATTTACGTAAAGAAAATTAATAAATTATGAGTATTTTTTTTATCAAATTATTTTATTAAAATAAGAGTGCTCAAAATAAATTTTAGAGTGTAAAATGTCCCATTCATAGTACAATTACGGGCAATAATACCTAAAAAAAAATTGGAACATTAGTGCATATTATAGTTTTTTTTCTTTTTTCTAGAACCTCAAAAGTGAGAGGAAATAAAATTAAAGAGAAAAAAATGATATTACAATCAGGGTGGGACATCAAAACCTTACCCAAAAAAAAGAAAAAAAAAAGTGATCACAGAAAACAAACTAACACATAACTGTTAAAACCTATTCTTAAAATAACGCATCCTATCATTAGTACGTATTATAGGTTACAAAGATTGTCAATTTTTCCCATACTGTAATCAATATATACCATTTATTCCCCTGTTGTTTTATAATAATTAATAACCACTTGACAGCATAAATTTACAATATTATCCTTATTTTCAAATACACTCTTGTTCATATTTATTACAGATTAAATAAATCACATGAATGAAAATTAAAATAAAAAATTAAGTATTAAAAATAAGAAATATATGTTTTAATGTAAAAAAATTAATAATAAAATATTTTTCTTGTATTTTTTAATTTTATAAACATTTTCTTATAATAAATATATAAGAAACTTATTATAAAATGATAAAAAAATTATTACAAGAAAACTTGAATGATAAATAAACATTATTAAAAATAAAATATTTTTTGTACTTTTTATATTTAATTTTAAAATATTATAAAAACTTATTAGAAGAAAATGTTTACAAAATAAAAAAGTACAAGAAAACATTTTATTATTAACTTTTTTCACATCAAAACATAAATTTGTTGTTTTTAATACTTATTTTTTTAATTCAATTTCTATTCATATGATTTATTTAATTTATAATAAATATGAATAAAAAAGTATTTGAAAATAGGGGTAATATTATAAACTATTGTGGGCAGGAGGGTTATTGGCTATTATAAAAATAATAAGAGGGTAAATAGTATATATTAATTATAGTAGGTGGGAAATTGGCAATCTCCCTTATAAGTGATTGTCTCATGAAAGATAATAATTTTCTCTTAGCACAAAATAACTAGTTATAATTTATGATCTCTCTCTCTCTATATATATATATGTGTGTGTGTGTGTGTGTACAGAAATGGAGCCAGCATGGGACCAGCTAGGGCTGGCTTTTAATTTTTTTTATGATTATATTAAAAAATTATATTTTATTTGTTATTTATGAAAAATGCCTCAGCTAAATTTTAAAATATTTCATACTGTCCCTAGTTTAAATTTCTAATTCTAAATAATTTAATTAGTTATTAACATTTCATAAAACTCGATTAAAGACATGAGAACAAATGTTAAAATAAAAGACAATCATAACAAAATGTTAGTATAATGGTTAATGGACCAGACTGTAATCTTTTTGTTTTCTATTCAAGCAAAATCAATTATTTGGTCTTTCAACATTGATCCATAAGTTATAAGTCTACCTAATTCTGATTTTTAATTTTTTGATTAATCTTTTGTCTAGTTTTAAATTCTATAATTTTATCATGCATTCATGTTTGCTCTGTGTGTTGCAATATATGAATATTTTTGTTATTATTAAAAGATTTTAAGAGCAAATTCAACAATAACCTAGTCTTGTCTATTGAAAAATACATTTTTACTTATATTGATAATGAAACTATCATACATTATTTTCAACTCATAAAATCCTATTGAGGAGTTTTCAATGAGAACAATTGTAATAAGTAAATTTATTATTAATGAATATTATAGTTGTAATGTTATATATTGTTATCTAAATTTTTAGAAATGTATTATACTTTAAATAGGGTTTCAATTAGATGCATGCAGACGCACTCTATAAGGAGCACGATTGTGCATGCGGCAAGCTCCCATTTGGAGTTTGTGGGGCCCACAACACAGTTTTCCAAATGAGGACTTAACACACGCGCAATCGTGCATTCGAGTCATGTTTGATTTTAAATGTGCCCCAGCTGGATCAAAATTCTGGCTATGTCCTTGTCTATGTATGTATGTATGTGGAACAATATATTCCTATTATTTCAAGGTAATTGCTAGAAATGCTCTAACTTAGAGTATTACTAATTAGATCCAATGACAGTAAAAGGTGCTCTAAGTTGGAGTTTCTCCAATATAGTTAACATTTAATTGTATTTATCTCCATATATAGTCTTTAGATATACATTTACTTATAAACTATAGTGGTTAATCAGTCTTCCACCAGTCTACAATTAAACATCAACCGTCCATCCATGATCCACTTACCCCGTTATCCCGAGGCGGAGGCCTACTTATATTTATATGTATTTTTATATTATAAGTTATTGCCAATGACATATTATATAGTTTCACGTCAGCTGTTAGTGTCTATATATTGTGTTATATAAATATATCATACCCGAAGCAACCACAATCAAGAACTGGAAAAAGCAACCTAAGTACTTGTGCAGAAGCTAGTAGATACTTTTTCTGATTTGAAGAATATGGAAACTATCTGTGCAGGTATTTCATCAGGGCAAAGTTAAGTTGAATTCCAATTATAATTGTTTATATTAATATATGCATTTATGAAAAAATTTCATGATTTGAAATTTTCAGGTAATAATGAATGGTCAGAGGCTAGCATTGCTCCTTTGCTGGCTATATTATTGATGATGTGATGATGAGTGACAATCTTAATCTTCTCATACTCTCTCAATATATGAAAGAAATCCTGAAGAGTCTGGTTAAGTACAATGTTATTTTTTTTTTATATTTTATTTAATTAAATAAAGGATATGATGGACACTATAGCTTAAAAATTGTGTGAGTTCCTGTCGGTTTGCTTCAATAATAAGATCTCCTGACATATATATAAGACATTTTCTTGTTTACATTCATATACTTTGTTTTCCTTAAACTAAATAAATAAAACTTTTGTGTGTCAGTTAGCTACTTAAGTCTGTTATGATGACGCCCTCTCTTCTTGAATACCATCTTAAAACAAACTGCACGCATGTTAGTTTTGAAACTTAGTTTACTTACAAACTGATACAGTATGATTTAATTGGCTCAAGTGATAATTATAAAGTCCTATTATTTTTCATTGAAATGGTGAAATTCTATTGGTGGCAAATCAGATTAAATACAAACCAAGTATGTCAGTAGTTAAATAAGTATAACATTACTCAAAATTTAAAAAGAAATTATGTTTCATTTTTTGATAAACCTTAATAAATATATTAAAAGAAAGCAACATAAACTTTGTATATTTTAATCATTATGTAATAAAATAGTACTTTTGTAATAGAATTTACCAAATGCACATAGTTTAATTTTTAAACACACAACAACAACATCAACACAGTCTACTAAATGTTGAGCTGCTTTTTTAATTAACAGGTTATTTTATTTGCACAATTGATAATTTCATCAGCGAACGCAGTCTTAAACTATCCCTAAACACTATTTTTTTTTTTTAAATGAGAAATTAACATTGGCTAAGCGAGAGAAGCTTTATTTGCGTAAAAAGACAAAGCGAATACAAGACAAGGGGATGCAATGAGCGTTAGTTACCCGTCAGTTCTGTAAAAGAAGCAACAAAAAAGATAGGTGAATGCCAATAGCAAAACGAACAAAGTCAGAGAGATCTATAATTGATGAAAACATTGGCGTCTTTAGAAATCTCCATTGGTGGCGAGTTCCACCAGCTCATGACAACCAACATCACCGAAAGTAGCCAAAATTTTCTCTTCGTAGGTGCAGGAAGAATGCAAAATCTTCCCTGCAGTCCTTCAGACGGTGACAATTGTACCAACTGATTGCGAAGGCTCCATCATTTCCATTTTTTTTAATAATATCATTTTAATAATTTAATGCTACAACCGAATTCGTTTATGTTTATACTCGACCATTGCATGAATTTTTTTATGGGTGGGGTTATTCATATTCTAAAAGTTTTTCTAGATACTCAAATTTTAGTAAAATATTATGTTCTTAAAATACGCATTATCTAAATTACTGTAAAGTGGACAATTTTGTTTCACGGAACAAAAATATATTTCTCGTAACAATTTGCTTATCGTCAAAGCAACAAGATAAAACTACCTTAGCTTAAAAATCAATTTTATGCTTTTTCAGTACTAAGAAAGACATTAACTTTGAATTTTTACTGCTCCCCATAAAAATATTTTTATCTATTTTTGTTTAAGTTTCTTTCAACTGATTCCAAGAAATCCCACCACTTTTATCTGTAACAAAAAAGGCATTAACTCATTTGTTATTGACACGTCAAAAACCAACTATTCGTTTAAGCTAGGAACTTTTTCCCAATTTCATTGATATTCACAAAAACAAACTCCATATATATTTATCTGATTAGTTTCTGGTTTGAGATAATAGATTTTTTGATATTTAACCTAAAAAACTAGACTATTGAGTAGAGTGATCAATCTCCTTATGAAACCAAATAACTTCCTTTACTAGCCAATTTTAGACACCACTTAATAGTATTAATAGTGAAAGTTACATAGGCAATATAGAAAATGTAAATACTCAAAGGACAATTTATAGAAGAAGGCTTTGGGACTTTTTCTTTTTCATATTTTGCAATATTATAATGGCCATGATATTTAGCATATTTACATGAAATAATGGCAAATATCTTTGGCTCATATTTTAATAACTGAAAAGATTCAAGATCATATCTCAAGGATCCTAATGTGATCCTCCTTATTCTATTAATTCACCTGAAGCACCTGCATGGCAGCACGCAGTGGCCACCGATTCAAAATTATTATAGTAATAAGTACAATTATTGGTTAATCAGTGAGCCATTGGACCCATGCAAGCTCTCACGTTATTCACGTAATTGAACAATAGCACATAATCCGTCTTCTACCAATTTACAATTAAGCATCAACCACTGATCCGTCATCCGCTTACCTCGTTGTCACCGACGGCTACTTGAATTTACATATATTTTACTATTATAATTCGTGGCCAATGATATATTTATTATATAGTTTCACGTCGGCTACCTGTGTCTATATATTGTGCTATATCACACCCGAAGACCCCACAATCAAGAACTCGCAAAAGCAACTTAATTACTTGCATAGAAGCTAGCACAGATCTTTTCTGATTGGAGAATATGGAAAATATTAGTGCAGTAATTCAGCAGGGCCTATTACGTTGAATTCCATTTATAATTGTTATATTAATATATTACTTTACGAACAGGTTTTTAGATTTGAAATTTCAGGTAATGATAGCAATGGGCCTTTGGTCCAGTAGAAGAATCTGACACTTACAATATTTAGTGTAAGGGTTCGAGCCTCTATAAAAGTATTTATGGGGGTTATTTACAATCCTCCCTCAATTATCAAATAATTGAGTGGAGCCAGTTTATCCCTCACGAAATATGAGTGAAGTGGACAGTTCTTCATTCACATTTAAGAGAATTTAAAGAATTTGAGCAGCTCTTCAGAGGAGAACATGCCACGAAGAAAGTTTCCATTGTAGAATCTAGAATCTGTTTGTAAATATTAATTATAATACCTGATGTAATATCAGTAACAGTTTTGTATAACAGTATTAAAAAAAAAGAAATTTCAGGTAATGATTCTAATTGTAGAATCTAGAATCTGTTTGTAAATATTAATTGTAATACCTGATGTAATATCAGTAACAGTTTTGTATAACAGTATTAAAAAAAAAAAGAAATTTCAGGTAATGGTGAATGGCCGGAGGATAGCATCAGTCCTTTTCATGGCTGTATTATTGATGATGGGATAGGGAATGACAATCTTAATTTTCTTGTCCCTCAATATGAGAGAAACTCTAATAAAGCTGGTTAAGTGCAATGTTAATGTAAAAGAATGCAATGGGCACCATAGCCTATCAATTGTGTGAGTGCAAGTTGGTTTGCTTTATTTTAAAGGGAAATTATCATTTGCACCACCTTTATTTTACCTTATGTTCATCCAACCACTACAAAATTCTAACATGTACTTTGCACCACCTTTTTTTTCACATTTGTATTAACTAGTCACTTTTGCATTAACAATATTAAATAATTTTAATAAAATGATAATTTTACCCCCAAATAAATTAAAAGACCATTTTATTTTATAAAAACTTTTAAAAATAAAAATATATAATGATAAAAATATCCCTAAATTTAATAAAAATAAATCCCAAAATTAGAATTTTTATTTTTAATAAAAATTATTTTAATATAAAATTATAATTATAAAAATAATTACAAAATTTTGGGATTTAATAAAAATCTCCTAAATTATTAAAATTTTAGGATTTATTCTTTTAAGAAATAAATTCAGTTATTTTAATAAAATTTTATAAAATTATAACTTTTAATAAATAAATTCATTTATTTTTATTAAAATTTTGTAAAATTATAATTTTTAATAAAAATAATATTAAAATTTTGTAAAAACTAAATTTAGTAAAAATCAGTTGAGCACCTCTATTTGAGATTTATTTTTTTATTAAATTTAGGGATATTTTTATGATTATAATTTTTAATTTTAAAAGTTTTTATAACATAAAATAGTTTTTTAATTTATTTGGGGGTAAAATTAATATTTTATTAAAATTATTTAATATTGTTAATGTAAAAGTGGCTAGTTGATACAAATGTGAAAAGAAAGGTGGTATAAAGTACATATTAAAATTTTGTAATGGTTGAATGAAGATAAGATAAAATAAAGATGATGTAATGATAATTTTCCTATTTTAAATAATAAAATCTCTTGAGATATATGTATATATACAATAGATTTTCGTGTTCACTTCCATGTTCTTTGTTTTCTTTAAACTAAATAATTAAAACTGTTGTGTGTCAGTTTGTTATCTAAGTTAGTCATGATTATGCTCACTCTCCATGAATACCTTTTTGAAACAAATTTCGTTTACTAGATTAAAGAGTGTTAGTGGATCCTCCATTGATTTGCGGTTTCTTCTCTCTCAATCTAAAAAAACTTTATTGACGGGAAATAAACTTTATTTAAAGAAATTAACCTTAACAAATCGGGTAAAACTTTATTTAAATAAACGCATAGAAAGCCAAAAGCAAGTAAGGTCGACGAAATAGACCTTACCCCAAGAAAAATTCCCACTGCTAAAATAAAAAAGAGTCAAGGCTTTGTGAGAGAGGCAACCAAAAAAAAAAAAAAAAAAAAAAGATGAGAACCAAAAGCAAACAAGAAAAAGGCCAATGAAATCTATGGTTGGGGAAACCATTAGCATCTTTATTAATAAAGCTTCCAATCTCCACTGGCGGTCAGCTCCAGCAGCTAAATTATGACAACTAACACCGAAATTGCCAAGGCGACTGCTACGTTATCGTTCTCTTTGTAGATGAGGGAAAAATGAAAATTCATACCCTAGACAGTTGTGTCATCTTTTGTGAAGAGTCCATCATTTTAATAGTTTCTTTTTCTGAATAATATTATTTCAATAATTTAATTCTACAGTAAAGTTAATTTATGTTTATACTCGACTGCTGTATGGATTATTTTATATTTACTTTTTTATAAAGTTTATGCAATGTAACGAACAATAATGATGTGCTTACTTAATTTTTATACTTAATTTGAATACCAACTGATATACTATTATTTAATTGGCTTAGGCAATAGTTATAAAGTCTTATCAATTCTTATCTAAATAGTAATATTTCTATTAGTGACACATCAATTGGGATACAAACTAAGTATTCTAGCAGTTGAGTAAGTATGAGATTACTCAAAAATTCCAAAAAAGAAATATTCCTTATATAAATTCTTTTCCAGCTTCATTGATAATATTTGTCTCATTAGCTTCTGGTTCATGACAACAGTGTAATGATGAAAAATTTGTTGAAATGAATACCCTCTAATAGCCCACGCTGATTAATTAAGATGCAGGAAAAATTACTTATTGTCTTTTATCGAACAAATTTAATTCTTATTTGATCAAGTTTTTCTATTTTGATCATTTGTTAGTTGGGCACAAAGAGAGAATATGAATGTAAAGTGAAAAGAGATTTAATTTAGGATAATTTTGTTATTTCTATGAGAGTTTGTTCAGTAAAAATTTATTAAATTTTCAATATAGGTTAGGTGTCTTCAGTAAAAGAGTATTGAAAGTGTGAAAACTTTACGCAAACGATAAGGAAAATGTAAATTCACTGTCGTGTTATTCATGTGGCTAGCCCAAAGACCAAGTTATAAAAGAAAGTTGATAACATAAAAGAAAAGTACCAAGCGCCATGATTTGCGGATTTCCTCATATTTGCAATATTATAATGGCCATGATATTTACCATATGTACATGAAATAAGGGCAAAGAACTTGGCTCATAATTGATTTAATTGAGAAGTTTTAAGCTAATATCTCAAGAATCCTAATCTGATCCTTCTTTGTTTATTGATGCACCTGAAGCGTCTGGATGGCAGTAGTGGCCACCCAGTCACAATTATTATTAGGACTTACTGCAATTATTGGTTAATCAGTGATCCATTGGACCCATACAATCTCCGTCTTCTACCTGTCTACAATTACGTATCAGTGGAACTAAAATTTAATTCTAGTTTGGGATTGCCGAAATATAATACAAGATAAGAGTTTTCTTGGAAATTTAATTTAAGGTTGCCGCAATAGATCACAAGTTAGCAGTTTCCTTAAAATTTATTTTTTGTTTTACCTTACATTTGATAAATTTTCAAAAAGTTAGCAGCCCTCGACTTGTATATCGTTAGTCTTTACGACTCCGACCGACCGTTGATCCGTCATCCACTTACCCCATCGTCCCGGACAGCAAATTGAATTTATATACATTTTGATATTACAAATTATTGCCAGTGACATGTTAAATAGTTTCTGGTCGGCTCCTAGTATCCATACATTGTGTTATATATCACAACCGAAGCAACCAGAAACAATAACGCACAAAAGCAACCTAATTACTTGTACAGAAGCTTGCAGAGAGATCAGTTCTGATCTGAAGAGTATGGAAACTATCAGTGCAGGTATTTCATCAGGCCATGTTCAATTGAATTCCATTTATAATTCTTATTTTAATATATGCATTTATGAATAATGATTTGAAACTTTCAAATTAGCATTGCTTCTTTTCATGGTTGTATAATTGATGATAGGATCGAACGACAATCTTGAGAGAAACCTTGACAAGTCCAGTTAAGTGCAGTGCTACTCTTTTGTCTAATGTTTAATTAAATAAAGAATGCAATGAGCATTATTACCTATCAATTGTATGAGTGCATGTCGGTTTTATTCAATTCAAATAATAAGATCTCTTATATACACACAAGAGATTTTCTTATTCACATCTATGACCTTTATTTTCCCTAAAACTAAATAATTAAATAAAATTATTGTGTGTCACTCAATAGCAGTTTGTTGTTTAAGTTAGTCATGATTATGCTCTATCTTCTTGAATACTTTTTTGAAAAAAACTTCACATGTTGGTTTGCTAATTAAATAGAGTCTGTTAATCCTCCTTGATTATTTGTTGTTTCTTCACTTTCAGACTTAAAAGAAACAAAACAAGATTAAGGCTCTGTTTGATATTGAGATTGAAACGCTATAAGCGAGTTATTTCATAAGTCTTGACAAAACATAGTATTTGGTAAATTTTTTTAAAATTAATTTTTTCATAAGTTTTTCCATTTTGACTAAAACTATTAAAAGTAGACAAAGAGTTGCTTTTTACAAATAGCTTATTAAATAAGCCACCACGCCTTTTTAAAGTTCTTACTATAATCTTAATATTTTAATAAAAAGAAACAATAATGGTATAATTATTTAGTTTTGATACTTAGGACTTTTATGCTTGAAGTCTTAATTTGGCCAAAGTTAAGATGTTTTGATATTTTGACTTGTTTGTTTTTGTATCTAAAGTTGTTAAGTTGTGTCTCACATTAGCTAGCAAAGGGTAGATACTTGAGTTTGTAAGTAGGATAAATCAGTCCACCTAAAGCTAGTCTTTTGGGTTGGATAATTGGAAACCCTAGGCCCAACCCCCAAAACAATTGCTATCAAAGCCAAACCATAGTAGCTAGTGTGGTAGAACAAGTCCAAGTTATTGGACAAAAGGTGGTGGAACAAGTCCAATGTGCCTGATGAAATGTGATGGAACAAGTCAGGTGTGCCAAAAGAAAAGAACGAGGTCTGACTGTGGTTTCATTTTGGGGGAAATTATTGAGTTATATTCCACATTGACTAGTAAAGGAGAGATATTTATGTTTATAGATAAGATAGATTATTATACCCAATCGGCTAATCTTTCGGGTTGGATGCCTGAAAATCTAGGGCCAGCCACCCCAACAAAACTTATTGTAAGACTTTTTCATCTAAATGGAAAAATTGACTTTTATCTAATTGATAAAATGTATGAATGAAAAATTAATACAAATACCCTTTTTAATTGTATTTATTTCCAATCTATTATGTAAAATCCAATTGATGTGATATTATTTAATTGACTCAAGTGACAGTTATAATGTCTTTTTCTCATCCAAATGGTTTCATTCTATTGGTGACTCATTCGTTGGGATATAAACTAGGTATTCCAATAGTTGAGTAGTATAGTGTCATTCAAAATTCAAAAAGAAATTGTGTTAATAAAAGCAATATAGATTTTATCTATTTTAATTATTATATAATAATACATCACTTTCATAATAAAATTAACAAAACACACATATGACACTTTTCAAACTTACAGCACTTTCATAAGGGGAGATACTTAGGTTTCATTCTACTACACTATTGTTCTCTCACTGATTGTGTGAAAAATGAAAATTCTTACCCTGCTGTCCTTCAAACGGTGACAATTATAACCGATTGTGAATGGCTCATCATTTCAATAATTTTTTAAATAATATCATTTCAAAAATTTAATGCTACAACCCAGTTACTTTTAATTTTATACTCGACCAATTGCATGAGTTATTTTATGAATGACGCCACTTGTATTCTAAAAATTATTTTCGATATTTAAATTTAAACAAAAAATTATATTCTTAAAATATCCATTATACAAATCACTAAAAGTCGACAATTTTTTTTTCTCCAAACAAAAATAAATCTCTCGTAATAATGAGGTAAAATTACTTTAACTTTATAAATCAATTTTTTGCTATTTCAAGCAGTAAGAAAGGCATTAACTTTGAATTTTTACCGCTCACTATATAGATTTTCTTTTTTCTATTGTTCTTTAAGAGTCTTTTAATTGACTCCACGTAATCCGACCACTTTTACCAGTAACAAAAAAGACATTAACTCATTTGTTATTAGGGAGGGCAAAATTTGGATTTGGATCCAGATGTAGTTGCATTCATATTCGAATCCACATTAATGTTTTGGTATCCGAATATCGGTGATATGCATACGGATTCTAGATGGATATTCTAGGTATCTGAGTCCCCACATTTAAAACATTTATTTACAAATTTATAATATTTTACCTATTTAAAAAGTAAAAAATAATAATCATCTAATCATGAAAAAATCTAAATAATTGTTAACAACAATCCAAGTTAACAACATCATAAATGACAAAATCAAAATAATCTGAAATATTGAATGAATCTAAAAATAATAAAAAATAATGTCTATGGATACTTGGGTGGGTTATACTGTTTATGCGTAACATATTTTTAGCCAAGGGCTTGTGTTTTCTTTATTCTATTTTTATTTAATTTATATTTAAAAAATATGCAAATCTAGATATACAGTTTTTCGAACGCAAATGTATTCAGATTCGCATCTTGATCAGTGTGGATCCTCGATTTCTAAATTTGGATCCGCACAGATCTAAATTTAAGAAAAATATTCTATGTGGACTAAGTATTGAACTTAGGGTATGTCTACAAGACTTCGACAATCCTCAACTCTTGAACTAGATTTTAGGTTGAGTTCGGCCCATAGGCGACCATATGGTATTAGAGCCAGACTCATGCAAGAGTGAATTCATATTACCTTACCATGTGAGAAAGAACGATCAAAAGATCGACCTGCGTGTGACGAGGGTGTTAGGAAAAATATCTCACATCAATTAAGTATTGAACTTAGGTCAAGTATATAAGACTTTGACAACTCTAAACCCTGACTAGTTTTTAGGTTGAGTTAGGCCCATATGCTTCCATAAATACTTCCTGTTTCGATGACAACAACAAAGAGAGTGTTTCTTTTATGGAACTTATTAAGATAGCATATCGAAATAAAATGGAGAATTAATTTCTTTAAGATTTCATGATTGTCTATATTACAAGAGAAATTGTCGATAGTATTGACCTAGATTCGATAATAGATGCATTTGTTTTTAAGAATCGCACGACACAAGTTCAATAGTATTTTATTTATTTATATTATATTCTCATTCTCATTATTATTATTATTATTATTATTATTATTATTTTCTTTTTTGCTAGCATCTTCAATAATTTCATTTGTGTAGAATAAACATTTCTAGGAATAAGACTTATTATGTCTTTTAATAGGTATATCTTTAATTTCTTATTAATAAATTCTCTCTACAATAGAAAAACATTTAATTAGAAAAAAATCTAGCCCATCTTAGAAGATACCGCTAGCTTCGCCATTGGGAATCAAAATGGGAAATTAGAATGATTAATTGTGTTTACTTACTAAAAACATAAATAGATTTTGAATGGGATTAACATATTCGGGAATGGAAATTCCATTCCTATTTCCATGGGAAAAGTGGGAATGAAAATGGGTACTGGGAATAGAGAATGAATTGACATTGTTAACTTTAAAGAAAATTAAAATTTCTTTTTTGCCCCATTTAAATATTAAATAATAATAATAATAATAATAATAATAATAATATAATTATTGCGGAGTGTATCCATTATTATTGTTGTTGTTGTTGTTATCATCATCATACATCATCATCGTCATTGTCGTCGTCATCATCATCAGTACCACTACTACTTCTTGTACCTAAAAAATGATCGAATAATTAAAATTATGAAATATGTCACTACTAGAAAAATGGTCTTTTGTGACACTTGTCTTCTGACACTTTATTATAAAGTATCAGTAATTACATGTATTTGGGGCATTTTCTGTGTTTAACAGATAAATATCACAAATTGCTAATACTACGGTGTCAGTAAATTAAATGTCACAGATTCGTGATACTAAAGTATTAGTAGTTAAAAAAATAAAATTTTAATTTTGTATCTAGTAATAATTAAACCGAAGACCACTAAGATAACCTTTTGATTTTAACCGTTATACCACTTAGCCACAAATTGCATTTTTGAACTTATAAATTAATAAATAAATAAATATTAAAACTTAAAACCTAAAACCTAGAAATCTTTCATGTATGGTTTGTGTGAAACCTAAAACCTAAAAATTTTTGTTAAGTCAAAAATCTATCTCACGGCCGTCGAAGCTTTCTTCCTTCTCTCTCCTTCCCTCTCTCTCGCTCTCTTTCTCTCTCTAACAATGATCTACCTTGAAAGCCACCTCTGTCAACACCTTGAAACCTGTCGTCCTTAAGCTAAAATATCCTGAAAAGAACCCGGAAAGTGCTGTGAAGAATTTGGGCAAAGCTAAGGTTTGAAAGTCCGAATCAGTATTGTGGTAACTCTTTGTCTCATTCTCTATTCTCATTGTTTAAGTATTTATCTGTTAATTGATTGATGTTTATTGAGTGCAAATGAGAGCTTGCACTTGTTTGAAAATCTAGCCATCTAGGGTTTTTGTTGCTTATAATCTAATTTATTGTTTAATAAAATAAATAAAACACAGCTTTATTATAGGTGGAATTCAGTTTATTAAGTGAAAGAATGATTACAATCAGTGATTATGGATTTAGGTTGAATGCAATTTGTTAATTAAAAGAATAATGGCAATCGACAATTATGGGTTTAGTATGTATTATATGTTTCGTTTAATGGTGTGTATGAAAACCCAAAACCTAAAATTTTCTTAAGTAAAAATCTCCATTCTCACTCACGGCCTATAAGCCCATCACTCACTCTCTCTCTCTCTCCCCTCTTTCTAGCTAACAACCCAAAACTTATTGTGAAACCGCCATATCAATCTTTCAAAGCTCATTAGTTAGCTGGTTATTGTGAAAAGTAAGGTTATTGTTTGCTTTTATGTCTAATTTTACTTTAAACATGGGGATTGATGATATTCGAGTTGCTGGACACTTGATTTTGAGGTGAAAGATTAATTAATAGTTTACAAAATTATGCTGAAAATTTGAGGATTGATAGACTGTTGTTGTGAACTTGGTTGTTTCCGAACTTGACTAAATGACTTTCAATTGATTTGAAAGTTTGATTAAACTAAGTTTAAATGAGAACATTTTAATTTTGAAAATTTTGGAATGAATTGGGTTTATATTTGATTTTGAATTGGGTTTATATTTGATTTTGAATGGATTTCTCAATATGGTTGGTTGTTGTCCAATTTTATTAGAAATTACATATGTACCATGTTTGATATTGCAAACGTATAGTCTAACAGAGTTAGAATAAGCTGAAATTTGGATAAACTACACTTCTATTTGCATACTTCGAATCTGAAAAATTTTATTTTGATTGAACTTGTAATTTATTTTTAATGATTTTTCAAACTCTGTTGTCTCTGCAGTAACTTCTTTTGACAGAACTGTTCATTAATCTTTGATCCTATCAAACACCAGCCTAATGATATCGGAATAGCCTCCAATTTTAATATGTTGTTGATTTATACGTCCACTTAAATTTGGAAATATTCTGATATATTTAGTATTTTAAATTTAATATATATTCAAACACCTGCTGCTACTTTTACAGTTTCATATGCAATTTTGACAGAACTGTTCATTAATCTTTGATCCTATCAAACACCAGCCTAATGATATCAGAATAGCCTCAAATTTTAATATGTTGTTGACTTATATGTCCACTTAAAATCTGGAAAGTATCATTCTGATATATTTAGTATTTTAAATTTAATATATATTCAAACACCTGCTGCTACTTTTATAGTTTCATATGCAATTTTAACTTATATAGTTTTATCATGTGAGAAGCAAATGTAGAGTTGTCCAAATGACTTGGAAATTTGATTTGTGGTGCATTGACATGCCTAATTATGTTTTGTAAGTTTCATAGCATTCCAAATTGAATTAAAGAAAATCTTAAATTCAAGCTGTCAATGTTTCCTATTAAATTTGATTAGTGATAAATCTACTAACTTGCAGTACTTTTCAAGGAAAAAAATGTGTCAACACTGTGAATTGCAACGAGAGAAGAAAGTACCAAAGGCATAAATCTTTTTTCATTATATTTGGGACTCTTCTTAAAGGTTAGTCTTTTCCTTTTTCCTTTTTTTCTTTTTTATTTAAGGTAATCATATTCATTTTAATTTTAATTACAATCAATTTGGCGCTGTTAGACAACTCGCACCAACCAATCCAACAACAAATGAAGATAACATTTTTGAAATGCATTCAGTTTTTGACAATAGCAAAAAGAAAAAGGAAAAATGATACTAGTTTAGGCTTTAGGAAATTTGCATCATGATTCTT